>NC_065887.2:1322500-2522500 GCF_932274485.2 Patella vulgata
GACGGGTAAAGTGAAAGAAAATTTTATTTCATCTAGTTTCCAAAATTTTTGGGGGGTGGGGGGTCTACAAAGTAAGCTTCACTCCTCCGCTCTCGCAGAAGACCGACGGCGCCGTCTGTAACCCGAAATTTTCGAGTCTGTACGCCTCTGCACCAAACCAACATACCTTCCTAATTTTGTTGGAATCAATTAAGAGGCGATCGATGGTAAATGTCAAAAATGTAAAAAGTTCGTTATTACTATTAGAAAATATAGCTGCCATTTATAAATGAATTATTATGGTATAATGATGTAACCTATTTTAATGAAATGGAGTTTCACGACCAATTGTTCTGATCCGATTGAGCTATTGAAGACGGAACGAAACAGATATTGCATTATATAATTGAACTGCCATTTTAAAACATCCCAACGGTTCGTATTAATGTAGACTATTAAAATTTAATGACATCATGTTAATACGACACCAAAACCAAATATTAATCGATTTAACTGGTATATAATGGATATTACAACCAACGTTTGATACTCACAGTACAAAATGTCGAGTATTAGACATCGTCTGTCAACTATATGGGGAGAGTTTCTGAATGAAACCACGCTACATGGCTGTAAGAATACATTTAGTAAGCAGTACGGGCCTGTGAAAAGAACACTGTGGTTTTTATGTGTTAGTATAATGGTTGGAACCCTGATGTACACGACTTGTACTTTCTTTATGAAATATCTGGAATTTAATTTTGTGACCAGGACAAGTGTGACGTATCATCATGAATTGGAATTCCCGGCTATCACTCTCTGTAGCTTAAATCCGTTTGACAAAAATAAATTTAAAAAATCCAACATCTATAACACTAATAAAGCGGATCCTAGGGTGGCGGACTATGTTGAACATATAAGACGTGGACGTAGAGTGATAAATGAATCTTATTCCAAATGGATAGATCTGAGACCGGACGAAACAGAATTAAACAAGTTGGGATTTGATATCAATGATATGATACTGAATTCATTAATAAAGCCTGGAAAATCGTACAATGTGAAATCCGAATTCTCAGTAACCTACCCGTTACCTTTACAAAAATGTTTCACTTTTAACGGGAGATATTGGAATAAGACATATGACCACAAACCGCTTAAGTTCAAAGCAGACACGTATTTGTATTTAAAACTGGACACTCACACAGACAGGTATGCTTTTAATACTTGGACAATTGGCGTTCAACTTATCCTGCATCATCCTGATGATCCATTCCATAATCGTTCCCTATCATTCGTGCTTTCGCCAGGATATTTGCACAGGATTCAAATCTCTGAAAAGAGATATAAATATCTTACTAGTCCTTACAATTCTTACCAGAATCAGGAATGTGTACAAGTGGAGAAATCAAATCAAGGGTCCGGTGAATATCGTCCTCCGTACTCCTATGGTGATTGTATTATTAAATGTCTGACTAATCGAACTCAATCGCTGTGTGGATGTATCATAGAATCACTTCTTCATGACAGCTCGAGTGTATTTTGTACTGTTGCTGAAAGACATTCTTGTGCACTGCGATTATCTAGGTCTCCCGAGTTTTGTGATTGCAAAAGACCGTGTTTTGAAACCAAGTATGATTATGAACTTTCTTCCTATACGTTGACACCTGACCGATGGAGTCCCAGCACATTGTTTTCAACGATTGAATTTAAAGACATGACAATCACTTCGGTCGAACATGAACCGGAGTTGGACATTGGGGATATTATCAGCCATCTTGGAGGTTACATGGGCTTCTGTCTTGGAGCTAGTGTATTAACATTTATAGAGATGGTTGAGGTTGTATTGAAGAGCTTAAAGGCGATCAGGCTGCACCGACAGAGTACAGTGAACAGTCCACAAATATCACCACCAAATCCCGGTGAAAACCATGAAATAGATAGTAACTGACAATAATGTTACCAGCCGTTTAAATCTAATGTTGTAACGTCGAGAATTTCTGTACCATTATTCTAACAAACTAAAATAACCTTTGTATATGACTTTCTAGTTAAAGATACATTATGGGAGATTAGATAAAGAGCTGGCAGTTCTCACTAGAATAGTTAAAAAATAGATACGGTAAAGGCAATTTGCTGAAAATTTCAGTCAAAGTGATCAAATGTGAACCGAGAATTAAGCGATTGAAATTTCGACCTAGCCTCGATCATCATTACTAAAGCCTGTACGATAAAAAACATAGTTTCGATTATCCATTTCGTGATTATATTATGAATGGAAGTCGAGCTATCAAGTGGGATCATAATCCAGTAAATATCGTAGGCTAGCGATTCCATCGAGAGTTGATTGTGAACTGGAATTGGCAGATTTAGCTCTTGCATTATGTATGTTTAATTCAATAATTGTTATATGTAGTGCGATGATATTAAATACTTAAAGTAGCTAAGTTTCTACCTCAATATTATCCAAAGTCTTACACGTTGAAAATACGAATTATTTGTCAATTTAAATCAACATTGATGTTGTGATCTTACCGGGAAAAGATGGCCTTCTGATATCCAATATTTAAGACAAAATAAAAATTTTACCATTGGTACACGAATGCGTTTTAGCGTCATTTGCAACAAGTGACCAGAAAGAACGAGGCTAGACATATTCAACTGGGGGGGGGGGGGGCTGCTCAATAGACTGGAATAACCAGACGTTAGAAATTGCTGTAGGGTTGAGACACGTGCCGTATTTCGCTGAACATAAGTGATTTAAAATTAAGGGTCAAAACGGAAACAATTGAATGTAAATCAGTTTATATACAATTAGATTACATTATTATATGCCTTTCGACCCATTTGGGTCAATTTCTAGGTCCCAAATATTAGTGATTTAGCTCCTTTAACAACCCGCGTTATATAAACTAAATAGGTCTAAAGCTGTTCTCAGTATATAATATTTTAAAAAACCACACAATTTTTAACGATTCATAAAAACTAATAAATTTATCACATTCCACCGAGTACTTTCGACTGTTGCGGTTTCTTCAGGGCGAATGACAATGGAAGTGACAATACGCCGTCATAGCGACGGCAACAGTTACAAGGGTAACTATTTTTTAGCATTTTAAGTTAAATAATGTCTAATTGATAATTTAGAAAACATTTCAGGCCTAAAGAAAGACCTGCAATAGGCAGATTTAGCTCTTGTATAATGCATTTTTAAGTAATTATCAGAAAATTGTTAGAATTTGTTTGGCTTTTAGTTCTGTCCCATGCTAACCTTTATTATATGAAACATTTAATATCATGGATTAAGCTGTTGAAAAATCATTGAAAAATATATATAATTTTTCATCTCGTGACCTTAAACGCTGTGTATCAATCTAAAGTCAATCGGGTATTAACTTTAGCCTCTAGAGCACCCACAAGATATTTAAAAGTGATCAAGGGCCATAACTCTGGTAGTATTTATCAGACTTCATTGAAAATCAATAAATGAATTGAAATGAAATGGGGTTTAACGTCCTACTGTTCTGCTCCTTACCTGGGCTAATGAAGACGGGCATACGCCATACAGTGTGCTATGAGGGAATTTTTGCCCGGGCAGCGGCGCTATAGCCTAATCTTATATCGAATTCCAACTGCCAAGGGATCTTTTACGTGCACGCCAATGTGTACACGGGACCTCGGTTTTTCGTCCCATCCGAAGGACTAGACAGCTGTTCTTGTCAGGCCCTCTATCCTGCATCACTGACAATGGGGGAACCACTCCGGAGAAAATCAATCAACTTCTTCCTTGTTATCTTATCAATTTCTACTTGTAACTAGCTTTATATACACGTTCTTTTATTTGTTACATGTATATTTGTTGTACTGTATTAATGTAATTTTTGTAATTGTATGCTGCTCCTCGTGGACGTTTTTATGCAATAAATTTACTTACTTACTTACTCTTTGTCTCATGACCTTAAACAATGTGTATAAAATTAAAGTCAATCGGATATTAATTTTAGTCTCTATAGCGTCCACAACAATTGTGGACGCCGGACGGACGGGGGCGAGGGCAATATACGACCACATGTGAATGTGTGCGTATAAAAACTAGATAATGTAAAGGGATTATGCTGAAAATTTCTGTCAAGTTGCTTCACTTTATTAAGCCCAGAAAATCCTATTTTAAAATCGCTATGGCCTCGATTGTCATTGTTATTTCGTTTCGTTTTTTTATACTTTCGATGGCCTCTACTACATGAAGATCTGACCAGTTGTAGTGGAAGGTCGCGTATTTGATTAACCAATCAGCTATGATGGTTCTAGTGGGTTACCCCAGTTTCGTGCACCTCACGCCAAAAACTCGCCGTAACAGATCGTTTCATTGGCTAATCCCTCACATCATCCAGAACGCGGGTTATACAATGACTCTTCCGATCTTAGTGTGGTGAAGACAAGTAAAACGAAATTTTGAACTATAAAAACGAAACGAAATAGAATCTGTTTTTAACCAGACTGGTCATCAATGAACTTTTATCAGCAGATCGGATTCAAATCCAATAAAATCAGACACAGAAGATGGCATCGAGAGTTTGGTTATGGTCTTTTCATGTAACTAATTAATAGTTTATATAACATTTAAGGCCTAAAGGCCTGCAATAAGCAGGTTATCTTTTGCATAATGCTGAAACCCTCGTGGATTGTGTTGGAGTCTCTTTTGTTTTCGTCCCAATTATACTATCTGTGATACGGTTTCAAAGATATACCATGTACACGTCGTCACGTTCCACGCCAATCTTACAGTGAAGCCAGACGTTAAACTATAGGCTACTACCCCACTCCATTTCGCACGCCAATCTAAAAATATCTGATGCCCGTTAAAACTTAATTCCAGATACATTCAATAAATCAACGTACTGGGTCTGTAGGCCCTATATCGTGTCATGTCCAGGTTTGTTTTGTGTAATAGTTTGTGTGTGGTCCGGTCCACCTGGCTGTACTAACTATTATTGTGGCGCTTTTTATAGCATCCCACCTCTGCCACCAAATGTGGCGCGCTTTTTACTTCTTCTGTCTTTGGCCAAGAAATGGTGTAGCGGTTTGGTAGTGTGGGGAATCTGTCGCAATGGTTGCTCAGGACCCACACCCGGTAATTTCTCTGCCACCAGTGATCTATTGACCGATCACAAGCCGTTTAAAGTAGAGCCTCTTCAGAGGAGAGGGCGGACTACCTAAAAAGTAGTTGTGCTATGTTCGTCTCTCTCTCTCTCTCTCTCTCTCTCTCTTCGAACAAACGGAACAAAACTGTATACAACTATAAAGTTTTATTATGTATTATAACATATATACAGGCAGGGGCGTACATAACGATTTTGTTTTTTTTTTGGGGGGGGTAGCCAAAATGCGACCGACTGATGCACATACCCCCAGTACGAGTGACGCAGTCAGGAGCCGCGCACCACAGGTGCGAGTTTTCTAGGGGCCATGTGCAGTAGCGGATATAGAAGCTGGGAATAGGGGGTGGGGTGGGGTGGTTCCAAATCTAGGGCGCCATCCACAATCCCACCCCACAATGAATGTCAACAAAATACTGGCTATAACATTAAGCGTCCCAGTAGAACATAGACAGTATTGTATAATTATATAGTTGTTCGCCGATCGTTGTCTCGCCGGAAAGCAGTTTTATTTAAGTTGATATAAAGTTTATGTCATATGATGAGTGTACCTATAACACTGAGCAACCTGAGAAAATTTTGAAAAATTGAGTCAGTATCCTAGCATTTCAGGTCATTGCTGGGAGAAAGTCTTGTGGACGAGAGGACCAGAAATGTGAGCCAATGGGACAGAATCTGGAGATCTGCGCCTGTCAATTCCGCCTGTTTTGCAAGAGTTGACATAACATTTGTATAGTCTGGCGCCCCACGACCCACACACCAGTATAACTGGGCAGTTCACATGATAGTGCTGATACAGTATAAGAAAACAGAGGAATAGAAGAATGATGTTATAACGGAATCGAGCGCCGTAGGCCCGAAAAAATTTCAGATATGTAACCCAGTGATTACGTTTCTAGTGTAAGGAAAGATTTGTAATATAAGAATCTTCAATGAAAAAAAATGGAATTAAACAGTTAGAAGGTTTAATGGATCCTTGTGATTTAAAGCGTCGACACATGGATCCAAAATTTTCACAGTCTACAACAGAATACAATAATAATAAATAATAATAATAATAGCTTTATTTCCAATCAAGGGTCCACAGGGGACATGGTACAGAGCAAACAAAGAGAGAAAACCCAAATGACAGTCAAGTAAGAAAATATAATAGTATACATAGCTCCCAACAGGGGAGATACACATATAAGTACCTTATGCACTAAGGCTTCATGCCGAAAAAAAAAACGGCTCATGAGAACATTATTATTAATCATGAAAGGGAGATAAATCCACTTAACTCTTAATGGTCTCAGACTAGCAATTATTTGCCCATTGACTTCAATGTTAAATGACTGTAACATCACAGGCTGTAGCTTTTTTCTCAACATTCCGTTGGTTCCAATCTTTATAGGCACAATGGGGACAACATTTGGCAATCTCCTCATCATAATTTTGTAGAGGGTTGACCATTTAGATTTTTTGTACACGGATTTGAAGTTGAGTGGGGTGAAAATCTCACTTCCGACACAATGATTGCTCTGCAGAAAGACACTTTACACCCTCTATCCCTCCGCTGTAATATCATCAGTATTACCCAAAATTGCTATGAAATTGCAAATTTGATCCCTTTTCTCCAATTCTAGACCAAAAAGTCAACCCAAAAATGCAGGAAGAGGGGAGAAAAAAATTAAGGGAAAAATTGTCTATTTATAACTCGCACTACATTCATGAAATAAGGGGAAATAATTACTAGTCTTACTCCTAATGGCCACAGATCACTAATTAATTTCCCATTGACTTTAATGTTAATTCTCGTCTCTTAGACCGGCTCTAACTTTTTCCCAAATTTTCGTTGGGTAGAACGCTTTCTGCCACAGATGGAGCAACATGTGGCAAACTCTTGCCCAAAAGCATGTATGAGGTTCACCATGAAAAACTTGAGATACACAAGTTGGAAGTAGAGATAAGTAAACATGCAATTTCCGGCCCTACATTTCAACGTAACCAACCTCACAACTCTTGTATCCTTCCGCCTCAAAATCATGAATATTCACCAAAACCTGGCAGAAAATGTATTTTCAAACCCTTTTTTTCGATTCTACACCAAAAAGTCAACAAAAATTGCCATGCAAAAGGGGGAAAAGGGAAAGGGAGAGAGAGAATAAAAATAACTTTGGCCCTTGTTTCGGCGTAGAAATATTTGGTGAGCTGAGTCCTAATGTTACAGATCAATATTAAGCATTACAGAACAGCTGTATTCATCCGCAAAAAAATAGTACCTAAAATTCATGTACATTATATAGGTTTAAACGTCAAATGAGGTCAAATGAATAGAGACGTCTTTAATATATACTAAATATTCGTATCATCCCAAATCGACAATAAAACAGTGAGAAAAGGGAAAATCTAAGTAATGACAATCTAATTAACATAAAATTTACGACATAATGGATTCTTCAATGTTTTGATGGTGATCATGAAGAAAATAGGCCTACATCTGTTCTCAGGAATCCGAAAGATTTTCAAAAAAAAGATCAGTAGAATTATAGTTTGTTATTCCACAAAGTCGAAAGGTATGTTAGATTTTTCATTCAGTCAAGTTAGAGCGAGTTTATTGCCGTACTTTGAGCTCCAAACCCGATAGAAATGAAGGCGGAAGTGGCCATAATAGTTTTAGAGATCACTACGTGATGGCGCTCCTGCGTCGCGACAAACGGGGCCGATTTGTCGAGCTTTTAATTTTTCGGGACAGGGCCTGAAAATTTAAGTCAATGTCATGGCAAATGGAACCAAATTCTCGCTAACGAGAGGATAAGAAATGAGACAGAATCTTGTGGCCTATCTGTCAATTTCGCCTGTTTTGTGGTTGTTTGTTTACCTCATTAATTCATTTAGTCTGAGATCGACTGTCGTGAGTACTTTTTTTTGAGACCGACTATTTTTTGCCATGGGGGAAAAACATTTCATAGAACAACATACTCACAGCAGAATAAGAGTGAAACAACATTTTTTCAAACATGATAAGTTGACAAGGTTATTTTATACTAAAGTTTTGTGTGAGTAGCGTGACGTATGCAGTGAGCACTTATTTTGATACCGACTGCTCTTATTTTGCGATAGACTGCACTGATTTTGCGACCGACTATTTTTCTTCCTGTTACGCCCCTGTATACAGGTAAGTTTTAATGGACTGGGAAAACTCTTTTATACTATTTATCAAGAGGCGAACTGTCCCAGTTCAAGCCGTTCTGTGATCTGTTCTGTGTAATAGCTAAAAGCTATACTGTTCATTAACTGCAAGCAGTTAAAGGCTGTATCTTTTTATTAAACGCAGGCGTTTAAAGTCTGTGTCTGTTCATTAGATGCAAGCATCTAAAGGCTGTGCGCTCAAAGAGCATTCCTCAAGAACTATAGGTGTACTAACTAGAGCTTCGCTTCGACCCTGGAGACGGATATCCCGGTGGGAACACCTGACCCAGGTTACTAGTGCTGGGTAACACGTTCGCCTGGCCGGCTCGACAGGATGGCATCGAACGTGCGAATTCATTCTCAGTTCATGCAAAAGTATAAACTATTCCCTCCTTATGTAAACAAAGTACACACTGTCTACAATATAAATGCAACATTATTTAACAGATAAACATAATGTGATTTATGATTAAGTTGACATACAAAAGTATCATTTAGTTACGTTTAATAAGTTATAATTGCATGCTATATATTCAAATTTAGTTATTTAAGTAAAGGGGAGATAATAATACTCAATAATATTAGACAATGTATTATGGTACATTTCCAACGAAATAGATTATATAATAGGGATATAACCTCACTAATAGTATGCTAAATAACAAGACATGGGTTTCTATTAAATTATAAAATTAAACATAATATATGGCAGATAGCAATATTATTATAAAACTTAGAAAGAGTCTGTCAACATACTATTAGTTGGGTACGAGACCTAAAATCCGTGACCAATTTGCGGGGAAGTTGTTTTGAAGGTGGTTTATATATGATAAAAACCCGCTGAAACGATTAAGCTTGGGTGCCTCTCTCTAAAATGCTGGCGGGATCCGCCAGAGGGCCAAATTCAAAATGGCTGCCAGATTTTGGCGGGAAAATATAAAATTATTTAATTGAGACTTCTGAGGTGTCTATTCGTATGTTTTAAGGGTCTCTGAATCGAAATATCGCAATCAAAAATCCATCCGGCCACTAGTTTTGCCAATATGGCCGAACAATTCAAAATGGCCGCCATTTTTGGCCTGCGAAATAGTTTTGTCAACTATATCCAAGTTGTATGTCTTCGAGGTCGAGGTAATCAATTTTGATGAAGTTGTATCCATATAAGGCAACCAGCAATAAGAGTGAAAGAAATGAAGGTACTCACCGATATTTACCACCTGATATACTCTGTAGTTAATTGATTTTAATTCAATTAACGCTTGACAATGGCTCCATGTAATATTTCATCATCATCAACTTGTCCACTTAAAGTCAAAGTGTTATTCATCAAAATCACAGTCACTCGATTCAAAAGATGGATCCAGTTCTGATTATTCAGATTCAGATTGTTCCTCCGAAGTTGAAGTTCCGTCGGAATCTTCATCATTTGCAATATCATTGCCATGAACAAGTAAGTCACTTATGATCGGGCTAGTAATGCTGGATTCTCATATCCAATTGACACTCACTGTCCAGATTGGAACAGTTTCCAACCATTACCAAAGGGAGAGTGTATGACCTTAGACTTTGGGTAATTAAGCATTAAATATGCCCGAAAATTGGCGCTGGTTAGTATAAGTTTGTAAGACTCCTCATCAGGTGGTAGCTGGCGAAAGTTTTTTCTTTTTATGCTAAACTATTTCTTGGCTCTCGCTTCTGTCAAAAAACTTGCTGAAGCTATTACGCTTGAGTGCCGCTTTCTAAAATGCTCGCGGAATCTGATGGACGGCTAAATTTAAAATGGAGGCCAAATTTGGCGCTAAAAATATAAAATATTTGACATAGGCTTATTAGGTGGCTAGCTTAATGCTAAAGAAGACGGTTTCATAGCCGCTTCTTAGCCTGATTAAACTTGCACCACATTATTTCTTGGCTCTCGCTTAATGTAAAAAAACTTGCTGAAGCTATTTCGCTTGAGTGCCGCTCTCTAAAATGCTGGCGGAATTTGCTGGACGGCCAAATTCAAAATGGAGGCCACATTTGGCGCTAAAAATATAAAATATTTGACATGGGTTTGTTAGGTAGCTAGCTCTATGCTAAAGAATACGGTTTCATAGCTACTTCTTAGCCTGATTAAACTTGCACCATATTATTTCTATTTGCATGGAATTCCCCAGGCCTCATTGCGTCGACGGTGCTCCACACTGAAAGACCCTGATATATTCATTAGACCCCATTCTTGTGCCAGGGTTGATGGATAAAGGCTCATATAAGAGTATTCCAAGCAAATAGAAACAATATGGTGCAAGTTTAATCAGGTTAAGAAGCATGTATAAAATCGTATTATTAAGGTGCGGGTCATTTGATAGGAACACCATCACTGCGGCTCTCAATTTGTAGCTATCACGCCAATCAAAATTGAATTCATCGACAGTGAAAACATCCAATTTGACACCAAACTTGATCAAGGTTGAAAAAAATATCCCAGCAAGAAATGGCGGTCACCTTGGATTTGCCAAAATATGGCTGGACGAATTTTTGATTATGATATTTCGATCCAGAGACCGTTAAAACATAGGACTAGCAACCTAATAAGCCTATGTCAAATATTTTATATTTTTAGCGCCAAATTTGGCCTGCATTTTTAATTTGGCCGTCCAGCAGATTCCGCAAGCATTTTAGAGAGCGGCACACTAGCGTAATCGCTTCAGCAAGTTTTTTTTTCATATAGGAACCATCTCCAAGGCTTATCATTGACAGAAGCATGAGCCAAGAAATATTCTAGCATAAAACGAATAAACTTTTGCCAGCTACTACCTGGTGAGGAGTCTTACAAACTTATACTAACCAGAGCTAATTTTCAGGCATATTTAATGCTTAATTACCCAAAGTCTAAGGTCATACACTCTACCTTTGGTAATGGTTGGAAACTGTTCCAATCTAGACAGTGAGTGTCTATTGATATGAGAATCCAGCATTACTAGCCCGATCATAAGTGACTTACTTGTTCATGGCAATGATAGTGCAAATGATGAAGATTCCGACGGAACTTCAACTTTGGAGGAACAATCTGAATCTGAATAATCAGAACTGGATCCATCTTTTGAATCAAGTGACTGTGATTTTGATGAGTAACACTTTGAGTTTAAGTGGACAAGTTGATGATGATTAAATATTACATGGATCCATTATCAAGCGCTAATTGAATTAAAATCAATTAACTGTAAATATCGGTGAGTACCTTCATTTCTTTCACTCGTATTGCTGGTTGCCTTATATGGATACAACTTCATCAAAATTGATTACCTCGACCTCGAAAACATACAACTTGGATATAGTTGACAAAACTATTTCGCAGTTTAAAAATGGCGGCCATCTTGAATTGTTCGGCCATATTGGCAAAACTAGTGGCCGGATGGATTTTTGATTACGATATTTCGATTCAGAGACCCTTAAAACATACGAATAGACACCTCAAAAGTCTCAATTAAATAATTTTATATTTTCCCGCCAAATCTGGCAGCCATGTTGAATTTGGCCCTCTAGCGGATTCCGCCAGCATTTTAGAGAGAGGCACCCAAGCTTAATCGTTTCAGCGGGTTTTTATCATATAGAAACCACCTTCAAAACAACTTCCCCGCAAATTGGTCACGGATTTTAGGTCTCGTACCCAACTATATTCACAGAGTTTTCAAATATCCTTTCCCTCACTATATATAACTACAGTGACCTATATCTAAATATAGCTGTTATTAGTCTCGACTATTTAGGCGTCTACAGACTATAAATAAAACAATACTAACAAAATGAAACTAGCTTTGCCACATTATCACATGTAAAGTCTGCTCGGTGTCTAGACGACAGCATATAATAGCGTAAATAACGGACAAATATAAATATCTCAATTCCTTCCTTATAGGATACCGAAATTAAATGAATTTACACTGACTCACTGATCTGTCGCAATGATTGTAATAAAAAGGTCATTCACATATTCTCACAAGCGTTTCGTTAGTTATCAATATATAGGTCAACCGGAATTACTGATGCCACATTTCGCGCCAACATTTCTATCTGTCCTGAAGCTTCCGGAATTTGGAAAGTTCTTTTTTGAACCTACTGGCCGATAAACAAGTAAGTTCACCCTAATGTAGACCTACCCTATTTTGACAAGAAGACAAGCCTAAATGCTACTCGTGGTTATTTTTATTTCCTGTTATCATGACCGAGTCTGACCCAAATATATATGTAGACTTGTATAAAGCTAGTTCGGTGACCTAATTTTTGTCCCTCGCCTTTCGAAGAAAGCAGGGGACTATTAAAATGGGTCCGTCCGTCCGTCCGTCCGTATGTTCAAACTTGGTGTAGGCTAGGTGTTTATTCAGGGGCGGATCCGGGTGTAGGAGGGTCCAATCCCCACCACCCATATGGGTTGGACATTCAGTTGCATCAATGAATCTGAATCACAATAGGGCCTACAATGTGATTTTGCAATTTCTTTATTGATCTACTTTACTAAAAAATATTTTCAATTTCCCATTTCTCTTCCATTAAAATTAAATGTTTTCACTTAATTAAACATAAACATTATGCAAGAGCTAAATCTGCCTATTGCAGGTCTTTCTTTAGGTCTGGCATGGGATGGGATGGCTGGGATTTTAAAATTTAACGATAAAATTTGGTGGATTTCCAAAAAAAGCATAATTCTAAGGTAGAGTAATTGTTATTGGTAACAGTAGCAATGGTACTTGTTATTCGAGACTTATAGCCCGTTCAGACGCTTAAGTTGAACTGGTTTAAAAACCCTGGGGATCGTTTAACCAGTTTAACTTAAAGGTCACCGGAAAAGGTTCATAAATATTTTAAATAATGCAAGTAATTATGTCAACATATCCTTTCCATTAGTACAACACGAACCCGAATGTCAATATTACCTGCAACAAGTAAATTTCAACATTATTAATTTCCGCCATTTTCCGTGGGTAGTCGTAACTTTCCGTAAATAAACAATCTGTGACGTCATTTTAGTCCTTCTGCTCATATTCTAGTCTATATTTCTATGTGCAGAAGGACTGAAATGACGTCACAGATTGCTTACATGTATTGACGGAAAGTTACGACTACCCACGGGGAACGGCGGAAATTAATAATGTTGAAATTTACCTGTTGCAGGTAATATTGACATTCGGGTTCGGGTTATAATTATGGAAAGGATATGTGGACATAATTACTAGCATTATTTAAAAAAAAAAATTTATGCTTTTCCGATGACCTTTAAGCGTCTAAACGCAAATGTGGAGCAAATAAACCAGTTTAAAAAACCCAGCTCGCGACCTGTCTTCGAGAAGGCTTTTTTTTTTAAACTGGTTCATCTTAGCTTGCTCCAGCTTGCTTTGAGCATGCGCAGTACGCAGTAAGTTACATTCCTGTGAAAATATCAGGGTCAGACAGTGCCAATGTTATCGAAAGGGTGCGAGAACCGAATAAAGAATATGAAGCTACCCATGCGTAGTTAACTCTAACCTCCGACCGAAGAGGTCAGAATAGTTAAACTGGATTGGCTTATAGTACGTGTGAACGCAACACGATGCTGTCTTAAAAACCCCAGCGATTATGAACTGGTTTAAAAATAAGCGTCTGAACGGGCTATTAGCCTCACCATAAGTCCATGGCCTCACTTTGCCACTTTTAAATCAAATCAATAAATGGCAACCTGTTTCAGTCTGTTTTTAAAAGCCATAACAAAGATCTGCAATAGGCAGATTTAACGCTTAACATAATGCATCTTTAATCTGTGTATTTAATAATTTAAATAGAAACTAACAACTTAATAAACGCCTTGATAAACGGTTAAAAATCACTTACACTGGTGATTGTGTTAAGAAATGTAATCTCCTGTTAGGAAGAGTTCATTTTATTCAAAAATGAGGCAGCTTTTAGTCATTGAGTATTTTATACGCCATGAAAATTTTATATGAGTCTAGTTTGTCCGCGACTATCTATATTGTCATGCGTAGAGATAACGTTCTTTTATTTCCGGTCATGGATCTATGGCTGTTAAAACTTTAGTCGAGATTTATTAGAAGTTTAAAAAGTAATTCAATCTATATTTGAACAGTCATATTGTGCTGTTTAAGGTGTATGTAATGTTTAAATGTTCAACCAAGCATGAAATATGTCATCTTATGTTTATATATAGATAATTTGTATAAAACACAAAACCTACAGAATTTACAACCGCTAAAATAAGGACGGATGCAGATCCAACCATACCCTTTCTAGGCCTATTGGTGGAGGAGATCAAAAATGCTAGGAGAATTGTTAAGAATACCCCCATAACTAAATTATGTTATTTTGGCCACATTTGTTGTAGGGGGGCATGTATCTTTGGGAGAGGGTTGGGTTGGGTGGGGTGGGGAAGAAGTGGTTGTACAGGTGTGTCTTAGCACTGAGACTTCTACATACACAACCATTCACAGGAATAGATGAAAATAAACATATAGTTAGTTCACACCTGTAGCCAGTTGGGGTCAAGGAGGTGCAGTGCTCCCCCCACCCCCCCCGAAAAAAAATTCCCGACCATAGTTCTAAAAATACCTACTGTTTGTAATAGACAGCAGTCAGGGATCATCATGTTCATTGATTTGAGCATGTGGCATCTTTCACCCAGTCTCATATTATTAGGTTCTGACATATATCTGTCATATATTTTGTATTGTTGTGGGGTTCTTGTCTTGTCACTAGGTTCATTGCTCAGCCCGAGATATACTCCACAAAGCACCATTTCAGGTTGAAATTTCAAAAAATTATTTGGGTGAAAATTCCCTAAACCCTGAAAGGAGAGACCCTCACACCCCCTAGGGTGTTATCCTGTCACTGGGGCCCGCCAACTAGGCTGCCTCAAGGCCCAGCTAACCCCTGCTCCCCTAAAAAGTTCACAGCCCCTCCACAGCCAGCAGTATTGGTACTTGCATCAAAACCAGTGTTAAGAAATTTTCCCAGTGTCTAGGAAATAAGTTCATTATAGGACAAATTTGATGATGGGTGGGCTGAACAGTTATTAGGGTAGAGATTGCTCCATCACTAATTAGCTTGGGTTGTTACAGGGTGTGTCTGGTAATGGAAATATTTCTTTGAGGGCCAAAATGACCTCCTTACTAAATATACTCCCCCTACCCAGGAAAATAAATAGTCCATCTCAAAATTATGCATCAGCGACTATTTGAATTAATGAGGTAAACGAACAATGTCAAAATAGAAGGGAAAATCCCCAATATGTATGAATATATGTGTGTATAGGTATGATTTTATGATTAAATTAGGCGATTATTATACAGGCCATATAGGTGATTTGCAGATGATATACAAAATCATGTGATTTGCAGATGATATACAAAATCACCGATTAATATATTTACCACAACAATAAATGGAAGATATGAGTACATATAAATAAATGATGTAATTATTACAACTTTCATAAGTTATCACAGATTCACTATAATTTCTTAATAAATAACATTGTACTCAATTTCCCTCATATTATAGCACATTGTATGGCGTATCCCTATCTTCATTAGACCAGTGGGAGCAGAACAGTAGGACGTTAAACCCCAATCAGTGGCTTTAAAATAAGGGTCTTCATTTTATTCAAACTTTGATTTTATATGCATATATTTTTGGATAGGGCCTAATTATTTTTTTTTTGGATTGGGACTATATTATTTTTGATTGGCCTAAATACTTTTGGGAGTTGGACCTAGTTAAATTTTTGGGTTAGGCTTAGATAATTTTTTTTTATCGGGCCAAGATATTTTTTGATTGGCCTAAATATTTTTTGGGTTGGGCCTTATTATTTATTTTTTTTATATTGGCCCTAGATATTTTGGGATAAGCCTAGATTTTTTTTTTTTGGGGGGGGGGGGGAGATATTTTTTTTATCGGGCCTAGATTTTTTAATTTTTTTTTTCGATTGGGCCTAGATTTTTTTTTTTTTAATTTGGTTTACTTGACAATTTTTTACTCATTTTAAAAACATACCTCAATATAGCCCTTTAAAAATCTTTCAGTTAGACCTATTGTTATTGTACTTATCATTGAATACATTTGCGCAAGCGTATTAAGTGTGGTTTGGAATACTTCCTTTTCATTGAGTAGCCCATGTACAGGTTTTGTTAATTTATACATCATACATGTAGCTTAAAACCAAATAGTTGTATCTAATTTCTATCTGGATTTAAGGTTTTTCATTCAGTTCAGTTCCATAAATGCTTTAAAATTAAGTTGATTTGATTTGTTCAAAAAGTAAATATTTTTTTTCCATTTATGAAATGATTTATTATCAATGTTTAAACAAAGATGGCGACTGTCTAATATGAAACTGACAGGTCCGGATCGACAGGGGCTGTCTGGGCTGCAGCCAGGGACCCCAACATTAAGGGGGCTCCCAAGTTAGTTCTACAAAAATGTTGTATTATGTCATTTATTATGTTTTATATGTTTGTGTTCGAATGAATCTATCTATCTGCCATACTGACATCCAAATTGCATGTGTATGAATGTAATGGATATTGACCAGAATATGACCCCTTTTCACTGTTGTTGCAAGGACCCTGTGAACACCTATTAGGACATCATACACAAACATTTACATTACAATATGCATTAACACATGATGTCCATATAAACGCAGTATGATCAATATATATAGCCTAAATTGATCGTATATTTAGGGACATGTAGATTATTCTATTCTGTGGAGAGAGAGAGAGAGGGGGAGAGAAATGGAGTTTAACCCCAACTTGACACTAACATAGGGTTTAATATCTTTTCAATAATTTGCTTGCGCTTAGGGGTCTTTAGCAGAGGGAGGAAACCTAAGGACCTGGAGAAAACCCATGAGGTTGGACAGGCGATCCTAGCTACTCCTTGTCATGTACAACCAGGAAATCAAAACCACATCACTTGACTCAATGACAAACTGTACGATACAGCGTGCATGCGCTAACCATTTGGCCACCCTACACCCCACCCCCACCCCCACCCTGTGCTGTGGTGTAGCAAGTTTTATATACATCTTATTGATTTGGGTCATTGGTACAGGTGTATGGATTTCACTTTAGCTCACTTGGTACAGGTGTATGAATTTCACTTTAGCTCACTTGGTACAGGTGTATGAATTTCACTTTAGCTCACTTGGTACAGGTGTATGAATTTCACTTTAGCTCACTTAGTACAGGTGTATGGATTTTGATGTTCTTGATTCATAGAGGTGGGGCCAAGATGTGGTTATGTTGGTTTCATGGTTGGCTGAGTATTTACAAAATATTGACGAGAGTAGGCCATTGGGCAAGTCAGTACAAAATGTACAAAATATAGGGCAGATATCAGAACATAACGAATAATATGTAATGTATATATCATCTTTATTTTGTTGTGTCCTTTCTGCAAATCGTATTTCTCAGAATCTAACCATAGGATCTTTCTAAAACTTTGACCTACCCCCCCAAAAATGGGTGGCAGCTTTTGATTAAATATATTTTCAAAACGTTTTACGAAATCCGAAATCATCGATTTTTTTGAAAGAAAAAACTGACAATGCAATATTTTACTTACAGACATGGGAGTTACATTTTCTGAATCCTTGAAGGAAAGCCTAAAAATCTATCGGATCAGAATTTTGATTTCGTTCAAGTGAGGGTCACAATTTTGAACTGAATATGAGAAAAGGTTAAAAACCCACGTTAACGCACGTTAAGATGAACATAATAGGCCGTACTTTAAAGAATACGTCTCCTATTACCGAAATGAATACATTTTTGGATAGAGGGGATCAGGGTTGTGTTTTTGGTATTTGAAAATGTCACCATTTCGAATTTTGCCTTTGACATTTTTCATGCCGACAAAGTTGTTTACGAGTGAAAAATCGCATTAACTTCTCGAGATTTTGACCAATTTTTATGATTATTTTTTCTTGTTGAGATTCTTTATATAACCCATGTGACAGGAAGTGACTGAATATGAAAGCTTTCATATCTGCTTTGCAGATCTTGTTAGCATTTGTAGTTGAATGATCTACAGTAGGTATTTTAGAACTAGAAAATCAATATAATGCAAATTTAATAATAGAAAAATATAGTTTTAAATAAACTCTATCCACCCTGCTAAGGTGCAATTTAGGTCAGAAAACTCTTCTAAAGTGTTGCTTTTGAAACATTTGCTGAAATTCCTGAATCCTGCCCTGTTAGACTGTAAGTTTTATGTTTCAGATTTGACAGAATTAAGGGTTTGGATACAGTGATAATGGCTCAGAAGGCTCCAACGCAAGAAAGGATTCCCACTCAAGAAAGGAGTCCCACTGAAGAAAGGGCTCCCATTCAAGAAAGTGCAGTTGGATTAATTGATTCAATGCAAGTAGTAAGTGAAGTAATCCAACGGCCAATTTCAGCAGATACAGGTATGATGTGTAACAATAGAATATGTAGGTACATGTATTATGTCCTGGTGTAGGTAATAGGTCCTGGTGTGGGTATTATGTCCTGGTGTAGGTAATAGGTCCTGGTGTAGGTAATAGGTCCTGGTGTGGGTATTATGTCCTGGTGTAGGTAATAGGTCCTGGTGTGGGTATTATGTCCTGGTGAGGGTATTATGTCCTGGTGTAGGTAATAGGTCCTGGTGTGGGTATTATGTCCTGGTGAGGGTATTATGTCCTGGTGTAGGTAATAGGTCCTGGTGTGGGTATTATGTCCTGGTGAGGGTATTATGTCCTGGTGTAGGTAATAGGTCCTGGTGTGGGTATTATGTCCTGTTGAGGGTGTTATGTCCTGGTGTAGGTAATAGGTCCTGGTGTGGGCATTATGTCCTGTTGAGGGTATTATGTCCTGATGTGGGTAATAATGTAACCGGGTGGTGTAAATTCTCAACAAAAACTAAGGTGGTTAGTTTTTAAACCTTTATTAAAAAACCCTGAAATATATATAAGTTAAAATTAATATACATATCACAGTAACAGTTCAGTACAATAAAATAATAGTAAGGCATGCATATTGGTACTCAATGAAATATATCAATAATTTATACACTAAAATACATCACTAATTAAATTAAACATTTTAAACAGGCCTTAAGTTTATACTAAATATAATATAAGTAGTTGACACCATTCCCAAAGAAGGGTTTTTTAAATAAGACTATCAAGATGGTGAACAAAATCTTCAGATAACTATATTCTGGAAAATAACATTATTCTGATTATACATACAATATACTTTCAAAACGGTACCTTATAATCTACTATATATATGTATATATGAAAAACTAATGATCTTTACATGTTATTTTCTATCTATTTAAATAAAATGGCTGCTTAATATTACAATTTCTATCATTCCTACATCCGCTCCATCTAAACTCCAATTACCCAAAATAAGAGAATTAGCACACATACCTGTAATACTGAAGTAGTATAACTGGAACAATTCTCTGAAAATAACTTAACTAGATTTGGAAAATAAAGTTAAACAATTTGATTGAAGATATCAAATTGTCCTTACACTTCGAAATCTATCTAATGTCTGATGTACAAAGTGAGGTTTAGATAAAAAGAGAACTTGGTTGTAACCAAGGGAGTAGAATTGTACTCACCCCAAGATTTGGGCTCTAAGAAAACAGTACAGGTTAACAAGCCAAGTTAAAGGAGAGATGTTATTATAGGCCAGTTGCAATTAAAATTAGTGTCAGTTTGTTAGTTTAAAGGTGCACTCACTCAATACACTATATTACTTGACATAATAAAACCTATAAACATATTAAAATTCTGCTTTGCTACAATATGTCCTGGTGTGGGTAATATGTCCTGGTGAGGGTATTATCCCCAAAAGATCTCGGCTGCTTTCGATATTGGCATGTATCGGATCGAAACTTCATGGATTATGGCCCCTGTTTGTACGAAAAATCATGTTTTTAGCTTGTGGACCCTATAGAGGTCACAATTTTTATCCGATTTTGTTGAAACTTGACATGTAAGTTTATAACCCAAAGATCTCAGTTCCTTTCGATATTCGTGCATATCGGACTGTAACTTCCTGAATTATGGCCCCTGATTGTACGAAAAATCGCGTTTTTAGCTTGTGGACCCTATAGAGGTCATAATTTTTATCTGATTTAAAAAAACGTATTATTATATCACCATTACACCCTTAGGAAGGTTGAAAGGTGAAAATCAGACCAAAATTGCCGGACAAAATGGCCGCCATTTGTACGCGAATAGTGTAAAAATGTGGTAAATCAAGGTTGTGGACCCTGTATGGGTCACAATTTTAATTTAATTTTGATGAAACTTGAAATGCATGTTTATAAACTAAAGATCTTGGTTCCTTTCGATATTGTCGCATATCGGATCGTAACTTCCTGAATTATGGCCCCTGATTATACGAAAAATCGGGTTTTTAGCTTGTGGACCATATATAGGTCATAATTTTTATCCAATTTAAAAAAACGTATTATTATATCACCGTTACACCCTAAGGAAGGTTGAGTTCGCATTTGGGGAAAATCGCCGGACAAAATGGCCGCCGTTTGTACACAAATAGTGTAAAAATAGGGTAAATCAAGGTTGTGGACCCTTTATGGGTCACAATTTTAATTTGATTTTGATGAAACTTGAAATGCATGTTTGTAACCTAAAGATCTTGGTTCCTTTCGATATTGTCGCATATCTGATTGTAACTTCCTGAATTATGGCCCCTGATTATACGAAAAATCGTGTTTTTAGCTTGTGGACCCTATATAGGTCATAATTTTTATCCGATTTAAAAAAAACGTATTATTATATCACCGTTACACCCTAAGGAAGGTTCAGTTCAAATTTGGGGAAAATCGGACCAAAATTGCCGGACAAAATGGCCGCCGTTTGTACGCGAATAGTGTAAAAATAGGGTAAATCAAGGTTGTGGACCCTGTATGGGTCACAATTTTAATTCAATTTTGATGAAACCTGAAAAGCATGTTTATAACCTAAAGATCTTGGTTCCTTTCGATATTGTCGCAAATTGGATCGTAACTTCCTGAATTATGGCCCCAGATTGTACGCAAAATCGCCTTTTTTAGCTTGTGGTCCCTCTGAAGGTCACAATTATTATCCGATTTAAAAAAAACGTTTGAATATATCACCGTTACACCGTAATGAAGGTTGAGTTAGAATTTCGTGAAAATCGGACCAAAATTGCCGGACAAAATGGCTGACGCTTGTATGCGAATAGTGTAAAAATATGGTATATGTCAAGGTTGTGGACCCTGTAGAGGTCGCAATTTTAATTCGATTTTGATGAAACTTGAAATGCATGTTTATAACCTAAAGATCTTGGTTCCTGTCGATATTGTCGCATATCGGATCGTAACTTCATAAATTATGGCCCCTGATTATATGTAAAATCGCCTCTTTTAGCTTGTGGTCCCTCTGAAGGTCACACTTATTATCTGATTTTAAAAATCGTTTGAATATATCACTGTAACACCATAATAAAGGTTGAGTTCAAATTTCCTGAAAATCAAACCAAAACTGCTGGACAAAGTGGCCGCCGCTTGTACACGAAAGGTGTAAAAATATGGTATATCAAGGTTGTGGACCCTGTAGAGGTTACAATTTTAATTCGATTTTGATGAAACTTGAAATGCATGTTGATCTTGGTTCCTTTCGATATTTGCGCATATCGAATTGTAACTTCATGAATTATGGCCCTTGATTGTAGGAAAAATCATTTTCTTTTGAGCTTGTTCTCTATCCATCTCTCAAAAATGTGGGCGTATCCTGCCTGGCAGCCGCTGGTTTGAAATTCTATGGGTTGGTCTAGAAATGATCAGACTTGGAATTTATGGATTAGTGCCAGACATATATTAAGAATATCATTAAAACATTAAATGAACCAAATAAAGGACTTGTTCTAACCGGTTCCTTATTTCAGCTTATTTCAGAGTTATGGCACTTAATCACTTTGAAATATCTTGTCGACACTCTAGACTAGAGGCTAAACTTAATATCCAATTGATTTTGAATTGATACACAGTATTTAAGGTCATGAGACGAAGAAGCCTATTGATTTTCGATAATTACTGCCCTTGATCACTTTGAAAAATCTTGTGTATGCTCTAGAGGCTAAAGTTAATATGTAGAATTCATATATCCTGATGAGCGCGAAATTAAAAACACTACTGACGGTGACAATTACGCTTCCTACTTGGATTTGCATCTCAATTTTGACAATTGCCATAAACTTAGTGTTAAATTGTACGATAAACGTGATGACTTTGAATTTCCGATTGTTAACTTTCCATTTATTAGTAGTAACATTCCGATATCACCAGCTTATGGAGTGTTTGTGTCTCAACTAATTCGTTACGCGAGAGCTTGTTCATTTTATTCTGATTTTATAACTAGATCGAGGCATTTGTCATCTAAGCTTCAACTACAGGGATACTTGCGAACTAAACTTATTAAAACCGTTAAAAAGTTTTATGGCCGTCATATTGACTTGATTGGTAAATATAACATGTCTCTCTCGGCTATTATTCTAGATATATTTAATTGACACGTATACTATCTCCCTGATAATGTCTGTCTACTACATCGTTAACAGTGTTCATCACGTGCATTTTGCATACCGATAGTCCATTGGCCAATCACGCTATTTTACCGAGATTTCGCCTAATAGTTTGGATGCAGCTATGGCAGGTGTGGCGCCAGGCAGGGTAAGCTTACTCTTCCGGACACCTGTTACCACTGTTTGTCGTGTATTTTGTACACGGTGAACAGTCCATATGCTGATTACACTATTTTGCTTTATCACACTATTTTGCCTATACCGTTTTTTTAGGACATCGAATTTTGTCTAATGGTTTGGATTGTTCGTACTTGGTTTTATTTTATTGACTATAAATTTATACACAGTGTTTAAGGTCATGTGACGAACAATTGAAACAGATTTTAATGATTAGCTATCTTTATTATTTTATGCATTGTTACTTTGGAACAAAATACCTTCCGGTGTGGTTCCCCACTTGTCATTGGTGCAGGATGGAGAATCTGGCAAGGCACAGCGTAAAGTTGTTCGGATGGAACAAAAAAACGAGGTCCTGTGTACACATTGGCATGCCCTTAAAATTACCCTGCCCATTTTCATTAGCCCAAAATGTTTCAATGTCCTTTAGTAATTATACTGTTTATTACTGAGTGACGTTTCTACTAGGATTCTCTAGTCATTATCAAGCATGTCGAAACGTCGCTCAGTAATAAGCAGTAATTTTATACAATACTGACCTGTATATTCATTAGCCCTTTCGGAATAGGAAATTAAACCCCATTTCATTTCCATAATCCATAATGATTTGGGTCTGTATAATATGGTGATCTGTTGCAGGAAATGCTGTTAATCATGAAACTGAACTTTCCAAGAGAAATAGAAGTCATGGAAAGTCACCAGTTCAACGATATTCTGGTATTAGTATCAGTGATCGGAAGAAGCAACTCAGGTGAGAGAGAGAGAGGGAGGGAGAGAGAGAGAGAGAACCAGAGGAACATACTCCTGTCAGGTGCAAGCAGGGAATCAAAACCCCATCACTAGACTCAATAACAGACCTTATGGTCTAACACGCTTGCATTAAACCATTCAGCTACCCAAATTTATCTTAAACCCTTGAGAACTTTATACCACTTATTTTGCTATCATACAGTGAACAAATTTACACCCTGTTCATCATTACAGTAGATGGCTTATTTAGAACACGCAAAATAAAAAAAAAATTGGGCCATCAAGACACTAAGTCAAGCGCTCAAGATACTATTTAGTAACCTCCCTTTCACCGTAATTCAGATTTAAATTCACAATATGAAATTGGTCTTATTATTTACAGTGGGATGTCACCAAACAAAGATTATCAAGGTGTAGAACTACATACCTATGAAATGAGAGTATCGAATCAGAGAACAAAAAAATCCAACATAATAAGTGGGTAGGTCGTTTTGTACGCCCACATTGAAATGTGGTTGTATATTGTGGTAATCCCCGTCCGTCCGGCCAGCCGGCATCCACAAGCAAGAGGCTAAAGTTGATATCCTATTGACTTTGAATTTATACACAGTGTTTAAGGTCATAAGACGAAGAATCCTATTGATTGTCAATGATTTCTGATAATTACTACCAGAGTTATGGCCCTTTGAAAAATCTTGTGGATGCTCTACAGGTTAAAGTTAATATCCGATTGACTTTAAATTTATACACAGTGTTTATGCCTATATATAATCATTTCAATTGACTTTAGATTGAAACACAGAGTTTAAGGTCTTGAGACGAATAAGAACATTGATTTTCAATGATTTTTGATAACTTGAACAGCTGAATCCATGATATTAAATGTTTTGTATACTAAATGTTAGCATGGGCCACCAAACAAATCCAAATGATTTTCTGATAATTACTTAATAAGTTGTTACTCTTAATCAGATTTTAGTGTATCATAAATGTTCCATTACGGACAAAAGTAAAAATATGCGACAACTCTTGTTGACTGCCCGGACGATTTAGCTTCTGTAGGCACATGTTTTGTTGCCTGGCAACTTATCTTTTTTTTTGACTAACATATTGAAATAACTATCAGACTGGATTGGCAAAACTGAAGTTAAACATCTCATCAACATATTACTTCTGACGTTTTGTTACTGACACACAGTTAAAAATCTGTCTAATGGAGATATTTCCATCAGCTTCTTGAGAGCTGTGGATGTCATATATTAAACATATTAGTCAAGCTACATGTCACAACATTCTGCAGCCATGATGCTCCTTAAAGCTGTTAGTGGATGGTAGTTGAATCCTGGAGGTTCCGTTGGATTTCCAGTATGGTTTCTGATTGTCAGTGGTGCAGCACGTTAAAGATCCCTTGGCAGATAGACTTTGATATCATCAGAGTAGGCTGTAGCTCCGCTGTCTGGGGACAATTTTCCTCATAGCTTATGCCCGTCTTCATTAGCCCAGTCAGGGTAGAACAGTAGGATGTTAAACCACATTTCATTTCTGTTTGTGGATGTTTCTGCTGTTGCCAGCATGTAGCTTACTAATTGTTTCTAGCATATTGACAATTTTTTGTTTTTATTCTGTTGCAGGTTGACACCTGAAATGACACTAGACATGATTGAGACAGCTGATGGCAATTTGGATGAAAACAAACAGGTCACTTTTAATCTAGTAGGTATAAGAACTGAATGTTAAATTAAATTGTTTGAAATATTACGGTATTGTTGATTTACTCTGTGACTGACTATAAATAGACAGTAAGCTTGCATGCATATGGGAAGGTATAAATAGACTTGATTGGGTATGGGGTGAGGAGTTTGGGTAGATCACCGCCGGCATGGAGGTCAGATATTTAAACTTATCTTATATATATCATCTGTATGGTTCTCATAGTATAATAAATTCTTATTTATTTCTATTTTAATTGTATATTGTAGAAACATGTTCATCAAGAAGAGACCTTTTGTGCAGGTGACAGTGAAAACCAGGAGTCATACCAGACAATTGATGACACAAACCCCAGATATGTAAGTATACAGCATCCCGAGGTTGAGTGATCTAATGTGAGAAAGGTTTTTGGATCGGAAGTTCTATCATTGAGTGTATTTATAAGGATACAATTTCAAGAAAGGCTATACCATATTCTCTATAAATCTTCATGAGATGAACAAGCCTATTTATTTTCTTGTGGGCACTCTAGAGGCTATAGTTAATACCTGATTGACTTTAGAGTGATACACAGAATTTAAGGTTATGAGACGAACAAGTATATCGATTTTCAATGAATTTTGATAACTTGAACAACTTAATCCATGATATTAAATGTTTCGTATACTAAAGATTAGCATGGGACAAAACTAAGAGACAAACAAATTCTAACGATTTTCTGATAATTACTTAATGAGTTGTTACTCTTAATCAGATTTTAGTGTATTATGAATGTTTCATTACCGAAAAAAGTAAAAATATGTGATATTCTTGTTGACTGTCCGGACAATTTAGCTGCTGTGGGCGTATGTTTTGTTTATTTTGTTTCAGAAGTCAGATTGGATGACATTTTTTTATAAGGTGCAACTACTTTTTAAACTTTTCCATCCAAATATTGTCAAGATATGTCAGATATATATGGATAGTAAATCTCTTAAACTTTCTCCCTGCTATTGTGGTAAGTTTTTAAACAATACAATATTTCCAGGGGGTTTTCGAGGGGGTCAGGCAATCTTTATCACAGCGATGAAAGCTTCATTTTAACTCTGGACAAGATGACAGACCTTCAAGCTCATGTGCAGTATAGATCTATGCGTGAACTCACATCACTTGGCGTCATTAACACGATAACACGTACATTGTTTACATCGGATGTAGTAACACAAACTGGCCAAACCAGAATTGGTGACTTTAACTCATTTTAAACCTTCATAATGTGTGCTTTTGACGCATCCTTGATTCGTCAGGTGTGAAAATGTGTAATGTTATGTAAATAGAATTATTTATTAATTATACCAGCAGGATATCTGGCTACGCCCGGGGCCTAAATTCGAACAGTGTCAAATTCCCTAAGGGCCCAAATTTCACCCAGGGCCTAAAATTCGCACATGGTCCAAATTCCCATGGTACCCAAATTCACCAGGGGCCCCATTTCGCCGGGCCCAAATTTATCCGGATCCCAAATTCACCAGGGGCTCAAATTCTCCAGGGACCAAAAATTGTCCCGGGGCCCAAATTCACCGTATCTATGTATGTTTGTCTATCACACTTTGTCTGTGGCCCCATTTGCCAGGTGTCAAAAAAATCAAAAACGTCTGTGTGTATGTATTTGTGTGTGTGGGTATTGGCCAGTTGGTCATTTCGTCCATCTCATTTCTCCTGAGGCCCAAATTTGCATAGGGTCCAATTTGCCAGAGGCCCAAATCCAATTATCGATTACAGATTCAAGATCCACCCAATACCTTGATCAGACAAATCTACACAACAAGCGATTTAAAAATATATAATAATCAGATAGGATGAATAATCCTTGCATCGGTTTAATCTGACGTGGTAATAATCTACAACAATAATCCTAAACTTGGATTGCAACTGTGGTATTCTTTTGGACGTGAAATTCACAGCCGCTTATCTGGTCAGTTTTTTCGTCGGGTGATCTGATAATCTATCGCCGTTCCTGTAGAGATCTATACAGTGCATGAACCACGAGCTGTACATGTTATATTCATTATACAGTCCAGACACCGTATAATACAGCTTGAGCTACCAGTCTCTAATTCCAGATGAAGACTGGTTTAAGTTGTTTGAAAACATATCACATATATTGAGTTAGTTGCTCGGCCCTAAGGTTGAGGATTTTAAGGGCTTTTAACACAAAATTAAGCAATTTTATTAACCAAAATATAATCGGGATTGGCCCTTTAATAATGAAATAAAATGTTTGATGTTTTATTTCAGGACTGAGTATATATGAGAGAATATGTGTCAGAAAAGAAACATTTGAAGACCAATTCCTCATAAATCTTATCAGAAATTTATTTTCTGTCTTAGAATTTATTCACCGCAAGGGATTTATACATCGGAACATCCAACGTAAGTGACCACTCCACTTTAATGTGTTTTTATATTATTGTCATTGATTTGGGTGGTTGAATGGTCTACAGCGTGCAGTTGACATTATAAATCTTTCATTGAGTCAACTTTCATGGTTTCGATCACACACATGTACGTGGCAAGGAGCAGGTTCGCCTGTCCAACCTTGTGCGTTTTCTCCGGGTACTTCAGTTTCCTCTACGCACCAGCAAAAAATAGAAAAGTATGTGTCAGTGGATGTTAAACCCTCTCTCTCTCCCACTGAAATTATTGTGTCCTACACCCACATTTACAAATTAATATTTAATGTAGGCCTATATATGAAATTGTTTTTAAAATTTCAGCAAGAAATATTTGCCTGGATGGCAATGGGAAACTGTGTTTGGTTGGTTTTGATTTCTGCACCAACTTACAGGATTCCAACACCAACAAGCTGGAAATAGATTATAGATCAACTGACTGTTCTCCAGAATATTTTAGTCCCGAGCTGTGTCAACAGATTGTCAATGCCGATGACAAAAAGTTTGGTTGTAAGCCCCGATACAAAGATGTACAAATTACTAATAAGTCTGATACTTATGCTGCTGGCCTGATGATATGCCTGTTTTTAAAAAAAAAAAAACTTTTAGAACCTGAGTACTTAACTACAGATGAAACTTATGATAGCAACAGACAATTTATTCAGGGGGTAAAGTATATCTTTCTGCCAAATTTTACAATTGATTTGGTTTGTGATTTGTAATTTTGTGTGTGTGGGTGTGTGTGTGTGAGAGAGAGAGAGAGAGAGAGAGAGAGAGAGAGAGAGTTTAATGACCACTCGACACAAACTAGGTCATTTCCGGGACTAACATATGGTTGATTTTATTTCAATCATTCGCTTGCACGTACAGGTCTTTAGCAGTGGGAGGAAACCGGAAGACCTGTAGAAAACCCACGAGGTTGGACAGGCAACCCTACTCCTTGTCACGTACAACCAGGGATTCGAACCCACGCCAGTTGACGGCGCTAACCATTCGGCCATCCAACCCCCCATGTAATTTTGTACAATACATATGATCAGTTAAATATGAATAAATCATCATTGACTAAACCTGATAGAACACAGAATGAAATGAAAGGAAATAAAATGAAATAGGGTTTAACGTCCTACTGTTCTGCTCCTATACTGGGCTAATGCAGTGTGCTATGGGGGAAATGTTGCCTGGGCAACGGCACTATGGCCTACTCTTATATCGAATTCAACTGCGCGTGAACATTTAATTCTGTACTGACCCCATCCTCGGTATCCCCAAACCATGTGTGAATAATAACTTCTGTACTGACCCATCCTCGGTATCCCCAAACCATGTGTGAATAATAACTTCTGTAGAAATGAAATGACTCGGCTAATGAAGACGGGCATACGCCATACAGTGTGCTATGAGGGAAATTTTGTCCAGACAGCACCACTACGGCCTACTCTTATATCGAATTCCAATTGCCAACTAATCGTTTACGTGCACGCCAATGTATACACTGGACCTCAGTTTTCCGTCCCATCCGAACGACTAGACAGCTGTCCTTGTCTGACCTTCTGGCCTTCCGTCCTGCACCAGTGACAAGGGGGGTAACCATGTCGGAAAATCCTGATGAACTTTCTCGGCTAATGCAGGGATCGAACTCGCGATCTCCAGGCTAGCGAGCCAGCGTCCCAGCCACCGTGGCTGCGAGAACACAGAATGTACAGTGTGATAAACAATCATTAAAAACATGTTTTTTCTTATGTGAAAAATTACCAATAAAGTGTGACCTAAGTATGCATAGGTCAAAACCCAAGAGATCGTATGATACAAAAAAAATACATGCTATTTTACAGATAGCTAAGGATCCAGGGTTCATGAAAAAATGCAGACCCGATGACATGCCACAGGATTGGAAAAAAGTTGTAGATAAGTGTCTTGAAGGAGATGCATCAGAAAGATGCGATGTTTCAGATGTAATTGTACTCTTACGTGGTGAGAACTTAACACTGAAACCCAGGTATCATTTTATCTAGCACAAATTTCTTTCACATTCATTCATTATCAATCCTTGTTTGAAAATTCGTAAAAATTGTTTAAAATCACCCCAAATCATCTAATTTGTACTTGTGTCCAGTTTAAAGCTGACCGATTTTAATTTTGATAATGAGTGTCCAATTTACAAGTATTTAATTTCCTGACCACTGTCCAAACATTAATCATTATACATCAATAATCAATTAGGTTGTTTATTTTTTAACAGTGGTCAGGAAATTAAATACTTGTAAATTAGACACTCATTGTCAATATTGAATGGTTAGCTTTAAACTGGACACAAGTACAAATTAGAAGATTATTGATGATTTTAAATGATTTTTACAAAGATTTGATATTGAATAAATGTGAAAGAAATGAGTGATAAATACACAAGATTAAATGATACCTGGGTTACAGTGTAGTATATTGTAATACATGCAAGGGTTCTAAACATTAGGGGGAGCTGTGGTGATTCAGCGAGTAAGAAGTTCGTCCACTAACCAGGATGTTCTGTGTTCCATCAGAAGCTCTGAGACAAGAGTTCGGCTCATTTAGAAGAATACATGTATAGGAGTGGAATGAGGTGAAAACAGCCACAATACTTCGTACATTTTTTATCCAATATTATTTTGATGAATGTAGAAGAAAAAAAAAAATATGCTTATTTTCTTGCCTTGAGGTAAAAAGGCCTTTTCACCACCTTTTTTAGAGATTTCTCAATAACCTTTGAACTATTTTGCAAAATATTTTACTTGAACAAAATTGTTGCCAGTTGTTGGAATTGTTTAAAGTTAAATCTATCTTTCCAAGTAATTCTGAAGCTAGAAATACTTTGCTTTCATATTTTAATTACCAGAAGAAAATGTTTCCTTTTACAATTATGTCCAACTTTGTGGGTTTTCTCCGGGTCCTCCGGTTTCCTCCCACCGTTAAACCCCCCCTCTCTCTCTCTCTCTCTCTCTCTCTCTTTTCACCATCACACAGATGAATATGGAAATAAATATTAATTTATTATGCAGAAATGGAGAAAATTAGAGCAATGGGCAACAAACCTGTAGCAATAGAAGGCACTCAGCCAGACCACAACCTTCAAAATCTGAGTAACACTAGACAGATTACTGACCATTCCAAACAACAATTGAACCCTCAAGATGGAGCAGAACATTTTACAGGTGAGCAAGTGAAACAAATATTTACCGTTTCATATTACGAAATGTATGAATTCATAAATAAAGGGAGGAGATCCAATAAAATAATCCAAGAAAATGACCCACCTTTTTAACACCTGATACATGTAAATATTCACAACCCCAATTACATTGTTGCTTAATTCGAAAACCACCTGAAACTACTGCTATCTAGAACAACTAGAACCACTCGAGTATGAAACATAGTTTATGGCTATTCCCTGGATACAAACGATTTGTTGCGCTAAAGGAAGTCATATTCCTGGGACTCAGGCAGTCTGTTATACTAAAGGGAGCCGTATTTCCATGATACAAAAGGTTTGTTACACCAAAGGGAACCGCATTCTCGTGACTCATGCGATTTGTTGCACTAAGGGGACTACCGCGACTCATGCATTTTGTTGCACTAAAGAGAGCTCTATTCCTGTTGCACTAAAAGGAGCCGTATTCTAGTGACTCATGCGATTTGTTGCATTAAAGAAAGCTGTATTTCTGTGACTCATGCAGTTTGTGGCACTAAAGGCAGCCATAAGTAATGAAGAATGGAAATAACAGGTCTGTCACAAACATTTTCAGACACAAATTTAGATTTAGTCAGGCATAATTGATGTTAGTGTCAGACCAACTCAGGCCTGTTAATATTATCAAGACATTAAGTAAAATGTTTTTATTTATCAGTTGACCAACAAACTGTACCGAGTAGTATCGCTCAAACAAGCCACCAGATTATTTGCAAGGGATTAAATGACAAAATAAAGAATCAAAGAGCTGATGCTAGAATTCCTGCTGAATCTCTTCATGGAGAAATGACCAATCACACTTTGGACAGGCCACCACCAGAATCTAATAACATTCCACAAGCAACTGATAATGTTGCTGGAAGTGGACTAGAACCAGTATATGGTTCCGATGATGACATTCGAATAAGTTTAATTCCAACTACAATCTATGACGATGATTAGGTAACCGATATTTGTTTAATGTCCTTTTTTAGATTAGAACACAACGACACTCCCTGACGTTGCTATATTTTCTATACAATAAGAATCATTGATTGTAAAGTCTCACACTCTTTAGATAACTTTTAGATTTACTTAGAAAATAGAAATAGACACCCAGTACATATTCTTGTGACTGATAAAAATGGTTTTTATATATTAGACAAGGAGCACAGGGGGTTCAACCTCGCTGAAAAGTGTACTAGATTTCACCTATATGGTATGAATGCAAGTATATCTGGTATCATCAGAATGTAAGTCTGCCAGGTTTCTGATGGTGGGTGTAGCTGTGAGGGTTGTGATTCTGGGCGTGAATTCTTGGGCTAGATTAGCTCAAATCTGTACCACCTAAAACAGCTTTGGAGTTGTTCAGTACCACCATAGGAATCATGAATGACTACTGCCAGACACTTTGTTCGGTGGGTTACCCTTAAATGATGCGCCCAAAATGCCACGACCCCCCAACTAGGCTAGATTAGTGGGTACTGTTCCCGTGTTCCAAAAAATTAAATGTTTTGCCAGGATGCATAGAATACTAATACCTAGCACATATGGAAGAGGTGATAAACTGCGGATGCAAGAAATTGATTTTTGGGCAAAAAAAAAATGTTCCTGTAACCAGAGTATATCACATCTTTCACACGTGCTACGTATTAGTTTTTAATTTTTTGTACCAAGAGAACAGTGCCTGCTAATCTAGCCTAGATGTGGTCTGGAAATACAATAACTCTTGCCAGGGATACTCCACCACTACAAATGTCTGGCAATTACATAGCTCTGTCAGGGGTACCCCACCACTAGAAATGTATGTCAGAGTGTTTTTGTAATACTTGAAGATGTAAGGTCATATGGTACACTTTTGAGCTAATCTAGCCCAAGAATTCACGCCCAGAATCACAACCCTCACAGCCACACTCACCGTCAGAAACCTAGCAGACTTACATTCTGGTGATACCAGATATACATGGATTCATACCATATATGACAAAATTGGTACACTTTTCAGCTAGGTTGACCCCTGGGCTCCTGCTCTATATACCTGTATCTAAAGACAGTTGAAAGCCTAGATATACATACTCCTTTATTGAAATATAGATTTAAACTTCTGATAAAAATATATTTGTTGTTAAACCATTATATCTTACAAACTATGAATAGAAAGTCATATTCAGATTAAAATTTAACAATCCTTTCACTTAGAGTGTATAGTAGTCCTTACTTATACGCTATACCGAATATAATATAGTTTATGTGCTAACAGACAACCGGGTTGAAAATTAATAGTATCTTTCTTATTTTATTCATGGCGAGCCCTCTAATCTATTTTATTCATCGTGAGCCAACAAATCACTTGCTTATTTTATTGTGAGCCGACTAATCACTTGCTTATTTTTTTGTGAGCTTTCAGTTTGTAAGTCAAATGTAGCTTTATCAAATATATTAAGCATCAAATGAGCGATTTAATGAAATAAATGCAAAATGTGGAAAAATTGTTACATTATCAAATTTTTAGATGCAAAAATTGTTATATTATCAAATTTTTAGATGCAAAAATTGTTATATTATCAAATTTTTAGATGCAAAAATTGTTATATTATCAAATTTTTAGATGCAAAATTTGTTATATATCAAAAATTGTTATATTATCAAATTTTTAGACGCAAATATTGTTATATTATCAAAGTTTTAGATCAAACATGTATGTATATTTTAAATATTTAATAGTTTCTCTGATTGGTCAAGAGCAGGTTCTCTTCATTTTCGTTCTGGCTTGCAGAGGTCAGGTGAAACCCTGGAGCTAAAACCTGGATTGTATGCATCATAGCACTGAGAAATAAACTCTTTATTCAAATTAAGTAGAGCACTACCGTTAATTTAGAATTTCAGAAGAATTCATTTCAATTTCACTCTTTGAATGGAAGCCCTCCTGATATGGATGCCGAAGGTTGTCACTCTGCATTGTCTCCCCTACCCTCTGCGTGCCAGTGAAATTTCGTTTTGGAAGAGTACTTTGTTTCTGACATGAAGAACTGTCATTTGTTGAAAACAAAATAATTATTTAAAATCTTATAAATTAAACCTAGAAAGATATTTATATTGTAAAGATTAAATTAGATCAAAACCTTCATTTCTGACCCCAGCCAATTAAGTGTGGGATTTTCTCTTTTTGATTTTTAAAAGGTTTTTTCTAGTAAATATATATATATTTAAAAGTTTCTAAATTCTCCTAAAGTGAACCGGTGATTGAAATGAACATTATTTTGATTATACAATTACCCCTTTGATTAGGGCATACTGGAGTTACGTCCCCTTATTGAAGTCGCACTATTATTTAAATAAGCGACGTTATTGTCTTTTGTACATAGCCCTGAAGATGCTGTAAGGCCGAAAGATCTTGACAAATATGTAAATCTAATTAAAATACAGATTTTTCCATCCAAAACTTAGTATTTTTGGTATATATATATATATATATACAGTATACAAAGAGAAGCTTATCACCCCCAAAACTTATAGCACCAAATTATGTTTTTGTCCCAATTGGAGTAATGGGTGATCAACAGATTGAGCACTTATATAAAGTTTAATTAGATTTATATATTTATTATAAAAAGAATAAAATTAAAAACAAGAAGAAATATTTCTACACTATATATTTGTTTAGATTTCTCAATTTTAAATCTCTCAATTTCATATCTCTCAACTTTCGTCTTCCATATCTCTCAATTTTAGAATTCTTTATTTTAGATTTCTCAATTTTAGATTTCTTTATTTTAGATTTTTTAAAATTTAATTCTTCATAATTGTAAATATTCATATTTGATAATTCAAATATGTGATATACATTAAAACTATTTATTATCTTTATACGAGAGGAATTTTCAATCCTTGCAAACACAATTTTGTGTACTTAAGTTAGAATACGCTATATGTGACCCACACTGGCAAATTGAGTATTTATTTATAGACACATTATTGTGAAAATCTCAATTTCGATCAACATTGATTTGTCTGTAGCTCATTATAAGACTTTGCACATTCCGACTCATTTTGTCGGCACAGGTCACATATGGTACCGGTAATTACGTAATTTGTACTCTATCTGTTACTTAAGTTTAAATATCCAAAACCTGAAAGAAACAATACAGCAGAAGCCTCATACAAGTCAGTCTGCCACTCAGCCAGACCACAACCTTCAAAATCTGAGTAACACTAGACAGATTACTGACCATTCCAAACAACAATTGAACCCTCAAGATGGAGCAGAACATTTTACAGGTGAGCAAGTGAAACAAATATTTACCGTTTCATATTACGAAATGTATGAATTCATAAATAAAGGGAGGAGACCCAATAAAATAATCCAAGAAAATGACCCACCTTTTTAACACCTGATACATGTAAATATTCACAACCCCAATTACATTGTTGCTTAATTCGAAAACCACCTGAAACTACTGCTATCTAGAACAACTAGAACCACTCGAGTATGAAACATAGTTTATGGCTATTCCCTGGATACAAACGATTTGTTGCGCTAAAGGAAGTCATATTCCTGGGACTCAGGCGGTCTGTTATACTAAAGGGAGCCGTATTTCCATGATACAAAAGGTTTGTTACACCAAAGGGAACCGCATTCTCGTGACTCATGCGGTTTGTTGCACTAAGGGGACTACCGCATTTTGTTGCACTAAAGAGAGCTCTATTCCTGTTGCACTAAAAGGAGCCGTATTCTAGTGACTCATGCGATTTGTTGCATTAAAGAAAGCTGTATTTCTGTGACTCATGCAGTTTGTGGCACTAAAGGCAGCCATAAGTAATGAAGAATGGAAATAACAGGTCTGTCACAAACATTTTCAGACACAAATTTAGATTTAGTCCCGCATAATTGATGTTAGTGTCAGACCAACTCGGGCCTGTTAATATTATCAAGACATTAAGTAAAATGTTTTTATTTATCAGTTGACCAACAAACTGTACCGAGTAGTATCGCTAAAACAAGCCACCAGATTATTTGCAAGAGATTAAATGACAAAATAAAGAATCAAAGAGCTGATGCTGGAATCCAAATACTTACAAGTGCCTCTGTGAGAATTCCTGCTGAATCTCTTCATGGAGAAATTACCAATCACACTTTGGACAGGCCACCACCAGAATCTAATAACATTCCACAAGCAACTGAAGATGTTGCTGGAAGTGGACTAGAACCAGTATATGGTTCCGATGATGACATTCGAATAAGTTTAATTCCAACTACAATCTATGACGATGATTAGGTAACCGATATTTGTTTAATGTCCTTTTTTAGATTAGAACACAACGACACTCCCTGACGTTGCTATATTTTCTATACAATAAGAATCATTGATTGTAAAGTCTCACACTCTTTAGATAACTTTTAGATTTACTTAGAAAATAGAAATGGACACCCAGTACATATTCTTGTGACTGATAAAAATGGTTTTTATATATTAGACAAGGAGCACAGGGGGTTCAACCTCGCTGAAAAGTGTACCAGATTTCACCTATATGGTATGAATGCAAGTATATCTGGTACACTTTTGAGCTAATCTAGCCCAAGAATTCACGCCCAGAATCACAACCCTCACAGCCACACTCACCGTCAAAAACCTAGCAGACTTACATTCTGGTGATACCAGATATACATGGATTCATACCATATATGACAAAATTGGTACACTTTTCAGCTAGGTTGACCCCTGGGCTCCTGCTCTATATACCTATATCTAAAGACAGTTGAAAGCCTAGATATACATACTCCTTTATTGAAATATAGATTTAAACTTCTGATAAAAATATATTTGTTGTTAAACCATTATATCTTACAAACTATGAATAGAAAGTCATATTCAGATTAAAATTTAACAATCCTTTCACTTAGAGTGTATAGTAGTCCTTACTTATACGCTATACCGAATATAATATAGTTTATGTGCTAACAGACAACCGGGTTGAAAATTAATAGTATCTTTCTTATTTTATTCATGGCGAGCCCACTAATCTATTTTATTCATCGTGAGCCAACAAATCACTTGCTTATTTTATTGTGAGCCGACTAATCACTTGCTTATTTTTTTGTGAGCTTTCAGTTTGTAAGTCAAATGTAGCTTTATCAAATATATTAAGCATCAAATGAGCGATTTAATGAAATAAATGCAAAATGTGGAAACATTGTTACATTATCAAATTTTTAGATGCAAAAATTGTTATATTATCAAATTTTTAGATGCAAATTATCAAATTTTTAGATGCAAAAATTGTTATATTATCAAATTTTTAGACGCAAAAATTGTTATATTATCAAATTTTTAGATCAAATAATGTTATATTATCAAATTTTTAGATCAAATATTGTTATATTATCAAATTTCTAGATGCAAAAATTGTTATATTATCAAATTTTTAGACGCAAATATTGTTATATTATCAAAGTTTTAGATCAAACATGTATGTATATTTTAAATATTTAATAGTTTCTCTGATTGGTCAAGAGCAGGTTCTCTTCATTTTCGTTCTGGCTTGCAGAGGTCAGGTGAAACCCTGGAGCTAAAACCTGGATTGTATGCATCATAGCACTGAGAAATAAACTCTTTATTCAAATTAAGTAGAGCACTACCGTTAATTTAGAATTTCAGAAGAATTCATTTCAATTTCACTCTTTGAATGGAAGCCCTCCTGATATGGATGCCGAAGGTTGTCACTCTGCATTGTCTCCCCTACCCTCTGCGTGCCAGTGAAATTTCGTTTTGGAAGAGTACTTTGTTTCTGACATGAAGAACTGTCATTTGTTGAAAACAAAATAATTATTTAAAATCTTATAAATTAAACCTAGAAAGATATTTATATTGTAAAGATTGAATTAGATCAAAACCTTCATTTCTGACCCCAGCCAATTAAGTGTGGGATTTTCTCTTTTTGATTTTTAAAAGGTTTTTTCTAGTAAATATATATATATTTAAAAGTTTCTAAATTCTCCTAAAGTGAACCGGTGATTGAAATGAACATTATTTTGATTATACAATTACCCCTTTGATTAGGGCATACTGGAGTTATGTCCCCTTATTGACGTCGCACTATTATTTAAATAAGCGACGTTATTGCCTTTTGTACATAGCCCTGAAGATGCTGTAAGGCCGAAAGATCTTGACAAATATGTAAATCTAATTAAAATACAGATTTTTCCATCCAAAACTTAGTATTTTTGGTATATATATATATATATATACAGTATACAAAGAGAAGCTTATCACCCCCAAACCTATAGCACCAAATTATGTTTTTGTCCCAATTGGAGTAATGGGTGATCAACAGATTGAGCACTTATATAAAGTTTAATTAGATTTATATATTTATTATAAAAAGAATAAAATTAAAAACAAGAAGAAATATTTCTACACTATATATATATTTGTTTAGATTTCTCAATTTTAAATCTCTCAATTTCATATCTCTCAACTTTCGTCTTCCATATCTCTCAATTTTAGAATTCTTTATTTTAGATTTCTCAATTTTAGAATTCTTTATTTTAGATTTCTCAATTTTAGATTTCTTTATTTTAGATTTTTTAAAATTTAATTCTTCATAATTGTAAATATTCATATTTAATAATTCAAATATGTGATATACATTAAAACTATTTATTATCTTTATACGAGAGGAATTTTCAATCCTTGCAAACACAATTTTGTGTACTTAAGTTAGAATATGCTATATGTGACCCACACTGGCAAATTGAGTTTTTATTTATAGACACGTTATTGTGAAAATCTCAATTTCGATCAACATTGATTTGTCTGTAGCTCATTATAAGACTTTGCACATTCCGACTCATTTTGTCGGCACAGGTCACATATGGTACCGGTAATTACGTAATTTGTACTTTATCTGTTACTTAAGTTTAAATATCCACCTATTTGTCATTACTTAAGTTTAAATATCCATCTATTTGTATTATAACTGTTATACTTAAGTTTAAATATCCGTCTATTTGTATTGTAACTGTTATACTTAAGTTTAAATATCTGCCTATTTGTATTGTAACTGTTATTCTTAAGTTTAAATATCCATCAGTTTGTACTTTAACTGTTATACTTAAGTTTAAATATCTGCCTATTTGTATTGTAACTGTTATACTTAAGTTTAAATATCCATCAGTTTGTACTTCGCACAACTACAATTTAATGATATTCTTCCATTGAACTATTGTATGCAAATTTGTCCTTTAAGCAAATCTGTTCTCTATGCATAATAAATTCTTACTTGTTGACTTGTTGTTGACTTGTTTATAATCATGTTTATTAATCATGCATTACGTAAGATTAGATAAAGAGCTTACAGTTCTTGCTTTAACAGTTAAAAAATAGATAATGAAAAGAGAATATGTTGAAAATTTCATTAAAATTACTTCATTTTGAGCGACATTATGGCTGTTTGTAGCAGAATCTCTATTGTCATTGCTACCATTGTTATAATAGTAAACAAAGTCTTGATTATCCATTTTTTTTATTAAATCATTAACTGCCAATCATGTTTAAATCTGTTGAAAATCAAGAGCATCTGATGACATCGAGAGTTGATTATGGTCTTAGCAAGATAATTTAGAAAACATTTCAGGCCTAAAGAAAGACCTGCAATAGGTAGATTTACCTCTTGCATAATGTATGTTTAAACGAGATCAGAGTGATTTTCAAATTGGTTTCGGTCTAAGTTGTATGAAAGACGAAAACAGGTTCCAACATTGTCAAAATTTTAGTATTTGCCTTTCAATCATTTTCATTTATATGCTCCACTTTTGATGTGGACACATTAAAGTCCTCTCGAACCAGGTGTTGGGTTCGATCCTGCTGATGGGGGAAAAAGTTCCGTAAAGATTTTTTTGATGTGATTCTTTCTTGTCAGTTGTGCAGTCAGAGGACCTGGCAAGGGACAATGTGTAGTCGTTTGGAGGGGATGAAAAAACTGAGGTCCAGTGTACATGTAAAAGAACCCTTGGCAGTTGGAATTTGAAATAAGTGTATACTGTAGCACAATATATGGCGTATGCCCGTCTTCATTAGCCCAGTTCATGCAGAATAGTAGGACGTTAAACCCCATTTCATTTCGTTTCTGTTGGGGCTGACTGTCTTGTGTACAGATCAGCACTAATATATGAGAGAGAAATGGGGTTTACATCCACTCGACACAAACTAGGTTTAACTTGATTTCAATAATTTGTTTGTGCGTAGGGGTCTTTAACAGTGGGAGGAAACTGGAGGACCCGGAGAAAACCCACGAGGTTGGACAGGTGACCCTACTTCTTGTCACATACAACCTGGGAATCGAAACCATGCCAGTTCACTCAATGACATACTTTGTGATACCGCGCGCACACGCTAACCATTCAACCACCTACCCCCTACCCCTCCCGCACTCATATATGAATCTAAATCAGAATAGAGAGATACAAACTTGTGTAGTTGTGTTCTCTGATAAGTAAATTTTTACACTTACGAAACAAAAGGTTGGGTGCTGTAAAAAGATAATCGTTGAAGAGTATATGGTTATTGGAATATCTTCTAAAACAGAGTAAAAATAACTGAGGTAACACATGGATCTATCACACTGATAGGCCGTTCACATTCACAAGTCTTCTGATTGTGTAACCTCCTGTATAGTAAAACCTAGGTCAACCGAATCTACTGATGCCACATTTGGCGCCAATATTTCACCCTGAAGGTTCTGGAATCTGGAGAGAGTTCTCTTTTGAACAATCTAGTCAATAAAACAGGTAAGTTTTTATAGCCTCAATGTATTGTATTTTGACAAGGTGATGAACCTTAATCTTACCAGTAAATAAAATGTTTCAGATTAGATATAGCCATATTGTTGTGCCCCGCCTATTAAAATGTGTTCCTCTGTCTGTCCGTCACACTTTTTGGGACACAATAACTATACTTGTAATTGACATAGAATTTTCAAAGTGAGAGTGATGAAACTTGGTGTATAGTTTCATTACATCAATACCTTGACTAAGTTCAATGATGAGCATTTTCTGCTCAGGGTAAGCAGATCAATAAACAATTTGGTTGGTCGAGACTTTGGAACACAATAACTCTCATTCTAATTGAGGTAGAATGTTCAAACTTGGTGTAGGTGTTTATTAGGTCAATGCCTTGATGGAGATTACGATTTGACAGTTTTTACGTATTTTTGAAACAAGTTTCAAAGTGTGTTGGTTCTGTTATATAAGATCATTTTCGACGTTCCAAAGTAAAAGTTCTGTGATAAGACCACCTAAAGATAAATTTTAAATGTTCCTATTATTAATTAGAACAGGTTTCGCTTTAGTTTTTATATTTTACGCTGACGTTTTATTGCTTTAAATCTTCCTAGTGCAAAAACGGTGAATTTCACCTTTTGACCTCCAGGGTCACTAAGACTAAAGGTGAAATTAGCAACTTTACATTTTTATTGAAAGTGTGATTACTTTCGATCATTTTCAGCTTCTTTTCATAATACAAGAATGACTGCGCATTCACTTTCAGTGCAAATGAACTCATTTGACCGTTGACCCCGAATATCTCGAAAACGCCCCAACTGCGGACTGATTACCACTTTGTATCGTATTCTACGCAAAATTTTACTCTAAAAAAGTCGGGTCTGGTTTTGTGCCCATTTGATGTCCCCCCCCCCCCACACACCCCCCACCCGCCCCGTGCGGAGTCTCCGGTCTAATTCTATTCATACGCGACCCAAATTTGCTGGTGCTCAAATTTGTCTGGGGCCATAATTTGATGGTCTAAGACATTCACAAGATTATTAATTTGATACCACATATGTGTGGGCGGAGGGCGGCGACAAAGAGTGACGAAGCGTGATTCGCCCATGGTACAGGTCCAATTCGCCCATGACCCAAATTTGATGTCCTAAAACATTCACAGGGATCATGCTGGTTAATTTGATACCAGGGGTTGGATGGCTGAATGGTTAGCGTGCGCGCGCTGTATCATAAAGCCTGTCATTGAGTCAACTGGCGTTGTACGTGACAAGGAGTAGGGTCGCCTGTCTAACCTCGTTGTTTTTCTCCGGGTCCTCCGTTTCCTCCCACTGCAAAAGACCCCTACGCGCAAGCGAATTATTGAAATAAAATTAAACCATATGTTAGTACCGAAATGACCTAGTTTGTGTCGAGTGGACGTTAAACCCCATTTCTCTCTCTCTAATTTGATGCCACATATATGGGGGTCGAGGGCAGCGACGAAGCGTGATAGGAGAACATACACACACACATACACTTTGATTGTATTCATATAAATATTTTATATTACAAGTAAACATAGTCTTTAAGGAAACACATGTAAGCGTATTATCCCCTTTGTACCTTAGTTTCTTTGTTTACATGTGATTTGTGTAATAAAAATTCTTACCTATTTACCTCATCAAATTATGGAATAGCCTAATAGCCTACTGACCTAATTTTAATGTGATATAGGATGTTGCACTTAAAAGTGACTGAACTCATTGGATACTGTTGTAGGATATTATAATATCTACCATTAAATTGTTTAGAAAGAGTAGGGTAATTTTAATAAAGATTAGCTCATGGTAGGGTCATTCTAACAAAGATTGGCTCATGGTAGGGTAATTCTAATAAAAAGTAGCTCATAGTAGGGCAATTTTGATAAATATTAGCTTGTGGTAGGGTAATTCTAATAAAGATTAGCTCATGGTAGGGTGATTCTAATAAAGATTAGCTTGTGTTAGGGTAATTCTAATAAAGATTAGCTCATGGTAGGGTAATTCTATAAAAAGATTAGCTCATGGTAGGGTAATTCTAAAAAAAAAAAAAAAAAAAAAGATTAGCTCATGGATGAGTATTATAAAAAAAGATTAGCTTGTGTTAGGATAATTCTAATAAAGATTAGCTCATGGTAGGGTAATTCTATAAAAAGATTAGCTCATGGTAGGGTAATTCTATAAAAAAGATTAGCTCATGGTAGGGTAATTCTAATAAAGATTAGCTCATGGATGAGTATTATAAAAAAAGATTAGCTTGTGGTAGGGTAATACTATAACATAAACACTGTTTTTACAATGTAATCTTTATTGATAAACATTGCAGTGGTTACAACAAAATCTTAAAGGTGCTATCTTAAATCTTCAAAGATACATTATGTAAGATTTAGATATAGAGCTGGTTGTTTTTGCTTAAATAGTTCAAAAATAGATAATTAAAAATTTCATTCAAATTATTTTTATTCTGAGCGAAGTTATCACCTTTTGAAGTTTTGTCAAGATGTGGCATAGATTGTTTATTATCGTAAAAACAGTACTTGTTGTTCGGGACTGTGTTTTAATCCATTTAAATCTCTGCCATCCAATGGTCTAGAGAGTTGATAATGGGCCATTGGATGGCAGAGATTTAAATGCCTAAATGATAATTTATGTAAGATATGAAGCCAAAACAAAGACTTGCAATAGGCAGATTTAGCTCTTACATAATGAATCTTTAATCCACGTTTTAAATAATATAAATAGAAACTAACATCTTGATAAACACTTAAAAGATCTGTTACAATAATTGTGTTAAGAAATATAATTCCCATTAGGAAGAGTTTATTTTTTAAACAGGGGAAGTTTTTTTAGTCAATGAGCATTTTCTGCACCATGAATATATATATACTGTATGTCATATATGTATCTATATTGTCATGCATAGGGCCTGGAGATAAATTATTTCTGTTTTATGCACCATGAATATTTTATATGAGTCTAGTCTGTCCGCGACTATCTATGCATCTATACCATCATGCATAGAGACATCGTCCTTTTATTTCCGGTCACGGACGTATGGGTATTAAAATTTTACTCGAGATTTATTAGAAGTTTAAAAACGTAATTCAATCTAATATTGTATGTTTATGGTGTATTTAATGTTTATTGTCGTTCAACCAAGCATGAAATATGTCATCTTATTATTAAATAATACACAAAAACTACCGAATTTACAACCCACTGAAAGAGAGACTTCCATAGGTGGACGGATGCAGATTCAACCACACCCTTTCTAGGTCTATTGGGGAAGGAGATCAACCCCCAATAAAGATGATTCTGTTATTTTGGCAACATTTGTTGTAGGGGGCTAGGGGGAGGGGGGGGGGTCTACAGGGGAGAGTGCAGAAAGGAGTGTTTGTGTAGGGATGTCTTTATAGGAACGCCACCTGGCCAAGCAGTACACTGAACCCCCTACCACCAAAACTAGTCACAGGATAAGAAATGTATATGGTTGATTAAATTAAACATATATCTTGCTCTTGTTGGGCAAGAAACTCACGTCAGTGGTGCAGGATGTATAGTCATTCAAATGAGATAAAAAAAAAACAAACGAAGTCATGTGAATTTAATATAAGAGTAGGCCATAGTGCCTCTGTCTGGACAATATTTCCCTCATAGCACAGTGTAAGGCGTATATCAGAGCAGTAGGACATTAAATCCCATTTCATTTCATCTCATTTGTTTTACATATAGCCTAAGCAGCTTTCAATCTGGCTTTCTGTTACACCCTTTGGAACACCGGTGTCCGAACTTGGTGCTTTGGAGCATGATAACTCTGCTGCTAATTCAGAGGGAGTAATGTGGATAAGCAAATTGATAAACAATTTGATTGCTTGATGCGTTAGAAATATATATATGTATAAGTAATTAATTTTGAGTGTTTTCTCTTTTTTGGGGCGGGGTAGGAGGTATGGGCCATCAAGAGTGTTATTGTCCCTTTAAGTAAAGTTATGTGATATTATTATATGCTCGAAATCTAAATTTGTAAAGATGTGAGTCACATCAAGTAACTGATGAATAGATTAAGTTGTAATACAACACAAGATACAATTATATAAATACGCAATTGTTATCAAATTTATTACTGTGTAACCTTTGGACCAGGATAATATAATGAATATATTACTGAATATGCAAAAACAATAACAATAAAATACCACCTGGCTACCTTTTTTTATACATTTCACAAATATGGTTACTTGTATAGGTAATTTTTGTCCCCCGCCTTTCGAAGAAAGCAGGGACTATTAAAATGGGTTCGTCTGTCTGTCCTTTTGTCTGTCCGACACACTTTTTGGGACGCAATAACTCTCCTTCTAATTGAGCTAGAATGTTCAAACTTGGTGTGGGTGTTTATTAGGTCAATGCCTTGATGGAGTTCGAAGATGAACATTTTCTGCTAAGGGTAAGCAGAGATAAGCAATTTGATTGGGTTGATGCTTTGGGACTCAGATAACTTTAGTTCTAATTATGTGACAGTGAGGGCACTTGGTGCATAATACCTTGACTAAGTTCGATAATGAACATTTTCTGCTCAGCGATTAGCAATTTGATTGGCTGAGACTTTGGAACACAATAACTCTCCTTCTAATTGAGGTAGAATGTTCAAACTTGGTGTAGGTCTTCATTAGGTGAATGCCTTGATGGAGTTCGATGATAAGCATTGTCTGCTTACGGTAAGCAGAGGTAAGCAATCTGATTAATTGATGCTTTGGGGCACGATAACCTTGGTTATAATGAAATGAGAGTGATGAAACTCTGAATATAGATTCGTTATATCATTACCTTGACTAAGTTCAATGGTGAGAATTTTCTGCTTAGGATAAGGAGCGATTGATTGATCAAGACTTTGGAATATAAAAACTGTGCTTTTAATTGAGGTAGAATGTTTAAACTTAATGTAGATGTTCATTAGGTAAACGTCTTGACTGAGTTCAATGATTGACATTTTTCGAGCTGAAGCTAAGCAGAGCTAATCAATTTCATTGGTCAATGCTTTGGGATAAGATAATCTTGATTCTATCTGGTAGAGAGGGATGCAACTTAGTGTACAGTTTGATTCCTTGATACTTTTGAAAAATTAATATGTGTCATCTTTTTAATTTTGGATTTCGGTGGGGGACATCAGCCTCACTGTTGGCTTGTTTAGATTTAAATAGGTGGTACTACTTTCAACAATAAACCAAGAATTTATAGATTTATATATACTATTCATACACGACCCAAATTTGCTGGGGTTCAAATTTGTCTGGCGCCATAATTTGATGGTCTAAACATAGTCTTAAAGGAAGCACATGTAAGCTTATTATCCCCTTTGTACCTTAGTTTCTTTGTTTACATGTAATTTGTGTAATAAAAATTCTTCGTGGGCGTGTTTATGCAGTAAGATTTAGCTTACCTATTTACGTCATAAAATTATGGAATAGAATATAAATAACCTACTGACCTACTTTTAATGTAATATGGGATGTTGCACTTAAAAGCAACTGAACTCATTGGAAACTGTTGTAGGATATTATAATATCTACCATTAAATTGTTTAGAAAGAGTAGGGTAATTTTAATAAAGATTAGCTCATGGTAGGGTAATTCTATAAAAAGATCACCTCATGGTAGTGTAATTTTAATAAATAGTAGCTCATTGTAGGGTAATTGTAATGAAGATTAGCTCATGGTAGGGTAATTCTAATAAAGATTAACTCATGGTAGGGAAATTCTAATAAAGATTAGCTCATGGTAGGGTAATTCTAATAAAGATTAGCTCATGGTAGGGTAATTCTAATAAAGATTAGCTCATGGTAGGGTAATTCTAATAAAGATTAACTCATGGTAGGGTAATTCTAATAAAGATTACCTCATGGTAGGGTAATTCTATAAAACGATTACCTCATGGTAGGGTAATTCTAATAAAGATTACCTCATGGTAGGGTAATTCTAATAAAGATTAACTCATGGTAAGGTAATTCTAATAAAGATTAGCTCATGGTAGGGTAATTCTAAAAAAGATTAGCTTGTGGTCAGGTAAAACTAAAACATAAACACTGCTTTTACAATGTAATCTTTATTGATAAACATTGCAGTGGTTACAACAAAATCTTAAAGGTGCTATCTTAAATCTTCAAAGATACATTATGTAAGATTTAGATAAAGAGCTGGTCATTTTTGCTGTAATAGTTCAAAAATAGATAATGCAAAATGAATATATTGGAAATTTCATTCAAATTACTTTTATTCTGAGCAAAGTTATCACCTTTTGAAGTTTTGTCAAGATGTGGCATTGTTTCTAATCGTAAAAACAGTACATGTTATTCGAGACTGTGTTTAATTCGTTTAGATCTCTGCCATCCAATGGTCTAGAGAGTTGATTATGGGCCATTGGATGATAAAGATTTCAATGCCTAAATGATAATTTATATAAGATTTGAAGCCAAAAGAAAGACCTGGAATAGCCAGATTTTGCTCTTACATAATGTATGTTTAATCCGAATACCTGAAAACTCATCCCAAAGACAACTCATCTGAAGACAACTCATCCCAAAATAAGATAACTCATCCCAAGTTAGAAGACAACTCATCCCAAGATATTAGCTATACTGAAACTCATACATAAAGATAAGGATATAATGTCATATTCTGACGAATTTCTATCAGACAATGATATGGAAACAATCAGCACGACTGGGGTTAACATTTTCAGTCGGATGTATGGTTCAAAGGTTTGAATTGAAATCAGTTAAGAGTGGTTACTGTGTTAAGAAATGTGATTCCCCATTGGGAAGAGCTCATTTTTTAAACAGGGTAAGTTTTTTTAGTCAATGAGCATTTTATGCAACATGAATATATGTCTAATCTGTCATATATGTATCGAAATTGTCACGCCTAGAGATAAATTATTTCTATATTATGCATCATGAATATTTTATTATAGACTAGTTTGTCTGCGACTATCTATATTGTCATGCATAGAGATAACGTTCTTTTATTTCCGGTCAGGAATCTATGGCTGTTAAAATTTTACTTGAGTTTTATTAGAAGTTTAAAAAGTAATTCAATCTATATTTGAACATTCATATTGTGCTGTTTAAGGTGTTTTTAATGTTTAACTGTTCAACCAAGCATGAAATATGTCATCTTATGTTTATTTATAGATAATTTGTATAAAACACGAGACCTACAGAATTTACAACCGCCTAAAATAAGGACGGATGCAGATTCAACCACACCCATTCTAGGCCTATTGGCGAAGGAGATTGGCCCCAAATAAGATGATTCTGTTATTTTGGACACCTTTGTTGTAGGGGGCTGGGGGGGGGGGGGCAAGGGTGTAGAAAGGAGTGTGTGTCCAGGGCTGTCTTATATAAAGGTCACCTGGCTAAGCAGCACACTGAGGACCCTACCACCAAAACAGTCACAGGATTACAAATGTATATGGTTGATTAAATTAAACATAATTATCTCTTGCTCTGTAAATTCAAACCTGGTGTTGGGCAAGAAACTCATCTGGATTTTCCAACGTGGTTCCCCCATGTCTATGATGCAGAGTGTGGGACCTGGAAGGGACATTGTATAGTCATTCGAATGAGATAGAAAAAATCAAGGTCATTGTCCACATTGGCGTGCACATAAAATATCCCTTAGCAGGTTGAATTTGATATAAGAGTAGGCCATAGTGCCCCTGTCTGGACAAAATTTTCCTCTGGCATATTTCAGAGCAGAGCAGTAGGATGTTAACACCATTTCATTTGTTTTATATATAGCCTAAGCAGCTTTCAATCTGACTGTCTGTTACACCCTTTGGAACACCGGTGTCCGAACTTGGTGCTTTGGAGCATGATAACTCTGCTGCTAATTCAGAGGGAGTAATGTAGATAAGCAAATTAATCAAATGTATGACCCCTGATGTGACCTCCCACTACAACTAGTCAGATCTTCATATAGTTCAGGCCATCGAAAGTATGAAATATAGATCTGTATTTGAAACAGGCAATCTAAATACACACTATATCTCCTGTACATTAGAACACCAATCATTCTGTATATTGTACTGGTAGTATAGAAAATCATACAAATTAAATAAAAGAAAAATATAGTTTTAATTAAACTCTATCCACCCTGCTAAAGTGCAATTTAGGGGGTTCGGGGTCAGAAAACTCTTCTACAGTGTTGCTTTTGTAACCTTTGCTGAAATTCCTTGATCCTGCCCTGTTAGAATGCATGTTTTCTGTTTCAGAGTTGAGGTTTTAGAACAAGTTAAAATGGCTCAGGAAGGTCGGCCAACACAGGAAATCAATGTTGGTTTAATTGAACCAACATTAGTCATAAATGAAGTAGACCGTTCCAGAATTTCATCGGACACAGGTGTGATGTGTAACAATAGAACATGGTGATTATGGTAGGGTGGTCCACAGCCTCAAATATGTGTGCTAATAAAATCTGACCCTACTTGTCAGCATGATGCATCTCTAATCACTTTGTTGAACCTTGTGAACAAAACTCATCATCCTATCTCTATGAAATTTATGTGCATCATTTAAATTTGTGAAAAATAAAAAGCCTATTGAATTTCAGCAATTTCTGTTAATTGCATTTAGAGTTATCATTATATGCCGTCACGCAATTCTTGATGGATTTCCTTGAAACTTTGCATACTTATTACTTATGGCTAATGTCTCATCAACGCAATACTTCTGTTATTTTGAGACTAACATATTGTTAATGTATCATCAACACAATACTTTGGTTATTTTAAGACTAACATATGGTTAATGTATGATCAATATGATACTTTGGTTATTTTGAGACTAACATATGGTTAATATCTCATCAACACAATACTTGGTTATTTTGAGACTAACATATGGTTAATGTATCATCAACATGATACTTTGGTTATTTAGAGACTAACATATGTTTTTTTATTTCTATGGTAGGGAGGAGAATTTTGCCAGGACATAAGCACACAAGATCAATACACACACATGAGGTAGAACCCACAAATAAAAAGGCAAAGTTATTACCAAATGAATCCAGTTGCCGAAGCAGGTATAATTATTTTTCTTTCAGTTACCCATTATATTAAATCAGGGAATGGCATTCTCTCCTCGCCATAGTGTCAGTTATCCGTTAATACACCTCACACACCTTCGCACTGATTCGTGACCTGTGGTTGGCTGAGTCTTTTGTATTTTCATGAATTAATGCCTACTTCACTACTCCTAGGCCTGTCAAGGGATTTTTTACATGCACTCCAAAGTTCAACAATCAAGGGGTCTTTTACATACATTGCCAATTCCAACTGTCAAGAAATCTTTTACGTGCACTGCCAAATTGTACACAATAAATTGCTTCTTCCTGTCATCTAGGCAAACTTTCCTTGACATCCTGAAGTATCTGCTCAGCCCAAGACAGTTACGAGTCCAGTGGTCGGTCTAACCATGCAAGAAATTAATGCAGTCTGCAGCAGTAAGACATAAATGTGACATGCCATACCCTGCACTTAAAACTATAGAAATATTGGATTGATCTTCGATGTACATTAAAGTATATCTCTTCCAGGTCTGTCTTGGAATTAATCCTGTTGAATTCCAGCAATTTCCATTAACAACTGTGTTTCACTTTGTTGGACCCCTTTGAATGCTTTATCGACAATGTTATCATCTGATCTGCATGAATTCATGTACATTATGTACAGGAATTTCTGTTAATTACTATATTAAACCTTGTGAACAAAAGTGGTTATCCAATCTGTATTAAATTTATATGCATATAAATGTAAAACTGCCATTTTAATGAAACTTCACATTTTGCTTGAGATCTCGAATTTATAGCTGAACATATTTTGTCAATTATTTGCATAGTTTATTCCCATGATTTTGTGAAAAACAGCAGATTGTGAAGCTCACTTTACTCTGTTTCAGTAGTTGCTTTCATTGTGAAAGCTAAACCTCAGACTGCTCTATCTGGCATACCTATTGCCCATTCTTGCATAGTCTGAGTCTTACAGGCCCATCTTGATACTTAACATCCCCAAATAGACAAAGAACCCAACCCACCACAGGATATCCACACAAATCAAACAATTTGTATTTATTGCAGAACTGGATCAGACCAGAATGCTTCCCCTTCCTTTAACTTAGTAAGTAAACCTTATGAACCATCATCTTTATTTGACCCGCCTGTGGTATAAAAAAACTTCCACAAGTTGAAGTCATGAGCAACTGATTCTGGTCATGAGCAGTTGATTCTGAACAGCTGATTCTGATCATGAACAGTTGATTCTGGTCATGGACGGTTGATTCTGGTCATGAACTATTGATTCTGGTCATGGACCGTTGATTCTGGTCATGGACAGTTGAATCTGGTCTGGACAGTTGATTCTTGCCAGGGACAGTTGATTCTGTGATTCTGATGAAAAATGAACTTTCCACAAGAAGAGAAGAAGAAAAAAAGAAGACACAAGTCAGGATTAGTAAAAATTGTTTAATTGTTCTCCAGCAAGTAACAATGTATCAATTTTCTGTAGACTCTAGTATAATGATCATCCTGGACCAGTTTAGAAAAGTATATGGTGTGTTCTAGAACTTTTGTTTCACGTTAAAATATTATTCCTCATAATATTTGCATCCATAATGAAGCAATAATCAAATAACACACTATTTATGGATAACAATTACTATGGTTTATTTCACTGCGACATTTCAACAAGATTTATAACAAATTTATTTGTACATTTATTTGTGTCATATGTTTGATAACGACTTGTGAAATCTTGTTGAAGCAGTGAAATAAACCATAGTAATTGTTATTCATAAATAGTGTGTTATTTGATTATGTTCCAATTACTAAATGCCATTTAAAGAATATAAAACAATAATCAATTTGGTCATTAAATTCTACACCAAATACCAAATACATAACAGAATTAAATGTCTTGTAAAATGCTGGTTATCATAAAGTTCTTTTCAAAATTGATAAGTTTATCCCTTTGGTTTCCAATATAGACAAATATTTTTATTATTTCTGAATACTAATTTTTGTAATTATAAAAGAGTACAGAAAAAAGATGCACAGACGATGAAGATAATAACCCTTCAAATAGCAACCAAGATAACTACTGCAATGACTATCAGAATAAATATTCTGCAATTACTGCTTCTGGAACTGGGACATCAGATGTAAGTTTTAGGGTTTTGTTTTCTTCACTTAAATTCCATAGAGATTCACATGTTTTCATTTTGGCATATATTGTCTGGTTTCGCCTCATTCATTAGTAGAAAAACAAGTTTGACTTCATCTAGGACAATCCCGTGGTTTAAAAGCTAGCATTGTCAAGTTGTAGTCATTAACAGTGGGTTCTGGTCATGAACGGTTGATTCCAGTCATGAACAGTTAATTCCAATCCTAAACGGTTGATTCTGGTCATGATATGTTGGTTCGAGTCATGAAGGGTTGATTCCAGTCATGAACGATTGATTCTGGTCGGCAACAGTGGGTTCTGGTCATGAAAGGTTGATTCTAGTCATGAACGGTTGATTACAGTCATTAACGGTTGACTTCATCTAGGACAATCCCGTGGTTTAAAAGCTAGCATTGTCAAGTTGTAGTCATTAACAGTGGGTTCTGGTCATGAACGGTTGATTCCAGTCATGAACAGTTAATTCCAATCCTAAACGGTTGATTCTGGTCATGATAGGTTGGTTCGAGTCATGAAGGGTTGATTCCAGTCATGAACGATTGATTCTGGTCGGCAACAGTGGGTTCTGGTCATGAAAGGTTGATTCTAGTCATGAACGGTTGATTACAGTCATTAACGGTTGATTCTGGTCATCAACAGTGGGTTCTGGTCATGAACAGTTCATTCCAGTCATGAACGGTTGATTCTGGTCATGAACTGTTGTTTCAATCATAAATGGTTGATTCCAGTCATGAACAGTTGATTCTGGTCATGAACCGTTGATTCCAGTCATGAACCGTTGATTCTGGTCATGGATGGTTGATTCTGATCATGGACAGTTGATTCCGGTCATGAACCATTGATTTCAGTCATGAACTTTTGATTCTGGTGTAAAACGAACTGTCCACAATAAGAGAAGAAGAAGAAAAAAAGAATACAAGTGTAGTAGGACAGGGTTCGGATATTGGATGCAGCGGCAGCTAATGTCATGAAACAAACAATAAACAAGATATAATTTGATACTTTTTATTATAAATTAAACAACAATGGATTATGGAAATGTGACGTGTGCCTTTTGATGTATCAAATGATTGATTTGCCCGAAATACTAAACAGAAATCATGAACTTTATACGCCAACGTCTATTTCTCAAACTACTGAATGAATTAACTCACTGTGGTGAATCGATTCATCGATCCTGTACAGCCCGTTAACCCACTATTAAAATCGAAATCACCGAATTCTTCCACACGAATCAAGTGAAAATGCCACAATGCCTATACCTTCAGTGTCTGACAGTAGAACGCAATGTCTAAACTACTAGAACACTATTAAAATCGAAATCACCGAATTCTTCCTCACGAATCAAGTGAAAAGGCCGCAATGCCTATATCTCCAGTGTCTGACAGTAGAACGCAATGTCTAAACTACTAGAACACTATTAAAATCGAAATCACCGAATTCTTCCTCACGAATCAAGTGAAAAGGCCGCAATGCCTATATCTCCAGTGTCTGGCAGTAGAACGCAATGTCTAAACTACTAGAACACCATTAAAAACGAAATCACCGAATTCTTCTTCACGAATCAAGTGACCAAATTCAAATATCGTTTAGTATGTGGATCGATTCAGCGATTTCCACAGCGAAGCCACAAGTAGATCCAAATTATACTTTTGTCCCCCAAATCAGAACTATTATCTAAGAGTAAGAAATGCGCTCAAACAATCTAGCCCAAATATAAAAGAAATGAAAATCAACACAATCTGGTTGATATGAGGCGATTATCGACCCTGACAACCGGCCTGTGTCTTACATATGATAAGGTTACCTTACCTCGGGAGTTACTAACTGAAACTCCCCCGATGAATGATACGCGCCCAGTTTTATAGTCGAAGCTTGCACGTGTGCGATAGTTGATTGGCTCGCCAACGCCAAGCAAGTAGACAAATGATGAGTTTGGGCGACTGGTTTGAAATTATTTATGCACTTCGGGCGACACTTCCACACAAGCAATGATTTAGACCCTGTATATTACTAGCTGCCACGAAATAAAATTTTAAGTTCCTTGATTCTCAGATAAAGAGTCTTATGATATAAACAAATATGTGACCTGGTATGTCAAAATGAGTCGGAATGCGCAAAATCTAATTTTGAACTAGAGACAAAATAAGTGAAATACTGATTTTGATCGAAATTGAGATTTTCACAAAAATGAGTCTATAAATATAATATCTATCGACACAAACGATCAAAATAGCAATAAAAGATTTTAGAACACCTTTATTATTTGGACATTTTGTAAGAGTACCGTATTCTTAAATCTGTCCTATTTCTTAAAATAGTTATTTTTCTTCCCTCGCAGCGGGACGACTGGTCATTCCTCTTGCATAATAATTGGCATCATTGTAAAACGGAGAATCATGTGAATATGCCGCATGTGTTGTGGATGTTTCGTTACGAAAAGAGTGCATTTTCTAAGATTGAATGACAAAATAGCAAATAAATGGCGGAAATTGTCGGATCAAATTTTTACATGATTTTTGTCTTCAGTACCCCTGAAAACCCATTGAGAGATATATTCAACGATAAAAAAGCAAATAAATGGCCTGGTTGCTGTGGGATTTTGTTTTGGAACATACCAAATCTTTGACTTACTCTTTCTCAAAATTTATTTTTGTGAGTTGGGTAGCTTCAACTGGACACAGCTTAGTCAATTTTTGCTCGATTCAAACAAACTATACATCAAATTGAAGGTAATGTGCAAATAAAAATAACTCAATTTTTAAAATTCACTCATTGCGACTCATTATGCCGTGATGAGTCACATATATTTCTATATAATAGGTTGAAGTTGAAGAACGCTGTTTACCTGGAACCATGATATCTGATGAGGAGAGCTATCGAAGTTCATGTACGTATCACAACAGTAAAACCTTTTTGATTTTTAGTTCTTGGGGTCAGGAATATGAATTAAATGTATAAATGTCTCTGAGCTATCGTACTGAGGAATAGATATGTAACATAATTGTAGCATTTTAGTCACGAACTGTGATGAACAGGTCATAGTGATTACAATGGTTTTTCGGTTTCGATAAAGTTGAAGAGTTTGATTTTGGTGGAAATTGCTGTAACTTCCCAATGGCAGGGCATATAAGTAATACACATACCAAGGTTGTGGACCCTCCGATTTAGGGCAAACTAGAAATATATGTTAAGGGTCAAAAATCTTGGATGAGTTTGATTTTGGTATGCATTTGTGTGTTCTCAAGTGTGATGAACAAGAGAGCATGGAACCTATCGATTTTCATTGTCCATCATGAACAAAACCCTAGCAATAATTATTCGTTCTGTAGTTACCTCCCTTTGTTGAAAACCTTCTGGAAATGCTAGAGGCTAAAGTTTTCAACAGATTTATTTCAGATTTGGTGTGAATAACTGGCATCTATTGATATTCAGCATTCTGTCACCTTCTGTTCTGGAGATTACCCACTTTTCCCAAAACCTTGTGAATGTGACAGAGGCTACAATATTAGTAGATTTTTTCCAATTCACGGTGAGGCTTTGGGAAAACTGAGAGGATGAGCCCTATTGGTTTTCCCAGTTCTTTGTATACCTCTTGCAATATGTGGGCATAGGTCATCCATGGCTACCGTTTGTTCTTTCAGCTGACAGGGGAAAAAAATATTTCCATCAAAAGGTAAGAGAAAGAGAGGCGAAAAAAATATTGAATGCTCAACTTAGAGCCAAGAATAATGATGTTAAAGATGAGACTACCTGTAATACTAGTACTAATATACCCCAGATTGATGATCTACTAGAAGAGACAAAGTATAATATACCAGACATTGATTTTCTACTAAAAAGTAATAATGAATGATGATACTGCTGGTTTCCCTCTCTTGTACCACCCACCTATAACACAAGAAATGAATGCGGTAAATGTGACCTGCTGCCATACACATTTCCAATTTAGAAAACAACAAAATAAAATACAGAGTAGCTTCTCCTTAAATCAGTACTATTGTCAAAAAGTAATAAAATAAATATAAAATATATTTAGATCTATTTCAATTCTGATTTAAAAATGGCATGAAGTAGTCACTGTCAATTTGCATTTACGTCAACAACCCTGCAGGTCACATTCATTTCATTCTTTACTTTTGTTATGTTTACTACTTATTTGAAATTTTGCTTTATGGCATTTACTAATTTTATTTAATATACTCTTAGGGCATTTACTAATTTTCATTTTTGGCCAAAATGTGCTGATAATGCTGCTTTTGTTGCACCCATGAATTAGAAGTTACCAGGTTACAATTCTTAAAGGAGCTAAGTCTCTAACTAAATAATATCCCAAATCTTCAACATTGAAAACACGATTTATTTGTCAAATTAAATCAACATTCATGTTGTGATCTTACCGGAAAAAGATGGGCTTTTGATATCCAATATTAAAGACAAAATAAACATTTTACCATTGGTACATGAATCGTGTACCATAATGCGCTTCAGCCCCAGATGTATCAAGAGACTCGAGGGACGAGGCTAGACACATTGCACCAAATCAAACGGCGTATGTAGACTGGAATAACCAGACGCTAGAAATTTGAGACTGCTGGCTTATTTCGCCAAACATAACTGATTTGAAATTGGAGTAAAAACGGAAACCATTGAATGTAAATCAGTTTATATACATTCATATTACAGTATTATATGCGTTGCGACCCACTTTTGTCAATTTCTAGGTCCCAAATATTAGCGATTTAGCTCCTTTAAAATGTATTTATTTGCAGCATGCATTCCATATTCCTGAAAGAATTTTATATGATGCTGCATCTTTTAATACAATAATTTAATCTGGGAGAAGAATCTCCTCTAATTTTTTAAAATTATTCTGTACTCTTTCGAAGACTTTCAGTCCATTTTTGTCCTTCTAATAATGTCCCTAATTTTGAACTAGAGACAAAATATACTATTCAAAAAAAGTAGGGGATATTTGATTTTGGGGGCATAATAGTAAAATATGCAAATGACTACGAAAAAAGTCACTATAGAACCTAACAGAAGAAACATTTCCAGTTACATGTGACGCCCAAACGCACCAATAGCTACCGCATGGAATGCAGGTGATGCTTGGGATCATCATGGGGGTCCAACCCAAGATTTGCACGACTCTGACTTTGAATGTTACAGTCATTGTGGCATTGAATTCCAGGGTGGAAACATCAGTTTAATTGTTTTAGTGACCAGAAAACAAATTTTGATATGTGTCGGCTTACCCAAAATGAAAGGTTACGTGCCCTTGGCATGCTACAGATCGGCACAACACAGGCGGTTGTGGCGCGGACGATGAATGTTTCTCAGTCTGTCATAAGCAGGCTATGGTCCAGATACCGTGATACACAATCTGTACAGGACAGACCACGCTCAGGTCGACAACTCAAGCCCAGGATCGATTTATCCGTACCTTGGCCTTGAGAAATCGTGTCATCACAGCAAATCAGATCAGCGCTCGTCTTCAAACAGACACTGGTGTGAGAGTGAGTGGCCAGACGATTCGGAATCGACTGCATAGGGGTCACCTTCGCGCCCGACGTCCTCGCGTGATCCCTTGTTTGAGAGATCATCACATTCAGGCAAGACGTCGTTGGTGTAGGGATCGTCAACACTGGGATAATCGACACTGGAGCAATGTGATGTTTTCAGATGAGTCAAGGTTCACTGTTGATTTTTTGGACAGACGTAGGAGGGTGTGGCGTCGTCGAAACGAGCGCTTCCAAGACGTTAACGTCATCAGACATGATCGATTTGGGGGTGGTTCTGTTATGGTGTGGGGAGGCATCACTGTTGCTGGAAGAACGGCTTTACATGTTGTTGCAGGGCGTGTTACAGGCCAGTACTACCGGGACAACATCTTGGCAGTCCATGTTGTGCCGTTCGCACGACGTCATGGCCGCCGTTTCATCTTCCAGGATGACAACGCAAGATGTCACAGGGCCAGGATCGTTACAGGTTACCTCCAACAACAGAACATCACCACATTACCTTGGCCAGCACTGAGTCCCGACCTCTCCCCCATCGAGCATGTCCGGGACATGCTTGGACAGAGGTTACGTCAACGTCAACAACGTCCTGCCAATGTCCAAGAACTTGCTGCTGCGTTGCAACAGGAATGGGACAATCTGGACCAAAATAACCTTAGACGTCTCATTAGGAGTATGCCACGTCGGATCAATGCTTGTTTGGCAAACAGAGGAGGATTTACCCGTTACTGACTTGGTTGTGATGCTGTGGTAACTTTGCTGTTTGACCCCGGGTATCATTTTACCTTTATAATGGTCAGTCTGTGCCTTACTTAGTCTAACGATCATTTGGAATAAATCCATGAATGTGAACTTCATTTCATTTTGTCATTTGTTTCTTCGTCAGTTTCATTAGGTGACTTTAATAACACTTAAAAATCAAATATCCCCTACTTTTTTTGAATAGTATAAGTGAAATACTGATTTTGATCGAAATTGAGATTTTCACAAAAATGAGTCTATAAATATAATATCTATCGACACAAACGATCAAAATAGCAATAAAAGATTTTAGAACACCTTTATTATTTGGACATTTTGTAAGAGTACCGTATTCTTAAATCTGTCCTATTTCTTAAAATAGTTATTTTTCTTCCCTCGCAGCGGGACGACTGGTCATTCCTCTTGCATAATAATTGGCATCATTGTAAAACGGAGAATCGTGTGAATATGCCGCATGTGTTGTGGATGTTTCGTTACGAAAAGAGTGCATTTACTAAGATTGAATGACAAAATAGCAAATAAATGGCGGAAATCGTCGGATCAAATTTTTACATGATTTTTGTCTTCAGTACCCCTGAAAACCCATTGAAAGATATATTCAACGATAAAAAAGCAAATAAATGGCCTGGTTGCTGTGGGATTTTGTTTTCGAACATACCATTTCTTTGACTTACTCTTTCTCAAAATTTATTTTTGTGAGTTGGGTAGCTTCAACTGGACACAGCTTAGTCAATTTTTGCTCGATTCAAACAAACTATACATCAAATTGAAGGTAATGTGCAAATAAAAATAACTCAATTTTTAAAATTCACTCATTGCGACTCATTATGCCGTGATGAGTCACATATATTTCTATATAATAGGTTGAAGTTGAAGAACGCTGTTTACCTGGAACCATGATATCTGATGAGGAGAGCTATCGAAGTTCATGTACGTATCACAACAGTAAAACCTTTTTGATTTTTAGTTCTTGGGGTCAGGAATATGAATTAAATGTATAAATGTCTCTGAGCTATCGTACTGAGGAATAGATATGTAACATAATTGTAGCATTTTAGTCACGAACTGTGATGAACAGGTCATAGTGATTACAATGGTTTTTCGGTTTCGATAAAGTTGAAGAGTTTGATTTTGGTGGAAATTGCTGTAACTTCCCAATGGCAGGGCATATAAGTAATACACATACCAAGGTTGTGGACCCTCCGATTTAGGGCAAACTAGAAATATATGTTAAGGGTCAAAAATCTTGGATGAGTTTGATTTTGGTATGCATTTGTGTGTTCTCTAGTGTGATGAACAAGAGAGCATGGAACCTATCGATTTTCATTGTCCATCATGAACAAAACCCTAGCAATAATTATTCGTTCTGTAGTTACCTCCCTTTGTTGAAAACCTTCTGGAAATGCTAGAGGCTAAAGTTTTCAACAGATTTATTTTAGATTTGGTGTGAATAACTGGCATCTATTGATATTCAGCATTCTGTCACCTTCTGTTCTGGAGATTACCCACTTTTCCAAAAACCTTGTGAATGTGACAGAGGCTATAGTATTAGTAGATTTTTTCCAATTCACGGTGAGGCTTTGGAAAAACTGAGAGGATGAGAACTATTGGTTTTCCCAGTTCTTTGTATACCTCTTGCAATATGTGGGCATAGGTCATCCATGGCTACCGTTTGTTCTTTCAGCTGACAGGGGAAAAAAATATTTCCATCAAAAGGTAAGAGAAAGAGAGGCGAAAAAAATATTGAATGCTCAACTTAGAGCCAAGAATAATGATGTTAAAGATGAGACTACCTGTAATACTAGTACTAATATACCCCAGATTGATGATCTACTAGAAGAGACAAAGTATAATATACCAGACATTGATTTTCTACTAAAAAGTAATAATGAATGATGATACTGCTGGTTTCCCTCTCTTGTACCACCCACCTATAACACAAGAAATGAATGCGGTAAATGTGACCTGCTGCCATACACATTTCCAATTTAGAAAACAACAAAATAAAATACAGAGTAGCTTCTCCTTAAATCAGTACTATTGTCAAAAAGTAATAAAATAAATATAAAATATATTTAGATCTATTTCAATTCTGATTTAAAAATGGCATGAAGTAGTTACTGTCAATTTGCATTTACGTCAACAACCCTGCAGGTCACATTCATTTCATTCTTTACTTTTGTTATGTTTACTACTTATTTGAAATTTTGCTTTATGGCATTTACTAATTTTATTTAATATACTCTTAGGGCATTTACTAATTTTCATTTTTGGCCAAAATGTGCTGATAATGCTGCTTTTGTTGCACCCATGAATTAGAAGTTACCAGGTTACAATTCTTAAAGGAGCTATTAAGTCTCTAACTAAATAATATCCCAAATCTTCAACATTGAAAACACGATTTATTTGTCAAATTAAATCAACATTCATGTTGTGATCTTACCGGAAAAAGATGGGCTTTTGATATCCAATATTTAAGACAAAATAAACATTTTACCATTGGTACATGAATCGTGTACCATAATGCGCTTCAGCCCCAGATGTATCAAGAGACTCGAGGGACGAGGCTAGACACATTGCACCAAATCAAACGGCGTATGTAGACTGGAATAACCAGACGCTAGAAATTTGCACTCGCTTGAGACTGCTGGCTTATTTCGCCAAACATAACTGATTTGAAATTGGAGTAAAAACGGAAACCATTGAATGTAAATCAGTTTATATACATTCATATTACGGTACTATATGCGTTGCGACCCACTTTTGTCAATTTCTAGGTCCCAAATATTAGCGATTTAGCTCCTTTAAAATGTATTCATTTGCAGCATGCATTCCATATTCCTGAAAGAATTTTATATGATGCTGCATCTTTTAATACAATAATTTAATCTGGGAGAAGAATCTCCTCTAATTTTTTAAAATTATTCTGTACTCTTTCGAAGACTTTCTGTCCATTTTTGTCCTTCTAATAAGGTCCCTAATTTTGAACTAGAGACAAAATAAGTGAAATACTGATTTTGATCGAAATTGAGATTTTCACAAAAATGAGTCTATAAATATAATATCTATCGACACAAACGATCAAAATAGCAATAAAAGATTTTAGAACACCTTTATTATTTGGACATTTTGTAAGAGTACCGTATTCTTAAATCTGTCCTATTTCTTAAAATTCTCAGCGAAATTAGTTATTTTTCTTCCCTCGCAGCGGGACGACTGGTCATTCCTCTTGCATAATAATTGGCATCATTGTAAAACGGAGAATCATGTGAATATGCCGCATGTGTTGTGGATGTTTCGTTACGAAAAGAGTGCATTTACTAAGATTGAATGACAAAATAGCAAATAAATGGCGGAAATCATTGAAAGATATATTCAACGATAAAAAAGCAAATAAATGGCCTGGTTGCTGTGGGATTTTGTTTTGGAACATACCAAATCTTTGACTTACTCTTTCTCAAAATTTATTTTTGTGAGTTGGGTAGCTTCAACTGGACACAGCTTAGTCAATTTTTGCTCGATTCAAACAAACTATACATCAAATTGAAGGTAATGTGCAAATGAAAATAACTCAATTTTTAAAATTCACTCATTGCGACTCATTATGCCGTGATGAGTCACATATATTTCTATATAATAGGTTGCAGTTGAAGAACGCTGTTTACCTGGAACCATGATATCTGATGAGGAGAGCTATCGAAGTTCATGTACGTATCACAACAGTAAAACCTTTTTGATTTTTAGTTCTTGGGGTCAGGAATATGAATTAAATGTATAAATGTCTCTGAGCTATCGTACTGAGGAATAGATATGTAACATAATTGTAGCATTTTAGTCACGAACTGTGATGAACAGGTCATAGTGATTACAATGGTTTTTCGGTTTCGATAAAGTTGAAGAGTTTGATTTTGGTGGAAATTGCTGTAACTTCCCAATGGCAGGGCATATAAGTAATACACATACCAAGGTTGTGGACCCTCCGATTTAGGGCAAACTAGAAATATATGTTAAGGGTCAAAAATCTTGGATGAGTTTGATTTTGGTATGCATTTGTGTGTTCTCTAGTGTGATGAACAAGAGAGCATGGAACCTATCGATTTTCATTGTCCATCATGAACAAAACCCTAGCAATAATTATTCGTTCTGTAGTTACCTCCCTTTGTTGAAAACCTTCTGGAAATGCTAGAGGCTAAAGTTTTCAACAGATTTATTTTAGATTTGGTGTGAATAACTGGCATCTATTGATATTCAGCATTCTGTCACCTTCTGTTCTGGAGATTACCCACTTTTCCAAAAACCTTGTGAATGTGACAGAGGCTATAGTATTAGTAGATTTTTTCCAATTCACGGTGAGGCTTTGGAAAAACTGAGAGGATGAGCCCTATTGGTTTTCCCAGTTCTTTGTATACCTCTTGCAATATGTGGGCATAGGTCATCCATGGCTACCGTTTGTTCTTTCAGCTGACAGGGGAAAAAAATATTTCCATCAAAAGGTAAGAGAAAGAGAGGCGAAAAAAATATTGAATGCTCAACTTAGAGCCAAGAATAATGATGTTAAAGATGAGACTACCTGTAATACTAGTACTAATATACCCCAGATTGATGATCTACTAGAAGAGACAAAGTATAATATACCAGACATTGATTTTCTACTAAAAAGTAATAATGAATGATGATACTGCTGGTTTCCTGTCGTGTACCACCCACCTATAACACAAGAAATGAATGCGGTAAATGTGACCTGCTGCCATACACATTTCCAATTTAGAAAACAACAAAATAAAATACAGAGTAGCTTCTCCTTAAATCAGTACTATTGTCAAAAAGTAATAAAATAAATATAAAATATATTTAGATCTATTTCAATTCTGATTTAAAAATGGCATGAAGTAGTTACTGTCAATTTGCATTTACGTCAACAACCCTGCAGGTCACATTCATTTCATTCTTTACTTTTGTTATGTTTACTACTTATTTGAAATTTTGCTTTATGGCATTTACTAATTTTATTTAATATACTCTTAGGGCATTTACTAATTTTCATTTTTGGCCAAAATGTGCTGATAATGCTGCTTTTGTTGCACCAATGAATTAGAAGTTACCAGGTTACAATTCTTAAAGGAGCTAAGTCTCTAACTAAATAATATCCCAAATCTTCAACATTGAAAACACGATTTATTTGTCAAATTAAATCAACATTCATGTTGTGATCTTACCGGAAAAAGATGGGCTTTTGATATCCAATATTTAAGACAAAATAAACATTTTACCATTGGTACACGAATCGTGTACCATAATGCGCTTCAGCCCCAGATGTATCAAGAGACTCGAGGGACGAGGCTAGACACATTGCACCAAATTTAGATTTATTTCAATTCCGATTTAAAAATGGCATGATTGTTCTAGTGTATTTACTACTTTTAAAATCCAATTTTTTAAATTATATTTTAGCGTGAATATTGTGTATTTATTTTAATGTTACTTAATATATCAGTGCCATAGTTCTAAAAGGTTGTATATTCTAACTGCGTTATTAAGATTGGAATAGGTTTTTCCTACAATTTTTGAGACTAAACAACAGGACTATGATATCGATGTTCAATTTATCTTTATTTTTTAACTTACATCTTAAATTAATAGAAACGAAATGAAATGAAATGGGGTTAAACATACTACTGTTTTGCTCCGTAAATTAATAGAAATCCCATGTCTAATTTTAAGCTGTGGAAGCTGTGGTGGCTAACTGAGTAAGACGCGGGCTTGCTAACCAGGAGGTTTCAAGTTTGCTCCCAGTGTTCCACAGGATTTTATTGGCCAACGCCAGATCTCCTGGTTAACGAGCCAGAACCTTCCTTACTGAACCACGATCTTCACTAAATTTTGTATAGAAGATTCTTGTGGGGGTGCCTACATGGTAACCTCCCCTCCTTCGCCTCTCGCAGAATACTGGCGCTGCCGTTTGTAACCCGTCATTTTTTCAAGCATTTCAGGTTCTGCCACCATACGCCTACGAGCACATCTCAGAAACCATTTAAGATATCTTTATCAAACTTTATAAAAAAAAATTCTCAAAGTTGGATCATTCATACATCTAGAACTGTCTTCAGCGACGCCTGATATTATTTGCAATACATCTTACAACATGTGCACAGCTAGTATTTGGTTTATACATGTCACAAGGCCATTGAAACAATGTACGTAGTATTTGGTTTTTGATTACCAGGGTGCAGGATTTTGATGAGTCTTCTTGTTACATTACAGTATTTTAATATCCATGTATGCGTAATTATTTTAATATTCATGTATGAGTAAGTATTTTGATATTCATATATGAGTGATATTCATGTATGATTAAATATTTTGATATTCATGTATGAGTGATATTCATGTATGATTAAATATTTTGATATTCATGAATGAGTAAGTATTTTAATATTCATGATATTCATGAATGAGTAAGTATTTTAATATTCATGTATGAGTAAGTAAAATAATATATTGTGTCCATACCATATGAAAACTCTTTTTGTTGCATAATGCTTTGTTTTCATAACAAATTTATTATTAATCATATGATATTTATAGGTTCTAAAGTTTTAGTTCTTTAGGATCTTCATTGATATATACTTGTAAATAGGCACTTAAGGTCAGTAAAGAATTTTGTTTTGTTTAAAATTTCAGAACTTAAAAAGTTGGCACTAACCCACAGTTGCAGGTTTTGTGTCTGGTAAAAGGGACAGGACTTTATTTTGCAATTATTTAAGCTGAGGGTCGGGATACGATTGGTTTGACTAAATCCTGGGCACCTTTGGTTTTGGCGAGCTAGAACCTAGATTTATTTGTTTACAAGTCTGAAGTTTCTATTAAGCATGGGGGGTTGGATGGCTGAATGGTTAGCGTGCGCGCGCTGTATCATAAAGTCTGTCATTGAGTCGACTGGTGTGGTTTCGAATCCCCGGTTGTACGTGGCAAGGAGTAGGGTCGCCTGTCAAGCCTCGTGGGTTTTCTCCGGGTCCTCCGGTTTCCTCCCACTGCTAAAGACCCCTACGCGCAAGCGAATTATTGAAATAAAATTAAACCATATGTTAGTCCCGAAATGACCTAGTTTGTGTCGAGTGGACGTTAAACCCCATTTCTCTCTCTCTCTCTATTAAGCATAGTATACGTAGTATCATACAATCGAGTCTGTCACAAGCCCCAAGATAATATATTGTTGTCAGGCTTGCCCTTATACTACATTTTGGCGAGCTTCGTAAAATACATTTTTGCCAGTCATAAGCCCCTCTTACTACAAAGGAAAATTTTAATAGAATCATCAAAGAACGAAAGTTTAAATTGGTATGGTCTAAGCCCCTCTTACTACAAAGGAAAGTTTTAGTCAAGTTTATATTTTTAAGTATGTGATAAGTCTGGTCCAATTTAATCTGTGCAAAATTAGACCAGTGGTTCTCAACCTTTTTTTGCCAACGGCACACCTTAGAACACATGATAAAATAGCGGCACACCTACCTAAATATATGAAAAGTATTTATGTTTTGCAAAAAAGAAAACATGGCAAGTCATAGAAGGCATACAAAAGTAGACACAGACTAGTCATAGACTCATAGGAAGACTCAAACTAAATAAAGGAAACACAGATATGGTTGAGAATCACTGAATTAGACATTACTTAACCTATCCTGACCATAATCAACTCTAGATGGCATCGCTAGCCTGCGATCTTTAGTGCATTGTGAGCCGATTTACTGCATAACTTTCCTTTACGATTTAACGATTAAATGGATGTTTATCGTACTGACTTTAGTAATGATGATCAAGGCTTGGCGGAAATTCAATCACTTTGTTCTCGGTTCATAGTGGATCAATTTGAATGAAATTTTCAGCAAATTGCCTTTACATTATCTAGTTTTTATACGCCCACATTGAAATGTGGTCGGAGATTGTCGTCGCCTATCCGTCCGTCCGTCTGTCCGACCGTCCCGGGTCCACAATTGCTTGTGGACGCTCTAGAGGCTAAAGTTAATATCCGATTGACTTCAAATTTATATACAATGTTTAAGGCCATGAAACGAAGAATCCTATTGATTTTCAGCGATTTCCGATAATTACTGCCAGAGTTATGGCCCTTGATCACTTCAAAAAATCTTGTGGACGCTCTAGAGGCTAAAGTTAATATCCGATTGACTTTAAATTTATACACAGTGTTTAAGGTCATGAGACAAAGACGTCTATTCAATTTCAGCGATTTTTGATAGTTACTGCCAGAGTTATGGCCCTTGATCACTTCAAAAAATCTTGTGGATGCTCTAAAGGCCAAAGTTAATATCCGATTGACTTTAAATTTATACACAGTGTTTAAGGTCATGAGACGAAGAAGCCTATTGGTTTTCAGCGATTTCCGATAATTACTGCCAGAGTTGACTTCAGATTGATACACAGAGTTTAAGAGCTTGAGACGAACAAGAATATTGATTTTCAATGAATTTTTATGACTTGAACAGCTAAATCCAAGATATTAAAAGTTTTGTATACTAAACGTTAGCATGGGGCAGAACTTTATAAAAACCAAACAAATTCTAATGGTTTTCTGATAATTACTTCATGAGTTGTTACTCTTAATCAGATTTTAGTGTATTATAAATGTTTCATTACCGAAAGAAGTAAAAATATGCGACAACGCTTGTTGACTGCCCTGACGATTTAGTTGCTGTGGGCGTATGTTTCGTTGCCTGACAACCTATCTTTAACTATTATAGTGAGAACTGCCAACTCGTTATCGAATCTCCCATAATGTATCTTTAACAACTTGTGAAATTTTGTTGATACATTTCAGTGTAATAAACTATAGTAATTGTTATTCCATAAATAGTGTTTTATTTGAGTATATGAAAGCGGTGGACACATTAGCCGAATCATTCGGCCAAATCATTTGGCAGAATTAAACGGAGCAGAATTTTATTCAGCCGAATGGGTGGACACGCTAGGAGAATGCTTCGCCCGATTTACCAGTCGATTGCATCACCTTTCACGTCACATGATTAAACATGGCGTAGACCATGTCTTTAAACAATCACTCCTTGATATGAGTGGTGATTGGATAATGAATTCTACATTCGGTGAAGCGGACAAACTAGGCGAATATAATTTGGCCGAATATATCAAACATGTTTGATTTGGGCGAATCATTCAGCTGAATAGAAATTCGGCCGAATGACAGTGGACACGCCAGGCAAATTTCGACGCCGATTGATTCAGATAATGAGACCACCACTAAAGATGGTGCCGAAAAAGCCTTGACTGGATTTCAGCGATGAATGATGATAACTTCCAGAGTTATTGCCCTTGATTACTACAGATAGAATCTAATAAACGTTTAAATATCAACAGTTATTGTTCGATCTGTTTGATATTAGTGTGATGAAGAAGCCTATTGAATTTCAATAATTGTTATTACCGGTAATTACAGGGGGGTGGGGGTTCTAATTATGGTTGAACGTGTAGGCCTACATGTTAGATCATAAGGTCTGTTGCTTTGTACGTGATGATGAGTACAAATAAGCAGTTTGGTTTGTCTATGCTTTGAAACACATGAACTCTTGAGGTGAAATGTTGAGGTTTATTAGGTGAATGTCTTGACTTAGATTAGATGTTACACATGTTTTAAACAGCCGCGGTGGTTCATTGGTGGGACCCTCACAGCTCAACTAAAATGTCGGAGGTTCAGTAGTAGGGCAGCTCACACCTCAACTAGAATGTCACAGGTTCAGTAGTAGGGCAGCTCACACCTCAACTAGATTCTTTACAGCTCAACTAGATTGTCACAGGTTCAGTGGTAGGGCAGCTCACAGCTCAACTAGATTGTCACAGGTTCAGTGGTAGGGCAGCTCACAGCTCAACTAGATTGTCACAGGTTCAAATCCTGATGTGAGCCGAGAAGTACCGTTGGGTTTTTGCACGTTCAATTCTCACTTGTCAGGGGTGGTACCCTACACGCAAGCGAATTATTGAAATTTGCCTGTCCCACCTCAGGGGTTTTCACCGGGTCCCCCTGTTTCCTTTCCTTCCACTGCTAAAGACCCCTACGAGGAAGCAAATTATTGAAAAAAATGAAACGTACGTTAGTCCCAAAATGACCTAGTTTCTGTCAAGTGGACCTTAAACCCCATTTCTCTATCTCTGGTGTAACAGGGGGTCTGTAATCTTTTTATAACCTTGGACATGTATGAAAAGGGGAGAATCTAGGCCCCTGAGCCAGGAAAGAAATTTAACGTGTGCAACAATCTTGCCAATTCATCAAAAACAATGTAACTCAAGACGAAACTGGACCCTAAACCAAGGGTGAATATTAACATCTGTAGAGGCCCCTGAACTCAACCTACTCTCACAGGTTTCTGAAGCAACATCTAGTGTTGGTGTACGAGTTAAAGTGAGATGCCATAGCCTAGTTAGGAAGTCACCAAGCCTAAACATATAGATCAAGGTAAGGTGATTATTTAATATGTTTCACCTATATAACCTACCTAGTAGGTATTATAGAATGTCTTTAAAGGGGTGTGTACTTTAAATGGTTGAATTATGCACATAAATAGCCCACCTTGACCTAGTCATTACAAGGATGTTAAAGTAGGTCAAATGTTATAATCATATCTATTAAAGTACTTATGCGCAGGCGTGCATCACTTTCTTTTTCCGGGATATAGAAACCACAGAATAAAATTAATTCAATAAGATATAGGTGTGATTTATGATAATACTTCACATTTCTCATCCTGGTAAGATAAGATAATATTTTATTGTATCAATATTTTCCGATATATCAATATGACAGATTGAAATATATTCGATAGGGGGATATATAAGTTGAATATATGTGTGACAGTCTCATCCAGGTAAGATTAGATGAAATGAAATAAGGAGTTTAACTGGGTTAATGAAGACAGGCATATGCCATACAGTGTGCTGTAAGGGGAAACTTTTCCTCCCATCCGAAAAAAAAATAGACAACTGTCCTTGTCAGGCCCTCCGTCCTGCACCCTTGACAAGGGGAAACCACGTCAGAAAATTCCGTTGAACTTTCTCGGCCAATGCAGGGATCGAACATGTGACCTCCAGGATAGTGAGCCAGCGCCTTACCCGCTTAGCCGCCGTGGCTCCTGGTAAAATAAGATAAGATTTGTTGTACCAAAACAAATGAAAACATCGATCGAAGACAGCATACAAACATAATGCATGAGTATAAATATTATAAATACAGAAATAATCAGAATGCAAGAAGCATGCCAATATGTAGGATATCATTATGAATCAAGTAATGAAATAATTCATAGTAAAAAATCCCTGGTAACAAACTTGACAAGGCTGTGGATAAATCCTTTTTATATCCACACAGTCTTGTCAAGTTTCTGGATAAATCCTTTTTATATCCACACAGTCTTGTCAAGTTTCTTGTTATCGGGGATTTTTTACTATCATTTATTTACAAGGATTGGTTCCTGTTTTTCCTCGGATGCATCACTGAGATCCAAACTTGCCTGCACTGTTATGGGGTCTCTTCCGCCCCTCTTTTCCTATTGTTTTGTGAGGTTTTATCGTCTTCTTCTTGGGATTATTTAATGAAATAATTGATACATAGAAATCTTGATAATAATTTTGATCAAGAAAAGTAGAGATAGCTCAACCAAAGTTTGGCTCTTAGATTCATTGCAGGAAATACAAACGCACGAACTGATTTTGCAACTGTTTTATTTTGGGTGGGTTAAATAGATTTTCTAGAGTAGATAATTACGTGTAAATGTTGGGTATATATGGACGGTACATAAATCTTCATACTGTAGACATTCTAGCCTTGTGCATAGAGTAATGTTGGCATATTCTTAGATCTGGCGTACATTTTTGTATCTGAAATGAAATGTTATGAGGTTTAATATGTCCAACTGTTCTCCTCCAATTGGGCTAATGAAGATGGGCATACGCCATACAGTGTGCTATGAGGGAAATTTTGCCCGGGCAGCGGCACTATGGCCTACTCTTATATCGAATTCCAACTGTCGCAAGGGATCTTTTACGTGCATGCCAATGTATACACAGGTCCTCGGTTTTTCATCCAATGCGAACGACTAGACAGCTGTTCTTATCAGGCCCTCCGTCCTGTACCACTGACAAGGGGGAAACCACGCCTGAAAATCCCGATGAACTTTCTCGGACAATGCAGGGATCGAACATGCAACCTCCAGGCTAGCGAGCCAGCATCTTACCCACTTAGCCACCGTGGCTCCCATTTTGTATCTGCCCATTTCAATTTGAAGTGTATGGGTCGGAGTGCAGTCATGAATTTATTAATGTATGCTTGGAATGTTAGTTATTCATACAGATAATACTATCAAAATTCAGGGATGAGTATTAGTTTTATCCTGCCAGAGGGGACAAAATACAGAAGCCCTGTGTACACATTGGTGTGCACATTAAAAGAGCCCTTGGCAGATGGGATTTAAGAAAGAGTAGGCAGAATCGCCGGTTTTTGGGCAAAATTCCCTCGTAGCACACTATATGCCTCAGTGGCTGCTGTAGTCTCCACACCTGAATCAGATGGATTACTCCAGAGTTATTGTTACTGAAACGTTGTTTTATTTATATGAATTTTTATGAATTTTTATGAATTTATATTTTATGTATTCAGGTTTATTAAATCGTAGCTACCTGTATACCTGTTTTTGGGTCATTGTAAGATTTGGAGTGGAAATTAAAACATCAACATTCTCAGATTTAGACAACTATCAAACAGGTAGAAATTTGAATAGTTCCAATTATGGAGATGTCTAGTTCCCCAATAGTTCAACCACATATGGAGATGTCTAGCTCTCCAATAGTTAAGGCAGATGTGGAGATGTCTAGCTCCCCAATAGTTCAACCACATATGGAGATGTCTAGCTCTCCAATAGTTCAACCAGTTATGGAGATGTCTAGCTCCCCAATAATTCAACCAGTTATGGAGATGTCTAGCTCCCCAATAATTCAACCAGTTATGGAGATGTCTAGCTCTCCAATAGTTCAACCAGTTATGGAGATGTCTAGCTCTCCAATAGTTCAACCAGTTATGGAGATGTCTAGCTCTCCAATAGTTCAACCAGTTATGGAGATGTCTAGCTCTCCAATAGTTCAACCACATATGGAGATGTCTAGCTCTCCAATAGTTCAACCAGTTATGGAGATGTCTAGCTCCCCAATAATTCAACCAGTTATGGAGATGTCTAGCTCCCCAATAATTCAACCAGTTATGGAGATGTCTAGCTCCCCAATAATTCAACCAGTTATGGAGATGTCTAGCTCTCCAATAGTTCAACCAGTTATGGAGATGTCTAGCTCTCCAATAGTTCAACCAGTTATGGAGATGTCTAGCTCCCCAATAATTCAACCAGTTATGGAGATGTCTAGCTCCCCAATAATTCAACCAGTTATGGAAATGTCTACACCTGGAACATCTCCAACGTCTAGAATGATGGTGAAACAAGAATTAGAATTTAAAATGTGTGACAAAGAGAAAGATAAACTGTTGGTTGGTGCATCAATGTTCACAGGTATGTTGTTGTTGATATACCTGTATATACAGGTATGTTGTTGTTGAAATACCTGTATATACAGGTATGTTGTTGTTGATATACCTTTATATACAGGTATGTTGTTGTTGATATACCTCTATCTATATAAGTCGTTTAAAATCTAAAATATTTGGACAATCTGGTTGGTATTAAAAATGGGTTCCTGCGTACAAACTGGGTGATTTAATGGTATATATGGACTAAAAACATATTCAAACTAATTAACATGTCATAATTATGCTTCAAATCCTTCTCAAACATTGTAATTGCGAAGGAATGCCCTGCTATTAAAATTCGATCAAACCAGGTCATGTTTCCGTCACGTCTTGGGAGTTAGAGGAGAAATCATTGCATACATCGCTTACTATTTATTACAAATATCGAATCCTAATTAAATTCTCAGATTATCCACTACCCGCGTCTTTTTCCGTCATTTTTATCTCAGAAAGTGTTGTACATCTAACTCTTCATAAAGTTTATCAACTTGTACATCAAGCGCTCAATGTTCACGTGTGACCGTTGACATCATGCGTGCAGAACTTCCTAATCGTCGGGCTGTTGATTAGGGGAACCCTTACATTTTTGTCCTGTATACGCTCCAGGAGGGTTTTTTGGGGAATCCAGTATTTTTCTAGTAATATTGGATATCTCTACTTTCCATATATACCAAAATTGCCATACTTTTATTGGAAACAACCACCCGACAAATACTTTTCTGGGAACCCATCTCTAAGTTTGCTCCATTAAACTGGATAGGCTTTATGGAAATGAGGTCAGGGAAGCAGCCAAATGTTTAGTGAATCTTGTTGAATCAGTTTTTGTTAAACAGGTTGCTTCTAAAACCTTCTCCAAATTGGCTGCACACGCACTATGTGCAGTTCCATGCAAGCTTAGCAGGTGTGATCTATGAGGATCCGCACAATAATTGTTATGAGTTTGAAATCTTGGAAAGTAGGGTTGGGTCCCGAACAAATTTTACAATGCATGAGGTTGGACAGGCGACCATACTCCTTGTCACGTACAAGCAGGGAATCGAAACCACGCCCCTTTACCCAATGACAGACCTTATGATGTAACGCGCACACGTTAACCACTCGGCTACCGGACCCCCTATGTAAAATGGAATATAAAATAGAAATTTCTATTATTTAATAGGAGAAAAAGTAGATAAGAGGGCGAAGTCAATTATCCGACCAATTAAGTCTACTGCCCAGAGCAGGTAAAATATCTTATTATTTGATAACGCCACATTCATTCAATGTCAATCTTTGTTTGGAAATTTGTAAATATCATCTATAATCACCCAAAATTATCTAATTTGTACTTGTGTCAAGTTTCAAGCTAACCGTTCAATTTTGATTGACAACAAAAATTATAATCTGATCGGTATAAAATTGTCTTGTAAATGCCCCCCATTAACTATAAAAGAATAAATATGCAACAACCCTTCTCAACTGCTCAGATGATTTAGCTGCTGTAGGTGTAAGTTTTGGTGCCTATCAACCTATCTTTTAAATTTGAAAAAATAGCATGAAAAAACAGGATAAATTAACGGTAATATACAAGGTATGGTACATTATTAAAATCTTTGTTGTACACCCGATGTCACTTCCTGTTTGATATATATTTATAAGAATATTATCTTTGAATTGGGACACCACACAGCTGAAGGTCCTAATTACACCTGTACTGTATGTGGCAGGGCCGGCAGAATCAATTCTTGATTGGGGGGGCTTCCATCCTAGTTCCTTATAGGCAAGGGTCCAGGGGCGGCAATAACCTGGAGAAAAGAGTACTTGCGGCCAAATTATTGGGGGGGCTACCCCCCCCCTAGCCCCCACACTCCGCCGGACCTGTGTGGTAGTGTCTACTATTGTACATTTGTATTTATTGTATACCTGTGTCATGATAAGATAATTACACCTGTACTTTATATATTATACCTGTGTCATGACTAGATAAAGATAATAACACCTGTACTTTATATAATTTACCTGTGTCATGACTAGATAATAACACCTGTACTTTATATATTATACTTGTGTCATGACTAGATAATTACACCTGTACTTTATATAATTTACCTGTGTCATGACTAGATAATTGTTCACGCCAGACTGATGGCTACTGAAACTGATACGGTAGTAACAAGATCCATAAATCCAACTTTGGTGCAATATAGTCCGGTTGGAGCTGACGTGCCATTAAACAATATAGCCCGGTTGGAGCTGATGTGCCATTAAACAATATTTCATTCATTCTCATGAGACTGGTCTCTTGCTACATCCAATTATCAAATTCTTGACTTTATCAGCAATATATATGGTGGTATCTTAAAAGGTGACATTATTATTGCTAATGACATTTTTGTCTTGTAGATAAGTTGTACAGTTTAAACAGTCCTGAGATCTATCAGTGAGACTTCGGTTTCCTCCCACTGCTAAAGACCCCTACGTGCAAGCGAATTATTGAAATAAAATTGAACCATATGTTAGTCCCAAAATGACCTAGTTTGTGTCAAGTGGACGTTAAACCCCATTTCTCTCTCTCTCTTTAGCCTTGAGACTAACCTCAATGTCTAACTAGACTAATAACATAAAGAATATCCATTCAGTTTATGTACTTTCTAAATGACAATACAAAAATAATCAATGCATTTGTATTTATTCCAGACCTGATCCTGAATCTGAACGAGGAAGTTGTAATGCTTCTTCATGTTTTAATCCAGTAAGTAGATCTATAAAGAGAAACAATTATATAATCTGCCCCACTATCTACAGTCTATGCTCAATCTGCCCCACTATCTACAGTCTATGCTCAATCTGCCCCACTATCTACAGTCTATCCTCAATCTGCCCCACTATCTACAGTCTATCCTCAATCTGCCCCACTATCTACAGTCTATCCTCAATCTGCCCCACTATCTACAGTCTTTCCTCAATCTGCCCCACTATCTACAGTCTATCCTCAATCTGCCCCACTATCTACAGTCTATCCTCAATCTGCCCCACTATCTACAGTCTATCCTCAATCTGCCCCACTATCTACAGTCTATGCTCAATCTGCCCCACTATCTACAGTCTATGCTCAATCTGCCCCACTATCTACAGTCTATCCTCAATCTGCCCCACTATCTACAGTCTATCCTCAATCTGCCCCACTATCTATGCCGAGTCAGTGTAGAGGAATAAGATGTTAAACCTCATTTCAATTTGATCAAATCTAAATATTAATATGTTTGTCATTTCAACAGATTATTGACAGAGGATACAGAGATTTAGGAAAACCAGAAGATGATGAAGATTATCCTGCTTCCAACGCTGAACAAGATATTTTTTGTTTCGACAAATTTGGTGGCAGTGAAACAGCGAGGACAGACACAGCAGGATCTTCAAATGTAAGTTTTGGGGAGTTCTTTTTTTTTAAATACAATAGGGGGTGTTGGGGGGCCGAATAGTTTAATGCTTGCGTATTAGATCATAATTGCTGTCTTTGAGTCAGCTGGCATGATTTTGAGTCCACACTTGTACGTGACAAGGAATAGGGTCACCTTTCCAACCTTAAGGGTTTTCTCCGGGTCCTCTGGTTTCCTCCCACAAACAAATTATTGGAATAGAATTAAACCAGATGTTAGTCCCGAAATGACCTAGTTTGTGACAAATGGATGTTAAACACTGTTAATATCTTGTATTTTCCAGTGTTGAATTAGATGACTGTAAGTTTTCTAATGACACAAATGTACAACAAAAATGTTGGCGGTTGTTCTTTCAAACTCCTTGATTGTCAGGTAAAAAAGTCTTAGTCTTTTATCTTCTATTGTAATATAGGTTGAAGTCGAAGATAGCTGTACATTTAAAGCCCAACCAAGCTCTTCATCTGAAGCCATTCCAGGCACATCATCTGAAGTCATTCCAGGCTCATCATCTGAAGTCATTCCAGGCTCATCATCTGAAACCATTCCAGGCACATCATCTGAAACCATTCCAGGCACATCATCTGTAGTTATCCCAAGTCGTTCATTTACTAAATCTAAATACCAGTCCAATCAACATAAAGCTAAGCATAAACTATTCGGTGAGTGTTTTGAGGTTTACATGTATGCTTTATTTAAGAGATAAACTTTTCCTATTTGGTATTTAGTGGGGTATTATTGTGCGATGGACATGTCCCGAGATCATTAGAGACACAAGGCTATTGAATCCAGGATAATCTACTGTTAATAAAACATTTTTTTTGTAATTAAATGTTCAATAATTAATTTTAGTAAATTTAGTACATTTGATATTGGATTAAGGATTTTTTTATATATATAACAGTCGTGATTAAATTCCTATTGATCTATGTCCACATCCAAGGCCAGATTCGGACCTATAGAGACCCTAAACACTGATAATTCAAAATAAAAACGCAACTAACCTGTAAAATAAATGTCATTTAATGTGAAGGCCCCTTTTTGAGGGTTCTTGTTGAAACGATGGTAGATTTGACACTGAAAAAAAAAACTTGTGGTGCCCCCTTTTCTTTGATACTTTAAACATGTGCTTATTTTTTTACAATGGTTAATCCAGGCCTGTCCACATCCAGCAAGCCAATATATTAGGCCTACAATTTGTCATCTGTCATATTTTAGGCCTGTATTTTGTAATTGGACACATATTGAATTAAATTTTTTTATAGTTGACTGTGTTTACGATAATGTTTATTTCTTTCAGCTGTACAAAAATGTGAAATAGGAAAAGAACGCTTTCAACGACTGGTGAAAAAAGAACTCTTTCAAAATAAGGAAATTAAAGAGAAACTAAAAAAAGAAATTAAAAGAAGCATGAATAGTGAAGATGGGAAGAATCGAGTTTCTGCACCAAATATTCCTAATTTGAATATTATAATACAAAGTAGATCTGAAGATAAAAGTGAGTGTTTTGGGTTTACATGTGTGCATTAGTGGGGTGTTATTGTGCGATAAACATGAGATCACTATCTTTAAGCATGCATATATGGATGGTTTTGGCGCTCAAGAAATGGACATTAAATTATCATTTTTATTAGGGACTCAAGGCTATTGAATCCAAAATTATCCCCTGTTGATTAAACAGTTTTTGGTTTTCTTAATTAAATGTCAAATAATTAATCTGAGCATATTAAAGGATTGTCTTGAAAAGTTTTCATACTTATTCCCTAAGAGTCATGACTATTGTTTGTGGTGCATGCCCAACCCCCAGGGGCAGAGCCACGCCCATTTTCTCTTTGTGTGTTTGTGTGTTACCTACAGGCCAGAATTCTGAATGGATTATCTTGGAACTTGGTATACTTATTCCATATACCATAAGGATGGCAACTATTGATTCTGGTGCATGACAGCCCCCCGCCCCCTTGGGTGGTGACACACATTCATAGGGTTGTACTTATTTATATTGGTCCATGTCCAACCCCCAGGGGCTGAGCGACACCAAGTTTTTGTGTTTTTTGTCTACAGGCTGGTATTCTGCATGGATCATCTTGGAACTTTGCATATTTATTCCTTTACAATAATGTTTATTTTTTCAGCTGTACCAAAATATGAAACGGGAAAAGAACACTTTCAACGACTATTATATAAAAAAGAAATTAAAGAGAAACTAAAAGAGAAAATTAAAGGAAGAATGAAAAGTGAAGAAGAATATAATCGTGTTTCTGCACCAAATATTCCTAATTTTGAGCATTTAATACCATGGCATTCCCCGTAGCCAAGGCAACATGACTGGTCTGGAACACAAGAGAGAAAAGTTCCTTTTATGGAGAAAGACATAATTTGTGTTTCCCTCTCAAACTTTTATACAGAAGCCATCTTATTCCTATGTACTAACGTGAAAACCTTATTATATCTTGTCACATTTCTAAACAAACATAATCAAATTTTTAATGTTGCTTTTGTTTATATTAGCGTGTAGAAACCTACAGTTGTCAACAGTACCGGATTTAGGGCCCGGGGCGCAACGTGGCACACAAATGTTCCAGCCCCCCCCCGCCCTCATTTTGGGTTGAGTACAAGATCAAAAGTTCCATTACACCAGAATGCAAGGAGTCAAATCTAATTGTCGATATTTTTTGGAGAGCGGTAGAGGGCCACCCCCTCATCTTGGGCTACGCACCACAATGGACCTACGCTTCTTTCTTAATCTGGCCGTGGCCTGGTCAACACTCAGCAGAGTAACAACAAACTATCTGTCATTAATAACACTAACACAATATGTAACCACAAGACAAATTATTATATCTCAAGTATTTATAAAGAATTGGTACCTAAAAATGTTTCTTTAATAAGTCAACTGGCGTGGTTTCGAATCCCAGGTTCTACGTGACAAGGAGTAGGGTCGTCTGTCCAGCCTCGTGGGTTTTGTCCAGGTGCTCCGGTTTCCGCCCACTGCTAAAGACCACTTACGCGCAAGCGAATTATTGAAAAAAATAAACCATATGTTAGTCCCAAAATGACCTAGTTTGTGTCGAGTGAACGTTAAATCTCATTTCTCTCCCTGACTCTTTCTATTTAAATATCCATTTAAATATCTATTAACCTATTCTGTATAAATATCTATTAACCTATTCTGTATAAATATCTATTAACCTCTTCTATATAAATATCTATTAACCTCTTCTGTATAAATATCTATTAACCTCTTCTGTATAAATATCCATTAACCTATTCTATATAAATTTTTATTTTAATCAAAATCCAAAGTCTATACTTACACATATTTGTTTATTTTTCATAATTATATTTTTTGATGTCCAATAGACATTTTATAAATTAACATCAGACAGCTTCCTACTAATTATATTGACAATAATGAAAAATGACATATTTTTAAAAATTGTAAATATTTGAATTATTTTGGACGTATACAAATATTATCAACATTTAGATATTGCTCATATATATATATATATATATATTTATATATATATATATTTATACAGGACCAATGTCTAGTTCCAAAAAAATATACTGGACCTATGTCTGTTTCAGGACGAATGTCTAGTCAGTTCATATAAGTATATTGGACCAATGTCTTGTTCATAAAAATATAATGGACCAATGTCTAGTTCATTTAGATATACAAGACCAATGTCTAGTGTTCATTTAGATATACAAGACCAATGTCTACAATCTGTTTCACAGAGAATTACGAGTCTCGTATAATATCTCTGTCATAGATGACTGCCTTAACACGTGCTGTCACAGCACGCGGTGTGAATCATTGGCTGAATGGTGCGTGCATTGTTTACATAAGACATAACTGCTTCGGAGAGAATGCTGCATTTTAGTCAATTTAATACCCATTTACACTAAATCGGAAATAATTTTTACCTACAAATACGTCAAACGCCTTTATTTATTTTTCCAATATATACAAAAAATGTTTTAGAATTTAATTTGTCGCAGGAAAAAAGTTAATATTTCTAGCTCATTAAGCCGCATCAATGTCATCCTTATCAGTGATTGTCGCGGCCAAGCAAATATTCACTGCGGATCAGTGTGCAATGTCTAGTGTTTATTAAGATATACAGGACCAATGTCTAGTGTTTATTTAGATACATAGTATCTGAGTATAATTCAAAAAAGTTTGGGGAGATAACTCTAACTATTTTGGAAACCACTGCTTTATTTTATGGACTAAGACTAGTAATTATTTCCCCTTATTTCATGATGGACGAATGTAGTGCGAGTTATAAATAGACAATTTTTCCCTTAATTTTTTTCTCCCCTCTTCCTGCATTTTTGGGTTGACTTTTTGGTCTAGAATCGGAGAAAAGGGATCAAATTTGCAATTTCATAGCAGTTTTGGGTAATACTGATGATATTACAGCGGAGGCATAGGGAGTGTAAAGTGTCTTTCTGCAGAGCAATCATTGTGTCGGAAGTGAGATTTTCACCCCTGTCAACTTCAAATCTGTGTAGTGAAAAATCTAAATGGTCAACCCCCTACAAAATTATGATGAGGAGATTGCCAAATGTTGTCCCCATTGTGCCTATAAAGATTGGAACCAACAGAATGTTGAGCAAAAAGCTACAGCCTGTGATTTTACAGTCATTTAACATTGAAGTCAATGGGCAAATAATTGCTAGTCTGATTCCTGATGATATAATGAAGCTTGGCCGACTCGGGATGTTGATAATTTTTCAACGGCTTGTTTCCTGAAGTTTTGAATGGAAATGGTAAGAATACTGCTTTTTTATTGCCCAGCAGTAAGTTTTTTGACTATTTGGTATCAAAATAGCCATGATTGGGGGTATCCGTTGGTTGAGTGTGAATTTTGGGTTGTAAATGTGTAACATTTTGTTCACAATGATATCAAAACATGGTTAGGTCTAAATATTAAGGCCAACTCAACTGCAGATTTGGTCTAAAGTCACGAGATGTAAACAAGACTGACCCTTACCCTAACCCAAGACCCAGTCCTTACCCTAACCCACAATCTTGTCAAAAAGCATGTAGCCTAGGCCTAAGCCAAGACCTAGTCCTGACCCTAGCCCAAACCCACAATTGTGTCAAAAAATCATGTGCCCTAACCCTATTTACATGTTGTGACCTTGAACCAAGTCTGCAGCTGGCCTTAACATTTAGACCTAACATGTTTTTGACATCATACAATGAAATGTTAACATGTACACTCCAAAATTCACACCTGTGTGACTTTTGATCAAACATGCAGTTGGCCTTAATATTTAGACCGAACCTCAAAACATGGCATCTACCTTTGAGATTGGCTTAGACTTATGTGACACTCATGGTGTACTTTTTTACTGACTGTTAACTGGTTTCTTTTTGGAGGGCCAGTGACGGGCTGTTCGCTAGAAATAAAGAGGTTTATTTCTATTTCCAGTTGAAACCATATTTTTTTCTTATTTTCTCACTGTTTTTTATTGCATATTTATCCCCAGCCTCCTATCATTTCAGGTGCCCGGGTAATGTTTCATAGAGTGGAATGATTGACCTCAACACAAGTATTAAAAAAAAAAGAAGCAAAACAGGTGAGATAAATGTGCATTTCATACACTTTAAGAAGTACATCCAACCTGATCCCCACTTCTGCTCACTAATAGTAATGGGCTGGAAATTTGGTACTGCACAGGCCAGTCTTCTCCCCTTGACATTTAACTGAATGACAGAATTCCACATTTTGACCATTTTCTGGATGTCGATGACCATTTCCCTGGATAGTATTCGCCCCAGAATTCTCATTCTCATCCAAATTTAACATTTCAGGTCTACATCTCAAAACCTGATCTCTTCCTGGACTGGCTTTAGGAGAACGATGATGCATATCAATTTCATCCCTGATCTCTATGACACCTGTGGTGGAAGTGGAGGGCAAATCGTAATCAGTTTGGGTTCAAGCCCCGAGGACCTTTGTAAACTTTGCTTTTTGGTGATGACTTAATTTCCGAGCTTGAAAAGGACGCTTGTGTGTTTATCATGGCCTCTCATATTGGAAGATAACATTAATGGCTTGTGTGTTGATCGACGGTTGTGCATATCTCTTGGTCAGGAAAGTTGTAGGCACCATCGCCATTGTAAATCATTTGACAGGCCAGAGTGAACGGGGCGACCTATGATTGGTCAGCAATGTATCAGATTCCATACCGGGGGGTGGGGATGAAAAAACTGTTGTAGTGTTACATAATCAGATTATTTCAACTTACTTATCCTGTGGAAATACAGCTATATAGGAGATATTTTGAAATTCATAGGCACTGCATGTTTCAACATTTTAGATTTGACCACAATTTGGCACTTGAAACTATGTTAACAGAGAAAAACTGTGTGGTTTTCGATGAAAGTGTTAAAAGTCTAATATTGCATCATGATTACTGTTTTAAAGTATTTTCGCGTTTGATTTATATTGAATTCATCTCATCTTTTTGAAGAATGCATTTATGTTCAAAAATAAAAATGTTCTGTGGAATTCAAAATTGATGTGCTTTTAAATTATCAGATTCCAAACTGGGGGGTGGGGATGAAAAAGCTGTTGTAGTGTTACATAATCAGATTATTTCAACTTACTTATCCTATGGAAATACAGCTATATAGGAGATATTTTAAAATTGATAGGCACTGCATGTTTCAACATTTTAGATTTGACCACAATTTGGCACTTGAAACTACGTTAACAGAGAAAAACTGTGTGGTTTTCGATGAAAGTGTTAAAAAGTCTAATATTGCATCATGATTACTGTTTTAAAGTATTTTCGTGTTAGATTTATATTGAATTTATCTCATCTTTTTACAGAATGCATTTATGTTCAAAAATAAAAATGTTCTGTTTAATTCAAAATTCATGTGCTTTTAAATTTCTGTCTGAAATTCCGCAGTTTTCTGATGTATTATAGTGTTTGCAGAATGCCGCACAGCTCATCTGAAAATGCATAGATTTTCATATTCTTTGGCCAGGGAATTGCATATATGTTTGTTCATTAGATAACAACAGATTTGTTTAAACTGCAGAAACATGTGAGGTATATAGGACTAAGACTAGTAATTATTTCCCCTTATTTCATGATGGACGAATGTAGTGCGAGTTATAAATAGACAATTTTTCCCTTAATTTTTTTCTCCCCTCTTCCTGCATTTTTGGGTTGACTTTTTGGTCTAGAATTGGAGAAAAGGGATCAAATTTGCAATTTCATAGCAGTTTTGGGTAATACTGATGATATTACAGCGGAGGGATAGAGGGTGTAAAGTGTCTTTCTGCAGAGCAATCATTGTGTCGGAAGTGAGATTTTCACCCCTGTCAACTTCAAATCTGTGTAGTGAAAAATCTAAATGGTCAACCCCCTACAAAATTATGATGAGGAGATTGCCAAATGTTGTCCCCATTGTGCCTATAAAGATTGGAACCAACAGAATGTTGAGCAAAAAGCTACAGCCTGTGATGTTACAGTCATTTAACATTGAAGTCAATGGGCAAATAATTGCTAGTCTGATTCCTGATGCTATTTTGACCATGTCAACAATTTCACGTGATACTACTAGATTGTGATGTAGATTTTTATATTTTGTTATATTTCTTCAATTTGAGAGATTAAAGCACTTGAAGAAGAGTCCAGACTTGTTAAATTTTTCCAAAGAAATAAAATTGATTTTTTTACGTCGTACTGTTTTGCACCAACCAGGTTAATGAAGACCCAGAGGTCTGGACAAAATTTCTGTCATCATACAAAGCACACGACAGATATTTTACCCAGGTCTGGACAGGTACTAAGAGCAAATGAATTACTGAAATAAAATTGAACCATATGTTAGTCTCAAAATGTCCTCTTTGATTGGCATTTAGTAATTGAACATATTTATACAAGGTACAATTACATTTACATTTGCTCGATAAAGACGACAGTATCCTCGTCGAAATGTCACTTAGTATTAAACTCATTAATTGTGTATCCGTAAACATTGTACCTTGTATTGACCTGATATGTTGAGTGTTTGTCGCCATCTTTCCCTGCACATTAAATCCTCTTTTCCAGGTTACCCAAATTGTTTTATGAGACCTTCTTGTGTAACGAGGGGTCTCCAATCTTTATATTGTCTAGGACAGGTATGAAAGGGGGCAATAAGCCATGCAAGCAAATTGAGCATGTAACAATCTAATTAATTTATCAAAAACAATGTAAATTCAAGAATAAAAAGGACAACCAATCTACATGTGAACATTAACTTCTGTACTGACCCCATACTCGGTATCTCCAAACCATATGTGAACATTTACTTCTGTAGAGACCCCTGTAAAAATGAAATGAAATGAAATTGGGTTTAACGTCCTACTGTTCAGCTCCGACTGGGCTAATGAAGACAGGCATACGCCATACAGTGTGCTATGAGGGAAATTTTGCCCAGACAGCGGCACTACCGCCTACTCTTATATCGAATTCCAATTGCAAAGAAATCGTTTACGTGCACGCCAATGTGTACACAGGACTTCGGTTTTTTTGTTCCATCTGAACGATTAGACAGCTGTCCTTGTCAGGCCCGCCGTCCTGCACCACTGACAAGGGGAAACCATGTCGGAAAATCCCGATGAACTTTCTCGGCCAATGCAGGGATCGAACACCCGACCTCCAGGTCACCGTGGCTGAAAGATACCCTCACAGGCTCAATTCTCAGTCTGCACCCATGGCTGGGAGCCACAGTAGTTTAGTGAGTAAGAGGCCTCCTGTTCGGAAGTCACGAGGGACAAAACAAAAAACTGAAATCCTGTGTACACATTAGCGCGCACATAAAAGATCCCTTGGCAGATCAGATTCAATATAAGAGTGTGTTGTAGCAGTACTATGCGGGCATACCCCCATTCTCATTAGCCCAGTTGGAGATGAACAGTAGGACCTTAAACCCAATTTCATTTCATTTTATTTCCATCCAAGGCCTAAGAAGTCGCCAAATCTAAACATATAATAACTAAGTCAAGGTCAGTCATATCACTACAGGCCTGGGACTGTACAGCGCAGTGAACGCTTGCAGCTAGCCCCCTAATGATCTTATATGTGCGTGTGTTATTTGTGATGTCTGTATATTTTGTCTTGTCCATAGGTTTGTCTTGTTTGTGTGTTGTGCAGTCCTCCTGCATTTACTAATAACATACCTAGCAAGGAGTGTGTACTTTTATTTGTAGATTAATTTCAAGGATTGAATTATGCACCTACCATTAACAATCACTCAACCTTGACCTAGTTATTACAAGTAGGCCTCCACCTTCAAAACAACTATTATTTATGTATTAAAGTACTTATGCGCAGGCATGCATCACTTCCTTTTTCCGGGATGTATGTAAGCCACAGAATAAAATTAATTCGATAAGATATAGGCGTGATTTACGATAATACTTCACATTTCTCATCCTGGTAAGATAACATAATATTTTATTGTATCAATATTTGATAAGATATATATATATTGAATATATGTGTGGTGACAGTGTCTCATCTTGGTAAGATAAGTTAAGATTAGATTTGTTGTACCCAAATCAACGACTGAACACAGTAGGCCTATACAATAGAGTTAATGTATACAGAAAACAGGAATACATATTATCATGTAAATATAAACAAAATAGGAATACACAAAGCATGAGTGAGTACATGTATTATTATATTATTATAAATCAGGTAATAAACTATATAAAGACATAGAAATTTTGATAATATAGTTTTATATAGAAAGGTAGATTTATTTACATGTACCATAATATTAGATGATAATTATATGATTCGTGTGTGACAACTTTATTATATTGAGATTGTAATTAATATTTTCAATTGTGATTTTGTTAATATTCTTTTGTAAATATTGCTCTTCTGTTTTCAAATTTCATTGTTCACTTCTTTAACTTCTGTTATAAAGGGCAAAATGTAAGACAGGCCTCCTGGCCTAAGTTTCAACCCTTTGAAAATAAAGTTATTATTATTATTATTATTATTATTATTATTATGCTCGTAGGTTCACTGCATGAAATATAAACATACGTGAAAGAGCCATTGGCAGTTGGAATTCAAACAAGGATAATCAGAAACGCCGCTTTGGGGGCTAAATTCCCCCATAGCACACTGTATGCCTGAGTGGCTGTCACGGTCTTTATCCTTACCTGAATCAGTTGGATTACACCAGAGGTCATTGAAACCTTGTAATCGCCCCGGATTTGTTCATCCAGCCTTAAATTGCCCTGTCACTTGATAGAATGCTTCATTGGGCCCTTAAATTACCTCTAGTCAGCCCTTAATTTTTATCGAGCAATTTGATACTTATATGTCTTACCTTTCTGCACTAACCTTTAATCAACAGGTAATATTGGATGAGCAGGTAGTAGATTATTTTATGATTATGATATAATATACTGGTTCCTCATCTTATTCAAATAGCCAAGCACCGTAGCTGAATTTATCAGCTGATTATAACACTGTAACCAAGGTATCATTTAATCTTGTGTATTTAGCACTAATTTCTTTCACATTCATTCAATATCAAATCTTTGTTTAAAAATTTGTAAAAATTGTTTAAAATCACCAAAGTTCATCTAATTTGTACATTGTCCAGTTTAAAGCTGACCATTCAGTTTTAATAATGAGTGTCCAATTTACAAGTGTTTAATTTCTCACTGTTAAAAAAATACACAACCCAATTGATTATTGATGTACATGTCTAACTATTAATTTTTGAACAGTGGTCATGAAATTAAATACTTGTAAATTGGACACTCATTATCAAACTTAATCAGTCAGCTTTTAACTGGACAGAAGTACAAATTAGACGATTTGGGGTGATTTTAAATGATTTTTATCAATTTTTAAACAAAGATCTGATATTAAATGAGTGTGAAAGAAATTAGTGCTAGATACACAAGATTAAATGATACCTTGGTTAAACAGGTACCACTTAAAGGACAATATTGGTGCCAGTCATTATCACATATGTGATAGAACTGGTTAAACACGTTCCAAATATTATTTTATCACAGAGATCATAGCTATGATAGATGAATAATCAATGTTTCAACAATAGGAAGTGACGAACGCAAAAGGAAAACACAAGTTATCCCTCTATATAACTGGCTGAAGGAGGAATTATTAGTGAGCAAAAATTCGCCCATGTATCTGTTATCACCCGTCACTTCATTCAGTTATATAAAGGGATAACTTGTGTTTTCCTTTTGTATTCGTCACTTCCTATTGTTGAAACATTGATTACTCATCTATCGTAGCAATGATCTCTGTCATAAAATAATATTTGGAAAGTGTTTAACCAGTTCTATCACATATGGGATAATGACTGGCACCAATATTGTCCTTTAATGAATTTATATTTTACATATTTATAGGTTTATTAAATCTTGGCTGTATCTGTTAGTGTAAGATTTACAGTGGAATTTAAGACATCAGCATTCTCAGATTTACATAAGTATGGATCAGGCAAAAATTGAAATAGCTCCAAATATGGAAAGGTCTGAATCCAAAACAGTTCAAACAAATTTGGAGATGCCTGGATCCAAAACAGTTCGGCCAAATATGGTGATGCCTATAACTGAAACAGCTCCAACAGATATAGAGAGGCCTAGACCTGAAACATCTGGAATGTCTGGAATGATGGTGACACAAGAACTAGAATATAAAATGTGTGACAAGAAGACAGATAAACTGTTGGTTGGAGCATCAACGTTCACAGGTATGTTGTGGTTGATTTACCTGTATATATTTAAGTCATTTAAAATCTAAAATATTTGATTGGAATTGAGTTTGTTGCCCCCCCTGTCTTTTGGAGAAAGCAGGGGATTATTAAAATGTCTGTCTGTTTGTACCAGGATCTCCAACCAGATCAAGACAGAGTGTGCTATAACATGATTTCCTTAATGTGGCAGTGTCTGAAATTATTTAATGTCAATGCAAGGGTCAGATTAAGACCCCCGCCCCCCTGATCTACAAGGACTGAGAGGCTCTGCTCAAAAGGAGCCACAGTGGCTCAGTGAGTAAGACAATGGCTTGCTAGCCTGGAGGTTCCATGTTCGATCTCTGCTTTGGCTGAGAAAATTCATAGTGATTTTCCAAGGTGGTACCTCCTTGTCATTGGGACAATGTATAGTCATTCGGATTGTACGTAAAAGATCCCTTCGCCATTGGAATTTGATATAAGAGTAGGCCACGGCGCTACTGTCTGGTGAAAATATCTGTCATACACACTGCATGACATATGCCCATCTTCATTAGCCGGAGTAGAAAAGTGGGACGTTAAATCCCATATCATTTCAATCAATTGATGCTTATTTAAAAAAGACAATTTTATAATTCAGCATTTACAAATGAAACAAACATTTTGAAATTATTGCTGAAGCAATACATGTCCCCATCAAATTTGGCAAAGCATGAATCTACCAGGTACCGGTATTTGAAGCTAATACAGTGAAGAGGGACGTATTGTCCATTTGTTTTTGTAGATAATTTGACATTCTTTTTTTAAAACTTAATTGTGCCATGTTAACACTATTTGAGTGTGTGTGTGTTCTAAACGCTTATCGTCCGCTTCCACCGAAGGTGATATCGCAGACAAGTCTTATTTTTCATTTTCATTATCTTAGCGCACGCCCAGGGGTCTTTCCTGTGGCAGGAAACCGGAGTAAACCCACGAGGTTGAGAAGGCGCCTCTATCTCCAAGCCACATACACCAGGGATCGAAACCACAACCGCAAGCCAGAGGTGACCAGCCAGCTAGAGGTCAAAGTGTGGCACTCTAGACCACTATGCTATCCCAACCCCCCAACACTATTTGAGCGATGGACACACAATATGTAGTGAAGTTGTCAACCAGTCATATTGTATGACATGTAAAATGTTAATGATATAGATACAATACCTGTTAATTATTCCACTTATGGGTTTAACGTCCACTCGATACAGACTAGGTCATTTCGGGACTAACATATGGTTCAATTTTATTTCACGTACAAACAGGGTTTCGAAACCACGCCAGTTGACTCAATGACAGGCCTTATGATACAGTGCGCACATGCTAACCATTCGGCCATCCAACCCCCCGAATTATGTAAAACTGAATATGAAATGAAACATATTATTATTTAATAGGAGTTAACCTGTCAGTTAAGTCTACGACAGTATCAAGAGAAGAACTTCTATCTACTTCCCAGAACAGGTGAAATATTTTATTATCTGATTATACCATCATATCCATTAAATATCCAATCTTTGTTTGATAATTTGTAAAAATCGTCAAATTTGTATTTGTGTCCAATTTATAGCTGACCGTTTATGTTTTGATAATGAGTGTCTAATTTACAAGCGTTTAATTTCAAACGCCCGAGATGTTATATAAACTATTAATTAGACATTTATTAACAAAACAAGACCATGATTAACTCTTGATGGCATCGGATACTCAAGATTTTAACTAGATTAGAACGGTTCGCCATTTAAAAATTTAATTTAAAAATGGGAAAGCAAGGCTAAGTCTTAAACATACCAGTGCCGTGGTTACAACTATGCACACATCTTGTCAAAACTACAAATAGTGATAACTTGGCTCAGATTAAAGTAATTTGAATGTAATTTTCAATATTTTCATTTTGAGCTATTTTTGAACTATTATAGCAAGAATGGTTAGCTTTTTATCTAAATCTTACATAATGTATCTTTAAGCTTTTCAAAATTTGAAAATAATCCCTGGATACTTTGGTGTACAATTTGCCCATTTACTTTGAATTTGAGGTTTATGTCATGTTTTCACCCTTCTGAATACTACACTCGATACTTAAGTCTTGGGATGGGCATGGCATCAAAGAGTTGACCAAAAGCATCGCTAATATAATTTTATTTATACTTTTATTTGTAATCGGTGAAAAAAAGATATCTATAATTTGTTTGCTTTCAGTTTTCTGGATGGTTTTATCAGTCTTCACAAGGAAAGAGAAAAGACCCAGAATCAAACTGGGTAAATTTTGTTATTAATTTTAGTCAAGTAACTTGGGCTCTAGATTAACAAATAAAATAGCATGAAAAAAAACCCAGAGTAAATTGGCGGTGATAAACAAGGTATGGTATTTGAACACCCGATGTCACTTCCTGTTAGAGGTATTTATATGAATAATATTTTCGAATTGGGAGATCACATAGCTACCTGTACTTTATGTATAGGTTTATTTTATATACCTGTATCATGACAAGATAATCACCTGTACTTTAGACCTGTGTTACGACTAGATAATTACCTGTATACAATATACCTGTGTCATGACTGGATAATTACACCTGTTTCATGATTATATACCTGTGTCATGACCAGATAATTACACCTTTACTATATATAATAATATTATACCTGTATCATGATTAAGTCTGCATTTAACAATAACAAAATCTATAAGTGATATTTAGACTATTAGTGTTTTTCGTGAAATTGTCAGAACCATGAGGTCAATAGTAGGTGAATTTCATCACATCCACTCAATCAAGAATATACTGTGTAATTATATATTTTTTAAGACAGTTTATTGTGTAATTAATTATAAATTATTATTTTATAATTATATATTGTGTAATTAATTATCATTTCTGTATTTGCTTGTTAAAGAGTTAAATTAATAAATTGAATAATGAATACCCTTGTATTTATTCTAGACCTGAAATCAAACCTGTACTTGAAGAATCTGAATCTGAACGAGGAAGTTTTAATGCTTCTTCATATTTTAATCGGGTAAGTAGATCTATAAATTGTAACAATCTGCCCCACGATCTTCTACCATCACCAGCATCAGCCAACTGCCCCACCATCTACAGTCTTCTAAAGAACTGTTAGCTTGACTTTTCCATCTGCTCAAGGGGGGTTGGATGGCCGTATGGTTAGCACATGCGGGCTGTATCCATAAGGCCTGTCATTGAATCAACTGGCTGGTTTCGATTGCCAGGTTGTACATGACAAAGATTAGGGTCGCCTGTCCAACCTCGTGTGTTTTCTGCGGCGTGAAATACCTGTTTTCACAGTTTCCATTCATTTTGATGAAGATTAGCCAGAAATTCGACTGTCTGGACAAATTTTCATTCAGAGCAGAATAAATATTAATAATTTTGTTATTTAACAGATCAGTGAGAGAGGATACAGAGATTTAGGACAAGGAGTAGACGATGAAGAAGATTACTATGCTTCTAACATTGGACAAGATACTTTTTGTTTTGATAGATTTAGTGGCAGTGAAACGGCAAGGACAGACACAGCAGGATCTTCAAATGTAAGTTTTTCAAGGTTTTTATTATTAATACAAGTCACCTATATTTTTCGGTGTTGAGTTACATGGCTGTCAGTTTTCTAATTACACCAAGGTACAACAAAAATGTTGGGGTTTTTCTTTTAAACTCTTTGATTTGTGCGTGGTTCCTCCTTGTTAGTGATGCAGGATGCAGGGCCTGACAAGGACAGCTGTCTAGTCATTCAGATGAGATGAAAAACAGAGGTCCCGTGTACACATTGGCGTGCACGTAAAAGATCCCTTGACAGATGGAATTCGATATAAGAGTGGGCCGTAGTGCCACTGTCCAGATAAAATTTCCCTCATAGCACACTGTATGGCGTATGCCCGTCTTCATTAGCCCAGTTCGGTGCAAAACAGTAGGACATTAAACCCCATTTCATTTTATTTCATTTCCTTGATTTGTGTTAGTTGAGTTGGTGATATCGCAGACAAACTCCTTGACTGTCACGTAAAGGTTTATGAAGGCTTTTAACTCTATTGTAATAGGTTGAAGTCAAAGATAGCTATTCATATAAAACCCCACCAAGCTGTTCAGTTGAAGTCATACCAAACTTTTTGTCTGAATCCATACCAGATCGTTCATATGAAGCCACTCCAAGCTGTTCATATGAAAACATACCAAACTTTTTGTCTGAATCCATATCAAGCTGTTCATATGAAGTCACACCAAGTTGTTCATATGAAGTCACACCAAGCTGTTCATATGAAGTCACACCAAGCTGTTCACATGAAGTCACACCAAGCTGTTTATTTGAAGACTCGCCAAGCTGTTCCTTTGAAGATTCACTAAGCTGTTCATCTGATGCAACACGAGGCTGTTGGTTAAAAGAATTAAGTGTCAAGAAGAAGAGATCTACTAGATACCAGCCCTATTCAGGTAAAGCTCAGCTTAACATAAACAGTAGATCAGGGCCCTGTTTCACAAAAACTTAAACTAAAATCACTAAAATTGATTTTAACTAAAATCAAACTGTAATTTAAAATTTTATGCGTTTCACGAAGATCGATTGTAACTTAAAATGCAATTTTAATAGATTTTAGTTAAAATTGCTTGCGCTCGCGCAGTGCACAGTTCCGGCGAGGGCACTTAGGGTGTAAGCATTTACACGCTTTGGAACTGAAAACTTCTGTCAGGTTGAACTAATCGTTACAATACCGTTGAGGAGAGTTTCATACATTGTAACAATGTCTACACATGGTCAGTCAGTCGTAGAGAGATGAAATAAATATGTTTATTACGGGTTATTCGCTTTGAAATGTATCAGTTAGTTGGCCTTGAACTTGCATGTCGCTTTCGTGACCTTGGCATTTGATTTACTCTCAGGCTTCAATGGAAATAATGCGTATCGATAAACTAAATCGCTTGAATTTAGTAGTTTTATGGTATTTTCGATAACAGAAACTATTGAGAAATTGTCACATACATGTGATATTTCTAACCCAAACGATTAATCTAGACTAAAGTATTGTCGAATTTTAAAAAGTATTTAATAACAAATACACGAAATAACCAATGTTCCATGGACCCTTTCAATAATAATTTAAAAATGCCAAAGTGTCCCACTATATATACTTATTGGATAATGCCTATCTAACTTACTAAATTAAAAAGATTTTTTTCCCAATATAAATTACCATTGGCTCCTATATAAATCATCAGGCGTATCTAGTATTATAGGACTGACGGGGTTTCGATTCCCCGGTTGTACGAGACAGGGAGTAGAGTCGCCCGTCCAACCTCGTGGGTTTTCTCCGGGTCCTCCGGTTTCCTCCTTCTACTAAAGACCACTACGCGCTAGTGAATTATTCAAATAAAATTAAACCATGTGTTAGTCCCGAAATGACCTAGTTTGTGTCTAGTGGACGTTATACCCCATTTCTCTCTCTCTCTCTCTCTTTCTCTCTATTAATTATTTGAAAATGGTATAATTTATACTTGAATCATGTGGTAATATATAAAATAGTAACAAAGAGTTTTGATTACTGGGGTTTTGAGGGTTTTTTTGTTCTTGGGGTTATAATTTGGGGCGTCATCTAATTGCTTATATTGCCTTACAATAAAATAAACGGGTGGGCCGCAGATATATTTCCCATGCAATGAAAAGAAATTGAATGAAAATTATTTTTGTGAATGATAATATGTTTAAATTATATAACCCGGGCCATTGTCAATATTATCATTATTCCAAATATATCTATATGTCGCAATAGATCTCACAAATCAATGTTTGTTAATGTCGTGATTTTAAGTTAGGAGAGGGTGACGGCTGTCCTAAGTTAAAATTGGTTTTAGTTGAAATTTCCCTAAAATAGTTTTGTGAAACGCCAATATTTTAAGTTAAGATACAATTTTAACTTACAATATTATTTTAGTGGATTTTATCTTAAATGCTTAAAATCGTTTTGTGAAACGCATCTATCTTAAGTTAGGATGGAATTTTAGTTTAAGACGATTTTAAGGAGATTTAAGTTTTTGTGAAACAGGGCCCTGAAGTTAAAAGTGAGTGATTTGGGTTGAAGTGTATTTAAAGAAGATACATTATGGGAGATTAGATAAAGATCTGGCATACCTCACTGTAATAGTTAAAAACTAGATAATGTAAAGGGAATTTGCTGAAAATTTCAGTCAAATTGATCAACTCTGAACTAAGATTTTAACAATTGAATTTTCAACCTGGCTTTGATCATCATTACTAAAGTCGGTACGATAAAAAACATAGTCTCGATTATCCATTTCCTGATTAATTAGAACCAAATTAGGGGTTTCTTTAATGGTGGAGCCCCTGACTGAATGATCGAGATAGAATGTATTTAAATGACACAATTACATGTCCACATTCAGGGCTAGGGCTGGATTAAGACCTTAAGAGTGATGAAACGATACTTATACCTCCGATTATATGGAATTCAAAATAAATGCCAAACTGTAAAAGTTTGAGCCCCTTTTTGTGGGTTAGCTGTTATCATTTGCACAATAGTAAATCATGGTGCCCCCTTTTCTTTGATACCCTATTAAGCATGTGGTTTTGTTTAATCAGGCCCTGACTTAGGCTTATAATCTATCACCTGACTTATATTAGGCTTATATCTGTCATGTGACTTATATTAGACCTGTAATCTGTCATGTGACTTATATTAGACATGTGACTTATATTAGACCTGTAATCTATCATGTGACTTATATTAGACCTGTTATCTATCATGTGACTTATATTACCTGTAATCTGTCATGTGACTTATATTAGACCTGTAATCTGTCATCTGACTTATATTAGGCCTACATCTGTCATCTGACTTATATTAGGCCTATATCTATCATCTGTTATATATTCGGCCATATAATCTGTCATCTGACTTATATTCAGCTTACATTTTGTCATGACATATATTAGGCCTACGATTTGTCATATGTCATAGTTGACTGTTTTTATGATGTTTTTTTTTCTTTCAGATGTAAATTTACGAGACCGTGAAACTGCAAAAGAACGTTTTCAAAGACAGAGGAGAACAAAAGAAGTCAAAGATGGATTGAGAAAAATGCTTAAAGGGAAAACGAATATTCAAGATCAGGATAATCAGGTTTCTGTCCCGAATATTCCTAATTTTAACGAAATATTTGACGTCCCACAAGATTTTTGACTGTTTTGATCTATGGTGTTTTTTGCCACAAGGGTTACACAATATATTGGACTTAAAAAAATAATCAGGCTTATAAGGGTGTCCGAGAGAGAAGAAATTTGTGGAATGTGGTACCACACAGGCATATAAGCGTGTCTATTTTTCAATAGCTCTTGAGGAGGACCATGTCTAGCTACTTCATAAGAGTATAATGCACCAATGTCTAGTTTATGTTGGTAAATGTCTAGTTTCAATTGATATATGGGATCAATGTCTAGTTTCAATTGATATATGGGATCAATGTCTAGTTTATATTGGTATATGGGATCAATGTCTAGTTCTTATAAATATACAGGACTAATGTCTGGCTAATGCTTCAATTTAAAGGAGCTAAATCGCTAATATCTGGGACCTAGAAATGTACACAAATGGGTCGCAACAGATATAATAATGTAATATGAATGTATATAAACTGATTTACATGTACATTCAATCGTTTCTGTTTTTACTCTAATTTCAAATCAGTTATGTTCCGCGAAATACGCCAGAAGTCTCAATCGAATGGCAATCTCTGGCATCTGATTAATCCAGTCTATTGCGCATACTCTCCAGATAAGAATATGGTGTCACCATTTGGCATGACTTGAGTCCCTTGTTACAAAAGTCATTTAATCGCATTCTGGTACACGATTCGTGTACTAATGGTAAAATGTTTATTTTGTCTTAAATATTGGATATCAGAAGCTTACCTTTTCCCGGTAAGATCACAACATCAATGTTGATTTAAATAGACAAATAATTTGTGTTTTCAACGTGTAAGACTTTGGATGATATTGAGTTAGAAACTTAGCTACTTTAAACTCTATATTTGTTAAATCATGTGTTTTAATTTAAGATTTATCATCTGTTTCATGTATTCGTAAACCCTTCTTAGTGCTTTATTTAAGTGGTGGTCGCCTGTCCAACCTCGTGGGTTTTCTCTGGGTCCTCCGGTTTCCTCCCACTGCTAAAGACCCCTACGCGCAAGCGAATTAATGAAATAAAATTTACCATATGTAAGTCCCGAAATGACCTAGTTTGTGTCGAGTGGACGTTAAACCCCATTTCTCTCTCTCTCTCTATTGATACAAAATTGAACCATATGTTAGTCCCGAAATGACCTAGTTTGTGTCAAGTGGACCTTAAACTCTATTTCTCTCTCTCTCTCTCTCTCTCTCTCTAAATCTTATGTCTTTAAACTAGGATGATGGGGGTCATAACTCAAAAAAGTTTGGGGGACGTTAAACCGCATTTCATTTCATTTCATTTCAAAAAAGTTTGGGAAGATACCTCTTACTATTTTGGGAACCACTGCTTTATTTTATGCTAATTTGACTGTGTCAACAATTTCATGTGATACTTTTAGATTCTGATGTAGATTTTTATATTTTGTTATATTTCTTCAATTTGAGAGATTTTAATACTTAAAGAACATTTCAGAGTTATTAAATGTGTCTAGAGAAATAAAATTGTTTTTTTTCTTTTTTTTACGTCCTACTGTTTTTACACCAACCAGGTTTATGAAGACCGTAAGCCATGAAATGTGCTGTGGTGGGAGATGATAGAAATTTTTTCCAGACAGCAGGATCTGCATACTCGTTATTCAGTTCCAAATATCAAGGGTACTCGCAGGATACCTGGCTTTTCCTGGACCTAAATTGAACCAAATCATGGCCTAAAACATTCATAGGTTCGAGATGGGTTCACTAGTCTGCGGCTATTAGAAATATTATAAATATGGGTAGCAAAAAACCTAATCCCAACCCTACCCTAATAATAAATATCGGTGGACTAATGAAACAGGGGACTAGTGCACCTTAACCCTAACCCAACCCCTAATGATAGATATCGTTGGACTAATGAACCCGCGGACTAGTCAGCATTCCCCATACGGTCATGTTGGTTAATTTGTTACAAACATGTGGGGATGGATCACTGCGACGACGAAGCGTGATGGGCAACATATATACATACAGACATCTTTGCTTTTATTTATATAGATTATGTGCTACAGAATTAGTTTAGTTGCTGTACATGATTTGCATTATTCTGAAAATAAATTTCTCACGGCTTAAAGATACATTATGAGAGATTAGATAAAAAGTTGGCAGTTCTCAATATAATAGTTAAAAACTAAATAATGTAAATGGAATTTGCTGAAAATTTCAGTCAAATTGATCCACTCTGAACCAAAAATGTAGCAATTGAATTTTAGGCCTGGCCTCAATCATCATTACTAAAGTCGGGACGATATAAAACATAGTCTCCATTATTGAATTTTGGATTTAATCATCAATGAATGTTGAGCAGCAGATCAAATTCAAATCCAGTAAATATCGCAGGCTAGAGATGACATCGAGAATTGATTATAGTCTGGATAAGTTAATTAATAATAATTTATATAACATTTCAAGCCTAAAGAAAGGCCTGCAATAGGCAGATTTAGCTCTTGCATAATGTATGTTTAAAGTTGCATTATGTAAGAGCTAAATCTGCCTTTATTTTGGCTTTAAATGTTATATAATCTATTATTTAAACATTTATTAACATAACAAGCCCATAATAAAGTCTCTAAACCATCGTATGACTCCGATTTGAAGTAAATTAGAACAGTTCAGCCATTTTATAATTTAATTTAAAAATAGAGAAGCTAGCCTTAGACTCGAATAACCATTGTTACGATAAGAAACAATCAATGCCACATATTGTCATAACTTCAAACAGTCAAAACTTCAAACAGTGATAACGTTGCTCAGAATAAAGTAATTTGAATGAAATTTTCAATATATATATATTTTGCGTTTTCTATTTTTGAACTATACTATTCAAAAAAAGTAGGGGATATTTGATTTTTAAGTGTTATTAAAGTCACCTAATGAAACTGACGAAGAAATAAATGACAAAATGAAATGAAGTTCACATTCATCGATTTATTCCAAATGATCGTTAGACTAAGTAAGGCACAGACTGACCATTATAAGGGTAAAATGATACCTGGGGTCAAACAGCAAAGTTACCACAGCATCACAACCAAGTCAGTAACGGGTAAATCCTCCTCTGTTTGCCAAACAAGCATTGATCCGACGTGGCATACTCCTAATGAGACGTCTAAGGTCATTTTGGTCCAGATTGTCCCATTCCTGTTGCAACGCAGCAGCAAGTTCTTGGACATTGGCAGGACGTTGTTGACGTTGACGTAACCTCTGTCCAAACATGTCCCAGACATGCTCGATGGGGGAGAGGTCGGGACTCAGTGCTGGCCAAGGTAATGTGGTGATGTTCTGTTGTTGGAGGTAACCTGTAACGATCCTGGCCCTGTGACATCTTGCGTTGTCATCCTGGAAGATGAAACGGCGGCCATGACGTCGTGCGAACGGCACAACATGGACTGCCAAGATGTTGTCCCGGTAGTACTGGCCTGTAACACGCCCTGCAACAACATGTAAAGCCGTTCTTCCAGCAACAGTGATGCCTCCCCACACCATAACAGAACCACCCCCAAATCGATCATGTCTGATGACGTTAACGTCTTGGAAGCGCTCGTTTCGACGACGCCACACCCTCCTACGTCTGTCCAAAAAATCAACAGTGAACCTTGACTCATCTGAAAACATCACATTGCTCCAGCGTCGATTATCCCAGTGTTGACGATCCCTACACCAACGACGTCTTGCCTGAATGTGATGATCTCTCAAACAAGGGATCACGCGAGGACGTCGGGCGCGAAGGTGACCCCTATGCAGTCGATTCCGAATCGTCTGGCCACTCACTCTCACACCAGTGTCTGTTTGAAGACGAGCGCTGATCTGATTTGCTGTGATGACACGATTTCTCAAGGCCAAGGTACGGATAAATCGATCCTGGGCTTGAGTTGTCGCCCTTGGTCGACCTGAGCATGGTCTGTCCTGTACAGATTGTGTATCACGGTATCTGGACCATAGCCTGCTTATGACAGACTGAGAAACATTCATCGTCCGCGCCACAACCGCCTGTGTTGTGCCGATCTGTAGCTTGCCAAGGGCACGTTACCTTTCATTTTGGGTAAGCCGACGCATATCAAAATTTGTTTTCTGGTCACTAAAAAAATTAAACTGATGTTTCCACCCTGGAATTCAATGCCACAATGACTGTAACATTCAAAGTCAGAGTCGTGCAAATCTTGGGTTGGACCCCCATGATGATCCCAAGCATCACCTGCATTCCATGCGGTAGCTATTGGTGCGTTTGGGCGTCACATGTAACTGGAAATGTTTCTTCTGTTAGGTTCTATAGTGACTTTTTTCGTAGTCATTTGCATATTTTAGTATTATGCCCCCAAAATCAAATATCCCCTACTTTTTTTGAATAGTATATTATAGCAAGAATGACCAGCTATTTATCTAAATCTTACATAATGTATCTTTTAACAAAAACAAAATTAAACATGCATTATGCAAGAGCAAAATCCGCTTATTACAAGTCTTTCTTTAGGCCTGAAATGTTATCTAAATTATCAATTAGACATTAATTAGACATTATCCAGACCATAATAAACTCTCGATGTCAAGCAAGGCTAGCCTTCGATGTTGGCTGGATTAGATTCCTATATACCGCTAACGACTATTGATAATTTAAAATCAATAAAAGAGGATAATCGAGACTATGCTGTTTATATTAATGATTTTAGTAATGATGACCGAGACTATGCAAAAATTTCACCCGCTTCTTTCTCGGCTCATAGTGGATCAATTTGACTAACATTTTCAGCAAATTACCTTTACACTATCTAGTTTTTAACTATTATAGCGAGAACTGCCATCTCTTTATCTTATCTCCCATAATGTATCTTTAAATATGTACGATATTATAACCTCTCAGTTTTGTAGAACATAAAGATGGCTGTGGGCGTGTATAAAAAGGGAGCAGCATAGATTAATGGAATTTCAGTTCACCATTGTTTGACTGGTAATAATATTAGATGAAATGAAATTGGGCTAATGCAGACGGACATACGCCCTGACAGTGGTGTTATGATCTACTCTTCTATCGAATTCCAACTGTCAAGGGTTCTTTTACGTGCACACCAATGTGTACACGGGACCTCACTTTTTCATCCAATCCGAGCGATTAAAAGTTGTCACTTGCGGCCAGGTCCTCTGTCCTGCACCCCCAACAAGGAGGATCCAAGCTGGAAAATCCTGATGAACTATCCCAGCTAACACGGGACCTCCACGTTAGCAAGCTAACGTCTTAGTCACTGAGTCAACGTAGCTCCCTATTAGAGATTCAAGTTTTACGATGTTGTAGTTTGCAAGTGATTCTTATATCCCTCAAATCATACACAGAGACTCTTAGCTGGGCATCACTGAATCAGAGACTTTCAGCTGGGCATCACTGAATCAGAGACTCTTAGCTGGGCATCACTGAATCAGAGACTTTCAGCTGGGCATCACTCAGAGACTTTTAGCTTGGCATAACTGAATCAGAGACTTTCTGCTGGGCATCACTCAATCAGAGACTTTCAGCTGGGCATCACACAATCAGAGACTTTCAGCTGGGCATCACTCAATCAGAGACTTTCAGCTGGTCATCGGAGGGTTAAAATAAATAAACCAACAAATATTTCATTTTAGATATGTTTGATTTTATATGTTTGTTTGGAACTAATATAATAATAATAACAATAATAATAATAATCTCTATGACAACCTGATTGTATATAATAAGTGTGGTATATATGTTTATCTACCAGAGTGTTGTCCTTATATGTACATACATCCTATAATACTAAATATACAATACTATTATATACACACATATATAGAACATTTGTTAAGATCTAAATATAACAGGCTTCGTTATATCATTATAAGTTCATTAGCCATTGCTCTTAATTATAGAAAGCAATTCTAGAAACATTAAATTATAACAGTCTTCGACACATTTTTAAGATTTTACTAATTAGCATTTTACACTACAACTTGGATATCGTTTAGTTGTTCTGTTTTAGGGGTAGTTTCTGTATTTAAAGTTTAGTTTCAAACCATTGTTGGAGAACTGTTCAAATCCATTGAGAATCATAGAAAACCATTTGGTTCCTACTGTCGAGTAGTTTAAAATGGTCTGTCTAGATTACATAACGAGTGTTGGGTTTATAACTGTTTACTTTCTCAAAAAGCGTTGAGTAATTAACAGACTAATTAATTATTCAACACTGCTCTAGAAATTAAAGTTATAAACCCAACATTAGCAGTTGATCGTTTATTTGACAAAAACAAGATTTAAATATAACTGGCTCTGTGACAGGGGCAACAACATAATTTTCATACGGACGTATACAAGACAACTAGTGAATTACTTTAATTGAATGTAATATGATGAACAATGCTTTAGGTACGTAATGTGATATAGATGAGTCAGATCTACATATATAGTTAAAACAATGGATGAAGATTGTCTACCATATCCTGAAAGATAAACATACAAATCAAAATTATATCTGATCTGTCATCATTTACATAAAATTTCATTTAAAATATTTCTATTAAAGATGCATTATGTAAGATTTATATAAAGAGCTGGACGATCTTACTATAATAGTTTAATAAATGAATCATTGAACATAAATAGATTGAAAATTTCATTCAAATTACTTAATTATGATCAGAGTTGTTAATGTTTAAAGTGTTAACAAGCAATAGTGAAAATATCTTAATATGGCAGACATTTTTTAATTCACTTAATATCTTACGGCCTGAAGAGTTGATTATAGGCTTCTCATGGGAATAAATGTCTAAATAATTAATATAAACATTTAAAGCCAGAAAAAAAACCCTGCAATACATAATGAATCTTGTTTTAACAGAAGTGATCTGAGTTTTTTTTATCGTTTACGTACATAATGCATCTTTAAATATATATGATAAAGTGTCATAAACAAAAATAATTACCACAATAGATTCTCAACATCTTTAGAATTCCATTTGTAAAGATAATGATAGATTCTACAGTTTTGAATAGATTTTGTCCAAATTCTGAGATTTTATGTTGGAAGAACAAATTGTGGCAAGCTAAACTAAACATGTGACTCACTCAACAAACCTCTTGTTGAATACGGAATCAAGATCTTGTATGAAGATATGACCCGTAGTTGTATCAAGATACCTGTATAGAAATATATGACCTGTATTTGTATCAAGATACCTGTATAGAAATAAACAGGAAGACGAAATAACACTGAATTATCAACAACTGGTGGAAAACTTATTTTTTACAGATATTGCAATGATCTTTCATACATTTAAATGGGTGAAAATGATCGAAGGACAATAAAATGATTAAGGTCTGAATTTAAACCATTTTGTTTACAACAGAATAAAATTTCCCTTTAGTCAGGTATTTCTGTCCATTTTTTGACCTATTTTCAATTTTGTTCACACCCGACTTGCAAGATATTTTTTTCAAGGAATATGACAATTTTTAGCATTATCAACATTTTAAAATGTATATTTAGGAGTTTTCACAATATGTTGTAATTAGACCCCTAATTGATCGTGTTTTTAAGGGTTGCAGAACATTTAGACCCCTGATTGATAGAGTTTTGTAAGTGTTGCAGAACACTTAGACCCCTGTTTGATAAAGTTTTTAAGCGTTGAAGAAGCACAGTTTATCGCGATATAACAAAGTGATTAACACATACATCATCTCAATACACAAAAAAATCAGTTCCATTTGGTTTGATGAATGTTCCAACCACTTTTCTATATACAATATAAAATAATATAATTCAAAGTCCTACACATATATATATGTTGGTCTATGATGATTTCTACTTTTAGTATATACTTAACAGTTTCATGTATATCCGTTCTGCAGGTTATATCTGGGATGTACAATTATGTAAGTACATATTAGCGTACACACAACACATGATTTCTGCTTTTAAAATATGCTTAACAAACAATTTCACTTATATCCGATTCACAGGTTATTTTGGCGATGTACTGGAAGTTCATACATATTATCGTACACACAATATTTTATCCACACATAAATCTTTTTTTTAAGAAAACGAATTCGTCTAAATTATCACAAACTACAAAAGATGTTGCTATATTCACATTCTTATATTATAAAAGATTAGAAAGATATATTGCTTATTTTCTGTTAATCTTCCACTCTCCAAGAGTCACTTTGTCATTCGCAAGGACTCTAATAAAAAAATGAAATGAAATCTAGTGTTCTAATGTTTTCGTCCCATCTGAATCGAAAAAAAACACACACGTCATAATGAATATAAATGTTGCAGAACAGGTTTAAGAAAGTGTCTGGATATCTGGTAGCGCAATCCCACACAGCATTCGATGAAAGGAGTCAGGTAAGTTATTACTGCTTCTTCTTATTATTCCATCCACTGCCAAGTGCCGAGGGGTGATGTGAATAAATAAGTTTCTGCGAATGGAACAACAAAAATACATCACCAACTTTCTTTGTGTGTGAAAATAAAGTCTGCACTGTGCAATGCGGTTGTTCAAATATTCCACATCTAGTTATTGGCAATGGAACAACAACGATTACGTGAATTAAATAAAGTCTGCACTGTGCAATGTGGATGTTAGAATGTTCAAGATCAAGTCATCGTGAATGGAACAACAACGATATATCATCGTCTTTTAACGTGAATTAAATAACATCTGCACTATGCAATGCGGATGTTCAAATGCTCCATATCAAGTCATCATGAATGGAACAACGACGATATATCATCATCTTTTAACGTGAAATAAATAACGTCTGCACTATGCAATGCGGATGTTTGAATGTAGTAAATCGTAGTTAGATCTATAACTCCTCGATATAGGTCGACGGAAATATCCCAACTTTTTTATCAACTTCACCTTTCCACCATCCATCTGCTTGTTTATTGTAAACATTAATTATCTGACCTGGAAATAAAACAATCAAAATAATTTATACCAGAGAAAGAGCGATAAATGGGATTCAATGTACACTCAACACAAACTAGCTCATTTCTGGACTAAAGTATGGTTCACTCACTTAATAATTCTCTTGTTCGTAGGGGTCTTTAGCAGTGGAAGGAAACCAGAGAACCGGGAGAAAACCTACCACCCAAATCAATAACGGGCCTTGTGGTCCACGTTAAACCATTCAGCCACCCAAAGCGCCTGGAAGTTTATAATATTTAGGCTATACTAACCTGCTCGTATAGATATTTCGTCACTTCGTGATGCTGTATAATCATATAAAACTTTACATCTACTTATCACAGTCGTATTTTCTTCTTCATCATCTTCAAACTCATCATCTATAATATATATAAATACATAAAAATATTATCAATATTTAACAAGCTGGACAGTCCTGACATTATTCTGGACACATGACAGGATTTGTACCATGACAACTAGATTAACGTAGCCCCCGTGGCTTTGATCCAATAGGCAGGTACTGCACCTCGATCACATATATTCATCCAGATTTTCCGTCGTGGGTCACCCTTGTCAGTGATGCAGGACGGAGGGCCAGACAAGGACAGCTGTCTAGTCGATCGGATGGTACGAAAAACCGAGGCCCCGTGTACACATTGGCATGCACGTGAAAGATTCCTTGGCAGTTGAAGTCGATATAAGTGTAGGCCGTAGCACCGCTGTCCTGGCAAAATTTCCTCCCTCATAGCCCAATTGTTTATTTCTTACAATGTCTATGTGAGAGAGAGAGAGAGAGAGAAATGGGGTTTAACGTCCACTTGACACAGACTAGGTCATTTCGGGACTAACACATGGTTCAATTTTATTTCAATAATTCGTTTGCGCATAGGGGTCTTTAGCAGTGGGAGGAAACCGGAGGACCCGGAGAAAACCCACAAGGTTGGACAGGCGACCCTACTCCTTGCCACGTACAACCAGGGAATCGAAACCCTGCCAGTTGACTCAATGACAGACCGTATGATACAGCGCTCGCGTGCTAACCATTCGGCCATCCAAATGTCTATGTATTCTGTAGGTTCATCTTGTAGGTTTTGTGTTCCAAAGTCTTGACCAATCTCAAACTCAGTCAAGATGTTCAGCTCATGACTATCTACACCATACTTGAACGTTCTACAGACAGACGACTCCCTTTTAATAGTTCCCTACTTTCTCCAAAAGAAGAGGGGACAATCCACTCCCTCTTTATTTTATAACAAAATAACTATTGGCTAGTTTTAATAAAGAATAATTTACCGAATGAATCGTCTCTCCTCTCTTCCACTTCAGAATAAACTTCGTTAGATCCGGAATACGAGCCAGCTGAATAACTATATTCAGAACTCCCTTCTAACGCCAGATTCACCGGTAATTTTAATGTACTTACTAAATGATTCTGAAAGATTCAACAACAAAAGGTACATTAACACAATCACAATCCCTGTATCAAATTGATAGTATGTATAGTTTAATAGTTGAGGGTGAGACATTAAAAATACATTATGTAAGATTAGATGAAGAGCTGGCCATTCTTGCTATAATGGTACGAAAATAGATAATGTAAAATGAATAAATTGAAAATTTCATTCAAATTACTCTATTGTGAGCGAAGATATTAGCCTTTGAAGGTTTGACACGATATGTTCATTAATTTCAACTACTGTACTGGTTGTTCAAAGCTAAGCCTAGCTTCTCCATTTCTAACCTAAATCAAAATAGGGCTGGACTGTTCTAATCTACTTAATATGAGGGATATTCGATGCCATCGAGGGTTGATTATGGTCTTGTCATATTAAAAAATGTCTAATTAATAGTTTATATAATATTTCAGGCCTAATCAACCCTGAAATATCAGGCCTAATATTTCACACAAGTCCAATATTTCAAAGGATGACGTCACATCTGTATTTTAATATTAAATGATTTATATCAAGGTACTAACCTGTTTATCACGAGTAGTGTGAATATATTGTGCAAATTTATGCGTAGGTGAAGACATTTTATCTTGTTTAGCTAAACAAGCTGATATCTTATAATGGGAAGCTTCTAAAAAATTCAACATATAAGTTATCTGAAACAGAGAAAAATTTAACATATAAGTTATCTGAAATGGAGAAAACACATTTCAGTTAGATATGGGATTTCAGAGGAAAAGGTGCGAATGATTTTGTCCGTCTTTCATCGAAAGAAGCGGTGTGCCATTCCGGCACAGTTCCACCTTGTCAGTGGTGCAGGATGGAGGGTCTGGCAAGGACAGTGTATTGTCGATTGGATGGGTTGCAAAAGAGAGAGAGATTTGGTTTAACATCCACTTGACACAAACTAGGTCATTTCGGGACTAACATGTTTCAATTTTATTTCAATAATTCCCTTACACGTAGGTGTCTCTAGTAGTGGGAGGACCTGGAGAAAACCCACGAGGTTGGGCAGGCAACCCTACTCCTTGTCACATACAAAAAAAAAAATCCAAACCATGCCAGTTGACTCAATGACAGACCTTATGATACAGCGCGCACATGCTAACCATTCGGCCATCCAACCACCCACATTCAAACTGATGTCCGAAAGAAACCACAGCGGCAAAGAAACCTGTTTAAATAACCAAACCTGATTTTAATATTCCTATACTATCGGCGAATTCATATATCTAATTTAATTAAAATACTTACTTTTTCTAAATTTAATAAAATCTCTTCTTGGGCTTCTGCGTCACCAAAATTAGGTCTTGTTTTATACACATCAACTAGTTTCTGAGCTCCTGGTAAAAATAAACGTAAATTTGTAAATTAGTGTTGTTGTTAGTGTTTAATGTCCACTCTCACCAAGGCTGATATCTCAGACAAGTTTCATTTATATTATCTAAGCACCCGTGCAGTTGTCTTTTATTTTGGAGGAAAACGGAGTACCTCGAGTTTATCCACAAGGTTGAAATGAAATGAAATGAAATGGGGTTTAACGTCCTACTGTTCTGCTCCTAACCTGGGCTAATGAAGACGGGCATATGCCATACAGTGTGCTATGAGGGAAATTTTGCCCGGGCAGCGGCACTACGGCCTACTCTTATATCGAATTCCAACTGCCAAGGGATCTTTTACGTGCACGCCAATGTGTACACGGGACCTTGGTTTTTCGTCCCATCCGAACGACTAGACAGCTTTCCTTGTCAGCCCCTCCATCCTGCATCACTGACAAGGGTGAACCACGCCGGAAAATCTGGATGAACTTTCTCGGCCAATGCAGGGATCGAACACCCGACCTCCAGGCTAGCGAGCTAGCGTCTTACCCACTTAGCCACGTGATCCCCTCCACAAGGTTGAGAAGGCGTCCCTATCTTCAACCCACATATGCTCATACCAGGGATCAAAACCACAACTACAAGCCCGACACTCTAGACCACTAGGCCATCCCAACACAAGCCCGACACTCTAGACCACTAGGCCATCCCAACACCCTGTGTAATTTATGTCAAGGTATGCTAGGTTCTCAGTTTTACGTCCCATCCAAACGACCAGATGACGTTTCTTTCCAGACCTTCGGTCCTGCAACACTAGCAAGGGAAAACCACACAGGGAAATCCACATTTACTTTTCGGTGGACATTGGGAGGAATCTGATTAAAAAAACAGATCTATATTTTGTTTTGTTTTGTTTTTTTAAACTATCAATGGCCTACACTACATGAAGATCTGACCAGTTGTACTGGGAGATCAGGTCATACGAACGGCTTTTGAACCCATGACGTCAGACATTGATTAATCAATCAGCGTTGACGTTTCATTGGCTAATTCCTCACATCAACTAGAACGCCTGTTATATAACAACTCTTCCAGATCCTAGTGTTTTGAAGACAAGTAAAACAAAATTTTGAACTAAAAAAACGCAATCAGATTGCATTGGGAGCAACCCTGAGCTGAGATATCCTTGATTAGCGAGTCACCATTGCTACCTGTTATAATTTGACTGATATTCCATGACTAATTTCCGTATGATTCAATATGGTTTTTTTTTTACCTTCTCTTCCTTTTTTATCTTTTTCTATATTAGCGTGTAAATACAAGAGATAATTCTGTAACGCTGATCGTCGTCTGTCAGGTTTCATGGGAAACTGACTATCTTCCGCCTAAATAATAAAATAAAACACAAGAATTTAGTTTCAACAGAATCTAATCATTTTGCCACTAACATATTGTCAAATTGTTTCAATGACTTTAATAAGTCAACCAACGGCAGTAACTTTTGACCTTTTCAAGTTTCAAATCAGACCTTCAAGTTTCAAGATAATTAGAATAAATGAAATGATATGGCGTTCAACTTCATACTCTTCTGCACCGATTGGGCTAAATGAAGACGACCTTACGCAAATTTCAGGGACATTTTAGATAAAGAGAGAGAGAAATGGGGTTTAACGTCCACTTGATACAAACCAGGTCATTTCGGGACTAACATATGGTTTCAATAATTTGCTTGCGCGTAGGGATCTTTGGCAGTGGGAGGAATCCAGAGGACCCGGAGAAAACCCATGAGGTTGGACAGGCGACCCTACTCATTTTAGATAAACACCAACCAGTACACAGATGGTAGTCTTTTTTTTCCATACCATCCAAAAAACTAGAGCTACTAAAGATGGGCAAACAGTGTGCAATGAGTGAATTTTTGTCTCCAGACAGCGGCCTATTCATATCAAATTCCAACTGTCAAGGGTTCTTTTATGTGGAGTTTGTGCATGCCAATGTGTACATGCGACCTCGGTTTTTCGTCCCACCTGAACGACTGTCCGTGTCAGGCCCTTCGCATGCATCACTGACAAGGGGAAATTATGCTGGAAAATCTCCAGGAACTTTCTCGGCAAACACCAGAAACAAACACGACAACTCTAGGCTAGAGAGCTAGCATCTTACTCCCTGAACCACAGCGGCTCCCCTTTCTGGTCAGTCAGCTAGCGTATTAGTCACGGACCATGGTAAAATCTATAAACTTACGTAGCAGTCTACTAAAATTTGTTCGGCATGTCGTGGACCTTTAACACCTTTCTGATATACGACAGCTTGTAGATCGTTATTTATATCAACGGATATCACAGATTCATTTAAACGAGAACATATCTAAAATATAATTAATAACATCTATAATTAATAATATCTATCAAATATTGTATCTAAAATATAATTAATAACATCTATAATTCTATAGAATATTGTATTGAAAATATTACACATATATCTATAAAACAGCAATTCAAGACATTTCAGGGGCAAAAACCTTATAGCATGGATCTGTTTAACGTCCTACTTTCTGCACCAGCTAGGTTAATGAAGACGAACATATGCCATGTAGTGTGCTATGAGGGGAATATTTGTCAAAGGTGGACACCAATGTTTACAAGGATCTCGGTTTTTCATGCCATCCAAACGACTAGACAGGTGTCCTTGTCAGGCTCTACTTCCTACATCACCGACAAGGGTGAACCACTCTAGAAAATCACAACATAATGTTTTTAGGCCAACATCGGGAGCAGACCCGAGACCTCCATCCAAGCTAGCGAGCCAGTGTCTTACTAACTGAGCCACAGCAGCTACCACAAAGAGAGAGAGAGAGAGAGAATTTTGTAATAATTTGCTTGCGCGTAGGGGTCTTTAGCGGCGGGAGGAAACCAGAGGACCCGGTGAAAACCCACGAGGTTGGACAGGCGACCCTACTCCTTGACGCACATAACCGGGAATCACGCCACTTGACTCAATGACAGACCTTATGATACAGTGCGGATGCGCTAACCCTTCAGCTCCTCCCCCCCGGCTAGCACAACCAAACGGTGAAACTTACCTGAGTTATTTTTGGACCTATTGCAGATATTTGATTATTGTATTTGGATAAGAAATCGTGCATTTTGTGTAAACGTTCTTCTTCTAATTGTTGCATGCTGGTACTACATTTCTGTACGGTATGGTCCCAGTCTTGTCGTGCAGTTTCAGCTTTACAACAACACTCGGTATAAAGTTTATCAGCTTTTTTAACATGATCGCGAGACTGTTTACACTTCTTCTCATTCTGTAAGACATAAAAAAAAAATCATTTTCCTCACATTATCAAATTATCAAATGAAAATGGAATGTGGTTTAATGTCCTAATTTTGTACACAAACTGGACCAATGATAACGGGATATTGTGCTATGAGGAAAATTTCTCACAAGTGGCGGTACTAAAGCCCAAACTTATTTCGAATTACAACTGTAAAAAGGTTATTTACACCGGACCTCAGTTTTTCACCCCATTCGATTGTTCCTTACAAGGCCCTCCTCCATCGACCAGAGGAAGCCATGCTGCAGTCTCATTAATTGTACAAGTAGTAAGCTCTATAAAAAAACTGATCTGCTGACAAATTTAAAACACAAAAATAAAAAACCTCCCTCCCTCCCGCATCAGATTTTTGATAAAGATTGTCTGAGAACCAATATATTTTTTGTGTGTGGCCTTAAATCAATAAGATAAGAAATGAAATGAAATGAAATGTGGTTTTATGGCAGGTCAGCACCCACTGGGCTATATTGCGCCAAACATATGGTGATTTATGTGAGACAAGTTCAAGTACTATATGTATAAATAAAAACAATATCACAGTAAATAAAATTAAAAATGAAATAAACCTTTTATGCATATTAATATTTAAAATACAAAAATGAAATGATAAATATACAATTAAAATTTATGATAAAAACATGTCTCTTTTAAAAAGTCTAGTATATTACAATATAAACCCGGTTGGGCAAATAGATGATGTAGAGACTGGCAACGGTAATATTTCGATCTTATGTTCTTGAGACAATAAGATAAGATTTTATTGTATCACTGCATCAAGGAAGAACAGCATACACAGTTTAAACAAATGTTGATTATACAATTATAACATAACATCTTGGGTGATCCTTTATGGATTTCATATAATCTCACCTTTTTTATTTCTTTATCTTTACCCGATTTGACTTCAGCATCTTCAGCTTTTTCATAATCTTTAGCACAAGAGAAAGCGGATTTTTTAGCCTGGAAAAATATAAAATATAGATTGATCTAAGAAATTTTATATAAACAGAAAAATTAAAATATGTTTAATGTCTTATTTGTCTGCAGCAAGTAGGCTAACGACGACAGGATTTACAAAACGAGACAACAACAATAAAATAGAGAGGGAGAAAAGTGGAGTTTAACGGAGCTAAATTTCTAATATTTGTCACCAAGAAATTGACACAAACGGTTCGCAATGCATATAATTATGTAATATGAATATATATAATCTGATTTACATTCAATCGTTTCTGTAATTTCTAATCCGTTATATTCAGCGAAATACGCGAAGATTGCAAATTTGTTTTAAGATAATTTCCGTTGTTGTGAGAGAGGGAGAGAGATGGGGTTCAACAACACAAACTAGGTCATTCCAGGACTAACATACAGTTTAATTTTTTTATTTCAATAATTCGCTTGCACGTAGGGGTCTTAAGCAGTGGGAGGAAACTGGAGGACCCGGAGAAAATCCACGAGGTTGGACAGGCGACCCTACTCCTTGTCACGCACAACCGGGGATTCGAAACCACACCAGTTGACTCAATGACAGCACATGCTAACCATTCAGCCATCCAACCCCCCTTCCATTGTTGTAAGAAGACAACCATGGTTAATATTACCTTATATTCCTCTGTCCGTCTGTCTGTTAAAGATTTTAACGATCTATCAACAGTACTCTCAATCTGAAAATTAATGATAGGTTATAAGGCCTGGAATATCTCTATCGTGTTTTAAATACAAATCTTCAATTGATTTTAATCTGTTTTTTGTCTACTATGGGATATTTACTAATTCTACGGCCCATGTGTTATTTTTAAAAACTAAACAGAGGGCAATCTTATGTAAATATTTGTTAGGACAACTGATAATTTTTTATTTTACCAGTAAAGAAACAAACATCAATTGATAAATATTTCCTCATATATCAAAATTGTTATCAAACTTACAGGTTTTCTAAGTTTACTATGAGCCTCCATGGCTAGTTTTAAAGGTTTTCCTATTTCTTCCCCTAAACCAGTACCCAGGTTCCTGAAATATACAACATCAATAATTATAACTAAATCTTATACAAATCATCATAGGTCATTTCTCAACTAACATATGGTTCAATTTTAATTCAATCTTTAGGGATCTTTAGCAGTGGCAGGACCCGGAGAAAACTCACGAGGTAGGACAGGCAACCCTACTCCTTGTCACGTACAAGCGGTTAATCGGCACCATGACACTGGATTTAATGACAGACCTTATGACTCAACACGCACACGTTAACTAATCGGCCACCCAACCCCCTGTATTAATAAACTCGAATTTTGGAATTTTTATTTATTTCTATGACTACATAAGCAAAGCAAGGTATGAGATACAAATGATGGTTTTACATGAACGCCCATGTGTACATAGAGGATAACCCTAGTTTTTATACCGTCCGAACAACTATTCATATTGAAATAATACACCTGTCACAGACGATGGCTTTGTCGAACACAACCTGTCTGGTGCCTGCCATTTGCCTATTTTTATTCAGTGGTTCTTAAATTTTGTCTCGTTCAGGTAAAAGCATTATTTCCAGGCCTGGATATGCACATGTAACTTACTTGTGTAATTCTGCTTCTTGTTCCATGGCAACCGCTACTGTCACCCATCCTTCTGATAATGATCTATAAAATAGATAAATAAATTATCAAAATATCAATAAATTATCCAAAATCTCAATAAATTATCCAAAAAATCAATAAATTATTCATATCTATAAAATCAATAAATCATCACAATTATCTATAAAAAAATCAATAATTATCTATAAAATAAATTATCCAGAAAATCAATAATGTATAAATAAATATATGATCTATAAAATAGATAAATACATTTATTTCACACATGCAAGAAGCTAACAATGTGTGTTGTATAAGTATTTTTATGTTTTACTTACATGAAGGGAAATAACTCTTACTTACCCCACACCACCGGCGGCAGCATTGCTTAATTTTTTACTCAGTCTTGATAATGACTTGGCATAGGATGTTTCTAGTTCAGCTCTGTGAAAATAAAAGAAAGCAATATCATATAAGAAACCTCGAAAAATGTTCCGAGAGAGAGAGAGGGATGGTTGAATTTTAGTTAAACAATTCGCTTGTGCGTAGGGTTTTTCAACTGTGGGAGGACCCAGAGAATTTCCAAGGACCCTACTCCTTGTCATGTACAAGCATGGGTTAGAAACCATAACACTTGTTTCAATCACAGACATTATGATCTGAAGCTCATGCATTTAGACCCCGCAACCATTCCCCCCCCCCCGCCTCCTTCAATACAATTTAGATTACTAAGGTAGGGGACTCCCAAATAAATGAAAACATAACTACAGGCATATCACAATCTGGTTAAAACACAGATCCTATTTCGTTTCGTTTTTTATAGTTAAAAATTTCGTTTTACTTGTCTTTACTACACTTGGATCTGGAAGAGTTGTTATGAAACACACGTTCTTGTTGATGTGAAGAATTAGCCAATGAATGGTCTGTTATGGAACTGTGGGTATTCCACTAGAAACATCAACACTGATTGCAATTAATTGGCTAATCAAATGTCTGAGGTCATAGGTTCAAAAGCTACTCATTATCATATGACCCCTGACGTGACCTCCCACTACAACCGGTCAGATCTTCATGTAGTAGAGGACACAAAAGGAATAAAAACGAAACGAAATATAGATCTGTATTTGAATCCGATTGTGAATATTAAGACAAACATTCAAAATTGTCTAATGCGATGAGTTTTACTAATCTGAAGTGCAAGATATTTACTTATAACTCAATAGTAAGTCCCGATATCATGTTAACTTCAGATAGAAGTCAAGTTTCCATTACTGACAGTCAGATACTAGTTAACTTAATTAACAGAGTTAATTCGTGTATAACAGGTTTAAGGGGGAGATAATACCTATGTCAACACAACACTTGCGTGTGGTATGTCATCAATGTTTGTGTTCAGATCATGTCTGGTTGACCAGGGGACTTCTATGTACATATATACATAGGAGTTCAAATATCTATAGTGTTTACCACATCGACAGGATGAATATTTTACACTAATACACAAACGGGCCACACACTTGTCACAACCAGTTAATATAAATATATAAATAGAACTCAATCACCATTGAATACTACAAGCAAATCTCAACATAATCATCTGTAGACAGATTATCAAAAACAAAAAACAATCATCACCAATAATGTTAAAATTATTCATAGATTCTGCTATTTTTTTAAAATAAAAACAATGGTTGCCAAGTAGTGATGCCATTCTGGAAGTAACATCATTCTTTGGAATATTAGTCCCTGTCGAAGCCATTGAATACACCCATAGGTTATTCAATGGCTGTATTCAATGATATTTGCTTGTATTTGCATGTAGTTGTAGAATAAAGTAAAATTACTAAAACACCATAATGTTTTGGTCAAGTCAATTAATAGCCTAATATAGACATCAGTAGTTTACAGACTCTCAGGACACGTTCAATTCAGCGTGGAGAGACAAACATATGGTTCAATTTCTATTCCAGTTATTTGATTAGCAGTGGGAGGAGACCAGAAGATCTGGAGAAAACCCACAGGTTGGACTATCATGCAGGAAAAAATTCCTTGTAATTTTCCAGCCTGTGTAGTGCTTGTTATTTAAATCAGTCGACTATAAAATTACTTGTATAGTTGACGGAGAATCTTTTTTGTTGAATAAGCAGATTGTTTTCGCTGTAACAGATTGGGGTGGAGATTAAACCGTGCACTAACTAGACAATCGGTAAGGTGGTGAAGGGAAGAAAATTGAACGGACAAGATTGATAACCTCTGTCAACTCAAGAAAACCATGCTATAAATTTCCATGGTATATTTTACCTTTCTTGAATTATGGTGGCCACTTCCTTTGAGAATTCGCTTCCTTGTTTAATATATTTCCGTAATTCTTCGAAACCATCTTGGCCCTGAAAAACATCAACAATTAAAAATAACAAGAGCATCGCTAACGCAGCAATATACGTCCACATTCCTGTTTTGTTTGATATGGTCCAGTTTGCATTGAGGGTCTGTGAAATAAAACTGGGTTGTAGGACTGCTATCAGTATAACATTTCGTTCACATTAACAGAACACAATTTTTATTTTAAAACAATCGATGTCTTTATTCTAAAAGCATGACGTTTTTTTTTTGTTTTTTTTTGCTTGATTGATAACGATAAGAGAATACTTGTGGAAACGTTGTGCTTTTAGAATAAACTAGTGATTGTATCCCATAAAAACTGTGTTCTGTTAATTTGTTCCCTGATCGCTAAATGCCACTTAAAGAATAACTAGAAATGGGCGTGGCTCTGCCCCTGGGGGTCGGGCATGCACCAAAAACAATAGGGATCTTCCTTGGGGTATAAGGAATAAGTATACCAAGTTTGAAGAAAATCCAGTAAGAATTGCGCCCTGTAGGCGACACAAAGACACACGAAAAGAAAATGGGCGTGGCTCTGCCCCTGGGGGTTGGGCATGCACCCCAAACGATAGGGATGTTCCTTAGGGTACAAAGAATGTGTATGCAAAGTTTCAAGATTATTAGTTAAGAAATGTGGCCTGTAGACGACAAACAAACAAATACTAGAAATGGGCGTGGCTCTGCCCCGGGGGGTCGGGCATGCACCAAAAACAATAGGGATCTTCCTTGGGGTATAAGGAATAAGTATACCAAGTTTGAAGAAAATCCATGAAGAATTGCGCCCTGTAGGCGAACCACAGACACACACACACACACACATACATACATACACACACACACACACACACACAGACAGGGGCGACGGCATAATACGTTCACATTATGAATGTGGACGTATAAAAACCTGTTTGTCATGAAATTAAACGTAACCACAGACTGAGCTTGTTCGGGATATCACTTTGGTGGAAGTGGACATCAAATAAACCTATTTCACACACACACACACACTCTGAGTCTGATAGCAAAGTAGGGGAATTCCCTAAAGAGGAGAGGAATTCGACACTGTGGGAAAATTGGGATAACAATCTGATGAAAAAAAGCTGGTGTATAAAGGGGCCAAAACCTAATCCTAGTGTTAAAATAAAATAAATACACCTATATTCAGCTGACGACTTTTTGTCTCAGAGAGACAATGAGATAGATAGATAGATAGATAGATAGATGAGATAGATAGATAGATAGATAGATGAGATAGATGAGATAGATAGATGAGATAGATAGATGAGATAGATAGATGAGATAGATAGATAGATAGATAGATAGATGAGATAGATAGATGAGATAGATAGATGAGATAGATAGATGAGATAGATAGATGAGATAGATAGATGAGATAGATAGATGAGATAGATAGATGAGATGAGATGAGATGAGATGAGATAGATAGATGAGATAGATAGATAGATAGATAGATGAGATAGATAGATAGATGGGTTACATGTAACTTGGTCTCTTTGGAAATGTAATGAAATGGAGTTTAACGTCCTAATGTTCTGCCTCGAACTGGGCTAATGAAGATGGGTATACACCATACAGTGTGCTATACGGCCTACTCTATGGAACTAACATATAGTATATCATCATTATAATAATTTGCTTGAGTGCAAGGATTCTATCTATATTGGAAACCAAGGAATCTGGAAGAACTCCACAAGGTTAAGCAGGGACCCTAAGTTTTGTCCCAGTGACTCCTAACAGTACAAGAATACAAATCATTGAAAGAAAATTTAATCATATGTTAGTCCCAAAATGATCTGGTTTGTTCGAGTGGATGTTAAACCCCATTTCTTTCTTTTAATTCACTGAGCCAAGGTGGCTACAAAGTTAAAACAACCTCCGAAATTCAGGGCTGCTATTTTTTTCCAAAAATGTTGCACATTCCCTGAACACATAAAAGAAGTGTTTACAAGTAAAATCCTTCAACCTTGCATTACGCATCTCCTGCATAAATGGGGGCTCTAATTTAGCCCAGCATGATTAGAGAGGGGAGGGGAATGTATGTTAATTATTGCTAATTTATAATGCTTATTTTGATTAATGTTTCTATTGTAATTTTGTTATAGTCATTTATTTGTGTTATCTATACTTCCGAGTCTGTAATTTGGTGTATAGGGTTAGCTCAGACCGGGGATTAATATAGGCCTGGTGGTGATGGACTAACACTTTCGGTTTAAGAGTTATGCTACTTCCAGTTCATGGCTATACCCATACTACCCTGGATCAATAGCTATAGTTATCAATAAATAACATTTTACACCATATCAAGATGTTTTAGTTGATTCTGAAATCAATTATCATGTTTATCTTAAACTGACTGAAGTATTGTGTTAGCTTGACAGTACTCTTAGAGGACATACATCAATCCAGTATATTTATTGGAATTTGGAGTCAGTTTAAACAATATCTTGTGTGAGAGGGAGAGAGGGAGATGGGGTTTAACGTCCACTCGACACAAACTAGGTCATTTCGGGACTAGTTCAATTTTATTTCAATAACTCGCTTGCGCGTAAGGGTCTTAGGCGGTGGGAGGAAACCGGTGGACCTGAAAAAAAAACCCCGAGGTTGGACAGGCGACCCTACTTCTTGTCACGTACAACAGGGGAATCGAAACCATGTTAGTTGACTCAATGGCAGACCTTATGATACAGTGCGCACGCACTAACTATTCGGCCATCCAACTCCCCAATATTTTATTCAATAAACTGAATAATATTAAACAACAGACTATTGAGCTTGTATACCAGTTTTCTGCAATTTGAGGGGGTTGGTGGCCGAATGGTTTCACTTGTGCATGTAGGATCACTTGGTCTGTCATTGAGTCAAGAACATGTCAAGGAGTGGGGTCGTCTGTTAAACCGAATGAGTTTTCTCTGGGTCCTCTGGTTTTCTCTCACAATTAAAGACCCCTACGCGCGACCAAACTATTGTAGTAAAATTGAACCTTGTTAGTCCCGAAAACATTGTGGGTTTCCTCTCACAGCTAAAGATCTCTACTTCCAAGCGAATTATTGAAATAAAAATGAATCATATGAAATGATCTAGATTGTATCAAGTGGACTTTTAACCTCATTTCTCTCTCTCTCTCTCTCTCTCTCTCTCTCTCTCTCTCTCTCCATTGTGGAACTGAAAGGGTTAAGAAGGTATGTCAGTAGAGTCAAGATGACATATTATCAGTATATATAACAATATTTGATGTTTTTACTGTTAGTAAGTCAACCATGTGACAAACATGTGTTTTTATACCCCCTACTATTTCTCTATTACATCTATATCTACCAGGTTAAACAAATAGAATTACTATTGTAATATTTACACACAGTACATATTACCTACATGTACATCAATTTAAATATTAACTTGTTTACTTGTTATATTTTTACTTGGTGATTATCTCGGAATTAACGGGACTAAAAAAAACCATTCAAAACACTCATTTATCAAATAAACTAATTTATAAACAAATAACTTTATTTTTACTACCTAGGTAATTATCTTGGAATTAATGGTACATGTACTACAAAAAATGCTAAAAATACTCATTTATCAAATATACTCATTTATGAACAAATAGTTTTATTTTCACTTGGTAATTATCTTGGAATTAATGGGACTACAAACAATATTCAAATATTATTAATTTTGCCATACTGAAATTATATCAATTGGGATTTAACGTACTACTTTAATTCACCAACCGGGCTAACGAAGATAAAAATACAGTGTACTGCGAGAGACATTTGGCCCAGGCAACGACAACCTACTTTTATTTCAATTTTACGGTCAGGGTACTTTAACGTCCTGGCACAGAACCTAAGTTATTTCTGCACCAACCTGTCCTATGAGGGGAATTTTGCCCAGACAGTGACACTACAACTTACTCTTATTTCAACTTTTAAATCAGTGGATTTTTAACGTGCTGCCGATAATAAACACAAGACCTAGGTTTATTGTCCAATCTGAACAACTAGCCGGTTTACCTGACCAAACTCTCGGTCCTGCACCACTAACAAAGGTCGACTAGAACTATCTCGGGCAAAATTGGGATTGAATCAGGTGGGAACTCTTGGTTAGTGAGCAATGCCATACTTACTGAACCAGTTGTGGTTCCTAATTAAACACGACACCACATATGGTTCCCAATTGGGCATGGCATCACTTGTGATGTGTCTCACCTGTTCTAGTCTGAATGAAGGCCTGTTGTGGAGTATGGAACATGAAGTAAGGAACTATTAATTGCCAATTGGAATATTTATGTTTCTGCCATTTATTTGAATAGAACAAAATTTTATACGACCAGCTTGAGATTTTTTTTGTTTAGGCCGAGGGAATGTTGTCAGAGACTGAAAACAATAACTATGTTTTCAAGAATTATCTTTGAAAAAACCCAAAACATTTAGACCTATCACCAGTAACACTGTACATGTATATGTAGGTATAAAGTGGCAAATTCTAATTAAAATACTAAGTAACATATAAAAGACTAACATTAAAAAAAAACCTATAAAACTCTCCTCTTAATACCAAATTATAAAATACAAACTTTGTTTTCTTATTATTAATTGTATAATATGTAGAGTTAGGACGACCATTTTAAAAAATCTTTGATTCAATAATCAAAATGTTGACATTTACTCCACACTGTCACATGAAAGCCTAATCTTTAATAATCCTCTTAAATATCAGTTGTATCATAAAAAAAACTCATCATATTTACACAAACTTGTGATAACATGAATGACAGACTGCAGGTTAAGAGAATTTATCAGCAGTGGTTGACACAGGAGAGGGTTAGACAGACGACTGTACTCTCTTTGAAAACATGTAAACAATCTTATAAGTGCACATTAGACCATTCGGCCATCCACCCTCCCCATCTTATTATCATAGAGTTGCATTAATCATAAAGGTAATGTTAACCATATATATAATACATACTTCCATTCAACCATCCAATCCCCCCTCCCCCTTATTCCTCCTTATTATCATAGAGTTGTATCACTAAGTAATGTTAACTATAAATATAATATACACATCCAGATGATTATAGAAACACACTTTCATGTTGATCGTTAACTTGTTTCTATTATATTCAAAGTAAGATATTGTTCTAATAATAATACCTGTATCATCATGTATAAAATCCAATCAAGTGGTCTATGAGTAGTTATTTCAAGGTTTAAGTACCTGAGAAAACATGCTCTATTGGTATGTGGTATTTATATCCTGAACATATTATATTATATTATACAATAAGGTTGTCATACCTTAAATACATACATAAACATAAAACCCTTTCATTATACAATATCAATATAATAAATATAGAAAATATTCTAAATATACATTAAGCTTTAATATATATAGTTCATTATGAAATGTCTATATCTATAATATATACCTGTAAGCTCATATCTATTACGTTACGGTAATCATGCGTGATTTGCATTTTCAGAAAATAGCAAATTTCTCACGGCTTAATCTACGCTAATATTTATTATTTAAAGGAGCTAAATCGCTAATATTTGGGATCTAGAAACTGACACAAATGGGTCGCAACACATACAATAATGTAATATGAATGTATATAAATTGATTTACATTCAATCGTTTCTGTTTTTACTGTAATTTCTAATCAGTTAGGTTCGGCCAAATACGCCAGAAGTCTCAATCGAATGCCAATCTCTAGCGTCTGGTTATTCCAGTCTACGCCAATAGTATTTATTGCGGATGCTCTCCAGATAAGAATATAGCGTCACCGTTTGACATGACTTGTGGAAAATGCCTAGCCTCGTCTTTCGAGTCCCTTATTACAAATAGCACTGAAACACATTATGGTACACGATTCGTGTTCCAATTGTAAAATGTTTATTTTGTCTTAAATATTTGATATCAGAAGGCCATCTTTTCCCGGTAAGATCACAACATCAATGTTGATTTAATCCGACAAATAATTCGTGTTTTCAATGTTGAAGATTTTGGATGATATTAAGTTAGAGACTTGGCTACTTTAATATTCAATTGAGGACAAAAAAAATCAAAATATCAATGCTAGATAATCTCTGGCTAATAGCTCGTTCAGATGCTTAAGTTGAACTGGTTTAAAAACCCTGGGATTCGTTAAACCAGTTTAACCGTCGTCTGAATGCAAATGTGGTGAAAAAAAAAAACCAGCTCACGACCTGTCTTGTTTACATGGAGAGCAGCAATCAATGGAATTTCTGTTCTTCATTTGGACTGATATTTCTATTACAGCTTCAATAATATGATAGCTTACAAGCGATTTCATTTAAACTATATTAAATTACTGTCATTATATCGTTAAATACACCCGAAGAATTAATAATTATCCTGTTGCCACCTTTATGATATTACAATTAGAGATTTAACTGTTACAATATGGTAGTTTACAAGGTCTTGTATTGCTCTAGAATGACACAATAAGACTTTTAATAGATTCAACTAGTTTTACATTATTATAGCTGCAAGGGATCATTCCTATATCGCTCAAATCAGACTCATGAGACTTTAATTGTCATTATACTACATGTTGTCTATATGTTAGCACATATCTATTTCTAGGAGCCACGGTAAGACGCTGGCTCGCTAGTCTGGAGGTCGATCACTACATTGACCAAGAAAGTTCATAGGGATTTTCCGACGTGGTTTCGCCTTGTCAGTGGTGCATGATGGAGGACCTAACAAGGACAGCTGTCTAGTCGTTTGGATGGGACGAAAAACCGAGGTCCTGAGTATACATTGGCATGGACATAAAAGATCCCTTGGCAGTTGGAATTCGATATAAAAGTAGGCCATAGTGCCACTGTCCAGGCAAAATTTTCAATATAGCACAATGATGGAATGTGTCCGTTTTCATTAGCCCAGTCAGTGCAAAACAGTAGGACGTTAAACCCCATTTTATTTACATATCTATTCCATTTCATTAATTGTCATTATCTGCTGTCAAAATCCTTAAGCTAAATCAAATATTGAATCAATGTAAATCCAAATAAGACGACAATGACAATAATAGGTGCTAGACATTTTATCTGGGAAACTTGTGTACACATCTAAGTTAAATTAACCAATTTTATCTAATAATTTAGCTTGCATTTGAAGCGCACAATTTTAGATATTAAAGATACATTATATTAGATTAAGATAAAGAGATGACAGTTCTTGTTATAGTAGTTAAAAAAAACATATAAAGAACAAGGAAAATATCAAAAATTTTAACATATTATGGGCTTGATTCTGGAAATGTCATGTGAATAAATGTCTAATTAATGATTTATATGACATTTTTGGCCAAACTCAAGACCTGCATTAGCAGATTTAGCTCTTGCATAATATATGTTCAAAAGACGAAATGAAATGAAATGGGGTTTAAGGTCCTACTGTTCTGCTCCGACTGGGCTAATGAAGACGGACATACGCCATTAAGTCTGCTATGAGGGACATTTTGCCCGGGCAGTGGCCGTTGGTTTTTCATCCCATCCGAATGACTAGACAGATTTGCTTGTCAGGCCCTCCGTCCTGCACCACTGACAACGGGAAACCACGTCGGAAAAAAAGAGACTAGCATGTCACTAAATAGAACGTGTTTCACAGATTTCATTTTCTTTATCCATCTTTTCCGTTTAATGGAGGGTGCTGTGTCCACACTTTCTTCTGAGAGAAATTTTAGATCTTTCATTGAACGGTGGTGTAAAATATTTAAACAACATGCACTTCTTTATTCTCGATAGGAATGTACATCGGCAACATTTAGTTTAACTTGAGCCATGTTTGTATTTGCGCATTTCAAACACACTGTAAAAACCACTCGCCTATTGTCAGTCAATCTTTTTGTCTGGCGTCGTTTAATCTTAATACATGTAAAACCCATGAAATTAATTGAATTTACAAAATAAATGTCAAATAAAAGCACAACGATCAACAAAAGATCAGTCGGATGAATTTCACAAAACGAGCAAAAATTGAACGGTAGAAATAATGTATTTGTTTAACCAACAAATATTTTAACTCTCGTTTCTCTATTTAAAGATTAACATTTGTGTAAAAGTTGGAGATGTGATGATTGTTGCTTTAAATCTCTAGATTACGTCTGTGTGTTATGTGTTTTGTTTTTGTCAGAACTGGGGTTTGGGTTGCGTCCAGTGATTTAACAATGATCACAAGGAAGGGTCATGACATTGTGTCTCGGGGGGAGGGGGGGAGAAAGAGTAATGGAGTTTAACATGCACTCGACATAAACTAGGTCATTTTGGGACTAACATATGGTTCCATTTTATTTCAATAATTCGCTTACGTGTAGGGGTCTTTAGCATTGGGCGGAAACCAGAGGACTTGGATAAAACCACAAGGCTGGAAAGGCGACTCTACGCCTTGTCACATACAACCGGGAAAGTGAAACCATGCCAGTTGACTCAATGACAGACCTCATGATACAATGTGCATGCACTAACCATTCGGCCACCCAACATCCCTTGTACGTGTCTCGGAGGGGAGGGAGAGACCAGTGTTTTTATCAAGTCATGGGAATTACCCAAACCCTCACTTAAAATTATAAACCATAACAGCACTTACTGGTAAAGATAGTTGTAAAGTTCTTCCAGTTCTAAAACTGGTGAAATCCATTCCCATGGTTACTTCATAATGCCACAAAATAAAAATCTATGTTCTATTACAGAAACACTGGAAGAGTTATGGCCACGCCTAAGATATTTAAAAACGATAACAAAGTCTTGTTTGTTTGGCTGGTTTCTCAATTTCCGTTGGCTGCAGGTCTGGGATGCGAATGACGTATAAAAGTTTACTCCAAAACACTTAATCCACAGAATATTCACAAACCGGTATTCAAACAAAATTCACACATTTAACATCAACAATTCAGAGTTTCCACACTTCAAGAACGAATCACATAGAGCTACCGTGTTCCACAGTTGTTTATTTTATTAACATTCTGCAGTCTCAGCAAATTGTCTAATAGTGGTACGTTCCTCTGTAAATAACACCAATATTCTTATACAAATTGTCTAATAGTGGTACGTTCCTCTGTAAATAACACCAATATTCTTATAGAATTTCAGGTTAATATAACAAACATTCAACCACTCTCTATATCCTAGATAAATGACTATTACAGTAATACCAATACAAATATTCTATTACTAATGGTAATTCAGAACATTTCTAATCATTTAGTCATTATACCCCGGTAATAGAAAATCTCAACTACACACAAACTGTGGTACAGAGTAACTTTAATTATAGGTAATCTCCAACTATATACAAAGATCTCAACAAAATAACAACACAAATCCTGACAATTTAGCACATCTATATTTATAATGACCTTAATAGGAAATCTCCAATCATACAAAGATTTCAACAAATAGCAACATAAATCCTGACAATTTAACACATCTATAGTAACAAAAATTCAGAACTATACACAAATCGCAGTAATTGAGAGCATTTCGAAACACTTTGTAGCAATTTTAATAGGACATCTCCTATCACACACAACAACAAAAACAGTCTCAAGACATGTACTGAACACTATACACCTACATCAACAATAACAACATCGTAAAATAACTAATAGAATATCACATGAAGAAATCTCCCACGATACTGTATATAGGTCAGAGGATTGTAATATAGTAATATTGTGTAGTTATTTAACTCATCATATAGATATTTCACTCTGACTAATAGTAGCTACTGTAGTTTACTCCAATCACTGACTAATAACTGATGAATAAACACAATATTACTCTGTTCACTGCACCATAAATCATTCTATACTACTAGTGGTGAATTAACTTATTATTCTCTTACATGTAAACTTCAACTTTTTGTTGGTAGGGGTAATGTAGCTCTTGAAATTAAATGTTATATTCGGGTCCATATGCGCCACAGATCCCCATTGACACCCTCGCCCCCCAAACCACCGTAATCCTAAATTTCTTTAAGTCCCCCCCCCCCCCTAATCAAATATCCCGAGTCTGCTATGTACAGAATACGAAGTTTATGTTTAATTGACTTAATTCCCGAGCCTATGTTTAATCTATGCAACTGTACCATTGAATAAAACCACCAATATCTCATTCACTGTATCATTAGTCATTCAATATTACGTTGAACCATCCTTGCAAACTATATACCATTAGTCATTTAAAACTAGGTTTATCTATCATTACAAACTATAACACTAATACATCAATCTCCCACTAGCTGTCATCAAAAACCACCCATCGGCAGTTTAAACTTTTAAAAAATCAATCAATTATGTGTTTGTAACTAAACTTTGATTTATTTGAATTTCAACCTTGAAAAATCACATCTCCGCACTCGCTACAAAATCGCTAAAAGCCATTTTTCAATTGATCAGATTTTAATTATAGTTTTTGACACATTTATAAATATTTTATGTTGTAATCAACATCTTTTTATTTTTTTGCCAAATAATCAATTTCATTTCTGTATTTATTCAAATTTTTTTCTTCTCTGAAAAGTTTAGAAACAATAAAACAATACAACGCTTTAGGCAAGTCATTAAAATCAATTTGATCAAAAGGCTTGTAATTTGTACGCAACAACAGAAATGACAGAATTTTTTTCGTTATTAACCATGATATGCGTTTATTGATCTGACACAATTAATAATTCAGTCACACTTCAGATTGATTAACGCTGACGGAAACCATGTATTTTATCGAGGCGTTACCTTTAACAATGTACAATCTATCCAACTAACGTATGGTTGACAGAGATTATGTAATTTATCCAAGTGTTATATTTAACGTACAATTTATCGAACCAACTTGCCGTATAATTCTATAATGACTAATTGTTTTACTGTAACCTCTCCATTATTACACTTTTACAAACTCTTTTTGTCATCATTACGTAACCTAAATAACTCCATTCTGTAAAATCATCATGCGCAATCATGACTCCAGAACTCCTAATTAACATAAAATAATTAATCGTGTATCAGGTTCCAATATACTGTTTGTAAAGTTTCCACAGAACTCTAAATCAACCAAAGCAAGTCCTATGTCAGACCTTCACATCTTTCAAAACACTGGAAGTAATTTCCTGAAACTCCACGCCTATTCCAAGTTTCCATCTAGAACTTCAATGCAAGTAACCAGGTATCAGGTCTCAAAATCATTTAAAACACTGTTATGAAGTTTCCACAAAAAAAAAATCTATAAGGCCTCCAAACAACCCTTAACATGTGAAGTAAGTTCCTAAAAATTCAAGTATTATTCCTCCAAATTATTAAATATCAAAGTCATCCACAGCAACACAACAAAAACTCACAATGCATGAAGTTTTTAAAATATTAAAACTCACAATTATCAAAGAGATAACATCATCCAAATCCATTCAAATGTTATATAAAATTTACAACACAGACGGAAGTTTGATTTCAGGATAAAACTTGAATAAACGCGAGTGAGAGAGAACGTCTGTGTGTCTACAATCCACACTCAGCAAGCAGACGAGCTAAATTTAAACAGCTGATATGTTCACTGTCAGTTGTTAAAACATTTGTCGGTCAAATTTTCTCTAAAAATATCCTCAATTCTCTCTGTATCTTATCCTCATCATGATAATAACATCACACCACTCACTGTACAGTTGTTAGTTAGATGCAGGCCATTTATACACACTTAAAACACCAACATTTATAGGAACACTATTTTTATCAAGACATTAATTGGGTCAATAAATTTTTTGCATGGATCATTTCTGATTTAAGTTATTGTTGTTTAATACATTGATTGCTTACCGCTGGTTTCTTGTATAGGTCTTAAAGACAGTGAGAGAGAAATGGGGTTTAACGTCCACTCGACACAAACTAGTTAATTTTGGGACTAACATATGGTTCAATTATATTTCAATAATTCGCTTGCTCGTAGTCTTTAACTTTGGGAGGAAACCCGAGCACCCGGAGAAAACCCACAAGGTTCAACAGGTAACCCTACTCCTTGTCATGTTCTTGACTCAATGACAGATCATGGGATCCAACATGCACATGTGAAACCATTTGGCCACAGAGAACTGGCTACAAACTAGGTCATTTCAGAACTAACATATGGTTCTACTTTATTTCAATAATTCGCTTGCGCGTAGGGGTCTTTTAGCAGAAAACCCCTGAGGTTGGACAGGCGATCCTACTCCTTGTCACATACAACCACGCCAGTTGACTCAATGACAGAACTTGCGATTCAGCACGCACATGATAACCCATTCGGTCACCGATCCCCCTGTATAGGTCTTAGACCAATATAAGGATATTACACATACATTATGCAAGAGCTAAATCTACCTATTGCAGGTCTTTCTTTAGGCCTTAAATGTTTTCTAAATTATTAATTAGAAATTAATTAACCTATCCAGACCATAATCAACTCTCGATGACATCGGAGGGCTCCAATATTAAGTATATTTAAATATGTTTTGCTATTGATGATTTATTGGAAAAATGAATAATTGAGACTGCACTGTACTTCTAACCACGATAATACGGCTCAGAGTGAAGTAACTTGACGGAAATTTTCAACATATTCCCTTTTCATTATCTACTTTGTAACTATTATAGCGAGAACTGTCAACTCTTAATCCAAATCTTACTTAATGCCCTTAAATCTTTTTCATACACGCCAACCGTCAACCCATTCTTCGAGCATTTCTTTGTTTATATGCTGATGTACTTAATAACATTATAACAACGCTTTTCACATTAAGGTCAAACATGTATTAAGCTCTCTGTTTGACCTTTATTCTGGCATGTTGAGGCTTTAAAATAGCGCACATTTTTTACTTTTAAGAATGTTGTGCCTTAATTAGTATTATACAAATGTATTTTTATGTAAAATTATTGAGAATACTCCTAACTTCTCCTACATGTATCAGACTGTTGACTCAACAAACAAAATGCAAAAGATGACAAAATGGACAGTTCCATAGAACACCCTAAAATTAAAACATCTCTTTCAACAAGGATGACAAACACATAATTTGGAATTCAAGTTCAAACTATCACTTTCTATCGCTGCAAGTAGTGGGGAGAGAGGAAAATGGGGTTCAACGTCCACTCGACACAAACTAGGTAATTTCGGGACTAACATATGGTTCCATTTTATTTTAATAATTCGCTTGCGCGTGTGGGTCTTTAGCAGTGGGAGGAAACCAGAGGACCCAGAGAAAACCCACGGCGACAGACGACCCTACTCCTTGTCACTTACAACCAGGGAATACAAGTAGTAGGGAGCTGTGATGTGGCTGAGTGAATAAGGCTTTGGCTCACTGACCAAGATGTACTACATTCGATCCTGGTGTTTAGAGAAACTTCCTCTGGATTTTTCAACATGGTTGCCTCCCCTTGTCAGTGGTGCGGACAGAGAGCCTGAAGTCCAGTTGTTCCGATATGACGATAAAACATAAAAGTCCCATGTTCACATTTGCATGCAAGCAAAAGACATTTTGAATTCGAAATAAGAGTAGATCGTAGCACCACCGTCTTGGCATACATTTGACTCATCACTTCATGGCGATCGCCCGTCTGCATTAACACTTGGTTGATGCGGAAATGTAAAACCTTAAATCCCTTTTTTATTTCATTTCTTAAAGTGAATTTCACCAATAAATGATGGATAAATGATATATAATATTCTAGAACCAGTTTCATATCAAGTTCGATTATCATGAAATAAAGATTTTCCTGATGGCAACAGGCACTTAGTTCCCAAATATCAAGGTCTGGGATGATAAGAGAGTCTATCTTAGTAAACATTCTTCAGCTTCCAACACCAGCTCATTGGGAAATCTTAACCTAAGACTAAATATTTAGTTTCAAAATCAACCTTCTTCAAAAAACATAAGAGTAACATTATCAGCATAATGGGAATACCAAACCTAAAACGGTATTCACTCATCCAAGTACCACTTTATCTCAATGCAAACTCAACTGATAATAAAACTCCTCTGTTTTTCCATTGATTCATTATAAAAATATTTCTTATATCAACCAAGAATAACAACGATGTACTGTTATAACCAGCGCTACACAGAATTTCATTACTTCAAAACTTTCACCAACCACATTTTACTGTTGTAAACAACACCGAACAAAAATTTCATTACTTAAAAAATCTCCCCAATCCAACCACTTCATTCATACTGTTAAATCCAGTAAAACACTGAAATATCAGTACTTAAAAATCTCACTAATCCACCCACTTCATACTGTTAAATCCAGTAAAACATTGAATTGTCAAAACTTAAAAAATCTCAACAATCAAACCATTTTTTACAAGCACAACACTGAATTTCATTATTCAAAAATATTTTACCAATCCAATTACTAGTTATTATTGTTCAAACGTTAACTATTAAGAATCTGCCAGTTGTTTGTATATTCACCTTGTAGCATGCTCTCTCCTCCTCAACGAAGAACAACTATACAACCAGCACAACACCGAATATCATGACTTACAAACCATCACCAATCCAACTACTCTTTACTGTTTTAACCAGTACATCTCTAAATATATTATTAAAACATCTCACTAATCTAAATACTTATTACCGTTACAACCAGTACATCTTTAATAATATATTAGTAAAACATCTCACCAATCCAACTATACTTATTATTGTTAAAACTAAACTATTGAACATCTGCTATCCTTCTACATCCTTCCCTCTTTGTCTATCATCAACCAGCACAAAAACAAATTTATTTTTGTAAAAAAACATCACTAATCCACCTACTTATTACGGTTAAAACTAACATAACACCTTATTTCACGATTTGAAAAATCTCACGAATACACACACTTCAAATTGTTAAAACTATTGAGAATCTGTGGTTGGATTGTATACATCCTTCCCTCCTCTTGTATACATCATCATCTGTAAGTGTTTAAACTGTTAAACACACCTATAACTACACACTGTATACAATACCATGTTTATATATATCTATGCATGTATGTAGGTAGGTAGTAGATGAAGTATAAACCATCCTACCATGGTCTTACGTCAGATCGTCAGATCGTATTATACATGTAGATGTAGCCTTAAAGAGAATCTTCAAGTTCTATCTTGTATTATACCGTCACACACACACACTTAACCATCCACTTGAAACAAACTTGGCCATTCTGGGACCAACATATGATTAAATTCTATTTTTAAATTCATTTGTGTGTAGGGATCTTTAGCTATGCGACCCAACTTCTTGTCACATCCGAGAGTGGGTCGGAAGCCAGCTACATTTCAACTTGGCAGCTTGCACATATTCATAATAAATTTAATTGAGGTAAAATTTAAAAGATGGATCCTCTTTAAAGAGAGAGAGAGAAATGGGGTTTAATGTCCACTCGACACAAACTAGGTCATTTCGGGACTAACATATGGTTAAATTTTATTTCAATAATTCGCTTGTGCGTAGGGGTCTTTAGCAGCGGGAGGAAACCGGAGGACCCGGAGAAAACCCACGAGGTTGGACAGGCAACCCAACTCCTTGTCACGTACAACCGGGGAATCAAAACCACGCCAGTTGACTCAATGACAGGCCTTATGATACAGCACGCACATGCTAACCATTCAAACATCCAACCCCCCTGGATCCTCTTTAAACATACATGTGCATTATGCAGGTCTTTCTTTTGATCTGAAATGTTATAATTATTATTAATTAGTATTAATTAGTATTAATTAGACATTTATCGGATTTTCACTGGATTTGAATCCGATTTGCTGCTCAATGCTGATTGATGATATAATCCAAAAATGGATAATCAAGACTACTGTATGTTTTTTATTGCACCGACTTCAATAATGATGATCAAGGCTAGACCTAAAATTCAAACCCTAATATCTTGGTTCAGAATAGTGCAATATGACTGAAGTTTTCAGCATATTCCCTTTACATTATCTCGTTTTGAACTATTATAGTGAGAACTGCCAGTTCTTTATCTGATCTTCCATAATGTCCCTTTAAATTTTTTATATTCTAGTAAAGTAGACAGATGTATGCTAACAGGAAACAATATCTAGGTAATAACAGGTAATATCCATCCTTGGTTAACACAGGAGATTCAGAATATTAAACAGACATGCCAGACCTAAATTTGTCCATTGTATACATTTTTCTGGCTTAAATGTTATATAATTCATCATTTACACATTCATTCACATGACAAAAATATCAGAATCAATCCTCTATAAAAGCAGATGGCTTAGATATTGAATGGATTAGACAATGCCCACCATATTGCCGTTCAACACGAACATGGCTGACCCTCACATTGACTTCCGATCAAAGAACCGAAAAAAGAGAAAATGAAATGAAATTTAACGTCCTACTGTTCTGCTCCGACTGGGCTAAGGAAGACAGGCAGACGCCATACAGTGTGCTATAAAGGGCAATTTTGTCCGGAGAGCAGCACTACGGCCTACTCTTATATCAAATTCCAACTGCCAAGATATCTTTTACATGCACGCCAATGTGAATGCGGAACCTGGGTTTTTTATCCCATCCAAACGACTATGCGTCCCTCTGACAAGGGGGAGCAGCACCGGAAAATCCTCATCAACTTTCTCAGCCAATGCAGGGATAGAACACAGAATCATTAGGTTAGCGAGCCAATGTCTTACTCACTTAGCCACCTTGGCTCCATCAAGAATATGAACTGTCAATCAGCAGAGATAATTTGGGTTATTTCTCTTCAAAACTTCAAACTTCGCTCAGAATAAAAAGTAATTTGACTCAAATTTTCATATTATGAATTTTTCATTATCTCTTATTGAACTATTAAAGCTAACACTTTTATCTAAATCCTATACATAATGTATCTTTAACACGTATACATTCAGAATATATTAAACCAAGTTGGATTCATGGCTATCTGACATTTATCAAAAACAATTTACCAAGAATATTTCTCTGTCAGTTGGCCTCTTATACATATGACCACCACATGTTTAGTGAATATTGTAATATCATTAATGTAATGGGTTAGAGTAATATATTAATGGCTACATGTATTATCGTTTACCATGGTTATAAAACTGATTAAAGAAAGGTTCAAAAGGCAAGATAAGGGCAGTATGTCAGATTTCTTAATTACAATTAATATGCATCCTGGACAGATAAACCCCCCTTGATGATATGAGAGAGAGAGAGAGAGAGAGAGAGAGAGAGAGAGAGAGAGACTTAGTTTGTGTTGAGTGGATGTTAAAAGATGTTAAAAGAAATATCCACTCAACACAAACTAGGTCATTTTGGGACTAACATATGGTTTTAATTTTATTTCAATAATTCGCTTGCGCATAGGGTTTTTAGCATTGGAAGGAAACCAGAGGACCCAGAGAAAACTCATGAGATTGGACAGGCAACCCTACTCCTTATCAAGTACAATCGGGGAATTGAAACCACGCCAGTTGACTCAATAGCAGACTTTATGATGTAACGCGCACATGTTACCATTCAGCCATCCAACGCCCCCTTCTGTAAATAAGGTTTATGTATTTGATGAAATCTATGACCCTGCTAACCATTCGGTCATCCAACCCCCCCAGCAGTATTTCAAATCATTTAGTTTATATTGCTGATACGTATATAGTGATCACAGCAAGATAAAGGGCAGTATGTGAAATCCGTAGAATAATACGATGTTTTACCCTCATTAAACTACAGATCTATACTTCGTTTTGTTTTTTTATACTTTTGATGGCCAACACTACACGAAGATATGACCGGTTGTAGTGGAATGTCCTGTCAGACATTGTACGAACGGCTTTTGGCCCTATGATGTCAGACATTGATTAAGCAATCAGCGTTGGCGTTTCTAGTGGTTTACTCACAGGTCAGTGCATGGCACGCCAAGAAGTCGCCATAACATACTGTTTCTTCGAGCTCCCTGGTGTGAGTGTACGTGCCTTGTAGATGGGGGGCACCTTCTCAACCTGGTGGCTTTACTCTGGGTACTCCAGTTTCCCCAACAGGAATGACCCCTGTGATCAGATATTAAAAATAATAAGCAAACGTGTCTGTGATATCATCTTAGGAGGAAGCGGACAGTAAACACCAACAGAAGAAGAATAAACTTCCATTTCATTTCATTTTTATCTCAAAATAACCGTTCTAGATCGCATGATTATAGGTTCATGCCTTTTTGATACAATGAAAGTATACTGGTTTAAATCTATCAAGCTTCAATATTCTAGAAGGTCTATCATCATTTTCCTTACATAAAAACTTTTCTTAAAGACTGTAATTTAGGCGAACAAAACACCTAGGTCAGATACGATGTGAGCTTGATATTCATCAGGCGCTTAGCAACAATAAAGATGGCTGTGATCCATCAGGTGCTTAGCAACAATAAAGATGGTTGTGTGTAATCAACGGAAAGTAGGAAGTAATGAGAAATTAAGATGGCCATAACTTATGTTGGGATTGGTCAATTTCCATCACTTTCAGACCATGTATAATATGTCCTTCTTCATTAGCCCAGTCAGTACAGAACAGTAGCTAGGACGTTTAACCCATTTCATTTCATTTCTTATATGTTTTTAGGGTAGTCACTGTCCTTAGGTTACCACCTTGTAAGTTACCACCTGAGAAGTCTGTGTCCTAAGGTTACCATTTGGAAAGTCACTGTCACAAGGTTACCACCTGACAAGTCACTGTAACAAGTGTTACTGATTCTAACCATCAATTAGAAAAAGAAACTTTTATTGACTTTTATTGTAATTACCTGACATACATGTATATAGATATATATATATATATGTTTTGTACCTGACATTATACATCATTAATCAGTTTTTGTATATAATGTTTAGTTTTAAACCATTATTGGCAAATTGTTCAAATTTATTGACAATTATCAAAGTTATTGGATAACTACTGTTGTGTAGTTTAAAGGGTCTGTCTAAATTAGATAATGATTGTCAGGTTTACTACTTTCACTAGGGGTGTTGAGTAACTAATTAGTCTGTTAATTATTCAACAATTCTAGTGAAAGTAAACAGTTACCCAACACTAAATGATACCTGAGTTATAGTGATGATACCTTGTATACAAATATACTAGCAACTAGCGACAGGTAAACCAAACAATAACATATGTAAAATAAAACAACATGTTATAAAACAAGCCAGGAACAACCTACATGACGACAGTGTCATGTCATAAAACACGCCAGGAAGGGTTCGTCTGGGTTATAAATGTCAATAAGAAAAGACAACTTCCAGTACATTTTATATCGAAGGATATGATGTCATTTCCTGCGTATTTCCCCAGTTACTGTCACATTATAAATTGAGGTTTAAATACCTGAGTGATTGGACAGGCATCGTACAACATCGGCGCTAATATCATTTACCTGATTTACATTTAACAAACATATGGACTTCAATGACCTCCCCATTATAATAATCATTATCTAGCAGATTTTAAACTGGGCTTCGTGCCCTGGGAGGGCCACAGCTCGCCACCAACCCCCAGCAGACTTATTATTTACCATCCACCAGGTAATATCCTATTCCAAAATCTGTGCGCTCTGCTTGCCCCTCCTATAAATCTACTTTAGCTGCCTATGCCTATGTACATTATTTCTGTGAATAAGAGAGAGAGAGAGAGACAAATGGAGTTTAACATCCACTCGACACAAACTAGGTCATTTAGGGACTAACATATGGTTCAATTTTATTTCAATAATTCGCTTGTGCGTAGGGGTCTTTAACATTGGGATGAAACTGGAGGACCCGGAGAAAACCCACAAGGTTGGACAGGCGACCCTACTCCTTGTCACGTACAACCAGGGAATCCAAACCACAGCAGTTGACTCAATGACAGACCTTGATACAACGCGCACGCGCTAATCATTCGACCATCCACCCCCTTCCCCTTCTGTGAATAATGTTAATGTATTTTACAGAATCTATGCACCTGCCCACCCCTCCCCTAAATGTGTATTTTATTCTCCTAATCTACTTTAGCTATTGTTCTGTACATTAGTTTAGTGAATTAGTGAAGTATTTATCTTGTGTTAAAACCACATTCAACCATCTCAACATTATAATAAATATTTCACAACGTTTTAAACAAGACATTGGGCCCTGAGCTCACATGGAGGTTCACAGCATGCCCAGACACTTTTGGTAGGCAATATCCCATTCCCCCCAAATCTACATCAGGTGTGTATATCAGTGAATATAAGGCCTGTGTATTTTTCTTGTGTTAAAACGTAAACCTGTATACGTGAAGAAAGAAGGTTAAAATATAATTATTGTAAAGTTTAAAACAGAATGTAAACTTCAACATCCTGATCCCATGTTTTTATTGTAAATATTTACCTTACGGTTATAAACATTCCTATTCCTAGTTACTGCTAGTTTTATATATATATATACAACATGACTGAAACCAACTTTATATCTAATCACAGAAAACAAGCCTCATATAATCATATTCAAGTTACATGTTTTTGGTATCAAAAAGAGAGAGAGAGAGAGAGAGAGAGAGAGAGAGGGAGAGAGAGAGAAGAATGGGGTTTAACGTCCAGTAGACACAAACTAGGTCATTTCGGGACTAACATATGGTTTAATTTTATTTCAATAATTCGCTTGCGTGTAGGGGACCCGGAGAAAACCCACGAGGTTGGACGAGCGACCCTACTCCTTGTCACGTACAACCGGGGATTCGAAACCACGCCAGTTGACTCAATGACAGGCTTTATGATACAGCACGCACGTGCTAACCATTCGGCCATCTAACCCCCCTTTTGGTATCAAAATTAGCCACATATTTAGAGTGTGATGTCATGAATACACTTTATGATTATTGGTGAAGACAAAGGGTCGGTCAAGGGATACTGTATAGTCGTTTGGATGGGACAAAAAACTGAAGTACCATGCACACCCTTGGCAGTTGGAATTCGAAATAAGAGTAGGCCAGTTTGCCGATGTCCAGACAAAATTTCCCTCATGGCACACTGCCTGCCCATCTTCATTAGACCAGTCAGTGCAGAATAGTGGCAGGTTAACACCATTTTGTTTTATTTTTGAAAGTGATATTGACTCTTTAAAAACTCTTTAAACATTTGAAGTAATAAAACTTCCTTTTTCCTATTAAAAGCTGATGAATTATTTATGTGAAGGATCTAGAAACTAATATCTATTTTATTTGGACCAGTGATATAAACAGACCACCGATGATTATCGCCATGTGGGAGGCAGAAGCCATGAGGCCAGGAATGACAGAATAAATGATCAGTCTATATAGGCCTTATCCAAGTTATCCTACATCTTTATGTTTCCCCCCTGTCAGGAGAGTGGGGAGTAAGTGGTGTAGTGTGCAGGGTAGATGACAAGGTCTACCTGTTACATATGCCAATAATTTATTCTATGTTAATTTACCCCACCCTCTTAGGTCCGTTTCCATGTACTCGTTTTTGCAGTGTTTCCGCACATGTTTTCGCAGGGGAAACAGTCTGGCTAATGCCAAGGTAATGGGTCCGTTTCCATGTAACTGACAAAAAAGTGTACAATGAAAACAGGTTTTAGAATCAGTAGGCCATCTGCAATATATATGTAGTTATTTATCTTTTAACACCTTCTAAAATGGACACTTAAAAAAACTTTTAAAATAAACATCATGCCATACTTACCAAATTGACCTAAAATGTCCCAGGCAATATAGTACATTTCAGTTTTTAATATAAATAAATAAGCAATGATATTTTTTAAAATAAAAGGTTAAACTCCCTTTCATAACCATGAATGTCTCCCCCTGGCTAACATACATGTATGGAATTCATTTTGATTCTAAGATCATCTAAATTAAACAAAATATATAACTGTTTACACCCATTCAGATATCTTCAAACAACAGTTTTAATATATTTAAGTACACATACTCGAACATCTACAATATAAGCAGAAGAGGATAATAAACTTTGTCAGTTTAAAGAAAAAACTGCACCATACATGTATATCACGATTCAAACAATATTTAACAATATATATAGCCATGCTCTATTTATGTCATATATACCAGGAACTACAAATAGGAATACCAGGAAATATATCTACCCAATTTTATGACTTGTATCAAAACAGAACTTATGTTAATTTATGAATCATATCAGAATAGAACTTTTGTTAATTTATGACTTGTATCAGAATAGGACTTTGTTAATTTATGACTTGTATCAGAATAGGACTTCTGTTAATTTATTACTTGTTTCACAACAGAACTTATGTTAATTTATGACTTGTATCAGAATAGAACTTGTATCAGAATAGAACTTGTATCAGAATAGAACTTGTATCAGAATAGAACTATATGTTAATTTATGACTTGTATTAGTATAGAACTTCAGTTAATTTATAAAACTCAGCAGCGTAATATAGATTGTACACAGGATCATGGACTCGCATCTAGCACGTCCAAGGTTTGAACACAACCCAGTTAGATCGAACCTTTGGGATGTTTCAAGTCTGGCTTACACTGTAGGGTTGACAAGGAATAGAGTAAATGTCAAACCATGGTCCAGCTATGGGAAATTGAAGATGAATAGACACAAAATAGAGCATTTTGGGACTACATGTAACATATGGTTCAATTTTATTTAAAAAAGTGGGAGGAAACTGGAGGGCCCAGAAAACACCTACAAGGTTTGCCATGCGACCTTACTCCTTGTCACATGGAAGCAGGGAATTGAAACCACAATGACAGACCTTGCGATCTAACATGCACACGTTAAATCAGTTGGCCGGCCACCTACCCCCATCCCGCCATCTTCAATTCTAATCCGTCAATACATTTATAATAAAACACCGAACTGCTAGCATGCCTGAAAGATGAACTATCTGAACTCAATAAAAAACCAGTTGGCAATAACAACTAGCAAGCGCATACAGGTCTAATACTGTGTAATCTTCTGTGCATGTATTTCTGTTTTTTTTTCTGACTTAACTCAAATCAAATAAATGAAAGCATTTATTGAACTTGGCTAAAAAGCTTTAATAACCATGATGAAAGCCATTCTCTAGCTACTGATATTGAAAGATAAATGTTGAGTAGAACAACAATCCTTGGAACTAGATACAGTACACTTCAACAACATGCTACATTAAAGATACATTATGGGAGATTGGATAAAGAGCTGGCAGTTCTCACTATAATAGTTAAAAACTAGATAATGTAAAGTAAATTTTTTGAAAATTTCAGTCAAATTGATCAACTCGGAACCAAGATTTTAGCGATTGAATTTTCGGCCTAGTCTCGATCATCATTACTAAAGTCAGTACGATAAAACAACCATAGTCTCGATTATCCATTTCATGATTAAACAAGCCAACAGTGAGGCTGATGTCCCCCGCCGAAATAGGAAAATAATTAGAGGACACATATAAATTTATCACAAATAAGCGGAACGGACAGACAGACAAACAGACAGACGGACGAACCCATTTTAATAGTTCCCTGCTTTCTTCGAAAGGCGGGGACAATCAAAGTAGGAGAGTTATTGTTTTCCAAAGTCTCGACCAATCAAATTGCGTATCGCTCTGCTCACCCTGAGCAGAAAATGCTCATTATCAAACTTAGTCAAGGTATTACTGTAATGAAACTATACACCAAGTTTCATCAATCTCACTTAATTAGAACTAAAGTTATCGTGTCCCAAAGCATCAACCAATCAAATTGCTTATCTCTGCTTACCCTAAGCGGAAAATGCTCATCTTCGAACTCCATCAAGGCATTGACCTAATCAACACATACACCAAGTTTGAACATTCTAGCTCAATTAGGAAGAGAGTTATCGTGCCCCAAAGTATCAACCAATCAAATTGCTTATCTCTGCTTACCCTAAGCGGAAAATGCTCATCTTCGAACTCCATCAAGGCATTGACCTAATAAACACATACACCAAGTTTGAACATTCTAGCTCAATTAAAAGTTATCGTGTCCCAAAGCATCAACCAATCAAATTGCTTATCTCTGCTTACCCTAAGCGGAAAATGCTCATCTTCGAACTCCATCAAGGCATTAGCCTAATCAACACATACACCTAGTTTGAACATTCTAGCCCAATTAGGAAGAGAGTTATCGTGTCCCAAAGCATCAACCAATCAAATTGCTTATCTCTGCTTACCCTAAGCGGAAAATGCTCATCTTCGAACTCCATTAAGGCATTGACCTAATAAACACATACACCAAGTTTGAACATTCTAGCTCAATTAGGAAGAGAGTTATTGTGTCCCAAAAAGTGTGACGGACAGACAGACGGACGGACAGACAGACGGACGAACACATTTTAATAGTCCCCTGCTTTCTTCGAAAGGCGGGGGACAATTATGAATGGAAGTCGAACAGAAAATCAGAACCTAATCCAACAAACATTGCAGGCTAGCAATGCCATCGGGAGTTGATTATGGTCTGGATAAGTTAATTAATGTCTAATTAATAATTTAGATAACATTTCAGGCCTAAAGAAAGACCTGTAATAGGCAGATTTAGCTCTTGCATAATGTATGTTTAATATTTGCATACCTGTGCTGTTTATATAGCCTCTTGTCTAGGGGACAGCATGATATTCGATATTCATGAAATAACAAGCATACAAACTCGATACTTGGCACAAAATATGGCACATTTTAACAACATGCTAAAAATCTCATTTATCATGCACCATGTAATATTTGCATACCTGTGCTATTTTCTCCGGTGGAAAGGGCAGCATGTAACTATTGATAGCCTCTTGTATCGGAGACGGCATAATATTCGATATTCGACGTATCCGACTTCCGCTTCGTTGTCGTGAGTGACACTTCTTACAATTTGGTGGATGATTCATGCCTGGTGATTTACTTTACGTTGATTTCTCAAGTCATCTTCCCAAACACACTACAATTAATCCATCTTTTGGAAGCACAAAAAGAATTTATCCAAAACACACTATTCCATAATTATTGTAAATCTTGTAGGTATAGGTGAGGCTAATCCTAATCCAGGTGTAGAGATCATCATTTGACAGTTAATCCATCAATGGTCAGGTAAAAAAAAAAATTCTGATAATCCATTTCTAAAATCACAAAAGTTTTTCCTTATCCCCGAGATGAAATAACGTAAATTCTGTAATAATTAAGGTTCGGGTAAGTAAATAGATCCATTTAAAAAATCACAAAATTTCATTTTCCTTATCACCGGGACAAAGTATAGTAAGGCAATCAGAATAATTACCTATAAGTTTCTTTCCTCCTCCAAAGTAAAGTTGATAATTAACAAAAAATTTCCTTCCTTTCACGGCTGGTGAAGTTAACTAGAAACCGGGTAAATAACGAAACCATGGTCGGCTATTCATATAATAACATGTATAAACTTATCCCAATTAAACTGTACTGTCTATTTTTCCTTATCACAGACACAAAACCTGTTAAATTATGTGATAATTAATCGTAAGTTTCTTTCCTTTCATATCTAGTGAAGTTTAGTTAAAAACTGCGTAAAATAAACGACACCATGGTCTGCTGATCATACATTTATAATAATAATGCAGTTCAACAAATCTTAAAACATCCTAATTAAACGCTGTAGTTTATCAATTTTTTATACATTCAACTTTCTACATCATATTGTCACTTCAATAGTCTTCCCATAAAATCATCCAATATTGTACATTTTACTACGCTGTCATAGTTTATTAATCATTCCATTGAGATTTATTCGTCTAGTTTCTGTTAATATTGTCACTTTAATAGTCGTCACATAAACATGTGCTCTCACAATGGACCTGATGAACACAATAGTTACAATATTTCCCAGGCTATGGAACTATAGGAGGGATGGGCTAGATCACCTAGTCACAACTATAGGTGTGCAGTATACATCTGAATGGATAAACAAAATCATTATCACACTTCAAATATGTTATTCAAACTTCTCTGCTCTTAACAACGCAACAAATGGATCAGAAATAAAATTTACCCAGTTCTAACAACTCAACTTCTCTACACAAAATAAATTTTAATACAAATCAATCGGATTTTCATTTACATAACAAAACTTCTTTAACTTGACTTTCTATGATTTATTACAATCTAAAATTCTGTTACCACTTAAATATCTAATTTCTAATGACAACAACTAGGTCAATTCGGGACGAACATATGGTTCAATTTTATTTCAATAATTCACTTGCGCGTAGGGGTATTTTGTGGGAGGAAACTGGAGGATCCGGAGAAAACCCACAAGGTTGGACAGGCGACTCTACACGTACAACCGTGGAATCGAAACCATGCCAGTTGACTCAATGACAGACCTTATGATATAGAGCACATGTGCTAACCATTCAGCCGTCTTCCCCCCTCCCCACCCTTTAATTCCATCCAAATAACAATTTTTATTTATAATATTCTATCAAGTATGCTGGGTTTTTTTTTTATCTCTTTTTATTATGTAAATGTTATATTGTCTCGCTCTATAATATATCTTTATAAAGCGCACATGAGCACATTATCCAGGTACATGTAGCTGTTGTGAGCTTTAGAAATGTGTACAATTGTTGATGAATACAAAGAGGAGGAAGTCCCCTATTAAATGGGATATTTCTTGTGAACTCCTTGTTGGAAATTGACTTAATCGTTTTAATAATGATCTGAAGATGTCGTGAATAAAACTAAGTCATAAATTCACTGTTAAATATTTCAAAGACTGAACTTTATAGAATAAATAACAGAAGTTACAGTGGTATGAATAAGCAGGGAAACACTGCAAAAGCAGCAAAAATCTTTAGCATATTTTCTTTTCAAAAAAATTTTAACGGTAACAAATAAAAAATGTTGCAGTAAATTTAGGAGAAATAAACAGCTATTTATAAAGCTTACTGGCTACATCTTCATCCATGATGATCAAGGTAAATACAACTCTTCTAGTTTAAAACAACCTTGGTTTAATGGAACAGATTGAGATTATAGCCAGGTATAATTTGTTCACCTGTGGTCCAGATTTATCGGTCTATTTTAGTTCATAACCTACTGTACTATATAGCATTCTGGTTTTTCACAGCCCTGTACAATATTCTGATGGCTGTTGTATATTACATACATGTAATAGTTCATAGTCTTACTTATATATTCCCTATGGTATATATCATACCTACTCTAACAATATTCCCTATAGTATATTCCATACTAATCCCTATTCTTACTTATATATTCCCTATGGTATATCATACCTACTCTAACAATATTCCCTATAGTATATCGCATACTCCTATGGTATATCATATATATCGCATACTAATCCCCAATCTCACAATATTCACTAATTCCTATGGCATATATATCATATAAATTGTACTAATCCCTACTCTCACAACATTCACTAGGGAAAACTCATCTCTACCTTAATATTCCCTAGGATATATCATATACTAATCCCTATTTTACAATATTCCCTATGGTATATCATTAATGCCTACTCTTCATAATATATTCCCTATCATATACTAATCCCTACTCTTAGTATATTCCCTATGGCATTGGTTCTCAGTCTTTTTTTTGCCAACAGCACACATTGGAACACATGAAAATATAGCGGCACACATGACACAAACTAGGTCAATTCAGGACTAACATATGGGTCAATAATTCGATTGCATATAGGGGTCTTTAGCTGTGGGAGGAAACCGGAGGGGCTGAAGAAAACCCACTAGGTTGGACAGACGATCCTACTTGGGGATTTGAAACCATGCACCCCACTTGACTCATGATACAACACGCACAGGTTAAACCATTCGGCCATCCTCTCCCCCCCACCCAGATAGAACCCATGACTTGAATTACCAGACCCACTAGGCCACAATTCCTTCCTATATTACCGGTATTCACATGCTTGATATTATTACAGTGTTTGTTGTCACAGTATAGTTTATCAACTATAAATGAACACGTGCCATTTTTTATGAACACATATTTAGAGTTATTCATTTATTAGTATAAATAATTATAGAGATTGTTTTGACATTTAATAGTAAAGAGAATAAAAAGATAATAAAATAGAATCTAATTCGTTTGATACAGATGTTACATGGCTTATAGAATTCTTACATCTGTGGCAAATGATATAAAATGGTATTTATATATCCTTCTTTTCTGCACCCACTGGGCTAATGAAGATAGGCATACGCACTACAGCCAACGCTTTGTGCCGAATTCCAACTGTCAACGTTTACTTGAGGTGCACTCCAATGTGTAACTGGGACCTCGGTTTCCGTCCCATCCGAACGACTAGACAGTTTTCCTTGTCAGGCCCTCAGTCCTGCACAACTGACAAGGGGAAACCGCTCCAGAAAATCATGAGGAACTTTTTCAGCCAATATCGGGAACAGACCTTAATACCTCCAGACTGGCGAACCAGCGCCAAACTCACTGAGCCATCACAGCTCCCACATCTGTGTGAAACATAATGAGATTTAGCCAGTTGGACATGTGATTATGCTACTTCAAAGTTTACAATCAGGGGACTGTTTCACGAAATTTCAACTAAGATAAAATTCAAATTTTAGTAATTTGATTGGATAATATAAGATTAATTTTAGTGCTTAGCCAATCAAAATTGAAGTATCTACTAAAATTTGGATTTTATCTTCAGTTAAAATTTCGTGAAACAGGCCCCAGATCTGCTTTTTTTGCAAACAAATAAATAATTGGCGTTTCACCGACTGTAGAAATGAAATGAAGAGGGGTTTTACGCAGAGACCCAGCTAATTAAGACTGCTGTGTTTTGTCGAATTCTATCTGCCAAGGGTTCTTTTACATGTAAATGTACACTGGACCTTCTTTTTTTTGTACCATCCGAACAACTAGGAGCATTGCTTTGCCAGGCCCTTCCATCCTGCACCACTGACATAAGGGAAAGCCAGCCTGGGAAATCCTAATGAGGAACTTTCTCGACCAACATTTGTAGCAGGTTAAATGAGCCAATGTGGCTCCACAATGACTACATATTATTATAACAATATATACCGACAATATTTACCCTCATTGAAAATACAATTAATCATTAGTCTTGTTGATACAGACTACAATACTAACTAATTGATCTCAAGTACAATTAACCATAACCTATAAAGTCTTGTTGATATAGACTACAATAACCACTAATTGTTAACATCAAGGTCTCTTCTTTACAACTTTACAGATTTCACAGGATAAAGCAACCATAAGTGGGTTTACATAAGTAGGCCTATTAGATCAAAATGCCAAAATGTGTTTAGCCTAGACATTTTAACTTGTTTGAAATTGAATATTTCCATTTTTCTAACATCAAGATAAATAGCACTATCAAATTCCTTGTAGGAAAACCCTGGTTATGATATTATGAAATTATTTTAAAATTAATATGTTCAACTGTTTGGTTTCCTGTAGTGAAGAAACACGCTGTCTCTTTTATATAGAACAAGGGATGGATGGCCGAATGGTTAATGCATGCACGTTGCTTCATAAGGTCATTGAATCAAGTTTCGATTCCCTGTCTGTATGTGACACTGACAAGGTTTCGGGTCACCTGTCGAACCTCATGGATTTTCTCCAGGTCCTCCGGTTTTCTCCCACTGCTAAAGACCCCAACGCGCAAGCAAATTAATGAAATAAAATTAAACCATGTTAGTCTCAAAATGACCTAGTTTGTGTCAAGTGGACCTTAAACTCTCTCTCTCGCTCTGAGCTCTCTCTCTCTCTCTGATATAGAATAGAAATAACATTTATTTTCTTGTTGAGAGCTGTGGTGCCTCTTTATAACCAGCGCCTTCTAACCTTATACTGATAAAACTTCTCACCGTTGTTCTTTAATTCAGAAAAAGATGTGTAACCACGGATAATCCTAAAATTGATCAATCTTCATGTCTGCATGATAAATCCTCTCATTCTACTCATGACAGCACAATCAAAATCTCAACGTAATACAACTCTTGTTTAAATCACTCGGAGCTTATCTTGGCTCAGACACGAGAGAATACAAGATCCTGATACAATATCTGAATATCGGACGGACAACGTCCATATCATCGGCAATCATGTCAATAATCACAGTTTTAGACATGGCATCCGTTTTTCATGAAAAAACACACACACCATCAAAAGCTATCTGTATAATTTACAGACTACTCTAGTCGAATTAATCCTTTGATTAAAGTGACGATGCTACTATATAGCTACTGGTATGATGAATCTAGCTGTGATAAAGGAAGTTTGAATGTCATGTCACATCCTATGGAACTACATAAATCACAAAACAAACTTCTGTTTTGTTGGGGGGGGGGGGGTTTTCAAGTTTATTCTATCAGTGAAATGCAGTCGAATTAATCCTCTGATTAAAGTGGTTCAGTAGGATAACAATATAGGAGAGAGAGAGAGAGAGAGAGAGAGAGAGAGAGGGAGAGGTGTTACAGCAACTACTAGACACAAAGTAGGTCCTTTCAGGACTAACGTATGGTTCAATTACTATTTCAATAATTCCCTTGCCAGTGTGGGTCTGTAGCAATGGGAGGAATGCAGCAAACCTGCAGAAAACAAATGAGGATGGACAGGTGACCCTACTTCCTGTCACCTACAAGCTTGGAATCAAAACCACATCACATGACTCAATGACAGACCTTATGATCTAAAGTACATGTGTTAAACCAATCGGCCATCCAACACTCCCAGGATGCTACTGGTTAATGAATAACATGACGATTATGAAATGAAAAGGGGTTTAACGTCCTACTGTTCTGCTCCTACACTGGGCTAATGAAGACAGGCATACGCCATACATTGTGCTATGAGGGAAATTCCAACTGCCAAGGAATCTTTCACATGGACCCTAATGTGTACACGGGACCTCGGTTTATCATAGACAATAACATGGCAGAGAGAACAGGAAGTTTGAATTTCATGTCACATCCTACTAAACACAAAAATCAAAAAATAAAACAAAAAATCTAAAATACATGTACTCAATACTGGAAGATCCTGAGGAAGTTTCTAGGCCAACCCTGAGGGCCAGCACTGACCTCGAACCCAGAGACCTCCCCTATACTCACCGAGTCATCATGGCTCCTGAACACAAGTCAGAAGATTTGAAATAAAATAAACAGAAATGTTATAATGTCAACAACTCTACTAGTAACTAGGTAATACAACTTGAGGATATAAAAGTATTGAATGTTATTATACGGAGATTGAAACATCCTGTATATAATCATATATCCCCGGTACTTCCAACTTCTACACAGCTGTGTTACCATCATCTGGTTGTCCAGTAATTACTACCAGACAGTGGGTAAAATTATCACTTGACAACCAAGTCCACACAGGTAGTAGATAGTTCAGTCGATGTACGGAGCTAAAACAAAATGGTCATCTACAAACTTATAGAATCTTACAAACTTCCATATTCCTCAAATACAACACTTGAAAAAAATGAAATGAAACAGGGTTAAACGTCCTACTGTTTTGCTCGGACTGGGCTAATGAAGACCATACAGTGTGCTATGATGGAAATTTTGTCCGAACAGCGACACTAAGGCCTACTGTAATATCGAATTTCAACTGCCAAGGGATCTTTTACGTGCACGCCAATGTGTACACAGAACCTTGGTTTTTGTCCCTTCCGAAAACTTGAATTCTTAGTTGGATACCAAGATAAGTTAGATACACAATGGGTACGGTATTACAGTATTCAAGAATATTCAAGCTTAAACTGTTACAATTTCTAAATTAAAGATATATATGTAAGATTTCAATACAGAGCTGGTCATTCTCGCTATAGTAGGTCAAAAGTAGATAATGCAAAACGAACGAATACATTGAAAATTTCATGCAAATTACTTTATTCCAAGTGAGGATATTAGCCTTTGAAGGTTTGACAAGATGTATGCAGTGATTATAACCACCGTACTGTTTGTTGGGGGCTTAGCCTTGCTTCACCATTTTTAGTTTAAATCTACATGTACTTAAAATCAGACCCATCCGATGTCATTGAGAGTTGATAATGGTCTTAATTAATGTCAAATTAATAATTTATATAACATTTTAGGCCTAAAGAAAGACTTGCAATGAGCTCTTACATAATACATCTTTAATATAAATATTCAATAATTAGTTTGATTATAAACCGATTTAACGACAAATTATTCTGTCTATCCTTATTGCCAGTTTAATAACAACTCTTAAATCAACCAAAAAGATTTGTTCAAAAGGCAAGATCAGTGACAGATGGTTTACTTCTTCTAGAACACACTGATACCACTTCTGACCTATATGGAAAGTATACATAGCAACTCTGTAGATGTCCCTTTTTCTGTACATTTTCAACTAAATCTTCATCTACTCTAAAAAAAACGTCCATCCATTTTAACCAGTTTTTACTATGCATTAAAGATATACAAGACAACTGCTACAGATATTATCAGACACAAATACTTGCCTGAAATTATATCTGCCAATCATAGGCCTTTTTTTTTCAATTTTCAATGTTTTTAACGACAGACACAAAGTTATAACTGACAGTTCGTTTGTCTTTAGAATTCCCGGTCTATTGATCCAACTTAACCAATATTTCTACCAGAAACGGCAAAAATACATCGTAGAATCTTAAAACCAAATGTTGATCGACAAGCCAACTGATATTCATCTACAATTTTCGCACAGAAAAAGGGGCTAGTTCCCGAAATAGAGATTTAGATTGGAAGAGATATCACCCATTTAAATTTTGGTCCACAGGTCTCTGAAGAATATAAAAGAATCGCCATTTCTGCCAGTAGATACTTCGATCAGTAATATGAGAGATACCTTACAATATACACCAATACACTCTAGATTCATACAAACACTAACTTTCAGTTAAATATCCAGTCATAGATGGATATTTACAAATTCAAAACTTTTTCTCAAAATCAAACCTCTAATTAATTTTCACTTTGTAATATCCATACATACGTACCAAATTAGTTAACAGAGTACAACGTAAAGCAACTTTCCCCATATTTAAGTTCCGAGTCTTATATGGCTTGATCAGATACATTGTATAATTATATCTATACTATATCTGTAACACAGTATATTACAAACAATTCTTCACAATGTTTCCAATATTTAAGTTTCAAGTCCTATATAGCTCGATTAGGCATAATATCTAACATAAATTTAGAACACAGTATTCCAAATAAATCTTGAACAATTTTTCCAATGTTTGAGTTGCAAGTCTTGTATTGCTCGATGAGAGGCTGTATTTTAAGTTATGGCACATATATCATGTAATCTCCACCAACTGTTTATTTCTTATGCCAACATTCTAACATCCAGATCTAAATCTTGAACATATTTAAATAAGGATAATATTGTCACACCCTGTCGTATCAAACGGTTACAAGTTAGACATGTAGGACTAGATTTAAACCTTCATACAACAGGTTATAATACAGACAGTCCTCCTCGACTGGAGTTGGTCAGATATATCATCATGATTGTATCATACCCTAGGCTAAATATAATAACATCATATGATCATATATTTTAAATATTAACTAGGTCAATTAATTAATAATAACATGAATTAAATGTTTATTTTTACAGCTTCTATCATAGTCAGTTATTTGAATCTGCCCTCCTCCTCCCCAGGGTTTAAATCTGCCCTCCTCCTCCCCAGGGTTTAAATCTGCCCTCCTTCTGCCCTGGTTACCAGTAACTATACCAGGTACCTTTAAATATAAAGGTATACATTTTGAATTTTGATATAACAGTATAAGTATACAACCCAAGCAGAACTTTCACTTCAAATTTTGTCAGTTGGTCATCAGTTGGTCATATTTTGCCAGTTGGTCATATTTTGTCAGTTGGTCAAATTTTGAAGTATTTTGTTTACCGGTACTTCAGATTAAAAAGATATTCCAAAGAATACAAAAATTTGTAGCATTGTCCTAATTTTCAAAATTTATGATTAAATAAAAGTGTTTGAAATTGTCATCTATTTAAATTTGGCTTCCTCAAGGTCCCAATAATTATACATACATTTAAATCTCACACCGTTCTCCAGGGTCTCAGTAATTTATATAACATGTATATAACAGAATCGCTAATATCAGTCTAAAATTGTTCAATTCCATTCAGAACTTACAAAAATCAGCTGAATTTATAATTTGAAAACATTTGTCACCTATACAGATTAAGGGTGTGACGATTAGTCGGTTTAGTCGGAGTCGGCTCGGTTTTACCTACAAACCGGTTCAAGTTTCGGGAAATCGATAGTTGTCTAAAAAATACAGCATGATATAAACCAGTCGCCCGAATATTATAACATGTTTTTTTTAAAAAAAGATACATGTATTAACGATTGACAATTATGGGGGTGAATAAGCAATAAGCTACATCATTGATAAATGGTCGATCATGATAATAACGAGACAGTATATATATACTATATTCCGTAATCGGTCGTGAATATTCTCGCGATTACAAGCGAGTGTGTTTTTGCATACCTAATGAAGTTATTTTAAGAATACGTTATTTGATTGGTCGGTCGCTAAGGTCAATGGTTGAAGTGCCCAATCAGAAACAAGCAATCCTCCAGGTTAGGTCAATAGGCATGCGCACTGAGCTGATGCCCAGATACGCTTTCTCGTCGGTTTATCACTAATATTTTTGATCAATACGTCATTGTTTCAAGTTTTTTATATGTTGTATTTATTACTTTTATTAAAAAGGTTAAACAGGAGATTTGAACAAACTACATAGTACAAACAAAACCAAATTTTTTAATGTACTGGACACATAAAACATAGAACTGTATGTATGTCGCCATTACAGTTTTAAGCTCCGTATATAAAGGCCAGTATATTACTATTAGCGTGTATTGTAGACTATGGAAGACTAATATTTTTCAGTTAGTTTTCATTACCGACTAAACCGAATCGGTTCGGTTTTTTAGCCGCCGACTAACCGGTTCAAGATTTGCTTAGTCGTCACACCCTTAATACAGATAATTTGGCTGAAGTATTTTAATAGGAGATAACCTACCGTTGATATTTTCATTTCTTAAAGGGCCAATCCCGATAATATTTTGTGTCAACTGGAGGTCAAACCCTATTTTTCTCTCACATTTTAGCCTGGATTAAGCCATGAAAAATTTGATATTTATTTCCAAAAACAGAAGCTTTAATCGACTGTGGGCTCCTAAAACACAAGACAGAAAAATTTATATCCTAGTAAGAACACTGAACAATCTCTGTTTTAAACATTGTCAGTTTGACTGTAACGAGGGAGCAACGGTGGCCAAGTGGGTAAGACGCTGGCTCGCTAGCCTGGAGATCGCGTGATTGATCCCTGCAATGGCCGAGAAAGTTCATCGGGATTTTCCAATGTGGTTTCCCCTTGTTGTTGTTGGATGGAGGGGCTGACAAGGACAGCTGTCTAGAACCTTCGGATGGGACGATAAACCGAGTTCCCATGTACACATCAGCATGTACGTAAAAGATCCCTTGGCAGTTGGAATTTGATATAAAAGTAGGTCATAGTGCTGCTGCCCAGGCAAAATTTCCCTCATAGCACACTGTATGGCGTATATGCCCGTGTTCATTAGCCAAGTCAGAGCAGAATAGTAGGGCGTTAAACTTCATTTCATGTCATGACTGTAAAGAAGAGATGTAGACTTGAATAAATTAACTTTCTAGAAATCGATATCATATTAACATTTAAATTAGAAATTTATCCTCGTGAAATCTTCAAATTGAAGTTGTACATTAAACTCATCTTATCGTTAATTGAACTTGTCACTACAGTAATTATAAAACATTATTCCTTATTGAACACTCTAAATACATATAATCTAATAAATCTACAAGACATATTAAAGTCAGCGAGTGGCGATCCCTTTCTACAAATTATCTCAATTTTCAGGCCTTTTTATAATTCCCACTGAAATGTAGTCAAATTGATTTTTTAACATTTAATTAAGGAAACAAAAAACGAAATATTACCGATTCCCTGTGTGGATTCAATCAGATTTTAAAAAAGAGCAGACCCTGCAAAAGATTCCAGACAAGCAGAGAAGGAGAGAGAGAGAAATGGGGTTTAACATCATCACAACACAAACTAGATCATTTTGGGACTAACTCATGGTTCAAATTTATTTCAATAATTCACTTGGGCATAGGGGGCTTTAGCAGTGGGAAGAAACCGGAGAACACGAAATAAAACCCATGCGGTTGGACGGGTGACCCTACCCGGAAAACCCAGCAAAAGGTTTTACTTAACTTTGATTTAATAATAACGTTTGAAGAGGATGCCAAATGGTTGCAAAATTTTCAATTCACCATATCTTTATAAGTATTGAACGGAACTGAACCAAAGATTTAAATTTGACAATATTTGAGGCTGTTTAAGTTATTAAAAATATAACAATTTGTCATTAATGGGTAAAATAATCCTAATAAAATACAGAATAAAATTCAGTTTCATTTTTTTTTTAATAATTTTGATGACCTCCACTCTCTGTAAAGATCTGACAGGTCTGTGGGATGGGTCACGTCCGGGTCACCTAGGTGAACTATGACTGGATGAGGTGACCTTTGACTGGATGAGGTAGACTTTTTTGTTTATTTTGATATATTCACAACTGACAAACAGGTCTACAGTGGAATATGACATACTCACTTATCACACATGACATCTATGACAAAATTAATTAGGTTGCAATATTACCTCATTATTTTGTTTAAATTAAAATTAAAAACAATTTTTTTTAAATAAATAAATTTGAAGTAGGACGTAAGCAAATATAAACTGCATAAAAATATGTATACACAGAAAAAAAACTATTCTGTGTCATTGAGTCAAAACTATCAACAACAATACAAAATCTGTGACAGAGTGAGGACTCCACCAGACAAATTGACTGTAACAAAACCTAAATTTATATCAGACACTGTCGATGACAGGCTTATTTCCTGGCTGGTATAAAATAAAACTTGAGCATATAACCCCCATATCAAAAAAATACAGAAAACAACCAAATCTATGCTGGAGAGATGACCAGAGAAAGAGATTGTACCTGAAAATATCTGTAGCAGATGACTTACTTTCAGGCTGCCTTAAAATATCAAACTCATCCAGGTCTGAAACGTATTAATACTGTTCACTGGATCCTCAATTCACTTACTCAAAATTTATACAAAAACTCACAATTCTAATAAATAAACACTGTCCGAAGTTAGCGTAAAAACTTTTTCATCTCAATATTGTGGATGAGTTGAAAGTGATACTATATTAAAGTATTAAACCCTTCATTAAAATACATATTAATTTGTAATTCTTCATTAACTCAAAACCGTTTGCTCAAAAATGTGGGATGCTCTGTTTCAAGCAATACATGTTACATATATTTACTCGAAATCAATGCTAGTTTGTCCCCTGAATTACCTCAAAACCATTCTCTCAATATTCCGGGATACCCTACATGTATTTCAAAGCAACCTTTACTCTAAATCCCTTTTAATTTACCCCCTACATCACTATTTCAAATCGATCTTTACTTGCAAATCAATGATAAATTGTCGCCCTTACATTACCTTACATATTCTAAATATTCCAAGATGCTCTATTTCCAACCAGTCTTTATATGTACTCCATGACAATTTATACCCAACCAGTCTTTACATGTACTCCATGACAATTTATACCCAACCAGTCTTTATATGTACTCCATGACAATTTATACCAAACCAGTCTTTATATGTACTCCATGACAATTTATACCCAACCAGTCTTTATATGTACTCCATGACAATTTATACCCATTCATTACCTTAAAATCTTTTCCTTATTATTCCGGGACGCTCTCTCTTTCAAAGCAACCTTTACTCAGAAATCCATAATTTGTACCCATTCGAAATATTCCGAGATGCTCTCTCTTTCAAAGCAACCTTTACTCGGAAATCCATGATAATTTGTACCCATTCACTACCTTATAACTTTTATCTAAATATTCCAGGATGCTCTCTCTTTCAAAGCAACCTTTACTCAGAAATCCATGATAATTTGTCCTCCTAAGTTTCACCAAAAAACTTGTCTCGATATCAAGGGTACAATAATGTCCACGCGAAGAACTACTTTAAAACGTTCCTACTCCAACTAATCACATCTAGCAACTAATTCAACCAGGAGGGATAGCGATTGATTCTACTCGACCAATCTCTCCAATACACTTTCACAATATTAAATATAGGCCACTAACAAAATATTATATTTGTTTCGCTCCTGTTTCTTTTAGCTACACAGAGAGTGTGGAGTTGCATGCACGGAAAGAAATGGAAAGAAATTTTCAATACATTCGTTTCTATTAATCTATTTTTAAAATATTATAGAAAGATCGTCCAGCTCTTTATTTTAATCTTACATAATACAGCTTTAAACATACATGTACGTTATGTAAGAGCTAAATCTGCCTGTTGCAGGTCTTTCTTTTGGCCTAAAATGGTATCTAAATTATTAATTAGATATCTATTAAATTTAACATAACAAGACCATAATCAACTCTCGATGCAATCTGATGGGTCCAATTTTCCACAGATTTGAATCCCATCTTAAATTCACCAGTTGTTGGTAGTTAGCCATAAAAACTGTCAGTTCTTTATTGAATTTTCCATAATGCCGTTTAATAAAGAGCAATTTATTTTAGACATTGTAATCTGGCTAAAATATTTTCATTCCATGGCCTAAACGATAATACAATATTTTAAGACTAGATTACCCAGGTTTGGTTTATTATTGATCATAAAACACGATGCCTCCATTAATAATCTGGTCATCGGCAAACAGAACAATACATCGGCTGGATGGACTAATAAACTCACACACTTGACTATCACACTATTTAAATAAACTTATTCCTGCTTCTCGCTGGTATAAATAACGGACAAATAAATCCAATCACAGACTTATATATCGACGCGAAGGAAATCAAGTTAGCCGTGTAACAAAATCAGGGTATTATTGTCTCGCGCTTTCTTCTCCTTATATGACATTAACCATTGCCAAAAACACATAGAGCTCATGAATATTCATAAACGTGTAGTCATACATATTCATAATACAGCATGTGAATACGATCCAATATTTGCTGTGTTTATACCAACATGACATTTAAATCATTTCAAGTCCCAGGACAATCAATCGAACGTGAATTCGAGTATTTTTTGAGTGAGAATAAAATGTTTGTAGAGTATTTAATTGACTGATTTGACTTGTTGATAATACTCTTCGTACTGGAATACGTCTTGTTCATGTGAATAATTATACAAATGAAAGAACGCTTGACTTTTCTGCTCCATATGAGCTAATAAAGACGGGCATACATGTACACCATGCCTATTGCATGTTATATATATATATATATAAACTATTATTTGGACATTTATTAGCGTGATCCAAGAATCGGGGGGTTGGATGGCTGAATGGTTAGCGTGCGCGCGCTGTATCATAAAGTCTGTCATTGAGTCGACTGGCGTGGTTTCGAATCCCCGGTTGTACGTGACAAGGAGTAGGGGCGCCTGTCCAACCTCGTGGGTTTTCTCTGGGTCCTCCGGTTTCCTCCCACTGCTAAAGACCCCTATGCGCAAGCGAATTATTGAAATAAAATTAAACCATATGTTAGTCCCGAAATGACCTAGTTTGTGTCGAGTGGACGTTAAACCCCATTTCTCTCTCTCTCTCTCTCTTTGATCCAAGAATCAACTCTCAAGAACATTAGATGGTCGAGATTTAAAATTTTAACGATAAAATGGATACAATGGACTTAGTCTCGGTTGCCAAATAATATTTCTTCAAACTGTCATAACTTCACAACAAATATCAATTTTAAAATAATCAGATGATAAATGTAGTCTGTACAGACGGGGGCTTCAGCAATATACGGCCATATTTTCATGTGATATACAATAATTAATAGAATACAATATCAAAACGCCATTGTTTTATCCAACGTTTTGTCAGTAAAACGACTGACTTCTTCAGGGATAAAGAATTAAATATGAAGAAGTTAGTATTTTTACTGGCGAAACATGTTGGATAGAACGACGATTTTTTTGATATTGTATTCTATTAATTATTTTATATCAACATATCTGAATATCAAATGCATCATTTTGACTCAGTCACAATTGATCCCATCAAACCATCAGTAATTGGTTTGTGTTACCCCTTTCTATTAATTGGAAGTTTCTCACATTTTCATCTGTGTACATAAAAATGGTCAAGTTGTAACTGACATCATATAAATATCAAAAATAGCTTTCAAAAACTATCTGAACGTGAATATTCTAATGTGAGCGTCATTTAATTAAAACTCAGTTACTTTCGATCTGAAAAGAACGTCACAAATCAGAGTTACTTCTGCCAAAAATGGTTTTTCAATATATTGGCTTTATAAATCAAGCTCTTAAATAAATAACCATTTCTGTTTCCAACACTGTTGACATTTTAAGCCAACGATTGACCAGCTTCATCCTGATATTACCAGGCACATTTTAAGACTTAACCAACTTGAATTGAAAACATTGATAGAAGGAAGAAATTTGCTTCAAATGTCAAGGCGGCCGATTATTTCGTTTTTTATATTGAGTATTTATCGGTTGACTGTTTTACGAAAATATCCAGTTCATTTCAGGTTGAATGTGTGTCCATGACTACATGTTTTTTTTTATTTTCTGCTAAGAAATTAAAATCCGCGTAAAACCTGTAATATTCTAAAAGGCTCGCACTCTTGATGTTGAAGAATCATAATCATAAACGGCAACTACCGTAAGAAAATATTCTATGATAAAATGAAATTTATTTTTACCCGGTTTTGTAACTACCTTTAAAGCAAATTCTTTTTATAGTAACAAGTAAGGTCTTCTATAAGTGACATTTAGGTAATTGAACAGTAACACACTAACACTATTTTATGGAATAACAATCACTGGTTTATTAACATGCAACGTTTGGACGGTGATACTCTCATCTTTATCAACCAAATAAGGATATACATACAGAATTATATTTCATAAATTTTCAGGGAGCCACAGTGGCTTAGTGAGTAAGGTCCCGTGATGGCCGAGAAAGTTCATCTGGATTTTCCGAAGTGGTTTCCCCTTTTCAGTGGTGTAGGACAGAGGGCCTGACAAGGCACAGCGTATAGTCGTCCCATCCGTACAACTACTAAAATGGGTTCATGTGTATACAAAGTTTCATCAAGATTACTAAATGCCTCTAAAAAAGGATTAATATGAGATATACTCTGGAAAGAAAATCGGGACGGACGGGGCCAATAGGAACATCCATTATCAACTGGCTCATAAAATCTAGAAATGTTTAAAAAAATGAAACAAATAAAAATAATTTACCGATGCTCTAAATATTTTCCGCCGAAAAAACACCATTTTTAGTATTCCTGTATAAAGTAATAGGTCCCCATAAAAATAGACTGCAATCGGATCACAAGTCCTAGAAAATTTTCTTTAATTGACAACAAAAATAAAGTTTCTTAATGACTCCCTAAAAATATCTGCTGTTAACTTTTATTGACATTTAGATTTAAAGTCTTCTAGAAAAATAAAAATTCCTATCTTTCAAATCCTCTTTACTTGACACCTAATTATAGCCAGTCAGTTTTAATCACCCAATATAACATGGTTAACATGAGTAAAAAACAAACTATTGACTAAACCTCCAGATGTTTTTATCAAATATGAAAAAACAAAAATCTTTCTTTAATTCTGTAAGGTATTTCTTTCAACGTTTCAGACATCACCTTCTTCTTTTAAATCTTGGATGTGTAAATCAATTTTAAGCACTGTTTGTTTTTGTATTTTGTGTTGACTAAACGTCGAGATATTTATTACCAAATATGAAAAAAAAATAATGTAATTAATTCCATATGGTATTTCTTTCAACGTTTCCGACATCATCATTTTCTAAATTAATAGTTTCTGATTCATAAACCAATTTTCAGCATCGTATTTATTTTGTATTTTCTATAAAAATAAAACTTAAGATTAGAAACTTTGGTGATTTAATTGAACAATTATTGATTCTTGTTTTTTTTTTTTTATCAACATGTAGAAAGACTTGTAGAATAATTGAGAATGATATTACTATTAGAGAGGCTGTGACACAGCAGCTGAATGGAATTAATCTTAAAGTAGTAAGATGAAACCATGATGGAAAATGCCGGGGATCTTTCTCAGCCAAAAGCAGGATCTAAACTGGGACTTCCAGGTTAATGAGCCAATGTTTTTCTCTCTGAGCCACTATGCATCATGTAGGAAGCCATTTTATTTCCTTATATAGTAAGAGAGAGAGAGAGAGAAATGGGGTTTAACGTCCACTCGACACAAACTAGGTCATTTCGGGACTAACATATGGTTTTAATTTTATTTACATAATTCGCTTGCGCGTAGGGGTCTTTAGCAGTGGGAGGAAACCGGAGGACCCGGAGAAAACCCACGAAGTTGGACAGGCGACCCTACTCCTTGCCACGTACAACCGGGGATTCGAAACCACGCCAGTCGACTCAATGACAGACTTTATGATACAGCGCGCGCACGCTAACCATTCAGCCATCCAACCCCCCTAAGAGAGAGAGAGGTCCTACTGTGTTCTACATAAATCTTATTGATGACTGAAATTAGAATGGTCTGCCATTGAGTCAAGTGTCTTGGTTTCGATTCCCCGCTTGTACATGACAAGGAGTGGGGTCGCCTGTCCAACCAAGTGTGTTTTCTCTGGAGACCTCATATACCCCAGCAAATTATTGAAATAAAATTGAATCACATGTTAGTCTTGAAATGATCTAGTTTGTGTCAATTGTACGTTAAACCTCATTTCTCCTCTTCTCTCTCTTGCGATTGTTGGAATAAGAATTAAAATCCTTTAAATACCACATTTTGACTAGCCATATTTGGGGAACTGACAGATCACAACCTCCGCTTTTGTCTCCATGACAAATTACATCGTTAACAAAACATGACGTCACTTTAAAAGTATTTATGTTTTTGTGCATTACGTCTCTCTACTATTAAATTTACGACTCGCAAACAAATGGCTCCTCTGTCTTCTCTTAATGTCACGGATAAAATATACGCTCAAATGCGACATGTCTGGCTAAAAGATAGGGAGAGAGAGAGATAAATGGGGTTTAACGTCCACTCGACACAAACTAGGTCATTTCGGGACTAACATATGATTTAATTTTATTTACATAATTCACTTGCGAGTAGGGGTCTTTAGGAGTGGGAGGAAACCGGAGGACCCAGAGAAAACCCACGAGGTTGGCTAAAAGATAGGAATCATATCATCTGGAAAATATCAATTCATTTCCTATCCAAAATAATGTGTCTACACTTCTAAATAATTTATCTAAACTGCTAAAACTTTAAAAATTGTTCAAAGCATAATGGGAATTATGACTAATAAAAACATCAGTATGCTCTGAAAGAAATAAACACAGACAAGGGGAGGTAATTACGTTAATTATCGACAAATTATTGATTAGTCTAGTGTTTTATTTATACCAGGGAGCAGTAAATGAAATGTGGTTTAATGTCCTACTGTTCTGCTCCTATACTGGGCTAATGAAGACGGGCATACGCCATACAGTGTGCTATGAGGGAAATTTTGCCCGGGCAGCGGCACTATCGCCTACCCCTATATATCGAATTCCAACTGCCAAGGGATCTTTTACGTGCAATCCAATGTATATACGGGACCTTGGTTTTCCGTCTCATCCGAAGGACTAGACAGCTGTCCATGTCAGGCCCTCTGTTCTGCACCACTGACAAGGGGAAACCACGTCGGAAAATCCCGATGAACTTTCTCGGCCAATGCATATACCAGGGAGCCACTGTGGCTCAGTTAGTAAGAGGTCTCGGGTTTGCTCCCGGTGTTGGCCTAGAAAGTTCCTCAGGATGGAGGACCCGACACAGACAGATATCTAGTCTTTTGAATGGGACAAAAAACACAAGGTCCTGTGTACACAATTGACGTGCACGAAAAAGAACCCTTGACAGTTTGAATTTGATATATGATTGGACCATAGTGCCACTGTTCAGGTAAAGTTTCCCACATAGCACACTATATGACGTATGTCCGTCTTCATTAGCCCATTTATTTCTCTGAATAAAAAAACCCAAAATACATAAGGGGAGATAATCATAATAATCATTAACAATTTATTGATTAGAGTCTAGTGGGGTTTTTATAGCATCCACTCAATCACCACATTTCTATAAGGTGAGGAATATCGATAACAAGCTCTTCACGATTTTCCGCATCGCAATAATGCCCTCTTCATTTCCCTAATAGCTCATTAATTCATATTAAAATCCTCACTGCAGACGGACTCACGCTTCTGGTACGCTGTGGTTAATTCAGGTCATAAAATATGGGCTGATAAAATTCATCGGGGAATTAATCTGAGGATCACTTTGTTTATTAGAAGGATGCCGTCTGGGGGATAGAATAAAAATTATTTATAAGTATGAAATAAAAGAATTTTAATGGAAAGTTGGCTGTAAAAGGTTAAATATTTATAGACTTCAAGTTTCTGATGTCATTTGAGGCATTTTAAATCCCTTCTGAACTTCTGTACAATAAAATGAAATGAAATGTGGTTTAACGTCCTACTGTTCTGCTCCAACTGGGCTAATGAAGACGGGCATACACCATACAGTGTGCAATGAGGAAAATTGTGCCTGGGCAGCAGCACTATGGCTTACTCTTACATCGAATTTCAACTGTCAAGGGATCTTTTACGTGCTTGCCAATGTGTACCTGGGACCTCGGTTTTTCGTCTCTAACAATAAAAGGAACATCCGACCAAAAATGGTTTAATTCCGTTTAGTCTTAAAGATAAATTGAACATCCTCAGCAGACAATAATCAAGCCAGAGCCACCTATAAATGCAGAGAAAAAAATCTTTTGATGGGCCTCTTTTTAATATGATCTACCTCTGACATTTTTTTCCCTTGATTACAAATGTTTAATAATCCATTTGAGTACATTTAAACCTTGAATACGAAGTGAAATTTTAGAATTTGTTAAAAAGATCCGAGAAAACCAATCGTTATTGTTCCTCCAGATTTTTTCTGTGTGATTATTGACATTGACATCTTTTTCAAAATGACTTGAACCCGTTTAATATTCATGTAGTGACAGGCATTTTATCCGGCACATGTACGTGGTACGTGTACAACTAAAACAGTTATTTCCAGGTCTATTTACTGCTGGAAATAGATTCAGAAATGTAGATCGTTAAATATAGATGCTTTTTTTGGATATTTCGGAAAAACTGCTTACTCCATGTAAATATGTACATTTTACTAGACACAGCAAGAAGAAATGCAACATTCTCTTCTAAAAGAGTAACTACATTGTAAAGCTGGACAGGTTGGTAGATAAAGGGTATTGACTATTGATACACGAAATGTTATGATGATTAAAAAATCTCTACTTTAACTTAAGTCTGTCATACTACTGTTGCACGGGGATTTGTAAATATCTATTTAACATTTAATTAAGAAACGGAAAGGAACTTAACTAGTTTTGGACTGATATTCCTAATAAAGATTCTTCAACTTTTGCAATATTTTAGTTAGACATGTACATGTATTCCTATAGCGCTGAAATCATACTCAACTGTAACCGTTCTATTTAACTTCCACAATATCGTACATGTAGTTTGCATGGGATTCCTAGAGAGCTAAAATCATACTCAGAGACTGTAATTGTTCTATTTAACTGATGGCAAATCGCACAAAGTCCAGACATCTTCAAGTATGGTACATTACACTACAAGTATCTAACTCGGGTATGACCAACATTAGCTTCAAGCTATACAACACATCTAACCAATAAATCAACAATAATTAATCAATTAATTTAGATACATACAACAATTATCGTATATATTTAACCATGAGATATCTAATCATAACATGGCTGCCCATTTAAACCATCGGTCATTTTGACCCTTCTGCCTCAAGTCCGACATTAATCGTCCAGTTTTCCTGCTAACCCTCGAGGGATTTTAAAGTTGCCCAACCAATTAATTACGGGGACAATAGCGTCTCAATCTTACTTAGTGAGCTCTACATTAAGACATCACAAAGTACAAATGGCTAGACACATTTCAACTGGACTAATTTTATACCACACTGTGATGATGATTTCATTGTACAGATTTATGTCTAGGTTCTATGATAATGGGAGTGGATTGCCGAATGGTTAGCACGTGCGCGCTGTATCGTAAGGTCTATCATTGAGTCAACTGGCGAGGTTTCAATTACCCGGTTGTACGTGACAAGGAGTCGGGTCGCCTGTCCAACCTCGTGGGTTTCCTCCCACTGCTAAATGCGTAAGTGAATTATTGAAATAAAATGGAACCATATGTTAGTCCCAAAATTACCTAGTTTTTGTTGAATGGAGGTTAAACCCCCTCTCTCTCTCTCTCTCCTCTCTCTACATAAAACACTAAACTAATCAATAATTTGTCGATAATTAACGTGTAATTACCTCCCCTTGTCTGTGTTTATTTCTTTCAGAGCATGCTGATCTTTTTATTAGTCATTCTCATTATGCTTTGATCAATTTTTAAAGTTTTAGCAGTTTAGATAAATTATTTAGAAGTGTAGACACATTATTTTGGATAGATATTTAGAAAATGAATTGACATTTTCCAGATGATATGATTCCCATCTTTTAGCCAGACATTTGAGCATATATTTTATCCATGACATTAAGAGAAGACAGAGGAAACATTTGTGTGCGAGTCGTAAATCTACTAGTAGAAAGACGTAATGCACAAAAAACATAAATATTTTTAAATTTAAAGGGATTACGTCATGTCTTGTTAACAATGTAATTTGTCATGGAGACAAAAGCTAAGGTTGTGATCTGTCAATTCCCCAAATATGACTAGTCAAAATGTAGTATTTAAAGGATTTTAATTCTTATTCCAAAAATCGAGTCAGAATGAGAGAAATTGGGTTTAACATCCACTCGACACAAACTAGGTCTTTTCGGGACTAACATATGGTTTGAATTTTATTTCAATAATTCGCTTGTGTTTCTACAATTAATAGCTGTGTACAGAAACCAGACAACATGGAGTAAATTCATGAGGTTGAACAGGCGTCCCTACTCTTCATCACCTACAAACTTAGGATTAAAACAGCACCACGCCCACATGACTCAATGACAGACCTTATGGTCTAGAGAGGAAGTGTTACTTGACCATCCACTCTTTCATATACAGAGAGAGAGAGAGAGAGGGTTTAATGTCCACTCAACACAGACTAGGTTATTTCGGGACTAACATATGGTTTAAATTTTTTTATTTTAATAATTCGCTTGTGCGTAGGGGTCTTTAGCAGTGGGAGGAAACCGGAGGACCTGGAGAAAACCCACAAGGTTGGGCAGGCAACCCTACTCCTTGTCACGTACAACCGGGGATTCGAAACTATGCCAGTTGACTCTATGACAGGCTTTATGGTACAGCGCGCACGTGCTAACCATTCGGCTATCCAACCCCCCATATACACACAGTACGGACATCGCGATGGTTTGATGGGACATGATATTACCGTGTTTTCTCTCGTGGAATTCCGTGATTTACCGATAATTGTGTCCGGTAAAACCATCCTGATGTCCGTCAGTTCTTGTATAGGTTAAATATAGATCAAGGAAGAGGTATTTTTACTTACAAATACTTCAACATCAAAATCTTCTCGTGGTAAACCTAATCCAACTTGAGTGTACAAATATGGCTGAACAAAATACCAGAAACATGTACAGCATCCTCGTATCGCCATCTTAGAACACCGTACACATTAAAACACTATATTCCTTCAAACTTTACATATCATTCAATCACTCTGTTCCTTCGAACTTTGACTTTACGCTATGACAGTCAGACACACTTCCATCAAAGAAAACCCCCATTAATTCCAGTTGTCTTTTAAAACTTGATTAATAAGAGTACATAGTATATATTTTGATTTCCATTTGAGAAACATAAGTTGATCAATTTGTAACCAGACCGACCTTCATACCTCCATTATCAATAACATTTACATGTAATTCATTTCAAAATGTTATACACTGTTCATTCACGCTTTTCATGTACAACAAATCTGTCATGGAATAATAGTTAATCCAGACCGAATCACATTGGAACAGATCCACAGATTTTCTAATACATACAACATCCAACTCTCATATTTCACAATAAAATACAAAGAATTCAAAATGGAGAACCAGAAGTAGGCCTACATGTATCTAATGAATGAAAACCTGAATATTCTTAAAGCGCAGAACAAAGAACGAGACAGGAGTTTGAAGTTAACTTGTTGAAGTAACTTGTTGAAGTAACTGGTGGAACAACTATCTGTTTTAAAACTGGTTTAACTATAAAACATCGACAACTGATAAACTAATATAAAACATCAAGTAGAATTTGACAGGATATACAGTATATTATACACAACCAGTTTTAATGGTAAATGAATTAAAAATGTAACAAATTAATATCATAAGGTATATATAGGGGCCAGGGATACAGACGCTACAGTACATAATAGTTTAATATGGTATTCGAATTAAAAACTTGACAGATAAAACATAAGGTAGATACGTATGGGCCATGAGCAGTATATTATAGGTAGGCGCCCGGGCTACAGAGGTACATGTATAGACAACCAGTTTAATGGTAAATGAATTAAATACTCCACAGATAACTCATATGGTAGGGATATAGATATATTTATATATTCGGTGCTTCATATTTATCCAGGGATATATTATCTAGAAAGCGGTATATTTCTTGACTATTGCTACACAAGACCAATGGTCTTATTTTCCTCCTATCTACACCTTTTTATACTTAGTAAATTTTCTTCCTCAACCTTATTTGTAAGAATAAAGGTTTCGCGGAAAGGAGGGGGGGGGGGTGGAATTCAAACTAGGTTATATCAGGACTAACATACAGTTCTATTTTATTTCATTAATTCGTTGGCGTATACATGTAGGGGTCTTTATATAGCTGTGGTAGGAAACAAAAGGACCCAGAGAAAACCCAAGAGGTTGGACTGGCGACCATACCCAGGGAATCGAAACCATGCCACTTTGACCTTGTGATCTAACGAGCCCGCGTTAAAAGGTATGGGAAGAAAATGTACCTGGTGGTAGGTGTCACACAACTCGGAAGTCAACTTAGGTACAGCTAAACAAAACATCCAGGTAAAAAGGTACATTTTGAAAGAATATTGTGAAGGTAGGCTATTTATAAATATATATTTAGTACCTGGTTTCCTCATTCTTGGTATGTTTTGTAAGAATATATTTCGTGAAGGTTGGCTACTTATAAATATATATTTAGGACCAGGTTATCTCATTCTAGCCATAATACGACTTAAAGTATACGTAAGCTTGTTGTAAGAATCAAAGTCTTTAACAAACCTCAATTCAAGAATTTTCATGTCACGTTTAGGCCCTCAACCCACTTGAATTTTAGTTTTCTGGAGTACCTATTGAAGTGCTTTTCTCTATTTCTTTAACAAAATTTTTTTAAAAAAAAAGTTCTTACCAGTAGTTAAAATATTATTATGTTTAAAATTCTAAAAACAAACCCCTACTCGTGTGAGATTTCATGTACTTAACAAAATCCTGAAGAACTGAAATTATATTGGTTTTACACTTGGATTTCTATTCCATTTACTTAACACCTGTACCTGTAGGATCTTTCAAAATAATAGTAAAACTAGGTAAAGACTTGGAAGACTTCTAGAAACAACCAGCAAATTAGTATTGAAATGATTTCTCTTTTCTGACACAGTTCCAAGACCTCAAGACTGTCAGTAGTTCTAGGCATCGGTAAATGAAACCATGAGGAAATTAGTACTGGAAGTCATTTCTCTTTTCTGAAATGGTTCCAAAGTAAATATTCTGGTATTTTAGTTATTTTTAAGCGTAACAATTACTGACGGAGTATCTAGTACACAAATACACACATGTACGAAGGAATTTTTAAAAATAGTCATACACAATGAAATGTTATAATAGACGTTGAATTTAAAGATACATAACATAAGATTAAGATACAGAGCTGGACGTTCTTGCTATAATAGTTATATTAAATGTATTATGTAAGATTAAGATACAGAGCTGGACGTTCTTGCTATAATAGTTATATTAAATGTATTATGTAAGATTTAGATAAAGAGCTGGACGTTCTTACTACGTACATGTAGTTCAAAAACAGATACTGAAATATGAATTTATTGAAAATTTCATCCAAATTACTTGACGTCAAAAAATCATTGAACACCAATGATATACACCATAACAGCTGATTTTTTTGACGGCATGAAGCAATTTGGAACATCGAAAAAAAACAAAACAAACATTCCCATGATACCATGAAAAGTCAAGAATTTACTCAAAATAGTTCACCTTATTCTAACTAAAATATAGCCCTTTATAAAACTTTTGTTGTTTTAATGTATCAAATACATCAATAAGAAACTATGTGCAAAGTTTTGTTTTTCTGGATCAAAGATATTTCTTATAAATAGTAATTGAAAGTTGAGTAAATTTTTCACTTTAAGTCTGAGAATGCTTTGTGAACTCGAGGACAGGAATGATGCCTACCTTTTCACTATAACAAGGGACCACCAATAGGTTAACGTTTTCGGTCACTATAACAAGGGACCACCAATAGGTTAACGTTTTCGGTCACTACAGCAAGGGACCACCAATAGGTTAACGTTTCCGGTCACTATAACAAGAGACCACCAATAGGTTAACATGTTCGGTAGACACCCAACGATATACACAATAATAACTCAGAACCAACAAGAGTACCGCTACCTGACAGAAAGCCATGTATAATCGGAACCAACAAGAGTACTGCTACCTGACAGAAAGCCATTTAATCACAACAGGCCTGTATGGAACTATATATACATATAGTATGATGTAAGGTCTGTGTTAGTGGTTGGTAGGTCAAGATGAAATACAGGTGTTATGATAATTTGTTTTATATTATAAAATCTATGTATTGTTATTTATACATATGTTACCTATCAACATCTCTAACAGGTTGACTTCTAACAAATTATAAATAGTTTCTCTTACATAGGGTTAAACATCCACTCGACACAAACTAGGTCATTTCGTGACTAACACATGGTTTAATTTTATTTCAGTAATTCGCTTTAGTGTAGACACATAAGGGCTTTAGCAATGGGAGGAAACCGGGGGATCCGGAGAAAACACACGCAGTTGGACAGGCGACCCTAATCCTTGTCATGTTCAAGTGGGGAATCAAACCCACGTCACTTAACTCAATGACAGACCTTATGATTTAACGTGCACATGTTAAACCATTAGACCCCCCCCCCCCCCAACACACACTGGGCCTGTAGAACAACAATAACATTGTATAATTATAAAACAAGAGTTTTTCTGTCAAGGGTTCTTTTACGTGCACGCCAATATGTACACAAGCGGACCAGTGTTTTTTATACAATTCAAACAACTAAGCAACACACTGCTTGAAAATTCCTGAAGTTCTTCTCTGCTCAATCCAGGATTTAAACCGGCTCGAATATATCGTGGCCGGCTCGAATATATCGTGGCCGGCTCGAATATATCGTGGCCGGCTCAAATATATCGTGGCCGGCTCGAATATATCGTGGCCGCCATTATATATATATAGAGAGAGAAATGGGGTTTAACGTCCACTCGACACAAACTAGGTCATTTCGGGGCTAACATATGGTTTAATTTTATTTCAATAATTCGCTTGCGCGTAGGGGTCTTTAGCAGTGGGAGGAAACTGGAGGACCCGGAGAAAACCCACGAGGTTGGACAGGAGACCCTACTCCTTGTCACGTACAACTGGGGATTCGAAACCATGCCAGTTGACTCAATGACAGGCTTTATGATACAGCGCGCATGTGCTAACCATTCGGCCATTCAACCCCCCGCCATTATATAGAGAAATGGCGTAACATTAACTCAACACGACTTTTGTTTGTGCTTTTTAATGAAGTAAACACCCTCCCTCATCCTGTTCAAGAGCTAAATAAGCTGATGGCAGATCTTTTATCTAGCTATTTATAAATGTTTTATAAATTATTATTTAGACATTTATTCACATGCTAGACCATTGGATGGTAGAGATATTAAGTGGATTATAAAATGACTGCCATAGTTAACCCGTTAAGTGCGTAGGTCTTTATATAACGTCCTGGACAACTGCCACTCACTGTGTGTAGGGCGTAATATAACGCCTTGGAGGTATTTTCCCCAACCTATTCTTAGAACATAGTACATTGTTCTTCGTCATTTTGTCAAATTAATTACACAATAGGCGGTAGTTAACGTTTTAAAAACATCACGCTTAACGGGTTAAACATCAAAATGGAAATCAAGATTATTGCTTGTCAATTCATCAAACACTCATAACTTTGTTCAGAATAAAGTAATTTGATTGAAATTTTCAATATATTCATTTTCAATTATCTATTTGTAAAGTATTATAGCGAGAACTGTCAGCTCTTTATCTAATCTTACCTAATGCATCTTTAATGGGAAAACCTCCGAAAAATGTTAAATTCGAAAACAATTATATTTGTAAACCAAACCCCCTCCTTAGTCAAACAGAAGACCATGTCACAGTTAACCAGATACTCCAACATGCATCACACCTAGACTCCAACATGCATCAATGTTAAATGCATAAAACAATGACAAGTGTTAAACAGAAAAATAACAAGTACTTGTTAACTGTACACCCTTTCTTTTATAATTTCAATACAATAACAGAAGACAAGCCTTGAAAACAGAATAACAGTTTAGTGTTTGAAGCAACAATGCTACACTTCTCAATTCTATTAATTCTCTCAAAAAAATAACGATAACATATTATAAATCACAAACTATATATACCTCTTATAAATTGCTTTTTACGTAAAACACAACAAATTTTTTTTTTTTTAAACAGGGAGACTATGCGTCCAAAAAAAGACAAAGTTTTGCTTTTAAAGACTGTAGCAGACTGAAAATTAACAATCAACTCAAAATACATTTGTTAATATGTCCAAATGTCTGTTGGTTGATAGCATACATATAATGAAATGAAATAGGGTTTAACGTCCTACTGTTCTGCTACGAACTGGCCTAATGAAGACGGGCATATGCCATACAGTGTGCTATGAGGGACATTTTGCCCGGACAGCGCCGTTATGGCCTCCCCTTATATCGAATTGCAACTGCCAAGGGATCTTTTATGTGCACACCACCAATGTGGACACTGGACCTCGGTTTTTGTCCCATCCGAACGACTAGACAGCTGTCCTTGTCAAACCCTCCTTCCTGCATCACTGACAAGGGGAAACCATGCCAGGAAAATCCTGATGAACATTACCGGCCAATACTGGAAGCCAACCCGCGACCTCCAGGCTAGCGAGCCAGTGCCTTACTGAGTTACTCGCTTGGTCACTGTCTTACTCAATTAGCCACTGTGGCTTTCGTTTACAATTAAAATAATGGAATATAATATTCACAGGGTTAAAAAGAAAGTAAAAAGTTTTTTTTCTTTCATTAAACTCTTTCTTATCTGACTGAAATCTTTCTTGACAAATTAATTTGCAAGAGCCATTTTGTAATTATCATATCAAGCATAAGGCACACACTGGTAATAAGAAGAACATAATTTTACCAACTTAAATCTGTACTCTTTCTTTCTATCACTGAAGAGTTATTTCCCTTTATAAGTTTGGCGCTATAAGAATAGGTAAATCAACAATTTTCAAATTTTTAACTGAAATCAACATTCTTGACCAACATTTTAGTTCCTAAATCAATGACAATTTGTCGAAAAAACTAAGTACTAGTAGTACTTCGAGAATTTTGAGAAGTATTTATTCTGTTTCCATTTAAAAAATTGAAAATGTTTATTTATGACAGATGTGAAACAGAGTAGAACTGCACTGAAAAATAGTATACTAAATTTGGGATATAGCGGCCATTCCGGACAGTATTCTATCTCAGTGTGCAGAATGATGTTTTATCAGGAGAGAGAGAGAGAGAGAGAGAGAGAGAGAGAGATGGGGTTTAACGTCCACTCACACAAACTAGGTCATTTTGGGACTAACATACATGTATGGTTCAATTTTATTTCCATAATTTGCTTGCGCGTAGGGATCTTTAGCAGTGGGAGGACCCGGAGAAAACCCACGAAGTTGGACAGGCGACCCTACTCCTTGTCACGTACAAACGGGGATTCGAAATCACGCCAGTTGACTCAATGACAGACTTTATGATACAGCACGCACGTGCTAACCATTCAGCCATCCAACCGGGAACCCCCTTCTAAGGAGAACGAAACATTCAAATGCTTACAATTACTGACAGAGTGTACATATATGCATTGTCAACGCTATCACTTTGCTATCAGCGAAGCTATTTCACACCCACATAGATGTAGATGCATGTATATGTCAACTTATTTATGCCTCAAGGCCTTACCTGTATGTATGATTGATTATATCTGTACAGGTAATAAATTTTATAATTAACTGATTAGACATGTAACTTTAATATCTCTATAAGAAAAAAATTAAAGTGGACAGTCACTCATTAAAAAAAGAAATATTTATTTTTTTCAAAATCGTGATGTATATATACATGTACATCGGAGGCATCCAGGTAGTGCGTGCTCTCTAAATCAAATGGGGGGTCACAGTGGTTAAGTGGGTAGGACGCTGGCACGCTAGCCTGGAGCTCGGGTGTTCGATCCCTGCATTGGACGAAAAAGTTCATCCAGATTTTCCGACATGGTTCCCCCTTGTCAGTAATGCAGGGATGAGGGCCTGACAAGGACAGTCGTCTAATCCTTCGGATGGGACAAAAAACGAGGTCCCGTGTACACATTCGCATGCAGGTAAAAGATCCCATGACTGTTGGAATTCGATATAAGAGTAGGTTGTAGTGCCACTGTCCGCAATATTTCCCTCGTAGCACACTGTATGACGTATGCCCGTCTTCAAGATTTTCCAGGGTGATTTCTCCTTGTCAGTGACACAGGACGGAAAGCCAAGCAAGTGTCTAGTCATTCAGATAGAATGAAAAACCAACATCCTGTGTACACGGAATAATAATAATAATAATAATGTTGATTTCTAGAGCGCCAAATCCATCCATAAGCATGCTCAAAGCGCTTTCAAAACGGAGTAAAAACATATCACGTTAAAGATCCCTTGGCAGTTTTAATTTGAAGAAGAATAGGTGGAATTGCCACTGCCTTGTCAAAATATCTGTCTTCAGAAATTGATTAGAAGAGTGTGACATTAAACCTATATCTAGGCAGTACATCTATTATTTGTAAGCCTGTCTTCATTGAGCCAAGCATCATATAAGTAGGACATTAAACCTTTTTTAATTCATCCAGGAAGAAAATCTATCATTTTTATACCATTTTTATCTGTAGTTTGTGAATCAGCTGAATATAAAGTTTAGACATCATGTATTGCTTTCTTCTATCTCTGTTTTCTCGCATAAATTATATTAAATTATGCAACCAAGTCTATCTGTCATCTATGAATAAATTAGGTCTTCGTTCTCATCAAGTTCGAGAAAATAAAAAAAAAGGTCTTAAAATACACCATATACTCTTGTATGTCATATGGGCAGAAAATCAGGATAAATATTAAAATAAATCATATTTTACTTGGTTCAGCTGTATATATGAGTGTGTTTGTACATGTACGTCACGGTTCACCGAATCATTTAAACAGGTATACTTAGATCACTGAGGCTGACTCATTGGGAAATAAATTAATAGAGCTCTGCTTCATATTATAAATATACATCATATCTATAAACAGATTACTGAATTAAAAGGTCTTTAATGAGATCATTTTTAAAGGTCAAACATTAATCTATGTAGGCTACATGTACATTAATATCACCGAGGCATGACTCAATTGGAAATAAATTAATAGCCACCATACTTTATACAATAGATTGGGAGATAAAATGAACCACAGCAGATCTATAAACATATTATTGAATAAAACATACATTATGCAAGAGCTAAATCTGTCTATTGCAGGTCTTTCTTTAGGCCTGAAATGTTATCTAAATTATTAATTAGACATTAATTAACTTATTCAGACCATGATCAACTCTCGATGGCATTGCTAGCCTGCAATCTTTAGTGGATTATGAGCCGATGTACTGCATAAATTTTCTTCACGATTTAATGATTAAATGGATAATCGAGACTATGCTGTTTATCATACTGACTTTAGTAATGATGATCGAGGCTAGGCAGAAATTCCAATAGCTTAATTCTCGGTTCATAGTGGATCAATTTGACTGAAATTTTCAGCAAATTGCCTTTACATTATTACAGTGAGAACTGCCAGCTCTTTATCTAATCTCCAATAATGTATCTTTAAACAATCCTAATCAGATTATTTTGGTAAGGTCAAAAAATTAACCTGGCTACAGAAATCCTATTAGCAAATTATGAACTCAAGATTCCCAAAGATACTTTAATAACAAAATCAGTTTTGACACTACAGATCTTGGGATTAGTGAGATTAAAGTATTTTCTTAATTCTGATAATTATGTAATCTTCTACCACAACTATTTCTGTACCTATTCAGGACTCCTAAATTTATGATGTTAGTGTCCTATATTTTAGGTTATAAGCAGAGGACATGAAAATTGTATTCAAGCTCTGAATCTGAATCTGAATGTATCCACTGCAGGAGCTTCCGGTATAATTGCAGTGGAGATGTGTAACTATTCACACTGATGGACAGCTGTACTGAAGCTCCGAACTGACTCTGCACGCACAATGTCGCTGTCTAGAAAAGAGATTGCATTTAGGAGTTTTTGCTCTGTAAAGTTTGATAAGGGCTTAAGAAAGTATAGTGGCCTACAAATCTCTATGTACAAAAATGCACAATTAATAAAACATAAGCCAAACATGTGGAGCTGCATATAGGCCTAACGTTATAACTAAGTATAACTTAAATAGGGATGTTAAAACTTTATCTACTTCTGGGTATCAAATATCCATGGATGTCAATGACAAATCTGGCCCAGATGACATTTTATTTTGTCTTTTCCTTCCTTGATTGAACAAAAAAATTGCATCAATCCAAATGACAAAATCCATAACAATTTAGATGACAATTCAAAAAAAAAGAAAAAAGGAAAGGACAACTGAAAAATACGCCTTGAATAAATTTCGGCAAACAAACGAAGATTATTTGCCAAGAGATTTCAAGACATACATTTGAAAAGCATTGAGCAAACACTCGCGAAGGTGAAGTAGTGCAATCAATTGTCGAAAATTCGGTCTCCCGTATTATTGACAGGACTGTCATTCTGTCAGAAAGTTGGAGTCAATAGCGGGGATTTCACAAACACAAATGTCGTCAGTAATACATCACGAATTAATAAAATATATATGACTCACCCAGAAGTGCTGGACAAAGAGCGCCATTCGTTCGACTTCAAGTTTACATCACACACTTGCTTGTCAACATTAACAGCCTACAACAGGTACTCCGGAAGTAATTTCTTTGACATTGAATATAAGCGATTGTTGCAAATTTTGACAGCAAGAAAAAACGAAAAAACAAATGTATACTATATACACTGTCAAAATTTGGAGTGTTTGGATTTAGGATTATCCTTGTTGGTGAAAACAACCCCTGTCTAAAATGCATCTGAAGTTAATATTCGAGAATATTTCACAATATTATTGATCGCAAAAAGATGGAAGGGGAATAACTCTGTTTTACATTTCAGGAATCAGACTAGTAATTCCCTCCCCGTTGACTTCACTGTTAGTCTATTACATCTCTTTGAACAGTCTGTTTCACAGAGGATTACGAAAGTCTTTTAATATCTCTGTAAAAGGTGACTGCCTTCAACACGTGACGTCACATCACGCGATGCCAAGCATTGGCTCAATGGCGATTGCATTGTCTACATAAGGCGTTACTGAATCGTGCAGAATGCTGCTTTTTACTCATTTTAATACCCATTTACACTAAATAGGGAAAAAAAATTACCTACAAATACTTCAAACGTCTTTATTTATTTTTCTAATACATAAAAAAAATGTTTTAGAATTTAATTTGTCGGGGAAAAAAAGTTCATATTTTTGGCTTATTAAGTCGCATCGATGTATCTTATCAGTGATTGTAGTGGCCTAGCGAATATTCACTTCTGATCAGTGCGCGCCTTAAACCTTCAGATGATCTTAATCTTTATAGCCACAAAGAGTCCAACATGTCACACCCATATTTGATTAAAATATTGAAGGGGTGACCGTTTCGATTTTTTCAAGATCTATTCAAACAAATCTATAGGCAGTGACGTCATTTTAGTAGGCGATTTCCCTAATACACGCCTGTTTACTTCCTGGCTCTTTATCGCCTCAAAATCTTGAATCTTGGCAGAAAATGGAAATTCAAACAGTCCTCTTCGTTTGCAGACCTAAAGGTCAACAAAAACTGCCAGGGAGAAAGATACCATTTGCTATAAAAAGAGACACCTAACCCTCTGATGCCTAGTAGCATTTCCAGCAAACGATTTATGCCAACGATAATGAACTGTCCACAAAAAGAAGGAACAAAAGAAGAAAGACGAAGAATAAAACAATGCGTGTGGCGATTGGACCATGTAAGGTGTTAGCACCCCGGGGGAAAAATGAAAGAAATGCTAATTATAGTTTAGCTAAAAAAAAAAAAAAAAAATACGACCCAATACATTAGACAAATCAACCTAAATCTCACCACTTTAAATGGAGACGTTTATATGCCATGTAATGTCGTATGAGGGAAATCGTGCTGGGACAAAGAGTACACGGGACCTAGGGTTTTCGTCCCACCTGAACGACTAAACGATGTTCCTTGCCTGACAATGACAAGGGGGTAAACCACGTTGAACAATCAAACTTTCTAGGCCAACACCTAGATCGAACCCCGGACTTACTGGTTACTGAGTAAGGGCTTTACTCACTGAATCGCCATGGCTACCGAAATCAATGAAGCTTAAACTCCAGAAAAAAATACAAATCAACAAATCTTTAAAATAGCCAGATTAAATTGGCTTTTCATAACATTCTGCAGATTTTTAAGGTTCCAGGAACCACTCGAAAAAATCTTCATTTTTCGAGGACAAAATTCATGTCAGAGAGCTTCATGTCAACAAATCATATTGATATTGCTCAACTCTCAGTTCAACGGCTCGATCGTATGTGAATCAACAATATAACATCGGGTGAAATTAAAGATGAAGTCCAAGTATGCTAAACGGCGTATCAAAGTTCGCCGTCGTATAGGACCGTCTTAACAGCATAAAAGGCCCACGGGCAAAGCAGTTCACTGGGACCCATACGTACACAACCACTAACAGGATTAAAAATGTCAATGTCCACTTGTAACACAATAACAAATATTTATAGTTTAGTATTCATTTATTGACAGAACAGAAAGTCCCAACATACATAATTTTTTTTTTTTTTTTATAAACAATATTTTTATTCAGGATGGCAGAATGGGATTGGGGAACAGGCAGGCTTAGCCTATGTAAAAAAAAAACCCTTTCCCTAAATTAGCATACATAAATTAGCATGGGGCCCTCATTCTCGTTCGTGCCCGACCCCACCCCCACCCCCGGCAACTGCCGCATCAATACATTCATTAATGTGTACACATTTAGATAATGCATACACATTACATATGTGTGAGTCTGACGGACAATGACCACAATATGCCCCCTTTTAACTATGACACAAACATTAGGTGGAATATTACAAAATGTCTGTCACATTTCTGAAGAACTTGCTAAATATCCGCTCAACTGCATTGGAGCGGCCTTTATTTTGGAGAATTTAAAACTCGATTCGGGGACTTAAAAATTTCTAATAATCAGATATATTATCTCCCATAATATTACTAAGCATGAGCCACGCGGTACATCTAATCCCGAGATAATACCTAATTTCCACTCGGACCCAGCACCGGATTAACCATTGTGTGTGTGTGGGGGGGGGGGGCACTCAATCTAACACAAGTGACCAAGGGCGGGTCCAGAGATCGTGGATATGGGGAAAGGAGGGGGGGGACCGGAAGCGAAATCGTACGTTGTGAGCACCGAAGGCGCGAAGCGCTCAACATTGGGTCCAGGTGGCCTTCAGCGGAAAATTTCGAAAACTAGGATCTGAGACAAGAATCCAGTTCTAAAGTGCGCCCATTGGATCGCCCCCACCCCTCCCTTAAATCCTCCCTTGAGAACTTAGGCATTATTATTTCACACACATGAATGTAACTACATCAAACCTACGACGTAATTTGAAGTCGTTCAGTGATAAATAGGGGGTGGGGTGGCTTTAGTCATATCCGCGAAGGTCGTAACGTTACGACATGACCGAGATGATTTTTGTTGGAACCAAAACGCGCAATATGGTAAGTATTGTCTATACAGAAACTACACATATTATATACACCAACTTAACAAATAATTATAGACTAGGGTATAATCATCGATGAATACACGAGGCCAGAAATCAACGTTCCTCGATTCACCAACAACAAAAAGAAAACACTATGTTCGGAGATTACCAATGACATTTTTGACAGATTCTGCGTTGATTCCACCTCCAGTAGCACAACAAGTTGTAATCAAAATATTGCCGCTAAAGAGGATTTTAACGCGTTTTTGATATACTTTTCCCGCTGAATATCAAAAAAATAAAAATAAACCTAGATGACAGTCGAATGTACGACACGGCATCGCTAGATTACACCGAATTCTCGGATGTCCACCGCAACACGAACCCACGGATGGAAGGGGCCCCACTATCCAGAACTTTGAAAATCCGAGGTGGGTCTCGGAGGGCCCACCTCTGCCACTATAGCAGATGTAGTCCTCGGTCTGACCATGCTCACATCGCTTTTCCCGCAACTGAGATTGTGTACGTGTGTGTGTGTGGGGGGGGGGGGCTCATGTCGACGGCCCTGAGTCATGGACCCCACCATGCCAAGTTGTTAATCAGGCCCTGCTCGGATCTCAGTCCCATGACTACTAGGCTACTTTCCGAAAATATAGTAACAAAAGTCACCTCTTTTTTTAAAAAAAAAATATTTCTTTTATAGAAATTAATAAAAGTTACCGCCTTTTAGAATATTTATTTTAAGGAAACAGTTAATAACAGTTACCATTTTTTAAAATATTTATTTTACATAGAAGTTAATAAAAGTTAGTTACTTTAGTAACGGATTCTTATCGGACTCTGTCCAAAATAAAAGTTACCGCCTTTTAGAATATTTATTTTACGTTACCGCCTTTTAGAATATTTGAATGTATTGTGGTATCTCTATAACTAATAAGCTGATAAGATTATGAGCATTATCCACGGATTTCTCAGAAACAGGCCCCTCCCCGCTCCACCCGATGGCGCAAGGGAAATAACTCTAATTAATGAATTTATGATTTTAATTAGAGTAGTTTCCCCCATTTTCATTAAATAATTTATCCTTTTCTAAATTCCGCAAATAAAACATATCTCATATTTATTGAATAAATATAGCATCTTGGTGGTTTATTGTTCGCGAGAAATGAATAACCTAGCCTACACAGGTCTAACTCTGATAATTAGGTGGTTGTTTTGTTCAGATTTTGTGTAGACTCGATTGTCCAATATCTACCACGTGACTCGCGGCATGGTCGTTTCACAATGGCGGACAAAAGGTAACGTTGTGCAAGAATTATTACAAATATTGTTAATTTGTAGCCGTTTTGCATAGAATTAAACTTATCTGTGACCGAAACAAATTATCTTCTACATATTTTATATGATTTGGCATAATTATTTAGGATATGCAATGTTTTGCAAGTGAAATAAACTTCGGCCACTGCCTTTTCTTTTCGTCAATTCGTGTCGCGAATTTTCCTTTTCGTTTGTTCAGGGAATGCGAAACCGGTTATTCGGCTTTCTTCTAAACTATTTCAACCCGTGTAGTAATGTGAAATTTGAACAACACGAAATACCAGATTGAAGATCAGTATTAGATTTTGGTGGGCGTTTTCCGCATTGATTAAGGGGAATTTCACACAAGTTTCGTTTTCATTTGACGCAATATGATCTATTAATACTGAAGGGAGATAATCACGTATGATGATCCAGAATATTCCTAATTAGCCAATACTGAAATCTTCTATTTGTTCAATAGGTTACTGACTTCATGTGACAGATTATTAAACATTTGATTCAGAATTCAGCAAAACTACGCAATAAATAGCTTGAAGAATAGTTTAGCCTTTGTGTTAATCCAGCAAGTTTAGTTCAAGTACACATTGATAATCTGAGGACGTAACAACTAACATCCTAAAGCCCATCGCAGACCGACTAACATTTGTTGACCGTACAGTGTTTTCCACAAGGCCTGTCATTGAGTCAACTGGCGTGTTTTTGAATCCCTGGTTGTACGTGACAAGGAGTGTGGTCGCCTGTCCAACCTCGTAGGTTTTCTCTGTGTCCTTCGGTTTCGCCCCACTGCTGAAGACCCCTACGCGCAAGCGAATTATTGAAATAAAAAAATTAAACCGTATGTTAGTCCCGAAATGATCCAGTTTGTGTCGAGTTGACGTTAAACCCCATCTCTCTCTCTCTTCTTGTTTCCTCCCGCTGCTAAAGACCCCTACGCGCAAGCGAATTATTGAAATAAAAAAAATTAAACCATGTGTTAGTCCCAAAATGACCTACTTTGTGTGGAGTTGACATTAAACCCAATCTCTCTCTCTCTCTCTCTCCTGGGGATTCTGCACAAATGTAGGTAAGGGTTACGATAATCCAGTAACCAATCCTTGTTTAAATAGGGAGTCGTGGTGCTTCAGTACGAAACCTGCTGGCTCGCTATCCTCGAAGTTTCGGGTTTGCTCCTGGTATTGTCCGAGAAAGTTCATCAGGATTTTCTGACGTAGTTCTCCCTTGCCACGTATAGTCGTTCGGATGGGACGGAAAACCGTCTTCCCATATAGACATCTATCCACTGAAATAGATTTTAATACTCGATAAACAATATTGTATAATAATACCAAATAGAATAACCCCTATCTGTTCCGTGTATACATTGGACGTTAAACCCCATTTCATTTCATTTCATTTCCTCTATTAATAACTACACCCGTGTGCTTTTGTTTATTTCAGTAATCAAATACCTGGCTCTGGTGTTAATTTTAGATATATATATATATATTTTTGTATGTTTCAGTATTCGAGTACCTCCCATGTTGTGGGCTCAAAGAAAAGACAGAATATGGTTAACAATACAATTAGAAAATGTTAAAGATTCTCAAATTGATTTGACAGATAAAAAACTACATTTCAAGTAAGTAGGATTGGCCATGGGTGGCTGAACAATCTTAATATATGAGTTTAAGATCAATGGTCCGTCATTTGAGTTAGGTGGTAGGATTTCAGTCCCACACTTGCACATGACCAGAAGTAGGGTCGCCATTCTAGCCTCATAGGTTTTCTCTGTGTCCTCCCACTGCTAAAGACCCTACATGCAAGAGAGTTATTGAAATAAATCTAGGCTGTATGTTAGTCCTAAAATACCTAGTTTGTGTTGAGTGGATGTTAAACTCTCTCTCTCTCTTTCTCTCTCTAACATAATTTATTTGGAATTGTGTAAAGGCGTGTGGATAACCAACCGGAAATAAATATGTTTAAGATTTGAAAATATGTCAGGCATGGTAAATTGTGTAGGGTACGTGTATATATTGATTACCTAGTTTTAAAAAAAAATTATTTGACATAATGTTTACAATCTTTACTCTGTTTATTTTTTTTACGAACCTGAAAAAAACCCGTTACGATTAAAGTAGTACTATTTTTCAATACAACAATTAAATATGATATGATATAATCAGGGTAAGAAATAACACGCGAACAGTCGTTCAGGTTATGCATCGGTTACCATGACCTGGAAACACGCGAACGGACTTCCGTTCTCGACCACCGAGCTATAATTTATAAACTAAAGGTTTCAGTTAAAATATTCCCTCCACTACTACATTAAAACATTTTACAATTATAAATAAATGCCTGAAAGATCGTTAAGTTCGCACCTGTCATTTTGTCGGTAGCAAATCAACTCGCGGACCCATCATACCTGGCAATGACATACTCATTTGCCTCTTTAGCGAACGAAAGCGCCAGATCAATCAACTGATTTCTATTGTTTTTATTTCTTAAATTAATGGTGATTGAGTAATAAAAATAAAACACCCAATGAAAAGGAATGTTATATTCGCAAATTATCAAATAAAAAACATACTTTTCAACAATGGATCTTCCGGTATTTACGTAATAGGTCAGAGGTGAAAATTCACACCGTGTCAATGACTTTGGCATTATTCCAATATTTTCACGTTGTCACTCACGGCTAATAATTTTATGACATGGAAAGTGATATGGAATCAGATTTTTTATGATTTACTGCCAGGCATATCGTAGAACATGATAATGTCGAAGAAATCAACTATTTGTTATTTTTGGGGGACGTTATGAATGATGCGAAGCAGCCGAGATCAAGCGTGTCGGCCGCCATATCTTGGATACGTTTCCAGACAGACGATACCACAAAACTTACGGATAATAATTCTAGAGTTTGGAAAGCTTAATTGAATCAAAACTTTTAGGATTTAATACAAGCTACATAGAGGAATATTACATTGCCGAAGATTTCAACAATATATTTTTATTTTCGATGCTATGAAGCAAAGAAGACGACAATTCCCACCATATATCCAACAAAGGCAGAAATGTCACATAGCGATGAAGTGACGGTCATTTGGGGCGATATTTCTTTCTAAAAGTTATATATTTATATTTACTTTGAACACTGTTCTTTTTTTAAAATAAAATCTTAGGAGATACATGTTCACGTTTATTATGACAGAGAAAAGTCATAATTTTAGTGGAACTGACTTTTCAATATTATTTATAGTAATATACCGGTAATTGTTAGTTTGTACAATTGAATTTTATATCATTGGAAAGAACACGACAATCTGTACATTTTTGTATAAAAAATTTTTTTATTTAGTTATTTGCAATTTTGTAGAGAGATTTAGGATTAACAATAATCCACTAATTCGCTTAGGGATATGGGCCCTGCTGATTTAATAAGCTTAGGGGTAGCTGGCTAATCTTTTAATTGGCCCCAAATCCCCCTAGGCTAATTCGAGGGTCGGCTCTAAACAAATATGGCATCGTAACCTATAGGTTACCAGTTCAAATTTGATGCAGATTAGCGTAACCTATTTTGAGGTTACCATATAAGAGGCTTATTTCATACCCTGATAATGAGTAACAGGTTGTTTATCTCCAAGATCTTATCTCATGATAAAACATAAAAACATGTTTATTGTTTACAGTTGATATATTATAGGAAAATATCTCTTGTCAACGAAGTTATCTCCCGTCATGTAAAACCATATGTTAGTCTCAAAATTATAATACAAGATGATTAATTCCATTTTATTCTTTTTGTTGTCCAGTCATATTTATTCTTTCTATCTTTCAGAGCTAAGGGAGGCCACGATAACGTACTACATGAAGTGGACTTAGAATTTTATAGTGATGTCATTCCAGAGGTATTGACTTCTTAAACATTTAACATAGCTGGATACCCGGATTCACTTGGGGCCCAAGATATGTGACCTTGACATCATAAATCATGGTCTAAATCATTCACAGGGTCATGCTGGTAAATTTCATACCACGTATGTGGGGTGGATTGCTGGGACGACGTGTGATAAGCTAACATACACACAGACATCTTTGATTTTATTTATATAGATTAACATATTTATTAGATATTTTGGATATTGGTTAAAACAAGCAACTGAGATTTAAGTAAAACTTGTGCTGTATATAAAAAAGCTTTAATCCTGCTGATGATGAAATGAAATGGGGTTTAACATCCTACTGATCTCCTCCAAACTGGGCTAATGAAGACGGGCATACGCCATACAGTGTGCTATGAGGGAAATTTTGGCCGCACAGCGGTGCTATGGCCTAAATTCCAGCTGTCAAGGGATCTTTTACGTGCTCTGCAATGTGTAGATGGGATCTCGGTTTTTCATCCCATCCAAACGACTAGACAGCTGTCCATGTTAGGCCCTCCTTCCTGCATCACTGACAAGGGGGAAAATGTGGATGAACTTTCTCGGCCCATGCGGGGATCGAACAACCGACCTCCAGACTAGCGAGCCAGCGTCTTACCCACTGGTTAATGATATAACAATACATATCATCATTGATAAGACAATTTATTTTTTTGTTATTTGCCTTTTCCAGGACTCGAAGAATCATAATAGTGGTCGTGATATAATTTTTCTTATAAAGAAAAAAGATCAAGATGCTGGCTACTGGCCAAGACTCTTAAAAGACACAAAAAAGGTAAATCATGGTAGGTTGGGGTCGGGGTGGGGGGATGGCCGAATGGTTAGCGCATGCTCGTTGTATCATAAGGTCTGTCATTGAGTCAACTGGCGTGATTTCGATTTCCCAGTTGTATGTGACAAGGAGTAGGTTCGTTTGTCCAACCTCGTGGGTTTTCTTTGGGTCCTTCGATTTCCTTCCACTGCTAAAGACCACTACATGCAAGCGAATTATTGAAATAAAATTGAACCATATGTTAGTCCCGAAATGACCAACTTTGTGTTGAAAAATTAAACTTAACAATATTAAACATGTCAATTATTGATTACACAAAAGACAACCAACCAATCAATTTTTATACGCTGGATTATGGCCCCTGATTGTACGAAAAATCACGTTTTTAGCTTGTGGACACTACAGAGGTCACAATTTTTATCCGATTTTGTTGAAACTTGAAATCTAAGTTGATAATCCAAAGATCTCGGTTCCTTTCGATACTCGCGCATATCGGACCGTAACTTCCTGAATTATGGCCCCTGATTGTAAGAAAATTCGCTTGTGGACCCTATAGAGGTCATAATTTTTATCCGATTTAAAAAAAACGTATTATTATATCACCGTTAAACCCTAAGGACGGCTGAGTTCGAATTTCGTGAAAATCCACCCAAAATTGACAGACAAAATGGCCGCCGTTCGTTCTCAAATTGCGTAAAAATATGGTATATCAAGGTTGTGGACACTATAGAGGTCACAATTTTTATCCGATTTTGTTGAAACTTGAAATGTAAGTTTATAACCCAAAGATTTCGGTTCCTTTCAATATTTGTGCATACCGGACCTTAACTTCCTGAATTACGGCCCCGGATTGTATGAAAAATCGCGGTTTTAGCTTGTGGACCCTATAGAGGTTATAATTTTTATCAGATTTAAAAAAACGTTTTATTATATCACCGTTACAACCTAAGGACGACTGAGTAAAAATATGGTATATCAAGGTTGTGGACCCTATAGAGGTCACAATTTTTATCCGATTTTGTTGAAACTTGAAATGTAAGTTTATAACCAAAAAATCTTGGTTCCTTTCGACATTCACGCATATCGAATTGTGGCCCTTGATTGTAGGAAAAATCACTTTCTTGTTAGCTTGTTCTCTATCCATCTCTCGAAAATGTGGGCGTATCCTGCCTGGCAGCCGCTGTTTTTTTTTTTAAAAATTCGCCTTTTCCATTTCAGCCCCATTTTTTGAAAACAGATTTTGATAAATGGAAGGATGAAGATGATTCTGATGCTGAAGATAATGAGAATTACGGTTTAGATGATGTAAGTTGATTATTGTGCGATAAATCGGCGCCGCTTGGGCTCAGGTGAGGAAGGCGTCTAGCTAACTTGGAGGTTCTGTGTTCAATCCCTGTGTTGGCCAAGAAAGTTCGTCAGGATTTTCCGGCGTAATTTCCGCTTGTTAGTGGTGCAGGACAGCAGATGAAATCGTTCAAGTATGAGAAAGTTACATTTCCAAAATTATGGCCAGTCGATGTTCAGTGCACGTAAAAGATACCTTGGCAGTTGCTTTTCGATATAATATAAGAGTAGGCCATAGTGCTGCTGTCCGACCAAAAGCTTCCTTATAGCACACTATGGCATGTGTCCGTCTTCATTATCCCAGATGTAGTAGACCAATACAATGTTAACCCCCTTTCATTTCCTATTCCACAAAGAGGGGGGTTGACGTTAAACCCCATTTCTCTCCTATTCCACAAAGCACTTTCAGAAACACATTCCTAGAACACGACTGAGAATCTCTTGTTCCCATACTAGAAAATGTGTTACAATGTATTGAGATGGTTTATTTGTAAATGATTTTATACAATATATTGAAAGATTATTTATTTGTAAATGTTTTGATATATTTTAGATGATGGGTTCAATGGGAGGACTACCTCCAGGGGTACGTTTATATATTTATATAGGCTAGACAAGTGGCCCTTCTACTCATTTTATACTCGGCTACCTTCTTGTCAAGGGTAGCATCTAGATGGGGCTGACAAATAATGTCTTGCCTAGATCGTTTAAATTGGGGGGTGGGGGTGGATAGCCGAATGGTTAGCATGTGTGCGCTATATCATAAGGCCTGTCATTGTGTCAACTGGCGTGGATACGAATCCCCGGTTGTACGTGACAAGGAGTAGGGTCGCCTTTCCAACCTCGTGGGTTTTCTCTGAGTCCTCCGGTTTTCTACCACTGCTAAAGGCTAAAGACTCCTACGTGCAGCGAATTATTGAAATAAGATTAAAGCATATGTTAGTCCCGAAATGACATAGTTTGTGTCGAGTGGACGTTAAACCCATCTCTCTCTCTCTCTCTCTGTTTAAATGGAGCGGAGAAACTTGCATGTACCCACTGGTCCTTGAAATTTGGTCAAGAAAAGGTGGAAATGCTGTTGTCCAGGATAAAACTTCCCTACCTAGCAATGAACACATAACTGTATAGATGACAATGGGTTATTTAAATAGGGTGGATAAAACATGCATGTACCCACTGGAGTTCACTTAAAATTGACGAGTACGCAGAAATGCTGCTGCCCAGGTTAAAACTTTCCTACCTTGTAATGCCCATGTGAAAGTAGTGGGAGTGACAAATATTGTCTTGTCTGGTCGTTTAGAGAAACATGAATGTACCTACTGGAGAACTGTCTAGATCACTAGGTGTCATTACTGATGTCACATTGTAACTTGTACCCTGGCTTTATTTTAGATGATGAATCAGATGGGAGGATTTTCACCAGGAGATGAGGTCAGAATTATTATTTTTTTAAAGAAAAAAATTGTATTTGATTTAACTTGTTGAATAGTTATCATTAACTACAGATAATTAGTGGCAAGCAATTAGCTTAATTACGTATTTTGGTAAATTACTTTATTCTGAGCCGAGTTATCACTGTTTGAGGTTTTGACATAGATTGTTTATTATTGTAAAACTCTGTTTAATTCTCTGCCACCCAATGATCTAGAGTTGATTATGAGTTTGTCATATGAATAAATGTCGAAATAATAATTTATATAACATTTGAAGCCAAACGAAAGATCAACAATAGGCAGATTTAGCTCTTTTATAGTACATCTAGTAAATATAAAATATTGTGAAAATAAATAACTATATTGTTTTTTTTTTTAAAAAATAGGATAAAGAAAATGAAGAAGATAGTGATGATGATGGTAAGTAGCATGTCATTGTTTTTTTATGGTGCTTGAGTATTGGGTCCTATCTGTGGTACTTTTACACACGAATCCAAACTTTGGTGTGACAAATCCCCTAATTCTAGGGTGTTTATTGTGACCACCGACAAGATGTCGCTAAAAAGGAGTGGCTGTCTGGGAGCTTACAAGGAGATGTCACTAAGGCTGTTGTACATGTACAGATTTTACAGAAGTTTATATTGAGTCTCACACCTCTTTGTTTCCAAACATAAACATATTTGTATTTTTATATTTCAGATTTACCCGACTTGCAATGATAAAGTTGTCAGCACAACTATAAAACCATCTTTTTAAGTATCCGTTATCCAAGTGTTGACAGACAATTATGGAAGTGTTTATTTCAGAACATGATGTATTACAAAGATCAAAGGACAACATGACTTGATCCATCTTAGTTCGAAATTTGAACGTTGAGAAAATAAGATAATTTCATGGTCGTCGTAGGCAAATTGTATCTCGTCTAGTATCTTCGTATTAATCCTTTTATAAAGATTGTTATTCTGTATGTTTAAATTGTTTGTGTTTCTTGTTTGATTTGTGGGGATGGGGGAGGGGAACGGGGGGAATGCTTTAAAGCCCGTTAACTGTATTGTTTCAATCATTTGGATTTATTGTTAGCTTTTAAAGAAATTATTTTATTAAAATACAACATGACTAGGGTTGGCCGAAAGGTTTAACGTGTGGTTCTTAGATCATAACCCTGTCATTGAGTCAAGTGGTGTGACTTCGATTCCCTGATTCTACATGACAAGAAGTAGAGTTGTCTGTCCATCCTCGTGGCTTTTCTCTGGGCCCTCCAGTTTCCTCCCACCGCTAAAGTTCCCCACGTAATACTGAACCAAAATGAACCATATGTTAGTCCTGAAATGACCTAGTTTGTGTCAAGAATATGATAAACCCTTATTTTTGATTTGGAAAGAATTCTGTTAACCTCATTCATTATATAAAGAAAAAAAAGAATTAAGTCGAATTTTTGGTTTTTATTCATAATAATATTCAAATTATATGGGCATATATTATATTGAATTTTATTAGGGCATCATATTACTGAATTATATTCCTTGATCATGTGAATTTCAAGACCCAGGGACAAAGACTATCAAATGCATTGTTTAATATCAATATTTTTTTTGCACACTAAATACGTAATAATGAAGATACGAAGATAATTAATGTTATTTTAATTCTATTTCTCATACTGAGAATAAATTGTTCATTTTCATATAATCATTTATTAGTGGTCTTCTTTATTACTTGTCTTAGTTCTTCCAATGGTACTAAAAATTCAGGTCCCGTGACACATTGGCATCATGCATATAAAAAATCCTTGACAGTTGGAATTTGATATAAGAATAGGCCGTCTTGCTGCTTACTGGGCAAAATGTTCCTAATAGCACATTGTATGGCGTTTGCCCGTCTTCATTATCCCAGTCTGTGCAGAACAGTAGGACGTTAAAACCCATGGTTGTCTGTTCAATGAAATGAATTGTGGGTTAACATCCCACGTTTCTGCACCAACTGGGCTGATAAAGACGGGCATTCACCATGTTGTGTGCTATGAGATTAATTTTACCAAGGCAGCAGCTTTTCTACCATCAAGAGTTGTTTACGCAGTTCAGGATTTAGATAAACAGATGCACTAGGCCCCGCCCAATCCCCCACTGTCGTGACTAGATTAAGACACCCAGGACCTCAATTTTCTGTACCATCCAAACAATTAGACACTGTTACATGCCAGGTCATCTGTTCCAAACCACTGACAAGGGGAAACCACGCTGTAAAATCCTGGGAAACTTTCTTAAGACAAACCCAGGACCTTTTCCGTTTCTCTCTAATTTCTTCTGTCAAAGAACGGGGGGTTGGATGGCCGAATGGTTAGCGCGTGCCTGCTGTATCATAAAGTCTGTCATTGAGTCAACGGCGTGGTTTCGAATCCCCGGTTGTACGTGACAAGGAGTAGGGTCGCCTGTCCAACATCGTGGGTTTTCTCCGGTTTCCTCCCACTCCTAAAGACCCCTACGTGCAAGCGAATTATTGCAATAAAATTGAACAATGTGTTAAGTCGCGAAATGACCTAGTTTGTGTCGAGTGGACGTTAAACCCCATTTCTCTCACTCTCTTACATTTATTTAAAAAAGTATTTATTCAGAATTCTTATATTCCACCATGAAGGGAATGATATGAATAAATTGGATACAGTAACAAAGCTGCTTAATCTATATATATATATTTGTGACTGTCGTTTGTCTGTCTGTTTGTCTGTCTGTTCTGGGTTGGCGGCTACACTAGGTCTGCCCCGAGTCTGAAATTTGGGGTATAGGGGTAGCTCGGACCGGGGAGTAACATAGGCCAGGTGGCGTTAGTCTACCACTTCCGGTTTCGGAGTTATGACCCCTGAGCGAAGCAGGTCTGTTCGGGGTTGGCGGCTACACTAGGTCTGCCCCGAGTCTGAAATTTGGGGTATAGGGGTAGCTCGGACCGGGGAGTAACATAGGCCAGGTGGTGTTAGTCTACCACTTCCGGTTTCGGAGTTATGACACCCGAGCGAAGCCGGGTATCCTGCTAGTGCTTATATAAAACTAGATTGAATATCTAACAAGAACAGTATGGCAAGCTTAGCTGTTTATGACAAGCTTAGTCTTTTGTTGGTATAGGAATACATCACGGCAACTCTGGTATCCTGTAATCAGACTAATTAAATACTCAGCACCTTTTGGACAGCAGAAAATAGTTTGAAACTAAAGATTAAATACAGAAACTATACGATACTTGAGTGCTTTTGATAATATCTTGCATATAACAGTGTTGGTCGAGAAAGTTCTCCCCCATGTAATGAAATGGTGTTTAACGTGTTGCTGGGCTGATGAAGATGGGCCTACACCATACAGTGTTTTAACAATTTTGCCCATACAGCCAATTCTGTTTATATCGAATTCCAACTGCCAAGGGATTTTTTACGTCCACCCCAATGTGTACATGGGACCTTGTTTTTTTTTTTGTCCCATCCAAACACCTATACATTGTTCCTTGCTGGGAACTCGGTCCTGCACCACTGACAAGGGGGGAACCACGTCAGGGAAATCATGAACTTTCTCGGTAAATGCAGGGATCAACCACAGTTCCTTCCCGTGAGCAAGCCACATACTTACTCAATGATCCACCTGGAAAGTTTGTATCGAGGAAAAAAAACCCAAAACAAGGTCCTGTGTACACTTAAACAGAAAGCTTTGGCAGTCAACAAAGAGATGGACGTCCTGCTGGTCTATCCCCGTTTTCAGTAGCCCAGTTGGTGCAGGAGAGTAGGATGTTAAGCCCCATTTCATTACCAATAATCATCTTTCATGCAAGGAAGCCCCAACAAAAGTTGAAACAAAATTAAATGGGGTTTAACGTCCTGTTCCTATAGTAACTGGGTTGATGAAGACGGGCATACGCCATACAGTGTACTATAAGGGAAATTTTACCCAGGCAGCCTACTCTTATAATGAATTCCAACTGCCAGGGAATTTTTTACGTGCACGCCAATGTATACATGGGACCTCCGTCCTGCACCACTGACAAGGGGGCAACCACGTCGGAAAATCACAAAGAACTTTCTCGGTCAATGCAGGAACTGAACACGCAACCTCCAGTCTAGCGCGCCAGCGTCTTACCCACTTAGCCACCGTGGCTCCTCAACCAAAATGAAATATACCAGAAGACTGAAATTGTTGTTTATTTGTTTTATTTATTTACAATGAAATAGTCGTGTGGTACAGACAGAACTAGACCACAATGGTTCATATTGTACAACAGATCAGATTCTGTATAAATATGGAGATTTATAATAAACCTTGTTCTCTAACTAAATGTTCATTTATTTAAACTTGTATAATAGTAGATTCAGACTTTATTGATACTAACACTCCTATTTATTTTATTAAATCTCCAATTCAACAGACCTTTTAGATAAAACACTGATTTAATTTATTAAACCTTCAATTCAACAGACTTTATAGATATAACACCAATTTATAGATAAAATGCCAATTTATTTTATTAAACCTTTGGCTTAAAGTGTGGTACACTTAAACAGGTTTACTGATATTTCAACAAGCTGTAATATATTTAAATTTGAATTCAGCAGAATAAATAGTAATAAGTTACATTTTGACAGATTTTTGATTTCATATTTGGCAAGAAATTAACATGGACAAGGCTTTATTTGATGAAACTAAAATCACTTAAATTGAGTACTTAACCAAATTTTTTAAGCAATATAAATTTTCATTAAAAAAACCCTTGCTTTGAACCATGTTTTATAATCCGTCTGTTGTAGTTTGCGTATTAAACAGAAAAATTTGATTTACTTTGTGAAAATAAAAAAAACGAAACAAAAAATACTTCCACCTTGCAAAAAAAAAAAAAAAAATAACATGTTTTTCTAAAAACAAAGCATGACACAGGTGATATAATGGTAGTTTATATTCTATATACAATTTTACATACATGCAAATATCACATCGATAATTATTAATTTAATATTTTCACTTCCCCTATCTTAACATAATTTACATAAAGCAGTGACAGGGCTGCCCTTAAGGATCAGAACCAGTTACATCAAGTTCAGTTTAGTATACATTGAGCATTCAATATATCTAATTTTTTTCTCTGTTCAGATAATTCTATTTTACTTAAATTACTTTTTAAGTTACAAAATACAAATATATTGGGATCACATCCATGTTACCATCGGAAATGCGTGCATGGCTCCATACATATTATATGTCCTAACAATTTTGGGGTGGGTTGACCGGGAGATTTGCCTCAATTCACTCACTTCACCAAAGTCGTAAGCACCACATAAGAATTTTAGGGGGTTTGAGGGGTCCTTGGAAACATACCCAAGATGCTGCCCTGCCACAATGATGAGTATTCTATTCTCAAAGGCTCTTATTCAAGTCATATTTACCTTGATGTACAAAAATAATATACTTTTAGAAATTAACACAAGATTTCTAGTTGAAAACAGAGAGAACAGATACCTGAAGAAATAATTTGCAAAATATGAAATAAAATACGACATAAAAATATTCCTAAGCTCCCCAATTGTTTCATGGCCATTGTTTTTTCATCCATCCAGAATTCAAATATTCCATGGATATCGTTTTTTTTCTTTTTCATTGACCAAAGGTGTTCGTTCAAATCTTGGAACACATTCAAGTTCATCTGGGCTAAAGTTAATTTTTTTTTTTGTGATATTTTTCTAAATAAAGCCCCGTTATCCCTTTCGCTATTTTAAAATAAGCATTCTTTTACATACAATTAATTGTATTTCTATAAATAATTCAGATTTGAAGACTGGAAAAAAAGATATATTTGAATAAAACAAACACCCCCCAATTCTAGTGATAACTGATAAATATAAATTTTATTAATTTTTCTGAATCTTACTAAAATCTTCACCCTTTTGTTTTTAATGAATAGTAGTCTTATACATAGTATAAACATATTAATATAACTTTAATTCTACGGCCAGTTTTACATTGTCATGTATGAAATGAAATGGGACCGTTCCCATGTATGCAGCAAAAGGTCGGTAAGCACGACGACATGCACTGAAATGCACACATGGAAAAAGAACCTAAGAGTAGGCAGAGCGCCATAAATTCTGAACTCGTATTTTTTACCCGCTTTTTTATTGATCATCAAATGACTAATTCTAAAGCGTCTTTCTGCGAATCAAGTTCCGCAGTTCTGTTGACGTAAATAACTATAATGATGTAAACACATAAAATGACTGGTTTGATAATTCAATAAATAAATTTAAGGTAAGTATATGAATTGTCCTAGAATTTAAATATTTTTTTTTTTTTCCTAAATTTTCATTGTCATCATTTTTTCTTCTGTAGTTTTAGTTTTGCGTTTCTGGATTTGACACGTTTAACAAGAGCTTCTTTATAACTGTAAATATCACCGTCCCATTTCGTGACCGTCTGTTTCTCACAGACCCAAATTTCTTCAGCCACCTAAAATATATATAAATCATTTCTATATGAAATAGGACCGAGGTTGGGACGGAGGAGAGAGTACAGAACATTTAAAACTGTAATTGACTGACATTGAATTGGGTTCTGTCATGTCATAGTGGTGGTTTAAGTAAAATGAGGTTGAGGAAGAGGAGAGAGTGCTATTTGATCATAAAGTCCGAAACATTTTAAACTGTGATTGAGAGACATTGAATCATGTTCTGTCATAGTGGTGTAAGTAAAATCGTGACAGTAAAAAATGGATTTTTTTTAGGAAATGAAATGTGAGTTTAACGTCCTACTGTTCTGCTCCGAACTGGGTTAATGAAGACGGGCATACGCCATACAGTGTGCTATGAGGGAAAGTTTGCCCGGACAGCGGTACTACATCCTACTCTTATATCAATTCCAACTTGTTAAGGGATCTTTTACATGCACGCCAATGTGTACATAAGACCTTGTTTTTTTTTTTGTCCCATCCAAATGACTAGACAATTGTCCTCGTCAGGCCCACCATCCTCTGCATCACTGACAAGGGGAAACTACGTCGGAAAATCTGGATGAACTTTCACGGCCAATGTAGGGATCGAACACCCGACCCCCAGGCTGGCGAGCTAACATCTTACCCACTTAGCCACAGTAACCCCCCAATTTTTATTAGGCTAATTTGAATGACTAGTCACTGTCCAGCCAACTTACTGGCAAATCCTGGGGCACTTTCTCGGCCAACATCAAGGGTGGCTAACTCACTGAGCCACTGCAGCGGCTTGTACACTGAATAACATCTACATACCTGATTAATAAGTCTAAAATCGTGGCTAACCAACATTATACCACCCTCAAATTCATTTAACGCCTCAGCCAGCGTGTCGATGGTTTCTATATCAAGATGGTTAGTAGGTTCGTCAAGCAGTAATAAATGGGGAGATTGCCATGCCAACCAAGCAAAGATAACTCTACATCTCTGACCATCAGATAAATTTCGGATTGGGCAGACCTGAAAATAAGAGGAGATAATTAGAATAAGAACTTTACAATGAAATCTTATTAAAAGTTTGGCCTCTAGTTAATAATTTAACCAACCTTCCTTGACATAGAAAAACTGCTACAGACGGCCGTAAAAATACAAAATCACTAGTTTTATTAAAGAATTTAGATCGACTTCGATCAAATCAACTTGACGTCTATTCTGCACCAACTGGGCAAATTTGCTTTCAGGAAAATATACATTCAGGACCTAGTTTATTTTTTGGAGTTTTTTTTTTTTTGGCCATCTGAAAAACTAGACACTGCCTATTGCCAGGCTCTCGGTCCTGCATCACTGACTAAAACAAACCAAAATGGAACCAACCTGAGGAAGTTTCTGAGTTTGAAATGGGATGGAAGCCGTGATCCTGCCCGAGTCACATGGCCCAATAAATTTAAATAATAATGAAACGTACCTGTTGTGGACCGGACAGACCGTATCGACCTACTATCTTTCTCATTTCTTCTCGTTCTGTGACCTCTGGGAACTGTGCCATCATCCACTCCAAGGCGGACATGTCTAAATTCAACTGGTCTTGAAGATGCTACAACAAAAGCACAATTATTCAAATTTACTGTCAGGATATGGGGATAAACATTTCAATTCACTTGATACAGACCCAAGTCATTTCGGTAATCCAAAAATTTTATTAAAATAATTTTGCTTGCATGTAGAAGTCTTTAGCAGTGGGAGGAGACGACTATGAGATAACCCACGAGGTTGGATACATGACCCTTCTCATCACGTACAAGTGTGAGATCGATACCACACAGACCTTATGATCTAAAGACAGTCTATAGATGTTGTCATACTCCTTTACTAACCCAACTTATTCCTATTATTAAGGAATAGTGGTCTGAAGCCTTCTTTGTGTTAATTGAGTCTCTTCCCTTTATTAATAAAAGGCTTTGATCCTAGATGGAATTCTGGGATGGAGTGAAATGTAAGATGGCTGTTTTTAATTAGCCCATCATCAGGTCATCTTGTGGCCTATACACCCCAATACCACATGGTGGAGATGCCAAACTCCCATTTCTAGTATGTAGAATGTGAAGAACTAGTTTACAAGTGATATTTTTGATTTGTTAAATATGTAAATTTACCTGATGATATCTGGCTATTCGTAAATGAGAATGTCTTCGTATTAAACCATCCGATGGTACCAACTGAAATAATCAACAACAACTTCAATAACTAATACTATAACTACACAGACTAATTTTATCTCAGCCTTCCTGTAACAAGATATGTGGCCCTGAAAACACATAACTGATTAAATCCAAGGAATTTCTCAGCAGAAAGAGAAATTGCATTTAACGTCCACTTGACACAAACTATGTCATTTCAGGACTAACATATGGTTCAATTTTATTTGAACAATTTGCTAGCGCGTAGGGGTCTTTAGCATTAGGATATAACCAGAGTAAACTGAGAAAACCTATGAGGATGGACAGGCGACAATATTCCTTGTCACGCCAGTTGATTCAATAAGAAACCCTATGACGCAACATGCATGCGTTGATCATTTGGCAAGCCAACCCACCAAATTTCTCAACAAGTGGGACGGAAGACTTTATTCAGCAAGAGATGGCATTTTTCCAAGTATTTTCTTGCATGTAGGGTTCTTTAACAGTGGTACGAAACCGAAGGACCTGTACAAGCCTTGAGGTTGGACAGGGAACCCTATACCTTGCCATGTTCTAGCTGGCAAGACCTTGTGCTCTAAAGTGCACCTGCTCGTCCACCCAACCCTCTGGTTGTTGACTAACAAATCTGAGTAAATACTTACATCTCCAACAATCAGATTAAGTAACGTAGATTTGCCGGCTCCATTTGGTCCGACCAGAGCTACTCTTGTATCCAAATCAACACCAAAATCTAAATTTTGATAAATCCATGGCTAAAAAGAGAAAATAAACTGCATTTAGAATTTATATCATTTATAACAGTGAGGCTGAAATCCCAATAAATTAATTAATCGCACATTTATTTTTTTCAAAAGTATCAAGCAATCAAACTGATTATCAACTATACACTAAGTTTCATCACTCTCTTTCAGATAGAATCAAAGTTATATCTCAACCAATGGTTCATACATCCAATAATATGCATCTTTGGTTAGTTGACCTCAAAGCACTGCGAACGTGTTAATTGGAAATTTAATCATTACCATATAAATTGAAGATCATTTGGTTAGAAATACAAGCCAACAGTGAGGCTGATGTCCCCGCCGAAATCCCAAAATAAATAGATGATACATATTAAAGTTATTGTGTCCCAAAGCATCAGCCAATCAAATGGCTTATCTTTACTTCCCTAAGCAGAAAATGTTCATTATCGAACTTAGTCAAGGTATTGATGTGATTAAACTATACACCAAGCCTCCTCACTCTCACATAATTAGAACTAAATTTATCGTGTCCCAAAGCATCAACCAATCAAAATGCTTAGTCCCAAAAAGTGTGATGGACAGGCAGAAAGACCGACAAAATTACTCATTTCAGGGGAGCAGGTGTCTCATAATCTGTCCCCATGCTCGACAAGAAAATGAAACTGGCCAGATGGGTCGAAAAACTGAGTACGTCATAGCACTGCTGAAGGGAGAAAAATTTCTGATAGAGTTGCATGAAGTAGGCAGGTGTTTAAACATTATTAGCTCAATTAGTACAGGAAAGATGGAGGTAAAACACAATCAGTTCAACACTGGATCAAGTTTTTACTCTAAATTAAAATTACAGTGGAAGCATCTGAAATTCAATGAGGTTTAACGTCCTGTTGTTATGCACCGACTGGACTAATGAAGTTGGGCATACACCATATAACATGTGCCAAGAGGAAAATTTTGTCAAAGATTCTCTTAATAGCATGGCAACACGAAATCTCGGTTTTTCAGGACAACTGAATACAATAGAAGCAGTATTATTATTTCTTGGTAATGTGTACTTTCACAAGGATGGGTTTCCAAAATATTTCTCATGTCGTAGTTTTATATTGTGAAATATAATAAATGGGGACTAACATATACCTAACTCATTTCGAATTCTAACTGTCAAGGGTTCCGTTACACAGGACCCCTGTTTTTTTTTTGTCCCAGCATTATAATAATTGTATTATTACCTTTCCGTCAGCGTATCTAAATGAAACATGTTGTACCATAATAACAGGTGGGGGTATTGTACCACAACTTGGAAAACAGAATGATATCGTCTGAAAATAAACAATAAATATCATTAATAATGAAAAGATACAAAACAAAAGATATCCTGGGCCCCGATTCCTAGAAAATTCTTAAGCCCGTTCTTGTGCTTAGAATTAAGTAGACTATGCATTTAAGTAAACTTACCTTATTTTGTGTTCCCAGAAAATTGTTAAGAACGTTCTTGTGCTTAGATTTTAAGTAGACTTCATTTTAAGCACAAGAACGTTATTATGCGTTCCAAGAAAAAACTTAAGCACAACTTCGTTCTTAAACATAGTCAATCTAAACACAAGTCCCAAGCAAGGTATACGGCTTGCTTACCAACCTTAAGTCTGTTCTGCTTCAAAAAGACGGCTGACCGTAGAGTTATTCGACGGCATTTCCGACACCTTTTGATACCAAAGAGACAATTACAAGACAGAGAAAATCCTTCTCCATAAGAAATTTCAAATTAAGAATGCTATAGAAAATTTCTCTTCTAGGCCTACCCTGAAACCATTTTATTTATTTGCCAATTAGTAAACAATAGGCTACAAACACACAGGCTACTTTAAGATCAGGGGCTCTCACAATTATTCAGTTTTTATGTGTCTGCGTTTTTTTATCTTGTGGCATATTTTATATGTGAATAGGGGACATGTCAAATGCATCGAAATGAACATTATATATGACGTCAATGAAGCAGACGACAAATTTAAGACGTAATTCGCATACCAAAGTTGTTTTTATGACATTAAAGAGCATCAACTTTACCAGTCACAATGTGCTTAGACTTATACTTGACTTGTGCTTTCGTAAGAATGGTCTTGAGAATTTTCTAGGGACGGTATTTTTATAAGTTTCTTACGTTAAGAAAAAGTGACTTTGTGCTTACTTAAAGAATTTTCTAGGAACAGGGCCATGGTTCTCAGATAATCTATACCAAAAAATCAGATGTTTTCATTTTGTGTTTTTATTTTGTCAAAGAATTACTATTTGGCTAAATGACTTCTCATAAACATTAAGTTGTTGTTTATAGGACTGTGTGATTATCCAGTAACATTTATCTCTTCATGTTGTTTATAGGAATGTATGATTATCCAGTCATTAACATTTATCAGGGTTGTCTACTTGAGTCCATGGATTTATACAAATGTTTGTTTAAAGATTTACTTAAGCAATTAATGAGCCCATTTGTATTCAGATTTCGGCCATGCAGGAATCAAACATGTCACAGGACCTTTAAGTTAGGGAGCCAAATCTTACTGATCGTCCCACCGCGGCTCCATTGACGATAATAAGAACATACCTGATCTTTTGAAACTTTTTCCGTAAGTCCACCGTCCACCATCTTTTTTAAAACCTTTTCTTTACTCTGAGCTTGTCTGGCTAACTTGGCTGAACCGTGACCAAATCTAGCTATATAGTTCTGAAAAACAAATTATAATCATTAACCTCACAAAACTCAAAACCAGGAATAAAATGTAAATTTCATTTCAATTGACCACCAATGGTCTTAAAATGTTATATATTAACAAAATATAAAATGTAAATTTCACTTCGAATGTCAACTGATGATCTTAAAAAAAAAATAGACATTACTAAAGTAAAGAGTTGTTTTAAACTTCAGTTCTATGCGTCAAAGAAAGAAGAAAAAGTCCCAATCTCAATGTCGTAGTTAGTGACATGTAATTCATGTCAGTATGAGATTAAAAATAATTTTTACTATGATAATATGTGGCATTTCTTATTTGTACCAATGTGTGAAATTTTTTTATTTAACTTCAGTCAACACAATTGATTGAATTCATACAATTTAAACCGTTCATATGACCTTCTTCAGCTCCGAAATATTGGCAGATTTTCCCAGACCCTCTTTAAATACCCTTTCCTAGTTCGACACACAGATCTAAGCCAGACAGGTATTTACATACCTTCATATGTGCTATTTGATCTTGTTCTGATTTATATCTTTTCATTTGGTTTTCTTCCAATTCAAATCTTGTCTGTATATAGGAATCATAATTACCCTGAAAAAAACAAAACAAAACCATCAAGTAAATGAAATGGTTGTTTAACGTCCTAATATTCTGCTCCGACTTGGCTAATTAAGACGGGTACGTGTCATACAATGTGCTTTGAGGGAAATTTTACCTGGACAGCAAAACCCAATATTTTTCCGCGATTCTCAACAAATTTAAACTATTTTCCAACAACGATTTGAAACTAAACATTATATACAGAAACTTTTGCTAAAATAGTACAACTACACGACAAGTTGTAGCGTAAATATGACTGTGATATATAACAATTACACGACAAGTTGTAGTGTATATGGCTGGGATATATAACAACTTACACCATATAATTTCAGTGTTTTTAACTGCATGTGGATAATATTTGTACAAACACCATTAAGGAAATCTTGTGAATGAGATATAACCACCAATATTCTTTTGTACCTGAAAAATACGAAAAGAAATAAAATGAAATGGAGTTTAATGTCGTACTGTTAAAATACAAAAATCTTTATTTAAATTGAAAACCACAAAACTAATCAACTATTTTGAAACTGTTCATCAGTAATTTCACATTTTTCAAACGAGAGCAAATTTTTACATTTTTACCATATAGGAATTCCAACTGCCAACTAGGTACTGATTTTTATAATGGAAGGAAAGAGAAATAATTTATATGAGCATGTTTTGTGGATATAGCGTATTATAAATTTACATATCTCAGATGGCCCTTGCTGTTTCTACCTATTGTTATAACACAATACAGAATATATATCTAGTACCACATGTACAAATATATAGTATAGCAAGTTTTATCATCATAGATATCCTAATGTCAGCCTTCCATAATTTGGAGTTCCTTGATACTTTCAATATGGGGTCTAACGGCTTTTAATTTCAAAGTATGTTCGTGCAATGTTCTGAGGGGGAATTGCCTGTTCTAATGTAATCAAATATTGCGCTTTAATCTGGAGTAGATATAACTTTTTGTTTTGTCCGTCACTATTGAAGATGTACACAAAACAGTATATAAAAGGCTTTCCCAAAAATCACTACAAAAGTAGCCAAGTCTAACTCAATATCATTCGACATTGAAAACCCAAATTATTTTGTCAATATAGCTTCTTTAAATACATTGAAAACACACAATATTTGTCAATTTAGCTCCTTTAAATACAAAAATTTCACAATTTAACCTTCAACGTGTCGAGACATTGAGATACTAAAAAGATCAAATATAAAAATCTTACGTAGATAATTCATTCTCCAACCAGACGCAAGCGTCTAAATCTAAATGATTTGTAGGTTCATCGAGTAATAGTAGGCCTGGTTTAATCAGCAAAACACGAGCCAGAGCAATTCTCATTCTCCATCCTCCAGAAAAATTCTTCACTTTCTGATTCTGCATTTCTTTAGTGAAACCTAAACCATGTAATATAAATGCGGCCTGCGCTTCGGTTTTAGACGCGTCCATATCGTCCAGACGTTCGTAGATATCCATCAACTGATCCATTGAATCTAAAAATAGAATATACATAATATGAAATGGGGTTTAACGTCCTACTGTTCTGCCCCGACTGGGCTAATGCCATACAGTGTGCTATGACCTACTCTTACAATGAATTCACAAAGAATTCCAGGGTTCTTTATGTGCATGCCGATATCTGCAAAAGACCTCAGATTTTCATACCATCCGAACGACTATTAACTGTTCCCTCTCTGCCCTGCATTTTCATGTGGACGTATCAAAAATACTGGATTCCTACTGTCGTGTAGTTTAAAATGTTCCGTCTAGATTAGATAGTGAGTGTTGTGTTTTCATTTGTTTACGTTCACAAGCAGTGTTGAGTAATTAATTAGTCTGTTAATTATTCAAACCTTTTGGGAACGTAAACAGATGTAAACCCAACAGGTCGGTATCGTAAAAAAAAGTTTTAATTTGTCGCTGAAAGATCTCAACTTGTAATATTAAATGTCCACGTACCTTGATCGGTTTTGTCTGATAATTCTTCAGCTTCTTTTTCTAGCCTGTTTTTCTCTTCTTCAACCTCCATTACAGCTTCTAGAGCAGTCATATCGCTAGCGGGCATCTCACGACGTAATAAATATATATCAGTATGTTTGGGTATGGGTAATTCTCTAGCTTCAAGGGCAGATAGTAATGATGATTTTCCTGTTTACAAAAAATAAAAAAATAGATAAATAACATTTTACTTTTCCACACTTATTTTACAATGACAACGGCGTTATCATATTATACATTTGAACATTTTCACCGGATACGATGAAATGACTTACCACAGCCGTTAGCACCAATCAGACCGTATCTTCTTCCAACATTCAGATGTAAACTGGTATTCATCAGAAGTTCGGCACCATGGAATCTCATGGATAGATGATCAAGATGGATGTCACGACTCAGAGCGTGTGATGTTAAATTGCCAGTACATGACCGAAACTTGGCTGCCATAGCTAAATCATCCATTCCTTTGGTAGCTTTTTCTATTTCTGAAAGTACAAGAAAACAAGGGTAAGAGGGGGAGACCAAAAATAACAAAGAAAAGAATGCAGGAAAATTTTCACCATATTCTCTTTTCATTATCTATTTTTTAACTATTAGAACGAGAACTGTCAGCTTGTTATCTGAATCTTACATAACACATCTTGAACAAAATATAATTATATACATTTAAGATTTAGATAATCTCCTAATTCCATCTTGAAACTTTGGTTGGGCTTAATAAAATAATGAATGAAAGACGATGTCGTATCTAAACCCCATTTTTGATGTCCACCCTACCTCACCGATAAGGAGGAACCATGTCGGAAAATCCTGACAAACTTTCTTGGGCAATGCGGTACCTCCAGGTACCACCATGGCTCGAGCATTAAGTAAGTGTGCCTTGTCTATCTGCAGGTTTGGCTTATGGGTTCCATCTGTTTGGTGCTGTCTTCACCCACTTACTATTATGTCATTACGAGAGGGAGAGAAATGGGGTTTAATGTCCAATCGACACAAACTAGGTCATTTTGTGACTAACACATGGTTCAATTTTATTTCAATAATTCGCTTGTGCGTGGGGGTCTTTAGCAGTGGCAGGAAACCGGAGGGCCCGGAGAAAACCCACGAGGTTGAACAGACGACCGTACTCCTTGTCACGTATAACCGGGGAATCGAAAACCCGCCAGTGGACTAAATGACAGGCCGTATGATATTGCGCGCGCACGTGTTAACCATTCCGCCATCCAACCCCCTGATGTCATTATGAGACTGTGTTATAATACATGTATTAATGTAAGAAGGGGGTGGGCGGATGGTTTAACACATGCATTAGATCACAAGGTCTGTCACCGAGTCAAGTGGCATGTATGCAACAAGAAGTATTATTAAGAGAAGGGAATAACAGCCAACAAAAAATACACCAAATCATCAAAAGTCTCTCAGAGAAGAGAATAACAATCTAACAAAAAATACACACAGAATAATCAAAAGTCTCTCAGGCGTCCAGTACATGTAATTTAAATTATAAGTTTTGTTATATACAGCAATAAATAATTCTAATACTGACAATAGAAAAAATAACATTTCTATTAAAACCACAATATGTTACAACAAAATACATTCATAAACTATTGATTTGCTAACAAGTCATTTCAATCCCTTATTTATTTTGTCTATCTAAAGACTCCAGATCTATTGGATTTAAAATATAAGAGAGAAGACACTAAAAGGATTACAATAAACAATGGTAATTAATCCATTAACCTAATTAGTATATTGAGTCCATATTGTAAACTGATCTCTATCTCTATAACTAGATCAAGATCACTGTTAAAACTGTAGCCGTGATTAGATCAGGGAATCAAAGCCATATAAAGAATAATCAAAGCTCACACTCACTACAGGGGTTAATCCTGACCCCAATTATAGGTGAACACCCCACATCCCATACACTTTAAATAATATAACAATAACTGCCATACATAACTTCAAAACTGTCATTCATTCTTAGGTTTTATAAAGATTTGTTTTAATAATCAGTTTACAATTTCATTTTAAATCTAAAAACAAAATTGTTTTCAAAAGTCTTCATGATATGATTAACTCATTTACCAATTTTTTTAATATTTTAATTTTATTTTTATTTATGATATTCTATCTATAGTGCTGTAAATTGTGTACTAAAATCATATATCTTTCTTTTGTACAATGAGTATGAGAGCAGCTTTACAAACTGGATTTTGGCGCTATACAAGTTCAATAAATTATCATTATCATTAATAAATCATTAATTCTATCTATTTTATACCTTGTGCTCCATTGTTCTTAACGTCCTTGCCATTGACTTCTTTACCATTTACGCCGTTTTCTTGGACACCATTTTCAACGTTTCCATTTTCTTCACCATTTTCTTTTACTTCGGCTTCAGGTTCAGCTCCACCGAATTTCAACAGTCGACTTTTGGCAGCCTCTTTTTTTCTGGCATCTCTCTTCTTTTTGTTATCAGATGGCATTTTGATGTTAGATGTGTGTTACTACAAAATTAGTAATAAATTAAAAGAATAAAAATTCAAAATCGCCAGAAGAGACTAGTGTCAAAGGGTTTTAATATTTTTTAACAAAAATAGGAAGCAGTATTAAAAAAGCTAGAAGAAATAAATTCGAGAAATAGCCAACCTTTGAGTTTCCATTTTTGTATTGATACTTTTGACTTACTGGGAAGCCTAAGGACATGGTAAAGATGTCCTCAATGAACTCATATTTTCATAAAAACCGGAAAAAACGCTAGAGTTCATTGACCTCTTTTTCCCTTTGGTCAACTGAAATTGTATTCACATACCTTAAAATATTACACTGCGTTTAGTTGTGAAATCTCTGACCAGAACCCTCCCAAAAAAAACCTGTTTCAGTGAAATCAGACCCGACTCTTCACTCCAACAAAATTACACAAAATGAAACAATCGTATTGCGTCAACAGTGACAGCCGGAATCACATGGCCCACGCATGCCGACAACGAGTTTCACCATCCCGCTAAAACCAATTTTCAAACACGATTCTTAAAGAATATTTACGGTTTAGAAACAATTTGGAGCGACTGGTTGACACATTTTACCTTTATGTTCAATATTGAAACAATTTCCAAGAGAAAAATACAGATTTTTTGTCATATAATTTCTTTTTTCTTTCCCTCGCAATTTGACTCACCTTTCGCTATTCTATACTTAGACACACATGTTCTGACGTCACCAACAAAAATCGTAAATGGGTCTCGTCGTAAAAACGAAAAACGAATTAACGTAATAGCAAATTTTAACGGAAATATATTGTATTTCGTTTCGGTTGTTAGTAACTGAATTGTAAAATTTAAATCAACCATATATTGTGAAATAGATGTAATTTGGAAGGAATTTTATGATATTGTGAAGTATATATATTTCTGCCAGGTTTCAGATGAGTTAGATATTAGAAATGATGTAGTTTCTAACGGTTTTATCGAGGAAGGAATTTCTTTTGACCAAAGTACTCGAGATTAGCCATTTACTGCACAGCTAATGTTTACAACCGGAAGTGAGAAATAAGGAACAACAACGCGTGGAATGAAGTTTTGTTTTGTTTCATTTTGTACCTGAAATTCTTGGAAAACGACGTTCATGTTATGTGACAGTCAGATTCAAAGAAAATACACCATTTATGGGATTTTAAAAGTTTGAACCAAAATGTTTGGTAATCTTTTTGGGGATGACGAGGAAGGTTTTGGAAGTGTAGCAGACGCCACTTCCCGTTATGTCGACTCCAAAGGAATACCAACCCCTCCCAGACCCCGACTTAAATGTAACCTAGCAGGAATTACGAATCAAGGAGCCACATGTTACCTGAATTCACTCCTACAGACATTACTTCTAACACCTGAATTTAGAGGTTATTCATTTATTTTAATTATATGGAAGCCACGTACGATGGCTAAGTTGGTGAGACGCTGGCTCGCTAGCCCGGGAGGTCGCATGTTCGATCCGTGCATTGTCCAAGAAAGTTCATCAGGATTTTCCGGCATGGTTTCCCCTTGTCAGTGGTGCAGAATGGAGGGCCAGACAAGAACAGCTATCTAGTTGTTCAGATGGGACGGAAAATCGAGAACCCATGTATATATTCGCGTAGCACGTAAATGATCCCTTGGCAGTTGGAAATCGATATAAGAGTAGGTCGTAGCGCCACTGTCTGGGCAAAATTTCCCTCATAGCACACTGTATGGCATATGCCCGTCTTCATTAGCCCAGTAGGAACAGAACAGTAGGACGTTAAACCCCGTTTCATTTCATTTAATTATATGAAATTGGTGAGGAGCCATGGTGGCTCATTGAGTAAGACATTGCAATTGGCATGTTCGATCCCAGTATTAACCGAGAAAGGTTTCCATGGAATTGATACGCCCTTGTAATGGGCGATCCTGTTTGATGTCGATATGAGGTGATTTAAGGTTATGTAATCAGGGTTAAGATTAGGGATAGGGTTAGTTCTAGTAAAATTTGCTGTCAGGGTCCAAGTTAAAAGTACTGACCTCCATTCCACGTGAAAACCAACAAATTGACTGCTTATTATCTGAAGTTTTATATAACTTCACTCAGGCCAACATAATGGTGACAGTTATACTGATCGCCTTAATGGAAAACAGTACACTAGTGTAGGGTGTAGCTATTACCCAGAAGCAAAACCTTTGTACGGAGCCCATACAGCTGTCCGTAATACTAGCTCAGACACTGCTACTCATAAGCCATATTTAACCAAGTAAATGGGAACGATTACTTGTTTGGCTCTTCTCACAATATCACACTAAGTGGAGCGGATGTTAAGCACCGCACATGCACACACACACAGTACATTAGCTATTATCAACAGAATGTTACTTTGAACACATTTGAAAGTACATAGCAATAATTAATGTCGAAATCTACAAGGGCAAATTATCAGTAAATACTATGTAATGCAAACTTTGTAGAAGATTTTTAAAAAGGCTGTATATTTACATACCGGTACACAATATCTAAAAGTTTTAGAATTTTTTGTAAAAGAATATAAAAATTGATAAGGAATTTCTGTGGATTGCATATAATTTGTGAATATCAATCAACTGTCTATAAAACTGAGAATGTGACTTCTATTTACTCAATACTGTATGTTTATTAATCCAATCAGTTGTAATATAAATAGAGTTGTTTAATCATTAGTTGATTATATAATTTCAGAATCTTTGTTCCAAATCCCTAGAGAAGAACTCGGAAATCTTCAGGATAGAGAAAAAATAGGAGCCAAGGTAATTAATTAGATTAAATGTACTGGTATATCAATTAAATTATTTTATATAAAAATACAACGTTTGGTCAAATATCACAATTAGCTTATTGAAGATGCATTATTCAAGAGCTAAATCTTCCTATTGCAGGTCTTTCTTTTGGCTTCAAATATTATATGAATTATTAATTAGACATTTATTAACATGACAAGCCCATAATAAACTCTCTAGACCATCGGACAGTTGTGGTTTTAAGTATAGTAGATTAGAACAGGTTGGCCATTTAATGATTTAATTTTTAGATGGAGAAGCAAGGCCAAGTCTCGAATAACAAGTACCGTTGTTATGATAATAAACAATCAATGCCACATCCTGTCAAAACTACAAACAGTGATAACTTCGTTCAGAATAAAATATTATAGCAAGAATGGCCAGCTCTGTATTCTAAATCTTAGTCTCTTACATAATGTATCTTTAATAAGAGCTAAGAATATTGTATGATGTTTTAATATCATCCAACTTAAGGGTACTTTGATATTTGAATACATTTGTTGCTCATAATGATGTAATTTTTCGAAATGATTCCTTTCACATTTGGACCTCTGTTCTACACTAATCAGATTTAAATGCATTATTTAATTGGTGGCATTGTTCAGATAAACTGCACACAAAAATTTGAATGGTTATGTGTTATTGGATTCGGAACTGTAAATAAGACTAAATACTATGTGTAATTTATTTGTTTCAGGTTCGAGTGATACCATTACAACTACAGAGATTATTTGTAAGAGTGTTGCTAAGTAACAGACAGAGTGTTTCTACACGTGAGCTCACGGAAAGTTTTGGATGGTCAAATAACGAGGTAATAATATAATTTTTTATCTTGAGAATATTTAGTTAAAAAGTACAAGAGGTCAAAATAAAATTCAACAGAAAGTAACATTTATATCGATACGAGAATTGTATGTATATCGTATCGTTGTATTGTTGAAAAATGTTTTTGTACATAAAAACTAATAAGCTTATTGATTGATGTCTTAAATGAAAATTAAATTAATAATTTATTGCAAAGCCAAACTCAGTTTCGTATTGTTATTTTAAAGTAGCTTAGTCTCTAACTCAATATTATCCCAAGTCTTCGACATTGAAAACAATTTAAATCAACTTTGATGTTGTGATCTTACCAGGAAAAGATGGACTTCTGATATCCAATATTTAAGACAAAATAAACATTTTACCATTGGTACACGAATCTTGAACCATAATGCGTTTCAGTGTCATTTGTGACAAAGGACTCAAAGAACGAGGCTAGACATCTTCTACAAGTCATGTCAAACGGTGGTCCCATATTCTTATCTGGAGACCATGCGCAATAAATACTATTGGTGTAGACTGGAATAACCAGATACTAGAGACTGCCATTCGATTGAGAATTTCTGGCGTATTTCGCCAAACATAACTGATTTGAAATTAGAGTAAAAACGGAAATGGTTGAATATAATTTATATATATTCGTATTACATTATTATATGTGTTGCGAGTCGCAACTTGCGACCCATTTGTGTCAATTTCTAGGTCCCAAATATTAGCGATTTAGCTTCTTTAAATTATATACTACTATCATTGGTTTTGCATGTTTAGGATTACGAGGGGGTGGGGTGGCTGAATGGTTAGTGCATGCGGGTTGTATCATAAGGTCTGTCATTGAGTCAACTGGCATGGTTTTGTCGATTTCCCGGTTGTACGTGACAAGGAGTAGGGTTGCCTATCTAACCGCATGAGTTTTCTTTGGCTCTCTCTCTCTCTCTCTCTCTCTCTCTCTCTCTCTCTCTCTCTCTCTACAGTAGCTATAATATATTAATCAACAGTACTAATTAAATGTATAGAAATAAATCATTTTCATTTAAAATATATTCTGTTGAATAATTATATTATCAGGAACTACAACAGCATGATGTACAGGAATTAAATAGAATATTATTTAGTGCTATCAGTGATTCGTTGGCAGGAACATCTGGTACCAACTTAATAGAACAACTTTATCATGGTTCTATTGTTAATCAGGTTTGTTACCACAACTTTATCATGGTTCTATTGTTAATCAGGTTTGTTACCACAACTTTATCATGGTTCTGTTGTAAATCAGGCCCTGGTTTCACAAAACATTCTCACACTTAAGTTGAGAATTTACTAAAAATTGTTCGCCTTATTTTTATACGCCCACATTTTCATGTGGACGTATATTGTCGTTGCCCCTGTCCGTCCGTCCACAATTGTTTGTGAACAGTCTACAGGTCACAATTTTTATCTGATTTAAATGAAACTTGAAATATATGATTATCACCCTAAGATCTCGGCTCCTTTCGATATTGGCATGTATCGGACTGTAACTTCATGGATTATGGCCCCTGATTGTACGAAAAATCATGTTTTTAGCTTGTGAACACTGTAGAGGTCACAATTTTTATCCGATTTAGTTTAAACTTGAAATGTATGATTATAACCCAAAGATCTCGGTTCCTTTCGCTATTCGTGCATATCGGAACGTAATTTCCTGAATAATGGCCCCTGATTGTACGAAAAATCGCGTTTTTAGCTTGTGGACCCTATAGAGGTCATAATTTTTGTCCGATTTAAAAAAACATATTATTATATCACAGTTAAACCCTAAGGACGGCTGAGTTCAAATTTCGTGAAAATCGGCCCAAAACTGACAGACAAAATGGCCGCCGTTTGTTCTCAAATAGCGTAAAAATATGGTATATGAAGGTTGTGGACCCTATAGAGGTCACAATTTTTATCCGATTTAGTTGAAACTTGAAATATAAGTTTATAACCCAAAGATCGTGGTTCCTTTCGATATTCGCGCATATCGGATCGTAACTTCCTGAATTATGGCCCCTGATTGTACAAAAAATTGCGTTTTTAGCTTGTGGACCCTATAGAGGTCATAATTTTTATCCGATCTGAAAAAACGTATTATTATATCACCATTACACCCTAAGGAAAGCTGAGCTGAGTTCGAATTTCGTGAAAATCGGCCCAAAAATGACAGATAAAATGACCACCCCTCTTCTCAAATAACGTAAAAATATGGTATATCAAGGTTGTGGACCCTATAGAGGTCACAATTTTTATCCGATTTTGTTAAAACTTGAAATGTAAGTTTATAATCCAAAGATCTCGGTTCCTGTCCATACTCGCACATATCGGACAGTATCTTCCCGAATTATGGCCCCTGATTGTTAGAAACATCACTTTTTTTTTTAGCTTGTTCTCTATCCATCTCTCGAAAATGTGGGCGTATCCTGCCTGGCAGCTGCTGGTATTTAAAATATAACCCTTTATAAAACTTTTGTTGTTTAATATATCAAATACATCAATAAGAAACTATGTGCAAACTTTTTTGTTTCTGGATCAAAAATATTCATCATAAACAGTGATTGGAAGTTGAGTAAATTCTTAAATTAAGTATTAGAATGTTTTGTGAAACCAGGGCCTGGTTAACTGTTGAAAGTCAGATACATACTGGTACCATTGATTTAAAAAGAATTGAGTATATTTGATATATTTAACAGATTAAGACATTTTATAATAAATATAACTTGTTATAGATAAAGTCATTTTATGATTAAATATAACTTTTGATATATTTAACAGATACAGCCATTTTATTATCAAATATAACTTGTGATATATTTAACAGATTATATTATAACTTGTGATATATTTAACAGATTATAATATAACTTGTGATATATTTAACAGATTATAATATAACTTGTGATATATTTAACAGATTATAATATAACTTGTGATATTTATCAGATTATAATATAACTTGTGATATATTTAACAGATTATAAGATAACTTGTGATTTATTTAACAGATTATAATATAACTTGTGATACATTTAACAGATTATGATATAACTTATGATATATTTAACAGATTATGATATAACTTGTGTTATATGATATAACTTGTGTTATATTTAACAGATTAAATGCATGGAGTGTGAAACTTGTAGAGAAAGGGAGGTAAGTAGTTAATTAATAATTAATCTTATGTCATCAGAATAACAAATAAAATGTCCAAGCAAGTCTCTTATACTTCACTTTTAATTTAAATTGGCAAATTTGATCAATTTTTAATCCCTTACATTAAACTAGACTATTGTCAATTAATCCCTTACATTTATGATGGGGGGTTGGATGGCCGAATGGTTAGCACGCGCGTGCTGTATCACGAGGCCTGTCATTGAGTCAACTGCTGTGGTTTCGATTCCCCGGTTGTACGTGACAAGGAGTAGGGTTGCCTGTCCAACCTCGAGGGTTTTCTCCTGTCCTCCGGTTTCCTCCCACTGCTAAAGACCCCTACGCGCAAGCGAATTATTGAAATAAAATTAAACCATATGTTAGTCCCGAAATGACCTAGTCTGTGTCGAGTGGACGTTAAACCCCATTTCTCTCTCTTTCTTTAATCTGATTGAAGTCAGGAGATTATATACCATTGATATTCTGTTTTAATTTTTGTCGATGGTAATTACGAATATTCACATTATTATTATAAACAAGCAAGTGCCACCTGAAGGTACTCTTAAAAATCTTTTAATGGGCCTCTTTTATTTTGTTTTTTTTTTCTCTGAAAAATTAGGCGTTTTTCAAAAAATCAGCATCAGCGACCTTTGACACCTGAAATTATTTTGAATTTTTCAGGAAGATTTTTTGGATTTGACGTTAACTGTAGCTGGTAATATTGATCTGAAAACAGCATTATGTAGATATTATCAGGAAACAGAATTAATGGACGGAAAAAATCAATATAAATGTGAAACTTGCAATAAACTAGTCAACGCTAAAAAGGTAAAATTATTCAATATCCCATATCGAACAAAGTTAGATGAGGGATATGAAATAGGTTTTGTCTGTCTATCTTGGTTTTATTTTTAGATTATATCTCACAAACCCAATGAAATTTGTACACACAACAACCTATTGTTTATTAGAAATTCTCAGATTTAATAATTTTGTGTTTCCATGGAAACAAATTTGACTACAGTTTTGGTATACATGGGCGGGAGATGTTGATGACTGTGTTTCATGACAACTGTTGGAATGTGGTAGAACAATAGCCTCCAAACCTTGCCATAAATGTAGTGAACATAGTTAGTGTAGATTTGATATAACCAGTTATTTTCATTTCTAATCCATTATGCTCGGTGAAATATATGAACAATCTAAATTGAACAACAGTCATTTACGCCTGCTTAGTCCATTCTATACATTTTTTTTTTAATTTTTATTTTGTCGTTTGTCTTAAATATTGGATATTAGGATCTCATTTTTTCACAAGATAACTAAATCAATATTGATTTAAAATGGACCAATATTGAAATGAAATGAAATGAAATGGGGTTTAACATCCTACTGTTCTGCTCCTATACTGGGCTAATGAAGACGGGCATACGCCATACAGTGTGCTATGAGGGAAATTTTGCCCGGTCAGCGGCACTATCGCCTACTCTTATATCGAATTCCAACTGCCAAGGGATCTTTTACGTGCATTCCAATGTATACACAGTCCTCGGTTTTTCGTATCATCCGAAGGACTAGACAGCTGTCCTTGTCAGGCCCTCCGTCCTGCATCACTGACAAGGGGGAACCACGCCGGAAAATCTGGATGTACTTTCTCGGCCAATGCAGGGATCGAACACCCGACCTCCAGGCTAGCGAGCCAGCGTCTTACCCACTTAGCCAAGTGATCCCCTTAACCAATATTGAAATGTAATTCAGAATATTATGGATGATATTGAGTCAGATATTTAGCTCCTTTCATTAATCTGTATTTTATTCGCTACACATTTATTTAATCAGTCTTTTACAATCGTTAACATGTCCATAATCTTGTTGTTTTTTTATGATTACATTGCACTTTGTAAAGTGCTCCTGAACATGTTATATGAAAGGGCGCACTATAAATATGCTGTAATAATAATAATAATAATATGTAGAATGGATTGTATAGTATGTTTTATTTTATCTCGTCGTTTACAGGGTGCTAAACTACGAAAGCTTCCACCAATACTATCTGTATCATTATTACGATTCAGTTACGACTTCCAGAAGATGGAGAGATACAAGGAATCAGGAAAATTCTCTTTTCCTTTAACCATAGACATGGCACCATATTCAGATCAGGTAATCTCTAGACCATGGCATAAACATGGCACTATACACCAATCAGGTACTCTAAACTATAGCATAAACATGACACCATACACCAGTCAGGTAATCTCTACACCATGATATAAACATGACACCATACACCAATCAGGTAAAATGGTTATCATGTGCATGCTGTATCATAAGACATGTCATTGAGTCAACTAGCAAGTTTCGAATCCCCGGTTGTACGTGGCAAGGAGTAGGATCACCTGTCCAACCGCGTGGGTTTTCTCCGGGTCCTCCGGTTTGCTCCCACTGCTAAAGACCCCCTACGCACAAGCGAATTATTGAAATAAATTTGAACCGTATATTATTCCCGAAATGACCTAGTTTGTGTCGAGTGGACATTAAACCCCATTTCTCTCTCTCTCTCCATTCAAGTAATCTAGATCATTGATAACCCTTTGGAGTTAATAAAATCATCTATTCCTCTACAAAAAACATAATTCTATCTACTGGTAAAGATACAGGTCTTCTAATGAACTTTAAAAACAGAAATAAAGGCACAAGATTGTTAACTTAAATACTGTTGCTGGTTCCATGCCCCTCCCATTTTAATCATTCAATACTTGCTACTGCCCTTACCACTTGTTTACTGTACCCTCAACCCCTCAATTTCTGATTGGATATTGATCAAAGTTTACAAAGCTTCTTTGTATGTAATTAATTTAATATTATAGTAGCTAATATCAGTTTCAACTTCTAAAATTCAAGTCTAAACTACTTCTCTATTTAATCATAATTCATGATGAGTGTTGTGATTTAGGCAGGTTATGCTTACCTGATTGACCACCTGATATCACGTGTTATATATTTGAGTTATTAATATATCTAAAACCTGTCTTTATTAACATATCTAAAACCTGTCTTTATTAACCTAGATGAAGCTAGAATGTTAAACCCCATTTTATTGCATTTGATTTACTGTAAAAACAAAATGTTATATTTCAGCCTAGTGTTTGTGATGAGTTCGAGTTATTTTCAATTGTAATACATCAAGGTGGAGCGTATGGTGGACATTATCACGCTTATATCAGAGATGTCGATAATCTAGGGACCTGGTATAATCCTGTAAGTAAATATCTTATATCACAGACGTTGATAATCTAGGGACTTGGTATAATCCTGTAAGTAAATATCTTATATCAGAGACGTCGATTGATAATCTAGGGACGTGGTATAATCCTGTAAGTAAATATCTTATATCAGAGATGTCGATAATCTAGGGACGTGGTATAATCCTGTAAGTAAATATCTTATATCAGAGATGTCGATAATCTAGGGACGTGGTATAATCCAGTAAGTTAAAGAGCACATAAAATGACCAAAACAAAACTATATGTATTTAATACATACACTTACTACAATTTAATCCATATCCATTTATGATTAATTAAGACATCTTCACTCAAGTATAATCCTGTCACTTAATATCTTATCATCGCTGATTGTCCATTTGTTGTCTGAAAGAAATTTCCCTCACAGAACACTTTATGGCGTATGCCTGTCTTTCTTAGCCCATTTGGTGCAGAAATTTAGGAGGTTAAACCCTCTTTTGTTCGTTCGTTCCTTCGTCTTTTTTGCGTTGTAATTTTTGACTTTTGTTATATAGGATGATGCAGAGATACAACTGATTCCTAGTGAAAAAAGTAAGAAACTGGATGTTCAAGAGTTTGATTCACCATTACAGTTAATAGAAGCTTTGTTAAATGAAAATAATAATAAAGCTATGGAACTGGATAAACTAGGCTCGGTAAGTTAATTATATGAGAAGAAAAGAATAAGCTATATTACCATTTCATTGCAAAATATCTATTTATTTAAATGCAGATTTTCAGTTCAGAACCTTTCATACTGAGGTCCTGTATTTGCTATTGGCAGCCCATTAAAGATCTGACATTTGGAAATTGCAAATAATAGCAATATTTCCATCATAACCAACAGCATGATGTGATTTATTCTCCATTAGACCAGTGGTACAGAAAAGTAGGACGTTAAACCCCATTTTATTTCAGGCCATGGTTAAAAGAACAGGTGTATCATGGAACAGTAGATTTAAACAAAAATATGGAGCAATGACAAAGGTTCGTATATTCACGATTTATCGATATGGACCAATAACAAAGGTCACATGTTAAACTAGGTCAAGTACGTTTGTCAAATGGTCATTACTCCGCTCAGAATAAAGTAATTTTATTAAAGTTGTCAATATATTCATTTTGAATTATCTATTTTGGAACTATTATATCAAGAACAGCCAGCTCTTTATCTAAATCTTATATAATGCATCTTTAAAATCCGTAGAGTTTTATTTCAAAATTGCTTATGTGGAAATCCATTATATATTTTTACAGTTTTTAAGAAAGCATGATGATGTGTTTGAATTCAACCAATCAAAAAACATGATACATCTGAAATCGACCAATCGTATATCAGATACTAGTAATAAAGAACCTGATAACCAATCAACAGATGGAGATAAAACAGATGTAAAATGGTAAATATAACCTCATTGTTCCGAATGATAATTCAGATATAAACTTCAGCAGACGCTAAGGAATAAGGAAGGGGGGTGGAGAAAGAAAGCAATAAGTTGGTGTGTTTAGAGAGGAAATGGGAGGAAGGAGAGGGAGAGAGATTCAATAATTCGCTTGCTTGAAGGGGTCTTTAGCAGTGGGAGGAAACCAGAGGACCCAGAGAAAACCCACAGGGTTGGACAGGCGACCCTACTCCTTGTCACGTACAACAGGGAAATCGAAACCATGCCAGTTGACTCAATGACAGACCTATGATACAACATGCACACACTAACCATTCGGCCATCCAACCTCAAACTAAAGAAAACTTGTGAGGTTCGACAGTCGACCCTATTCTTTGTTGAAAACCTTAATACTTGACTCAATAACATACCATATGATTTACGTGTTGGACCACTAGACCACTCATCTGTGTAATAAAAAGCAAACAAGGTAAATCACTGTATTTAATTATATGTTTTTACAGTAGACCAGAGTTACCTCCTCCTGAAGAGGGAAGATGTTGGTATGATTTTGACGATGCCAGAGTTTTTCCCATCAGAACTAGCGATATAGAGAAACAGTTTCATGGAAGAGAGAGTGCTTATATGCTGTTTTATAGACGTAAAAACTTACCCAGACCTTCCGAAGGTAAATATCTTACTTAAAATCATTCTTTGCATAAAATGTAGGTCAGAATTTATATACACTGAAGACCCCTTTTTCAAAAAAACATGTGACATAGACGTGCTGTTGTTGCATTACGACTTGCGGTTTCAAGTGATTTGCTTGTAATTTAGGGCTCAAATTGTAATAAATTAAGTTTGTTGAAATGATCGAGTGGCGGGGTGACCACGTTGGGTTACAGAGTGATATTACTTCTAGTTTAAGTCGCAACCGGGTCAACCACTAATAATATAATAATCATAATTAACCTCCTGTTTTGAAATTATTTATTTTTTTAAATTTCTCTTCCTCTCTACACTGGATACGCAGTTGTTCATGTTCGCATGATCGATAAAGATGTTGCACTGATCTTAAAACCTTATTCGTACTTCGGCAATACAATATAACGGAAAACACCGGAAAACACCATTTTATACTGAATACTGGAAAACACCGGAAAAACACTAAATACCGGAAAACACCGGAAAAACACTAAATAACGGAAAACACACTAAATACCGGAAAATACCCTAAATAGGTAACCCGGAGACTGCCACCCTAAATAGGTAACCGGGAGCCTGGTCCTCTGTGTGCCTGGGTTAGGGTTAGGGTTACGGTTAGTTTCCGGTTTATAGTATAGCCCTTCTCCGGGTTACCTATTTAGGGTGGTTTCCGGTATTTAGGGTGGTTTCCGGTATTTAGTGGTTTTCCGGTAGTTTTCCGATGTTTTCCAATTGTTTTCCGCTGTTTTTCGGTGTTTTCCGGTGTTTCGGTATAGCCCTTTGTACTTTCAGCCAGAAACAATCCGAGTTATTGTATCGGTAAAGATTTATTGGCAGAAGTAGAGATGGAGAATCGTGAGTTAGAGAAACAGCGGGCCGATTACGATGAATTAATAAATAAAATAACGCTACAGATTCACTTCAGTTCACAATATAACGTAAACAATGGTGTCCTTGAAACACGATCAGATTCTCTCGTTCCGTGGTTAGAGTTGATGTTTGACAGACGGCTCACGATGGTAGAATTATTATCGGCTATTATGGAGGTAGGTACACAGTAAATGAAATGAAATGAAATGTGGTTTAATGTCCTGCGGTTTAGCTCCTACTGGGCTTATAAAGATGGACATACAATGTGCTTTGAGGGAAATTATGCCTGGACAGCAGCGCTACGGCCTAGTCTTTTGTTGAATTCCAACTGTCAAAGGGTTCTTTTACGTGCACACCTATGTGTACATGGGACCTCGGCTTTGCATCCCATCCAAATGACTATACGTTGTCCCTTGCCAGGACCTTCGTCCTACAATACTGACAAGGGGGAATCACGTCAAAAAATCTTGATGAACTTTCTTGGCAAACGCAGGGATCGAACATGGGACCTCAAGGTTAGCGAGCCAACATCCTACTCCCTGAGTCACCGTGGCTCCCGTACCAGGGAGACTAAAATGTTTTGTTGAATAAAGATCAAGTCTGTTTGGTATACACGTCAGATGATCCCACACATTTGTCCAGTTGATGATGGAAATAGAGCAAACAACAATTCATTTGTGTATTTTGTATGAGTTTATGTTGGAGTGTTGTTGTATTTTGTATGAGTTTACGTTGGAGTGTTGTTGTATTTTGTATGAGTTTATATGATTGTGTTGCTGTATTTTGTATAAGTTTGTGCGAGTGTTGTTGTATTTTGTATGAGTTTATGTTGGAGTGTTGTTGTATTTTGTATGAGTTTATATGGAAGTGTTGTTGTATTTTGTATAAGTTCATGTTGGGGTGTTGTTGTATTTTGTATATGAGTCTTGATTTATTTTAATTACAGCTAGGAGGAGAATTGGTTCCATCTAATCCTGTTTTAAACAGAATCAAGGAATCTCCAGCTGGTTTACATGTCTTTGAATGTCTGACAGGTATGTAGCAATATGTAATCTCAGACCGGTATGTACCATATGTAACCTTACAGGTATGTAGCAATATGTAATCTCTGACAGGTATGTAGCAATATGTAATCTCAGACCGGTATGTACCATATGTTACCTGACAGGTATGTAGCAATATGTAATCTCGGACAGGTATGTACCATATGTAACCTTACAGGTATGTAGCAATATGTAATCTCGGACAGGTATGTACTGTATAAAATATCTGACAGGTACGTGTATGTACTGTTTGAATTAGAGATCTTAATCAACAGTGATTGATAAAGCAATGAACTAGCTAGTTATGGTATCATACATCAGTCTACTTTCGTATCAAAGTTTATAAGTGACGATATTATTATTAGTAACAAAGATTTAATTATTACTGGAACATCGATCATGAGAAGTCAATCAAGGAATCAGCTGATCCTTAACAGTGATAAGTTTGTTAGAATCCACCACCTGGCAAATGATGAATGCTGCCCCATTCAGTTCATATGATCCAAGTAACAATAATATTGATAATTCGGTAAATATACAAGCATGCTGATTATACATATATTCCTGTTATTAATAACAACCAAATAGATCCCTATCATGCCTCGGTAAATCAATCCCTTGAATTCTATTACCGTATTCGTCCCCATGTCATACAAGGTATTGCATACTATGAAATTTTTTAGAAAGCTGTTTATATGAGATTAATGTATTGATTAATGTTTTTTCAGGTGATGTTAGTAAAACTGTTGGTGATGTATCTATTGTTGATGGTGATAAAATATTAGTCTGGGATGGAAACCAGGTGAGAGAGAAAAATATAGATTATCTTTTTTTATCATAATATACGTTCATTTGTCACAGTGGGGGGTGCTAGATGGCACTACCATGGTAGTTGTACTAGTCCAAGCACTTGACTCATCACTCTTGAAGAACCGGTGTTGCAATTTTATATGGGGGGGTTGGATGGCTGAATGGTTAGCGTGCGCGCGCTGTATCATAAAGTCTGTCATTGAGTCGACTGGCGTGGTTTCGAATCCCCGGTTGTACGTGACAAGGAGTAGGGTCGCCTGTCCAACCTCGTGGGTTTTCTCCGGGTCCTCTGGTTTCCTCCCACTGCTAAAGACCCCTACGCGCAAGCGAATTATTGAAATAAAATTAAAACCATATGTTAGTCCCGAAATGACCTAGTTTGTGTCGAGTGGACGTTAAACCCCATTTCTCTCTCTCTCTCTGCAATTTTATATGAGTAGTGAGCTAAAGGATGGACAAAGACATTTTGGATGAGATGAAAGACTGAGGTCCACTTACATACATATTGTCATATGGAATTTGATGAATAGTAGTTAGAAATAGTCTTTACGACCACATTGTATCTTAAACTAATTATATAGAGTCAAATCTCACTCAAATTAAATTCAGTTATATGTTTATATATAAAAGACAGTGATATTTTGGTAAAAACACTGGTTATGTTCTTTCCATTATCAAAATATCCATCAAATACTATCTTGTTTATGATAGTGTTTGGTAGACCAAATAAGGTAATGTTCTTCTCTCGGTCTTTGGGGTATTGGGATGTTTATTCCATATTTGGGAAGGAAATTAATGTAAAGAAATTAGAGGGTTATAAAAGAGGGTGTTGAACGAAATTCATCAGAGCTCACCCAGTCTGTCAGAGCAGCCATCAAAAGCTATATAAACAAGTTATTGAGAACAAGGAACATTGATGCAAAGAGGTTTTAATAATAAAGTTGTAGAAACGAACTAACCTGTAGTTATATTTACATCACGAAGGAAACACAACAAAGAAGTCCGGTATAACTACACAATAGAGAAGAAAACAGCAACCATATGTTAATCTCAAAAATGACAGAATAGAAATTGAGTGACATGGATTTGAGTCGTCTCTCAGTTCTGCAAATCGTATGCCATGGATTCAAGTCCTGTTAATCAAGTGCCATGGATTCAAGTCCTGCTAAGTCCTGTTAATCAAGTGCCATGGATTCAAGTCCTGCTAAGTCCTGTCAATCAAGTGCCATGGATTCAAGTCCTGCTAAGTCCTATCAATCGAGTGCCATGGATTCAAGTCCAATCTAAGATTTAGAGTAGAATAAACTTGATTTAATTTACCATAAGCCTTGTTACCTGGTGAATAATAACCTATATTTATATTACAGATAGGAAATAGTGAACCACCTGTATATACTATAGTATTAGATGGTGAAAATTCTAGTGATTTTAGTATAGGTTTTACTAAGAATAATTGTATAGATACCAACACTGCCTTACAGACTACATCATCAACATCCTGTGATAATACTGTTACAACACCTCAACCAAGTCTTTCAGCTATAATCAACTCAGTGGTTAGGATCTTATATACATTGTGTACCATTGCCACCTTTCATGGAAGAGTTTCCTCCCCCTTTATTACTTATTGGAATCCTTTTGAGTTATCTCCCATTATATAATCTTTCTCTTAGAAACAAGAGAGTGAATAATTATAGTTATTAGACTTACAAACTACCTCCCACAGAGCATTACTTTATCACCTGATACATGTTGGAGCTACAGTGGCTCCCAGTGTAAAACGTTGGCTCGCTAGCCGGGAAGTCGGGTGTTCGATCCCTGCCTTGGCCGAGAAAGTTCATCAAGATTTTCTGGCGTGGTTTCCCCTTGTCAGTGATGCAGGACGGAGGGTCTGGTAAGGGCCAACAAATATTCGTTCAGATGGGACGAAAAACAGAGGTCTCATGTACACATTGACATGCCCGTAAAAGATCCCTTGGCAGTTGGAATTTGATATAAGAGTAGGCTGTAGCGCCACTATCTGGGTAAAATTTCCCTCATTGCACACTGTATGGCGTATGCCTGTCTTCAATAGCCCAGTCAGTGCAGAACAGTAGGACGTTAAATCCCATTTCATTTCCCTGAAGCAATTAGCAAAGAGTGATCTTTTTTATATTGTTATTTTTAGCTTGAGACTATTGCTCCATAGACTGTACATAATACTGAAATAAAACTATACCAGTGCCAACAATTAAGTTCGCCTGGTAACATTCCTTTTATCTGTTATATTTTATTATTATTATAGATAAAGTTAACGTATGCACCAGTAAAACCTGTAAAGAATATGTTAATAAAAGAAGAAGAAATTATTTTAGATAATACTATTACTGTACAAGAATGTCTCGATGCTATGTTATTACAATCTGGTTTACCAGGTACGTTAAATCCACCACAATAACTATTAATCTTCAGCATGTTTAGTGCTGCTAAAGGTATGGCCGTGCACTTTCTATCATGTCTGTCATTGAGTCCTGTGGTGTAGTTTGGATCCCAAACTTATAAGTGACAAGGAGTAAGGTCCCCTCTCCAGCTTCGTGGTTTTTCTTGAGATCCTTTGGTTTCCTCCCATTGCTAAACACCCCCAGGGCAAGATCCAATACAACCCTCAACACCCAACTCCCCCCCCCCCACCCTCAGCTACATAAAAAAAATTGTAAAATAACCTTTCATTAGAAAAGTGCTACGGTCTTGTGCTTTAGCCTTCTTTATCATCAGATGGTGGGATGGGATGGGCATTCAAAGTGTGAGATAATGATATAGACATGTGATATCATAATTAATACTTTACATCAATGTTTAGTGTGTATGTATGCCTACGTAATTTGGAAACGATGATGGCATTATGCATTGTCAACTGTCATATTTCCTTAACAGAAACCTGGCTCATGCAAAAATTCCTGGATCCGCCCCTGGAGCTCTATGCACGAGCAAATAATTAAACCCTGTAAGTCTGGAAATGATCTAGTTTGTGTTAAGTTGATGATAAACCTCATTTCTCTCTCTCACTCTTTGTTTTTATATGACACTGTTGTAGGTGAGAACTGGCATCTACGTAAAACTAACTGGTGTGGTGAACCTACTGATGTATTAGATGACCTTCATATGACCTTGAATCAACTTCAAGTTCAAGATGGAGATCATTTGTTGATAGAAGAGGGCCGTTTACCAGTAAAGGTGAGGATTTGATCAAATTGAAGTCTCTGATCGACATTTGAGGGGGAGGGGTGCACGGTGACTCACTGAGTAAGATGTTAGCTCACTAACCTGTGGAGGTCCCGTGTTCGATCCCTGCATTAGCTCGCTAACCTGGTGGACACGTGTTCGATCCCTGCATTGTCCGCTAACCTGAAGGTCCCGTGTTCGAACCCACCATTGGCCGAGAAAGTTCACCGGATTCTTCGGCTGGGTTCACCCTTGTCAGTGGTGAAGGATGGAGGGTCCGGCAAGAGACAACGTATAGTCATTCGAATGGTATGGAAAACCTATGTCCCATGTACACATTGGCGTGCACGTAAAATAACCTCAACAGTTGGAATTTGATATAATATGAACTAGAATATTGGGAAAGTTGAATCACTAAAGGAATATCGGTCCCAAAAATGTTCAATTCCTTTCATTATTTACACTGAACACTGGATCTCCCGGTTAGGAACGCTGGATCTCCCGGTTAGGAACGCTGGATCTCCCGGTTAGGAACGCTGGATCTCCAGATTAGAAATGCGATATCTTCCAGTTAGAAACACTGGATCTGACCGTTAGAATTTGAAATAAGAGTAGGCCCAAGTGTTTATCTCAGTTGTCATATTTGGTGCACAAAAAACATACCTTAAACTAAAATTTCATTTCATTAGTTTTCAAAATTATAAATATACTTTTGGGGATTTTATTCACAAACATTTTATTGATCTGATTTTCTACTTCAGGGTTTTCTGATTTTAACTATTTGGCTTTACCCTCTACTGTCGAGTCTTCCAACAACAGCCAATCAAAACTCTGGTTTATTAACATGGTTTACCAATGGCCTTCAAGGTAACATAATATTAAGATTTATATTTAGTAATTATTATGGAAGTATTATTTCTTTAGTATTTGGATCACCCTCACTGTCTGTCTGTCTGTCTGTCTGTCTGTCTGTCCGGTCTTCCACAATTGCTTGTAGATGCTCTCAGTAGATGCTCTCAAGACTAAAGTTAGCATTACTTGAAATTTATACACAGTGTTCCTTTGATATATTGAGCCTGACAAGGACAGCTGTCTAGTCTTTCGGATGGGACGAAAAACTGAGGTCCTGTGTACACATTGACGTGCACGTAAAAGATCCCTTGACATTTGGAATTCGATATATGAGTAGGCCGTTGTGCTGCTGTCCAGGCAAAATTTCCCCCATAACACACTGTATGGCGTATGTCCGTCTTCATTAGCCCAGTTCGGAGCAGAACAGTAGGATGTTAAGCACATTTCATTTCATTTCATTTCCTTTGATATACGAAATTGGCCAATGACATATTTGTGGACCCTACGGTTATCATTCAATATATTTGAAATTTGTATACAATGTTTATGTTCAGGAGATGAAAAAGTCTATTGATTTTCTACAAGCCAATAACTCCAACAGCTGAAGTTATAATTAGCTAGTATAGGTTTTATTTATTTTAGAGCTCTAGAAGCATATAAAATTTTAATTATTTCTGAACATTGATTCATAGGTTGATGCTCTTGGTCAGTTTTTATTGTCTTGAAATGTTCCAGTTAGCTACAAAAGAATAACAATGTGATAACATTCATGGACGTATATTCGTTGCATTGCAAGCTATCATTCCTTTTGGTGTTCGAGCGGTTGGATTGCCGAATGGGTAGCATGTGCGCGATGTATTGTAAGGTCTGTCAGTAAGTCAACTGCTGTGGTTTCGATTCCCTGGTCGTAGGTGGCAAGTAGGGTCGCCTGTCCAACCTAATGGGATTCCTCTGGTTCTTCCGATTTACTCTCACTGCTTTAGATTTTATCGTGCAAACAAATTATTGAAATAAAATTGAACCATGTGTTACTCCGGAAATGACTTAGTTTGTGTCATGTGGATGTTAAACCCCATCTCTCTCCCTCTCTCTCTTTTGTTGTTCATCCTACTAGATCCAGACATTTCTAGGATTTAAAGACAGTGTTATAAAACATTTAGTCCATTAATTTATTGTTGAGTGGGCATCAAACCCCATTTCTCTCCATCCATTTATTTATTTATCATTCGGTGCAGGTCTTCTACTGGGCACCAATCAATCAGAAGAAGACAAAGACAGCCAATCAAATTCAGAAGGACAAACATCGATTCATATGGGAGAGATAGATATATGGAAGGAGTCAACATTAGAAGAATTAAAAATGCAAATTTTAACGTTACCGAAAGTCGCACGTCTGGCGTTACCTAGTATATATAATATACGTGTTAGATTATTAAACAATCTACGTCCATCAACCATTCTTAGAGATCATTCACACACAATCAAGTACGTCAATTTATACTCTTCAAAAAATTAACGTCCTACAACATGTTCTGCACCGACTAATAAAGACGGGCATACGCCATACAGTATGCTATGAGGTCAATTTTGCCCAGAAAGCGGCACTACAGCCTATTATAATTTTTAATTCCATCTGTCAAGGTTTTTCTAATGTACACGCCAATGTGTTCACAGGACCTCGGTTTCTCGGCCCATCCAAGGGACTATACATTGTCCCATGCCAGGCCCTCCATCCTGCACCACTGCACTATCGGGGAACCACACAGAATAACCCCGAAGATCAAATTCAAACATGGGGCCTCCAGGATAGTGAACCAATGTCTTACTCACGGATTGAAGTTACGGGAGGGATATTGATTCCATATGACATATGCCCGTCTTCGTTAGCCCAGGATAGTGAACCAATGTCTTACTCACGGAGTGAAGTTACGGGAGGGATATTGATTCCATATGACATATGCCCGTCTTCGTTAGCCCAGTTGCTGCAGAAAATAGGATATTAAACCAACTTTTCATTTTATTTTTGTATCATTTGATGAAAATGTTATTTTTGTATCATTTGATTAAAATGTTATATTTGTATCATTTGATGAAAATGTTATATTTGTATCATTTGATGAAAATGTTATATTTGTATCATTTGATTAAAATGTTATATTTGTATCATTTGATTAAAATGTTATATTTGTATCATTTGATGAAAATGTTATTTTTGTATCATTTGATTAAAATGTTATTTTTGTATCATTTGATGAAAATGTTATATTTGTATCATTTGATGAAAATGTTATTTTTGTATCATTTGATGAAAATGTTATATTTGTATCATTTGATGAAAATGTTATTTTTGTATCATTTGATGAGAGTATCCTCGTCGAATCGTCACATAGTAATTGTGTTAATCTGATCAATTATTAAATATAAAGTTATTTTAAATCAAATACATGTGCATTATTGTTACAGGAGACATAAAATACGCTCAAGTGAAGATATCGCTATTCAAGTTTTACCTACAGAAGAAAAATTAAGGTATGGTTTACTGTCATATAATAGGCCTACTGTAGAATACAGGTATGGTAGATTACTATCATAGAATACTGTAGGTATGGTAGATTACTATCATATAATACTGTAGGTAGGGTAGATTACTATCATAGAATACTGTAGGTAGGGTAGATTACTATCATATAATACTGTAAGTAGGGTAGATTACTATCATATAATACTGTAGGTAGGGTAGATTACTATCATATAATACTGTAGGTAGGGTAGATTACTATCATATAATACTGTAGGTATGGTAGATTACTGTCATATAATATTGTAGGTATGGTAGATTACTATCATATAATACTGTAGGTAGATTACTATCATATAATACTGTAGGTAGATTACTATCATATAATACTGTAGGTAGATTACTATCATATAATACTGTAGGATACTGTAGGTATGATATACCGGTGATATCTATGTATTTCAGTACGAGCGAGATAGTTTTGGAAGTAAGGCAGCACATAGCCGGAACCAAGACATATACAGCAGGTGTAGAGGTTATCTGGGATATATCAACAGGTACTGGCATCGACAGGCTTCAACACACTATAGCAGACGCCCTCTCGTTACCAGTTAATCAAATTCTATTGGCTAAATATCAGCCAGCTAAATGTGATTGGTTAATAATCAAAGAGAAACAACCAATACAGGTGGGTTTAACATGCATTATGTAAGAGCTAAATCTGCTTATTGCAGCTTTTTATTTTGGCATAATCCATCAATGGGTGAAATCTGTGTAGATGTGGAAGTTTGTTAGAAAGTGGATTGGTGGGGTGGGGTCAGGGTGGGTAAGACGCTGGCTGACAAGGACAACTGTCTAGTCGTTCGGATGGGACGAAAAACCGAGCTCCCGTGTACACATTGGCGTGCACATAAAAGATCTCTTGACAATTGGAATTCGATATAAGAGTAGGCCATATTGCCGTTGTCCGGGCAAAATTTCCCTTATAGCACACTGTATGGCATATGCCCATCTTTATTAGCCCAGTTCGGAGCAGAACAGTAGGACGTTAAACTTCTTTTCATTTCAGATTATAATAGATAGATGTAAAGTGGACTTGAAAGAAGAATCCTCACCCCTCAAAAGACACTTGTATCCTCAATTGCCAACATTAAATTATAATAACACATGACAAAATTATATGGAATACAAGTTAGTTGAAGGATTTATTTCAGCGACATTTCAACGATTCTTTCATCTTTATAATTCTTTGCTTGATAAGCCGGAAGAACCCTTGTTGAAAGGTGGCTGAAAACAAAACCGTTCAAGTAACTTGTATTCTATATAATATTGTCATGTGTTATTCTCATCCAGTTACTAAATGTCACTAAAATAAATTAAATTGTGAATTTTTGTTTTTATTTTAGTCGAAGCCTTCTTCAGGAAAAGGTAAAAAAGGAAAGAGAAAAGTTAAAGTTGAGAAAATGAATTTACGTCAGGCACCATTTTATATATCAGATGGTGACGTTATTGGTGTCAAGGTAAATCTATGAACTTTTAATTGGTTTTTTAATGGTTGTAGGGTGGCCTAGTGATTAAGATGTTGGCTCACTAACCTGGGGGACCCGTCAGGCACCATTTTATATATCAGATGGTGACGTTATTGGTGTCAAGGTAAATCTATGAGCTTTTAATTGGTTCTTTAATGGTTGTAGGGTGGCCTAGTGAATAAGATGTTGACTCACTAACCTGGGGGACCCGTCAGGCACCATTTTATATATCAGATGGTGACGTTATTGGTGTCAAGGTAAATCTATGAACTTTTAATTGGTTCTTTAATGGTTGTAGGGTGGCCTAGTGAATAAGATGTTGGCTCACTAACCTGGGGGACCCGTCTTTGATTCCGTTATTAGCCGAGAAACTTCAATCACGATTGTCCAGCATGGTTCCCCCTTGTCAGTGGTGCAGGACAGAGAGCCTGGCAATGGACAACATATAGTCGCTGGATGGGACGAGTCCCCTTGGCAGTTGGATTTCAGTATAAGAGTAGTAGGCCATAGAGATTTAAAACTTTAATGATAAAATGGATAATCAAGACTATTCCTTGATTGTCCAGTACCGTTGCTACGATAATCAACAGTGATAACTTCGCTTGGGATAAAGTAATCTGAATGAAATTTTCAATATATTCTCTTTTCATTATCTATTTTGAACTATTATAAAAACGGCCAGCTCTTTATCTAATCTTATATAATGCATCTTTAACTCCTTGTTCAATCGCTCCGTGAATAGGGAAACTTGCGATAGGAGCCAAACAAGAGGTTCGTCTCACATAGGTTGAAGATGGGTACAAGCGCTTTAGAGACCAAATTGTTAACTCAACATCAATCCTCTTGTATAAAGCTATTGTATTTGATATTACAGGATGTAGTAACGTCTACAGATGATATCAATGATTTTAATACAGAAGAAGATATTATTGCTCAACAAGAATTAGGCGGGCTGGCTGAAGAGAAAAAGATGAAGTATGTATTTTGGATTTTATTTTGTAACTTGTATAAAATTATGATACTAATTATATATGTTTATTACCTATTTAATGTTTTTCACTATTTAACGTTTTTTTCTATTTTATGGTTTTCTCAATTTTATGTTTTTCACTATTTTATGTGGGTTTTTTCTCTATTTTATGTGGGTTTTTTCTCTATTTTATGTTTTTTTTACTATTTTATGTTTTTCACTAATTTATGTTTATTTCCTATTTAATGTTTTTTCCCTATTATATGTTTGGGTTTTTTTTTTCACTATTTTATCTTTTTTTTACTGTTTTATGTTGTTTATTTTTTTGCCTACTTTGTTTTTAGATTTTGGCACTTCTTGGCTGTCCGTTTTTTTTTGTTTTTTTTCTTGTTTTTTTTAATTTTTTTTTATTTTAAAGTTGACACTCTCTGATCGGACTGGGATGTTGTTTTGTAGTTTTACTAGGTTCAGTATTTCGATGGGGTAGGGAAGGAATGCAGGCCAAATGTCATCAATGCAAGTGTCAGTAGTTGAATTCTGAACGTGTAGAATCGTCTGTCTCACTTCATTGTTTTTCTCTGCGATTTAACTCTGTTAAAGACCACTGCACAGACAAAAATTATCACAGGGGCAATAACTCTGTAGTGGATGTTTCGCAACCATGGTGATTATTTCTATTAGATAGTACTACTGGAGGACCGCGCTACACACAAACAAAACCGATAAGACAAACCCATGGACAAGACACGAAAGCAATCGACAACATATATCAAGTTTCTATAAACAACATAAGTGCCATATCAAAGGTCAACCACTCAGTGGAGGAAACTATTCTAAACTTAATTTTGTTTTATTTCAGAAGAAAAGACAAGAAAGAAGAAAACAAGACAAGTTTCAACATGAGCACCCCGAAACAACGACGGCCAGAAGTGGCCTTGACAATTAAAGTTGATAAATTCACGTAGCGAAAAAATCATCTCGAGTTATTTCATACTACAACTCGTGTATCATTTAGTTGTAGCTGTTTTACACAAGTTTCGCTATTTAATTAATGTTTAGTTTCAAATTATTCAAATTTGTTGAGAATTCATCTAAAAATATTGGATTTTTACTGGTTGTACATGACAAGGAGTCGAGTCGTCTGTCCAACAGCATGGGTTTTCTCCGGGTCCTCTGGTTTCCTCCCACTGCTAAAGACCCCTATGTGCAAACGAATTATTGAAATAAAATTTCTCCCTCTTTCAACAATAGTTGAATATTTCATGTTAGTCCTGAAATGACCAAGTTTGTGTGGTGTGGACATTAAACCCCCTTTCTCTCTGTCGCGTAGTTTAAAATTGAACCATATGTTAGTCCCGAAATGACCTAGTTTGTGTGGTGTGGACGTTAAACCCCCTTTCTCTCTGTCGCGTAGTTTAAAATTGAACCATATGTTAGTTCCGAAATGACCTACCGGTACTTTGTTTCAAGTGGACGTTAAACCCATCTCTCTCTCTCTCCCGTAGTTTAAAATGGTTTGTCTAGATTAGATAATAAGTGTTTACTTTCCCGAATTTGAACAATTTGCCAACAATGGTTTGAGAGAGAGAGAGAGAGAGAGAGAGAGAGAAATGGGGTTTAATGTCCACTGACACAAACTAGATCATTTTGGGACTAATACATGGTTCAATTTTATTTCTATAATTCACTTGCGCGTAGGGGTCTTTAGCAGTGGGAGGAAACTGGAGGACCCGGAGAAAACCCCCGAGGTTGGACAGGTGACCCTACTCCTTGTGACGTACAACCGGGGAATCGAAACCACGCCAGTTGACTCAATGACAGACCGTATGATACAGCGCGCGCGCGTGCTAACCATTCGGCCATCCAACCCCCCCACAATGGTTTGAAACTAAACATTAATTAAATAAAGAAACTCCTGCTGAAACAGCACAACAACACGATATCCAAGTTGTAGTGTTATCTATATATATATATTTATTTATGTTGTTATTGTTGTTATGTTATTAGGAAGGACCATTAAGCCAAACCAATTTAATTTTAATTCTTTGTGGACCCAGTGTCTGATGTTTTGTTAAAATTTCAAAACTTACATATTTGGAACTAAAATACTTTTGAGAAGAGGAACTAAATATGTTTTGTTTTTAAATCAGTTTGCTCCTTGAACAAACTAGAGACAAAATTTAAATCTGATTAAAGAGACAATAACACTCTTGCTGGCTTGAAAGCTCCAGAAAATAAATAATATCTCTATCTAAGTACTAGATGTTTTAGTGTCCTACCTGTTGTGTAAATTATGCATTACATCCTATTTTACTTGTCCAGAGGGTTCGAAAATATTTTTAACTCGAAGTTTCATTTGAAAAGGTTTAGGTTAGACCTTTCAAACCATTATGTTGAATTTTTCAAAATTTTTAAATAAAGTGTGTTAAGATGAAATTTGTATCATCAATTCATTCTTATATTGTAAAATAGTACAATTTGTTGACCAGAATAAAGATTGGGACATATTATTCAGTTACAACAAGAGTGGTATTGAGCCTTTAAAACACAGATCCTATTTCCTTTCGTTTTTTTATAGTTCAAAATTTCTTTTTACTCGTGTTTACCTACACGAAGATCAGGAAGAGTTGTTATATAACTCGTGTTCTGGTTGAAGTGAGGGATTCACCGCCAATGAAACGGTCTATTACGGTGAGTTCTTGGCTAGCGATGCACGGAACTGTAGATATCCCACTAGAAACGACAACGCCGATTGATTAATCAATGTCTGACGTCCTAGAGTCAAAAGCCGTTCGTACGACCTCTGACCGACCTTTTACTACAACCGGTCAGATTTTCGTGTAGTGTAGGCCATCAAAAGTATAAAAAAAACGAAACGAAATATAGATCTGTAATTTAATCAGATTGGCAAAATTTTAAATTTTTTAATAGGTGTTCCCAAAGAACAGAAATTCAAATTGGTCGGGCCTTAGGCCAAAAAAAAATAAAATCTATGTTTAGGTTAATGGCAGGACCATTAGATTATGGTATAGGGATATTCTGATAAATGTTTTTAAATATGTTGCTAGGATATGATGCTTTTAGCTTTCTTCATCTCAGAATTTAGAGCATAAAGATGAGAACACGAAGAATGGGTCATCAGCATCACACGACCTTTTATAAAAATCAAATCAGATTTGTTTCCATGGAAACACAAAAAAAATAGCAAGAGGCAAAATTACTATAATAGGTTAATGTGTGTATACCTTTCATAGGGTTATCTTGAATGAGATGTTCCCAAAACAAGCTGGGACAAAAGGAACTTGGTTATTTGCGTGGGTGGGGGGAGGAAGAGGGAATTTTGAAATTATTTAATATATTAGCTAGGAAAATACTGGCAATATCTTAAATAGATTGTTAACATCGTCGCTGATGCAGGCTCAAATCATATTATCAATGGTTGATAATTTCCCAGCTTTGATTAAATCGGATTAAAAAGAGCCCAATCAAAAGATTTCAGTGAAAGTTATTAAAAAAATTGTTAAGGTTATGACCATCTAAAGTTGCCATAACTTTCTTTTGATTTCATGCAACAGTGAAGTCTTAAACAAAGCACCTGGTCAGACCATCTTTGTCAATCTGACTATGTTTGATATTTAACTTGTCCTGCTTGTCCTTTGGACAATAGGTCATCGATAACGGACTTTGATTTTTTTAATGTTGGTTCCTAATTCATACAGTATGCTCCTGATGGTTAATCCATACATCATACCACAGGAGATAGATTATGGCTTTTGATATGATTGCTTTTAAAGATGCATTATGTAAGATTTAAATAAAGAGCTGGCCGTTCTTGCTATAATAGTTTAAAAATAGATAATGAAAAATGAATATTTCATTCAAAATACTTTTTTATGAGCAAAGTTATCACTGTTTGAAGTTTTGACCAGATCTAATGGGTGTTTTTATGTCTGCAATCCAATGATCTAGAGAGTTGATAATGAACTTGTCTTGTGAATAAACGTCTAAATAATAATTCATATAAGATCTACAGGAGGCAGATTTAGCTCTTTATGTAATGTTACAGTAGTAAATTAGAGTTTTATGTCCATACCATACAACTGGGACAAATTTTCATTTCAATATTTCACATAGGTACAGGGCTCTTTAGTAATGGGAGGTATAGCATGGAATAATGGAGAATTCTGCCCAGACGGCATCATTTCTACCTACCCTCTTTTGAATTCCAACTATCAAAGATTCTTGAGCGTTGTATGTGCACTCTGTAGGAACACGCTTTCTCATCTCATCCCGACCAGCCTGTTTCCTTGTCTGCCGTCAGACAAGCGAAGGAAGGCCGAGCTTAAAACATTTTGAAGGTTCTTCTGGGCTCTCCTTGAGATCTGAATCTGGGACATTCTAGTGACGAGTCGTGTTCCCCAATCATGCGAGTGCCTTGCCCCCAGCAATGGCGAGTTAAACTCCCTGCCACATGACTACCTCGCCCCCAGCAATGGCGTGTCGTGTTCCCCAATCATACCAACACCCCGCCCCCAGAAATGGTGTGTTGAACTCCCCGTCATACGACAACCTTGCCCTGAGAAATAGCAAGTTGAGCTCCCCACCACACAACTATCTTGCCCCGAGAAATGGCAAGTTGAGCTCCCGAACCAGATGACCCTCTAGCCATGGTGATTCGAGCTACCCAACCCCACAACTACCTTGCCCCAAGCAATGAGAAGATATCAAACAATTGTGATGTTATTGTAAAAGGGGAGGTTACTTGTTAATGAGTCATGTTTGTATATTTTAATTATTATTGTTAAACATATTTTTGTAAATATTGAGGATTCAAGTAAATCAATTTTCTCTATGTACAGGTACTACAAAATATATATATTTATGAAATTGATTCCCTGTGAAATAAAATCTGCTCAAATTACCTTTTCTCCATTACTGCTTGTTATTATTTTATTAAAACCAACCACATCCAATCTTTGCCCCAAATTAACAAATGAGGTAGAGAAATGGGGTTTACCGTCCAATCAATACAAACTAGGTCATTACGGGACTAACACAGGGTTCATTTTTATTTCAATAATCTTCTTGCACTTGGGAACCTTTAGGTGTGGGAGGAAAGTCAGAAGACCATGAGGTTGGACAGGCGAAACTGAAACTTCTCCTTGTCATGTACAAGCGGGGTATTGAAACCACCCCACTTGACTCGATGACAGACCTTATAATCTAATGCGCACGCGTTAAACCATTCAGGACCCCCCAATATAGGCCTACATATGCCCATCTTCATTTGCGGGTCGGTACAGAAAAGCAGGACATTAAACCCCATTTCTTTTTGTGCACTCCCATTTGAACAAACTATACCTTGTCCCTTGCCAGGCCCTCCATCCAACACCACTGACAAGGGGGAACTACACTGGAAAATCCTGGTGAACTTTCGCAGCTAACACAGGGATCAACCTCTGGACCTCCAGGTTAGTGAGCCAACATCTTACTGAGCAACTTTAGGTCCCCAGGTCCACAATGATTTATTATAAAAAAAAAACAAGACTTCTTTCTTACTAGAATAATTTATTTTTGGTGGTAGAAAAGGAGATGTGTTTAACAGTCTGGCGGCAAATCACGAGTAATGCCTGCCAATAGCGTACAGACGAGAAACTGCTAACCTGCATCCTGTTGCTGTATTTTGGGTTAAAATGGAGTTCATGAATCGTCTCCTTTGACTACCAATTTTTTATAATTATAACAGTTTGTGTTACTAGAGTTTATACATGCAATACTGTGTAAATTAACTGTTAAGGAAAAAATTTCAAAAACAAGACAAAAACTGTAATAATTCAAAACTAACCATCAATACCAGCGGTAACCAAGGCTGTACAAATTCATCTTACAATGGGGGCAGCCATTTTTTTTTTTTTCTTATCAACAAGTCACAATATGGATGTTATTACATTTCTGGATTTAATTTCAATGTTTCAACGTTCTACAATTAGCCCACTTGGGGTCTGGTTACAAAATATAAATTCTCGTAACTTGGGTTTTTTGTTTTGAGAAAAAATGACTGCCTTTTTTTTTTCTTGAACTGCTGTAAAAGCTTAAGAATATAACGAGTATGCTGTAACAAGAAAAGCAACTAATTTTAAACATCAGTTAATGTGTTCAAACTATACTACAGATGGTTCCAGGGGAGGGGGGAAATGGGAGGGGTCCATTACAGAACTCAAAACAGTGAGAGCCAAGTCTTCTGTATGATGCCAGCCTCCGAATAAAAAAATACATCAAAAACGTTTTAACATAGTACACAAAAGGTGACTTCCAAATTCCATTATTTTTTTTCGTCCAATATCTGATGAAAAAACCATTCATCAAATTTATTTTCCATACTAAAATCAAACTAAAATTTTTGAAATATATTTCAAACAAAATGTTTTTTTTTTCAGCAGTCATTGCGCATAATGTAATTCAGCAAAATATACTGGCCTTTTTGAAAAATTTCTTCAAAAAAACATATTTTACAAAAAGAAATATCGAACAAGCATTGTTAATAAATAAAAGAAAAACGGCTACCGAGGAAATTCAACTCTTTTTTTTTTTGTAATTTTCAATTTTTTGTTTTTAAATTAAATTTTAATTTTCAAACTTAGACTTGGCTCTGTCATAGATATGCAATATTTTTAATTTTTTTGTACATAGAATATATGAAACATCAAATCAATCATTATTTTGACCATTAGTTCATTGCAACAGGTAACACGATATTTCGAAATATTGTTTTAATATTCGACCAGGGGCTTAATTCACAACAATTTAAACTAAAATATTTTAACGATGCAAACATTTCATTGGCTGATCACTAAAATCCCAAAACAAATATTAGCTTTTGGCCAATGAAGGAACAGAATTTTAAAATATTTAATTTTAAGTTTTGATGAATACGTCCCCCGAGAGTTATTGGACTTGTATTAAGTAGAGTGTTGCAGTGAGCCATGTTCATTTCATTGGCTAACATATCGGCACAGGTAAAAAAAAATCAAATTGCCAAATAAATTTGATTAAAACCATTTTTTTTTTTAACAAACATAAGCCTTCGTTGGTTACTTCAACACAAGTAAAAAAAACACTTCAATAAAATTCAATCAGAACCACTATTTTAACAAAACTTAATTAGTCTGCATCATTTGAAATTCCTTTTAAGGCCTTAGGCCCGTTTTCCATGTACACGTTTTGCTGGTTACACGGAAACAGTCCAATTACATTTGCATTATACAGACTTTTTCGTCCACGAAAACACGCACTTGGATAGAAGGCCTTACATAAAGTCCTTTACCATTAAACAATGAAGGTTTCAAGGTTCATGATTTTCTACTTTCAATTTTAACTTAGTACCGACAGTCAGCCAATCACATGAGGCTATACATACTAGAATATATAAATCAACCTATCATCAAACAGTTTACTACATTAGAATGGAAACAAAAGACAGTACAACTATTATATCATTATTATTATTATACACTTAGATTACAATATGTAGCAACTTGTTAAAATCTTCACATTGTTTCAAAAACAAAAATTACAATTATTTATTACACATCGACTTGTAACAATTCATGTTCAAAAATATCCAAATATTACAAATGGAACAATCTTGCACCAAAATGTCTCCTACACGTAAAATGTCCACCATTATAACTCAACAGATGTCCTTTATATGACCGACCATGAACGCATCCTTTATGAATATTTACCAACACCAACTGTTACAAGTCTCTGTGCTCTTACATTGAAATGAATGAAATCCAAATTTGAAACAAGTCATACTTTTTACATTTTCTCCCAGAACATTATTTCTGTTTTTTTTTGTTTTTGTTTCATTTTAAACCAATTTTCATTTTACTCGAGATGTTTTTATTTTGATTCAACGAACTCATGTTTTGAAGATAAGAATTTTACGTCTTTGAACCCTGATTTCTATCGTCACTTGTTCACTGTATCGAACCAACCAGACGGCTGACGATAGCTTCTCAAAATCACAGGTTAAAATTATCAAACGCGTTACTGCAATCATTGGTAGTGTTATTAACATCGAAGACTAATTGTTCAAGACTAGTTGTTCGCATATGAATTGCAGGTTAGAACAGCTTTGAGAATTTCAGTCAAGTGATTGGTCAATATTTCTGCGCTTGTGTAGTGCAAGGATTATTGTTAAATATCGTTTTCGATACAGGTATCAAAAAATATGTTTTAACATATTTCAAAAGATCTTTTTATTTTTATTTTTTTTTTTACAAATTGAACATCTTAATTGATACTTGTGTCGAAAAAAATAATTTACGAATATTTCAAAAGATTTTTTTTTTTTTATACAAATTAAACGTCTAAAAAAAAATCTACAAATATTCTTTTTTAACACCATACATTACTACGCAAGCGCAGAAATCATGAATACAAATTATGATGCCCATATTTGGACATGCATGTCATTTGCCCAAGGGGAGAAAGACCTTTTGTTATCTTGTAGACTCGAGATTTTTGATTTTGCATGAATGTCATTTCAGAGAAAAAGGGGTTTGTTGTTATTTGTGTGCTGATTCTCGCTTTGTAGTATCCACCATTTTTTTTTTTTACATTTTTTTTTCTCCATTTAATGGACAAAAAGTCTGCCCATAAAATGACATAAAAATTCTAACAAAAACCTCCTCAACAAATATCAAAAAATAAACTTCTTAATCCATTTTCTTATACATAAAGAAAAAAAAATTCTCACGAGCCGCCCCAGTGCTATTTAGGGACCTCGTAAAAATCTGATCAAACTTAATAGGTATAAATAAACCAATGGTATTCGTCCACTCTTACTGGCCACAAGATTATCGTCGTCGTCATCTTGGCGCTCTTTAAAATTATCACCTACAACAACAATTTAAAAAGACGCCAACAAATCGCCTGACAGGGTTTACACGGAATTAAAAATAAACATTAATAATAAGACGAGCCAGCTGAAAAACTTTACGTTATTACAAACGAGCCCCTCTTGTCGTTTTCGGCAGCAAATATCATCGTCAATTACTTCATTTCAAACACCTCTCGAAAACACTTTATGTAACCACAGAAGAATGTTGGTAGTTTAACATGTCGCGATATCCATAAATATTTGTGCGGCATCCAAAAGATGTTTAAAATACAATTTGATTATCTTTTTAAACATTTTTCGATACATTCTTCAAAACTAGAAAGCATACGTGAACTTTTCTCCCTTCACAAGGTAGAAGTGTGTTCTAATGATTGTCCTAGTAACGATGATATTTAACGCCCGATTAAAAAGTACCGTGAAAACCCTGTCATTCATTGACATTAAGAAAGCACCCGATTAATAAGAGATGCCCGTCAACTCTTTGCCAGTTTTGCTCATCCGTGATGATTCTAACGACGAGCAAAATGTTGAGAGAAAATGAAAAGTACAAGGTTGATCACTGTCAGTCACTACTAAAGATATAACTGTTATATGTCTGAAAATAGAAAGGGCGGGAAAAAAAAAAAAAAATAAGAGAGAGGGAGAGAGCTGGGGTCAGTGGGGGCGTGTCATTCAAGTCTTTGGTTAGACCAAAAGGGCCGCATTTCGGTTGCAATGACAACAACCAATATCTTCAACAAATCCGTTTTAGACCAGTGGTTTCACTATTTATCTAATTTCCATTCTGTTGTGGTCGGGGTTTGCGCGGCTGTGGACCAGTGGGTTGTTGCTGTTGCGAAGAGACGAGACCACGGATGCGACGTTGTGCCATTAAACTGGCGTAGAAATGACCGATGATTGTGACTGCTACTTCTTCTACTTCTCCTTGATCTTCGGGTAATTTGACGATTGCCCCGCTCACACGAGTCAACTCACGAATCTGAAATACAAATCAATCAAAATCAATCTTTCAAATTCTAATTTTTTTTTTATATCATTCTCGTCCCTGTCGAATTGCTTGTGGAAGCTCCAGAGGCTAAAGTTAATATCAGACTGTACGAGACGAGTTTCCTATTTTCAATGATTTCCGATAACTGTTAGAGTTATGGTCCTTGATCACTTTGAAAAATCTTGTTTCAATGGGATGTGATTTACAAGTGAAACTAAAATCAAATTCTTTCCAATGTCAGACCAGTAGGCTTCATTCCAAGAAATGAAATGAGGTGTAACATCCTACTGTTCTGTTCCGAGTAGGATAATGAAGACGGGCATACGCCATACAGTGTGCTTTTGAGGAAAATTTTGCCTGGAGAGCGGCACTACGGCCTATACCCGAGTTGCAATGTTATTATTCTAACTGTGCATCTTTTGAGTACTTACGTTTTGTCCGCCTTTACCAATAATACGGCCAACAGCTGCTTTAGGTACCATTATTTCTGATCGGAGATGAACTTCATCATTACCAGAGTATCCTTCCACTCGAATTTTCTCAAAAATATAAAACTGGGCCTGAAAAACAAACAATAATTATCATTTAACAAGTCAACAAAAAGGTATAGAAATACTATACTAGTTGATCAAAGCTACCAATCAATCAATTACATCATATTGTAGCCTTGATTATCAAATATGAGCTACAAGATGGGCATACAGTGTGCTGTGAGTGAAATTTTGCCCTGACAGGGGTCGTACGAGCGGCTTTTGACAATATGACTTCAGACATTATCAATCAGTGTTGACGTTTCTAGTCGTTCACCCACACTCGCCGTAACAGACAGTTACCTTGACTTATCTCCAGTGCCAAAGTTATATATCAACACTTCCAGATAATAGTGTAGTAAAGGCAAGGAAAATGAAATTTTGAACTATACAAAACGAAACGAAATAGGATCTGTGTTTTAATAAGATTGATTGTTAGTTTCATGGGTACGAAAGTAGTTTTGTCACCACTTAACATTGTAAAGATAGTACATGTTGACCTAACACTGTAAAGATGGTACATATTGACTTACCTTCCATTGTGCTTCTGGATTGCCTGTGATAATGACTTTACGTTCATCTGGTCGTGGAGCTGCGATTCCCATCTGTTGTCGGTCACGATTTTCTCGTTCCCTTGATTCACCATTTCTCTCCTCTTCACCTTTTGTGCTCTGCATAATCTGAATTTATTCAAATGTAACGTTAGATTCAGATTCGAATTAATATATGGATATTCTTTTATAAATTTTTAATAACAATAAGCAATTTCTATTTCATTTAGAGATAAAATTACTCATAAATTTTCAGATATAGCGGGCCAGATGACAAGGCTTCAGGGGCCGGATTTGGCCCATGGGCCATAGTTTGCCCACCACTGGTCTAGCTCGAACCTCATTATATCAGTGCTATGAAAATATTTCTGGCTTTGTCGCTAACAATCAGCTTCAAACCCTCATTAACTATATAGAAACTGTAATAAACTAACCTTAATTCTAGCGTTTGATAGTCTCATAATGTTTTTGATGTTGGTACCCTTGCTGCCGATAACGGCTCCAACTGATGGTTCCGGTATGTAGAGGTAGGTTACTTGTAACTCCATGGGTGGTGGAACAGGGGGGTTACCAAATAACCCAGGATGCATGTTACCAGAACCCTGTAAGTAACCGTGCATGTCATCTTCTCGATAGGACTGAATAACGTTAAAAAAAAATAAACAATTAAATAATCTGGCAAATCGTGCCAGTATTAGTAAAACATTTTTTTAATGCCAATTGTTAATAAAAACATCAAAATATAGTTTCAAAAGTATCACAACAAGCCAACAGTGAGGCTGATGTCCCCCGCCGAAATCCCAAAATAAATGGAGGACACATTCTAATTTATCACATATTTTATTTTTTTCAAAAGTTATCAAGCAATCAAACTGATTATCAACTATACATTAAGTTTCATCACTCTCTATCAGATAGAATCAAAGTTATCTTGTCCTCAAGCATTGACCAACGAAATTGATTAGCTCGGCTTAACTTTAGCTTGAACTGTTAATCATTGAACTCAGTCAACACATTCACCTAATGAACATCTACATCAAGTTTAAACATTCTAACTCAATTAAAAGCAGAGTTGTTATGTTCCAAAGTCTTGACCAATCAAATTCCTTATCGCTCGTTAGCCTAAGCAGAAAATTCTCATCGACCTTAGTCAAGGTAATGAATCTATACTCAGAGCTTCATCACTCTCACTTAATTATAGGTCATCGTGCCCCAAAGCATCAACCAATCAGATTGCTTATCTCTGCTTACCATACGCAGAAAAAGCTCATCTTCGAACTTAGTCAAGGTATTGATGTAATGAAACTATACACCAAGTTTCATCACTCTCACTTAATTAGAACTTTTAGTTATCGTGTCCCAAAGCATCAACCAATCAAATTGCTTATCTCTGCTTACCCTAAGCAGGAAATGCTCATCTCTGAAATCCATCAAGGCATTGACCTAATAAACACCTACACCAAGTTTGAACATTCTAACTAAATTAGAAGGTAAGTTATTGTGTCAGGCATTTTCGTCAAAAGACAATTATATTTGACATCAATATATTAACCAATGGTTCATACATCCAATAATAGGCATCTTTGGTCACTTGACCTCAAAGCACTGCGAACGTGTTAATTGGAAATTTAATCATTACCATATCAACTGAAGACCAGTATCTTAGAAATACAATCCATGAGTGACATAACGCCTACACAAAGTTACAACATTCCGCCTCAATTAAGAGTGTTATTGTGCTCCAAAGTCTTGACCAATCAAATTGCTTATCTCTGCTTTCCCTAACCAGAAAATGCTCATCTTCGAACACCATCAAGGCATTGACCTAATAAACACACCTACACCAAGTCTGAACATTATTGTTTCCCAAAAAGTGTGACAGACAGATGGACAGACAGACAGATGGACAGACGGACGAACACATTTTAATAGTCCCCTGCTTTCTTAGAAAGGTGGGGGACAATAATTTCAAAAGCATCACATTAGTTTTGAAATAGGGTCTGAAGTATCAAAACAGTTTCAAAAATATCAAAATGGTTTCAAAAATATCAATACAATTTCAAAAATATCAAGAAAAGTTTTTAAAAAATATCAAGAAAAGTTTTTAAAAAATATCAAGACAGTTTTTAAAAAACATCATGACAGTTTAAAAAGGATCACAATAGTTTCAAAAGCATCAAATCAATTTCTAAGGATGTGGTTAATTAGAGAAGAATTCTACTTTCTCACCAAAAGAAATAATATAGGAAAAAGACCCTAAATTTTGCCTATTTTGAAACAATCTAAATAAATTATCTACATCAACAATACCAACAATTTAACAGAACACAGTTTTTATGGGATATCAATGATTTGAGGTCAATATATATGAATATTGTATATTTTGACCTCAAGTTGACTAAATGTCATTGTGCTTGATAACGATAAGAGAATACTTGTCAAAACGTCGTGCTTTTAGAATAAAACCAGTGATTGATATCCCATAAAAACTGTGTTCTGTTAATGTGTTTACCGATCACTAAATGCCACTTTAACATTATGACTAACAATTAGAGAGAAACATAAAATATAAACAAATTAATTAATAAAACAATGCCAACTCAAATATAGCCAGAATTAGAGAAATTGTTGTGTAAAGTGCACATGCAATCTTTCGAGGTCTATTTTACATTGATGGTTATTGGTTTTGTAAATTGGACAAGAAAAAAGTTCGACGTTCCATTATTCTGAACGAACCTATCTAATAAGCAGCCTGTATGGCGAAAATTGTCCGACAGTGGGATTTATGCCAATGCAAATGTGTACATGGGGCCCATGTGGTTTTTCATACCATTTGAAGGAATCAACGCTGTTCCCCTGTTCCTTGCCAGACCTTCAAACCTGCACAACTAACAAGAGGGGGAAAAACCAGACTCCCAAAAATCTATAGGAAGCTTTGTTTCTTTACATCTGGATCTATCCCCCATTCTATGGTTAGTTAGCCAATGCCTTCAGTCACCACAACACTGAACCCCCGACAAGTCACAAATAACTACAAACTTGTCATGCAAAATAAGTATCGATCCCAACCCTGCTGGTTAGTGAGCCACTACCTTAATCACCATGGCTCCCATACCAGCCAAAAACAAATTTAGGTAGAAAGTTGAGAATGAGTAATAATGTTTTCTTACCATTCCGTAACCATAGGGACTTTGTACACCAGGATAACTGTTATAACCTTGCATCATCTGCATATGTGGTGGCATACCAAACATCATATGGGGTTGTTGTTGCTATAGAAACAAATAAAACATTTAAACATATATTCACTACAGATTGGGGTTACTGTTGCTATAGGAGAGAGAGAGAGAGAGAGAGATAGAGATAGCAGTGGGAGGAAACTGGAGGGCCTGGAGAAAACCCATGAGGTTGGACAGGCAACCCTACTCTTTGCCACATACAACCGGGGAATCGAAACCCCGCCAGTTGACTCAATGACAGACTTTATGATACAACACGCACATGCTAGCCATTCGGCCATCTGAACCCCCTCTCGCTTCTATCGCTAAAGCCGACAGAAAACAGCCGATTAAGAACACTGGTTCATACATCCAATAATACGCATCTTTGGTCAGTTGACCTCAAAGCACTGCGAACGTGTTAATTGGAAATTTAATCATTACCATATAAAATGAAATGAAATGGGGTTTAACGTCCTACTGTTCTGCTCCTAAACTGTTCTAATGAAGACGGGCATACGCCATACAGTGTGCTATGAAGGAAATTTTTTTACAAGACAGCGGCACTACGGCCTACTCTTATCTTATATCGAATTCCAACTGTCAAGGTATCCTTTACGTGCACGTCAATGTGTACACGGGACCTCAGTTTTTCGTACCATCCAACCTACTAGTCAGCTGTCCTTTTCAGGCCCTCTGTCCTGCATCACTGACAAGGGGAAACCATGTTGAAAAATCCTGATGAAATTTCTCAAGCCAATTCAGGGATCGAATACCCGACCTCTAGGCTCGCAAGCCAGCGTCTTACCCACTTAGCCACCATGGATCCCATCAATTATAAGCCTTTTCCGATTTGCAATGGTGACTAAGGTACACGCAATCTCCAGGCTCGCAAGCCAGCGTCTTACCCACCATGGATCCCATCAAATAGAAGCCTTTTCCGATTTGCAGAATTAAAGTTCGATTATAAAATATTAAAACTTACATTATAATTCTGGGCATCTTGTTCATAGCACTGTCTCATTTTTTCACTGAGCATTTCTTCTGCTTTACATGCTGCATCTAGACTACCTCCAGAGATGGTAATAACACGATCAACATAATATGTATTCATATCGGACATACCATAGTCATAATCAGAAATACTGAAACAAATATAAAACACATCATAATACATTGTCACAAAATACTAAACCAAATAGATCGCGTCAGTGGTCATACTGACGGCTTATGACCCTACGACGTCGGACATTTGATTAATCCATCATTGTTGACGTTTCTATTGCTTTACCCAAAGTACCGCGCACCTCACGCCAAAAATTCGCCAAAACAGACCGTTTTGTTGGCTAATCCCTAGCAACATCCAGAATGCAGGTTATATAACAACTCTTCCGGATCCTAGTGTAGCAAAGAAAAGTAAAACGAAATTTTGAATTATGAAAAACGAAACTAAATAGGATCTGTGTTTTAACCAGATTGGAAGATCATGGAACAGATTGTGCACCTTCTCGAAAAATCTATTATCTTAACCAAATATTACATGGAGAGAGAGAGAGGGAGGGGGAGAGAGAGAGGGACTCAATGACAGACCTTATGAGCTAAAGCACACACATTTTTCGGCCCCCCGCTCCTCGTCTACGAGAAGAAACCTGTGTACAGATTGATGGTAGAGAGAGAATCTAAAATTCAGATCAGGTCAGAATTATCAACTACTAAATATCAAAATATAAAGAATGTGGGAACCCTTCGGGACTAAATCTTATAAAATTGTATAGCCATTTGTTGCAAAAGTACATAAGTGTGAATCCATTTCGATTTAAAATGATTCAAATATAATCCAACGCAGTGACATATAATTTATGTCTCAGTCGGGATCAGTCATGGAAAGCTCAATTATTTGTATGGTAACATTTCTACTTGCATATCAGTCTGCTGAATGATTTGATTGGCTTTTTTGGAGGGTGCACGGCATGGGCTATTTCTGAATAGGATAATAGATGCCATCAAAACTAATTCCCTGTACCCAAATAAACCTCTGTAACACAGCTTTATTTTACTGATAACTGTGTAGTAACCTTTTAAACATGACAAGATTAATTGTAATTTTAAACTTGAAATCAGAAGTGAATATATCGCTTCAAGGATTATGAACATTGTGTTAAGCTACGATTGTAATAAAACAAGAGCTAGAACAACTATAACTCGGCCTTTTATGTCATCATATTTCAAGTTTAAAACAAAATTACAGCCCACAGAAAATAGAGAGAGGGAAATGATGCCCAAATCATTTCAATGGTTCAATTTTATTTCAATAATTTGCTTGCACGTAGGGGTCTTTAACAGTGGGAGGAAACCGGAGGACCTGGAGAAAACGAAATCTAAACTTAAGGGAGAACGCGGGTCGAAAAAAATTGAATTTTCTAAAAAATTTCACTTTTTAAGTATTGACAGTTTTTGATAGTTTGAAGCCTTCTCTTTGAGTCCCCAAAAACAAAATATCAAAAATTTCATTTTTTTTATGTAAAAAAGTACATTTTCTGTCGAATGGTAAACATTTCTGAACCTGTACATGTCCGAATTTTGATAAAATAACGTCTAAAAAATCCCGATTTTAAGCCTCCACATGTCCATTGACAGCCATGTTTGATATACCTTTGGAAAGAGTAAACAAAGAATAGCATGATGGGAATAAAAATAATTTATTAATTCCCGTCAGTTTCCGTGTGTACTCGTTTTTCTAAGCGCCAAAAATGCTCGAGATTTTCCTTATTTGTTTAGGTGACCTGACCGCGGGGTCAATATATCCGACGTAATAACAACGACATCTCCTCATTGGTCTAACGGAATTCCGTCACCTAGCAACGGGATGCTGTGATGCGCACGCTATATAGACACAGTTAACCACTCTTTTGTATAACAATATTACTTTATAAGAAGTCCAAGACTACGATCGATGTCCCGCAAGCTTATTTAGCGATATTTACCGATGAATTTAATAGTTTTTTTTAATTATTTCTAATAAACCGTGATTAAAAAAAATAAAACGTTTTATGGGAATCGTAATTTTTATAGCCGTGTCCAACTTTGTCGACCGGTAATTGTTTTTAGTCTTGTTTGTTATGACCCAAATAAAACCATTTAGTAATAGTATGATTTACTTTTTGATGTGATTTTTCTCTGATTTGATTCATGGACGAAAATGCAATTTCAAATTACTAGATAACAGAGAGTTTTTGTATTTACTGTTTTAATTTTTGTAAATAATTCAGTTTTTAGTTCATGTTTCGTTAAAAAAAATCACACAATTATATAAATGCTTATAAATTAATAAAAATACAGTGGACTCCAAATGTCTCTCTGTCATTTCCTAGCTTTATGCATTGTTTATAAGGTGTGAAAGTTTCAGAACTGTAGAGTTATTATTAACAGAGATCTAGCACTCCTACGAATTTCCCCATTTTTTCTTGATTCGTTGGTAACCATGGCAACCAATGTCCGATTTGGGATTTGATGAAAAAAATCAGCTAACTAAATGGTCTTTCTAGTATATACATTGTTTCAACCCAAAATAACATTAAATAAAAAATAAAAAAAAAAATAAAAAATTTCGCCCCTCGTTCCCCCTTAAGTCAGGTTTTTTTTTTTAATTGATCAAGTGAAAGTAGACGTATCTTGACACTTCTCTATGTGAGGTATATATTGAATTGATAAAGTGAAAGTAGACTTACCTTGACACTACTATATGTGTTCCCGATTTCTCCATAAACTGTTTTATAACATTTCCTTTCTTACCAATAATTCTACCACATATATGATTAGGACACAAAACTTTCATAGGATTTTCCCTGTAAAACAACAACATTACAATTTAATTGATGAACCCAACCATATTTCATTGGGTATTCAACATACATGTATCAAACAATAAAAGAATGAATGTCATGCAGATTACTAAGACAGAAATTTTTCCCGGACAGCAATTGAATTCCAAATGCCAAGTTTTCTTTTACGTGCATGCTAAGGTGTACATGTGTTTTATTTATCTCATCTGAACGACTAGACATGATTATCCATCCTGCACCCTTGACAAGGGAAACTACACCCAAAATTCCTGAGGAACTTTCTTGACCAACTCTGGGACGTTCATGGTTAGTGAGCTAGTGCCGTATTCACTGAGCCTTCATGGCAAAGCACGAATAAGTCAAAAATTAAACAAATTGGAATTTTCTCGACTAACACTGGGACGTCTCTGTTCGGGACCTTTTGCCTTACCCACCATGGCAAAACACTAACGAGTCCAGAATTAAAATAGCATGACGATATTAGTTTTTATATCAAGTCTATCTAACGTAAAATTACCTACCCTTTATTAAGGGCAGCTGCTTCTTGTTGAACGACTTTCATGATTTCTTTACAGGCCTTGGAACAACTGTCAGGGTTGCCTTTTATAGTGACTAACTGAAACATCAGAAAACAGGAAGAAAACTTTAATATAGATACGTACAATAACTCCACCAATCAGTACAGGGTAATATAGATTCTACAATCAGTACATGGTAATATAGATACGTACAATAACTGACAATCAGTACATGGTAGATACGTACAATAACTCGACAATCAGTACATGGTAGATACGTACAATAACTCAACAATCAGCACATGGTAATATAGGTACGTACAATAACTCAACAATCAGCATATGGTAATATAGGTACGTACAATAACTCGACAATCAGCACATGGTAATATAAGTACGTACAATAACTCGACAATCAGTAGATACGTACAATAACTCGACAATCAGCACATGGTAATATAGGTACGTACAATAACTCGACAATCAGCACATGGTAATATAGGTACGTACAATAACTCGACAATCAGCACATGGTAATATAGATACGTACAATAACTCGACAATCAGCACATGGTAATATAGGTACGTACAATAACTCGACAATCAGCACATGGTAATATAGGTACGTACAATAACTCGACAATCAGCACATGGTAATATAGGTACGTACAATAACTCGACAACAGCACATGGTAATATAGGTACGTACAATAACTCGACAATCAGCACATGGTAATATAGGTACGTACAATAACTCGACAATCAGCACATGGTAATATAGGTACGTACAATAACTCGACAATCAGCATACGTACAATAACTCGACAATCAGCACATGGTAATATAGGTACGTACAATAACTCGACAATCAGCACATGGTAATATAGGTACGTACAATAACTCGACAATCAGCACATGGTAATATAGGTACGTACAATAACTCGACAATCAGCACATGGTAATATAGGTACGTACAATAACTCGACAATCAGCACATGGTAATATAGGTACGTACAATAACTCGACAATCAGCATACGTACAATAACTCGACAATCAGCACATGGTAATATAGGTACGTACAATAACTCGACAATCAGCACATGGTAATATAGGTACGTACAATAACTCGACAATCAGCACATGGTAATATAGGTACGTACAATAACTCGACAATCAGCACATGGTAATATAGGTACGTACAATAACTCGACAATCAGCACATGGTAATATAGGTACGTACAATAACTCGACAATCAGCACATGGTAATATAGGTACGTACAATAACTCGACAATCAGCACATGGTAATATAGGTACGTACAATAACTCGACAATCAGCACATGGTAATATAGGTACGTACAATAACTCGACAATCAGCACATGGTAATATAGGTACGTACAATAACTCGACAATCAGCACATGGTAATATAGGTACGTACAATAACTCGACAATCAGCACATGGTAATATAGGTACGTACAATAACTCGACAATCAGCACATGGTAATATAGGTACGTACAATAACTCGACAATCAGCACATGGTAATATAGATACGTACAATAACTCGACAATCAGCACATGGTAATATAGGTACGTACAATAACTCGACAATCAGCACATGGTAATATAGGTACGTACAATAACTCGACAATCAGCACATGGTAATATAGGTACGTACAATAACTCGACAACAGCACATGGTAATATAGGTACGTACAATAACTCGACAATCAGCACATGGTAATATAGGTACGTACAATAACTCGACAATCAGCACATGGTAATATAGGTACGTACAATAACTCGACAATCAGCATACGTACAATAACTCGACAATCAGCACATGGTAATATAGGTACGTACAATAACTCGACAATCAGCACATGGTAATATAGGTACGTACAATAACTCGACAATCAGCACATGGTAATATAGGTACGTACAATAACTCGACAATCAGCACATGGTAATATAGGTACGTACAATAACTCGACAATCAGCACATGGTAATATAGGTACGTACAATAACTCGACAATCAGCATACGTACAATAACTCGACAATCAGCACATGGTAATATAGGTACGTACAATAACTCGACAATCAGCACATGGTAATATAGGTACGTACAATAACTCGACAATCAGCACATGGTAATATAGGTACGTACAATAACTCGACAATCAGCACATGGTAATATAGGTACGTACAATAACTCGACAATCAGCACATGGTAATATAGGTACGTACAATAACTCGACAATCAGCATACGTACAATAACTCGACAATCAGCACATGGTAATATAGGTACGTACAATAACTCGACAATCAGCACATGGTAATATAGGTACGTACAATAACTCGACAATCAGCACATGGTAATATAGGTACGTACAATAACTCGACAATCAGCACATGGTAATATAGGTACGTACAATAACTCGACAATCAGCACATGGTAATATAGGTACGTACAATAACTCGACAATCAGCACATGGTAATATAGGTACGTACAATAACTCGACAATCAGCACATGGTAATATAGGTACGTACAATAACTCGACAATCAGCACATGGTAATATAGGTACGTACAATAACTCGACAATCAGCACATGGTAATATAGGTACGTACAATAACTCGACAATCAGCACATGGTAATATAGGTACGTACAATAACTCGACAATCAGCACATGGTAATATAGATACGTACAATAACTCGACAATCAGTACATGGTAGATACGTACAATAACTCGACAATCAGTACATGGTAATATAGATACTTACAATAACTGACAATCAGTACATGGTAGATACGTACAATAACTCGACAATCAGTACATGGTAATATAGATACGTACAATAACTGACAATCAGTACATGGTAGATACGTACAATAACTCGACAATCAGTACATGGTAATATAGATACGTACAATAACTCGACAATCAGCACATGGTAGATACGTACAATAACTCGACAATCAGTACATGGTAATATAGATACGTACAATAACTCGACAATCAGCACATGGTAATATAGGTACGTACAATAACTCGACAATCAGCACATGGTAATATAGTTACGTACAATAACTCGACAATCAGCACATGGTAATATAGGTACGTACAATAACTCGACAATCAGCACATGGTAATATAGGTACGTACAATAACTCGACAATCAGCATATGCTCAATGACAAACCTTATGATACAGCGGGTGCACATGCTAATCATTCGGCCATCCAACCCCTCCTGTCTTATATCGCTAAAGCCGACAGAAAACAGCCGATTAAGAACACTGGTTCATACATCCAATAATACGCATCTTTGGTCAGCTGACCTCAAAGCACTGCGAACGTGTTAATTGGAAATTTAATCATTACCATATAAATTGAAATGAAATGGGATTTAACATGCTACTTTTGTGCACCGACTCGGTATAATATGTGTACAGTGTACAATGAGGGATATATTGTCCAGTGTCAATGGTTCGATGTAAACACCACTGTGTACACAGGAAGTCAGGTTTTGTCCTATGCGAACAACTAGATAGCTGTCCTTGTCAGGCCCCCTGTCCTGCACTACTGACAAGAGGAAACCACATCAGAAAATCATCAGAATCGAAGACCTGCTGATTAACAAGCCAGCATCTTACTCACGGAGCCATTCAATTTTCAATAATTCAATTACAGGTAGGGTTCTTTAGCAGTGGATAGAAATTGAGGACCTGGAGAAACCCCAGAAAGCTGGGCAGTTGCCCCTATTCCTTGTCACGTACAAGTTGAGATCGACAGACCTTATGATCAACATTTATAGCATATGCATTAGACCACTTGACGCACCAATGGACTCAAGTTGGTATTTAATATGAAAACATTGAGTAACCAGAAATAAAATTGCTTGGTCTAAATACATTACATATTTAACTATTTTAATACATTCAAGGAAATATAAACATTTTATACTAAAACACTCTTGAGTGCTATTCCATTTATAACAATAACCGAGAGGATGGTAACACCATTTTATAACCTGTTTCTTATAGTATAGATAATTTGGGGTTCTATTGGTAGACAACGTTTTGAGGTCAGCTATATGATGTGGTATTCCCACCCATCCAGATAATGGAACATATTTCATTTAGGCATAGAAAACTAAGCACTTTATTTAATGGTTGTTTTATTGCTTGAAAATATATTCCAGGGACCACGATTATATTTTATGACTGGGGGATGTTTCTACTAATTTTCTCTATTCTTAATCAAGCAAACAACTAGCGGAAACAGTAGGCCCTAATTGTATTTCCAGTAGAAACAATATTTATATTTAATATGGTATGTCAGCTGTTAATACTTACTGTTTCTGGAGCATGATTATCTCTTCTGTGTATATCAACCCTGAAATATACAATTGGTACAAATTTACATTTTGTTACAAACACCACTTTAGAGAGAGAGAGAAAATGTGGTTTTATGTCCACTCGACACAAACTAGGTCATTTCAGGATTAACATGGTTCAATTTTATTTCAATAACTCACTTGCGTGCAGGATTCTTTAGCAGTGGGAGAAAACCGGCGGACCCATAGAAAACCCATGAGATTGGACAGGCGACCCTACTCAATTTAGTAAATGACAGGTAGTAAGGGGTACTGGTTATAATCTAATTCACAATGAAACGGACACCTTCATTTTTCGCCTATATTTTGTTTGTGGAGTTTTACGAAAAAACAATAAATGGGTTTAACATCCTACTGTTCTGCACTGACTGGGCTAGTGAAGATGGCCATACAGTGTGCCATGATGGAAATTTGCCAGGACAACGGTGCTACAACCTACTTTTATACTGAATTCCAACTGGGTTCTTTTACGTGCAAACCACGGTTTACGAAAGATGAATAATTACCTGGCTCTACTTTGTGATGTTATATTTCGTATTGTCTGTCCCTGTTTACCAATAATAGCTCCCACATAATCACTGCCAACAATTATTCTGAAATAAAATCATAGATTATAGTAGTTTAACAGGGGTCTGGTTAACCAGGGATTCACAGAGATGTTTCTCCCACGGCTCGTGATTCATAATCCCCGCCCTACCATTTCTCCCAGGGCCGTTTCAGTCATATCTGTCACCATTCTTGACTAATTAATAGTTAACAAGACCATCGAACTTAAAACACTTACAATTTAATTCATAATTTTTATATGCAAAACACTTACAAAGATTATTTTGGGACTAACAAACAGCATAATTTTACTTCAATAATTCATGTGCGTGTAGGGTTCTTTAGCAGTGGAAAGAAATCAGAGAACCCTGGGAAAACTCACAAGGATGGGCAGGCGACCCTACTCCTCGTCATGTGTGACAAAGTACTCTATGATTTTCATCAAATTGTGACAAAGTACTCTATGACTTTCATCAAATTGAACGATCATTTAGTACTTTGTCACACATGTACAGCGCCACATGACTTATTGATTGACTGTATGATCTAATGCCCATACATTAGACTGGTCTTTGACAAAGAAAGTGATACGTCCAAGAAAGACCACAACTGAATTTATCTACGGCAAGATAAACACTACTGATGACCAAGCCTGGACATCACACACCTGTTACAAACATTGTCAGACAAAAATTACCACACAAAGTCTATATTACATAATATGTACACTGAAATAATTTGTACTGCACCAAATTCTGTGACAACAGGTGCTTGTCCTGGCTTGTATATACCTATATGTATGTCCAGACTTGTATTATAATCTGACAAGTACCTCATGTTCAGGCTTGTATATATTTAAGATGTTGTGTGATAATTTGTACTGGACAAAGTCTGTCTAGGCTTGCTGATCAATACCATATGAAAGAGCTTACCTTAATGGTAATTCCTGCCGATTCATTCCTGAGTTGCCGTTATTTGATCTGGGTCTACGAGCTCCGTTATTAATAAAAAAAGCCTTCACAAAAAAAAATAAAATATCTAATTAACAAAAACAATTTGCTGGCAAAAGTTTCAGAGTTGCTGAACGGTGCTCTTGGAATCAAGTTGCCAGTACAATTAAGTTCTCATATCCAGATTATAAACAGACGTTATGTGTGTTTTAATGGACGAGAGACTCTTTACATGTTGCGATTTGAGTCAATCTAATTAAAATACAGATCTACATACTTTTATACAGTTTATACTTTCGATGGCCTACACTACACAAAGATCTGACCGGATGTAGTGGGAGGTTGCATCAGGTCATACGAGCGACTTTTGACCTTATGGCGTCAGACATTTGATTAATCAATCAGCGTTGTTTCTAGTGGGATATCTACAGTTCTGTGCACCGTGTGCCAAGAACTCGCTGCAACAAACCATTTCATTGGCTAATCCCTCACATCAACCAGAACACAGGTTATATAACAACTTTTGCAGATCCTAATGTAGTCAAGACAAGTAAAACGTAATTTTGAACTATGAAAAACAAAACTAAATAGGATCTGTGTTTTAAACCAGATTTGAAGATCATGGAACAGATTGTGCACCTTCTCGGAAAATCTATTATCTTGTTCAAATATTACATGGAATACAAGTTACGGTGATGTTTCGAAGAATAATTATATTTACCTTTAAAACGGAACCATCATAATCAAAACTATTCAATGCAGTAACAGCCCTGAAAATAAATAAATTATTTTATTAAATAACAATAAACGGAGGTCATTTTATCTACAAAATAGGACATGACAAGGTACAACAAAAATCAAGCCAAACAAAACGAGTACATTACATGAATTTCTCAAACCAGGAATGGATATAATTTTGAAATCATAACGTATCTAAAATCCAAGTCCTTCAATCAATGCACAGTAGGCTGGATGTAGACAGTAAATAACAGACTTACTCTTGAGCTTGTTCGGGTGAATCAAAAGTAACAAATACAGCTCCTTCTGGACCTGAAACATCGTCAAAACAAAAACTCCTTCAATGTCTGAATACAAATGCAAGCTGTTGATTCAAACTTTTGATTTATTACGTAAAATGTCAACACAAACATTCAAATTCAAATAGTTTTTTTTTTATCAAGGCTACTTAAACAAATGTTTCGATATTCGTTATTGGATATCAAAACTAATCTAGATAATGATTTAATTGTCATGAAATATTCAATGAAATCAACTATTGTTGAAATAAACAGATACAAGAAAATATTGTACAGTATCTACAAATCTGAAATTGCATCAAAAACTGTCCAGAGAGAGAGAGAGAGAGAGAAATGGGGTTTTTCCTCCACTCACACAAACCAGGTCATTTCGGGTCTAACATATGGTTCAATTTTATTTCAATAATTTACTTGCGCGTAGGGGTCTTTAGCAGTGGAAGGAAAATGGAGGAAACCCATGAGGTTGGACAGGCAACCCTACTCCTTGTCACGTACAACCAGAGATTTGAAACCACGCCAGTTGACTCAATGACAGGCCTTATGATACAGCGCGCACATGCTATCCATTCGGCCATCCAATCTCCCCCATTAAATATAGAAGTTTGATTCCACAAATAAAAGTTTTTATTTCTAGTCCCGGTAAATTTCCAATAATATTTTATTTATTTATTAAAGTTTTGACTTAGATTACAGAAGCAGAAGGTAACTTGATCAGATACAATTAAGATTGATTAGTCGAGAGGACTTATGGAATAACGACTCCATAAAAACACAAATACGCATGACAATCAATACAAAACAATACACCAATATCTTGAGTTACAAGATCAGAATTCTAGTTTATTTATAATCAATAAGCTTACTCGAGTTACATGACAGGGAAATGGGGTTTAACGTCCTACTGTTCTGCTCCGACCGAGCTAATGAAGATGGGCTTACATCATACAGTGCACTATGAAGGAAATTTTGCTTGGACAGTGGTGTTATGTCCTACTCTTATATTGAATTCCAGCTGCCAAGGTTTCCTTTACATGTACGCTAATGTGTACACGGGACCTTGATTTTTGTTCCATCCGAATGACTATACATGGAAGTTTAACATTCTACTTTTATGCACCAACTGGTCTAATAAAGAAGGGCATATGACAAGCAGTGTGTTACGACAAAACTTCTGTTCCGTACAGTGCCTACATTTGTTGATATTTGACCTGCCGGGCGCTTTTTTCTATAGACCAACGCATACAAAGAACCTTGTTCTTTCATGCCATCCGAAGGACTAGAAACCGTTCCTTGCCACATCCTTCCCGGGACAGTGGCAATATGGCCTAATCTTTTCTCAAAATCCAAAACGACAATTTACAATGTTCAAATCACAACATTAAAAATTTTGTAACAGGACATGGAATGAATCAATAATAATAATAATCTTTACCTTCTTCAAATTTGACAGCGCTTCCTGCGTTTCTGTTGACTAGTGTTTCTATGTCGTCCCGCGATGCTTGAGGAGGCAGGTTCTTTATCTGGATCTTAGTTGAACGCCGACCACTGGAAAACAAAGACAATTATTATCAGCCCTGGGGTTTCAGCAGAATCACTCAATAAAATACATGTACATAAACATAGGCTACTTTAACCATGTATTATGTAAGAGCCAAATCTGCCTATTGCATGTTTTATGTTAGTCCCAAAATGACCTAGTTTGTGTTTGTGTCAAGTGGAAGTTATACCCCATTTCTCTTTATTTTAGCTGTAAATTTTACATAAATTATTATTTTAGACATTTAATATATTCATTTTTAACCTATTATAGCAAGAACAACCAGCTCTTTATCAGATTCTTACATTACAAGAAATCTTTAAAGATATGTTCCTTTATGGTTAATTACATGTAGGTCATTCACGTAACTACCCCACATTCATTTTTAAATTATCTTATAGTACAGCCCGAATATTTATGAAAATTGTAATAAGTGAAATAAGATGTACATTTTAACCCGATTGCCATTTGTATTTTATGGATACATGTAATATATAAATTTTCACAGCTTAATGCACACTAAAATTGGAAAAAAATAAATAAAAAAAACATTAACGTTACATAAATCTGATTGAATTGCGGCAGGATTAAAAAGACAGGCCCATAAATGGTTTTTGGCAGAGATTACTGGTGGCACTGACTTACTTTGGTCATTTTCTAATCATATTGGTTTTTTTTAGGTTTTTAAATCAATTATCAATATCTATAATCAATTCATCACATCTTTGTAAATAATTAAAAAAATATATATTGAGAGAGAGTGATAAATGGGGTTTAACGTCCACTCGACAGACTAGGTCATTTCGGGACTAACATATGGTTTAATTTTATTTCAATAATTCACTTGCGCGTAAGGGTCTTTAGCAGTGTGAGGAAACCAGAGGACCCGGCGAAAACCCACGAGGTTGGACAGGCAACCCTAATCCTTGTCACGTACAACCGGGGAATAGAAACCACGCAAGTTGACTCAATGACAGGCCTCATGATACAGCGTGCACATGCTAACCATTCGGCCATCCAATCCCCCTAAAAGAATATATTGGACGGAGATTTTAACTTACATGTATTCCACTATTGTAAATTACAGCAAGTTTAATATTGATACACAACGTCTTTTAACCCCCAACATTATGAAGATGGATAAACCACCCCTCATTTCTAATTTTGGTACGGCAGGTATTATTAAATATCTAGTAAAGTTTAATATTTCTAAATCCTGACTAAAAATCTGTTATAGTCTCCATTTTGAATGCTTGGATAATTGGCACTTCAAGAATTTTCTATTTTAATTTTACTAAATAAACTCTGATAAACAAGGAATACATCCTATAATCAAGTTAAATATCCACCCACGCCTTTCACTGTATTATCTATAGCCTTTAATCAATCAAAAACTCTCATCAAGATGGCGATTATCGACAAAATCTCATACCTCGGAAATATGACACCGAAATCAGGTCTTCAAGGAGATTATTGAGAGAAGACAAGAAAGAAATGGGGTTCAACATTCATTAGACATAAACTAGGTCATTTCACGACTGACATATGGTTCATTTTTATTTCAATAATTCTCTTGTATATAGGGGTCCTTTAAAAGTAAATGAAATGAAATGGGGTTTAACGTACTACTGTTCTGCTCCTATGCTGGGCTAATGAAGACAGGCATACGCCATACAGTGTGCTATGAGGGAAATTTTGCCCGGGCAGCAGCACTATCGCCTACTCTTATATCGAATTCCAACTGCCAAGGGATCTTTTACGTGCATTCCAATGTATACACGGGACCTCGGTTTTTCATATCATCCGAAGGACTAGACAGCTGTCCATGTCAGGCCCTTCGTCCTGCATCACAGACAAGAGGGAACCACACCGGAAAATCTGGATGAACTTTTTCGGCCAATGCAGGGATCGAACACCCAACCTCCAGGATAGCGAGCCAGCGTCTTACCCACTTAGCCACGTCATCCCCCCTTTAAAATTAAAAGTAAACCGTAGGACCCAGAGAAAACCCACAAGATTACGCCGCTTCCTCCCACACAATTACAGAATCTTTTGTATAAATATTAGTAATGGTAGTAAGTATTACATGTACATGTAGGTAACTTACTATATTTATTAACTAAAATTTGGTATTCTGCAACATGAATTTTTTTTTTCCCCATCTCCTCCTTTAGATTTGTATGTGTATTAGTCGTGGTAGTAAATGTATTTCACGTTATGTTTATCAACTACCAGTCTTAGTATTAAATGATAAGGTCATACTGTAGGTCACAAGATGTAACCCCAATGCTTACCCTAACCCTAACCTACAATCATGTGCCTTAACATTATTAACATCTCAACAACATTGATAAAAATTGAGCTGGCCTAACAAATAGATTTAGCCTAACTACCAGTAAACTTGTCCTGTTGTACAGACATTTGTCAGCCTTAAATAAACAATGAACTTAAAATTTAAAGGTCAGCGAAAAAAAAACTGTTAACATTATCATGCTTCAACGAACTTGACAAAATTTGCCAATTTGTTTGAAATTCGGGTGTGAACCTTACTTAACTTAAATTGATTTTTTATTTTTATTAAAGTGGCAATCTTTTTAGTTTCAGAATACATGTACCTAACCAAACCCCTCGGAAAAACTTGTTTGTTCAACGCCCCCTCTCCCCTCACGAGACCCACATGTCCATTCTCTTCGTAATAAAGCATTCAATACAACCTCATAAAGTATGTAAGGAAAAACCTGATGTGTTATGTAAAATCCTTTTTAAAGATAAACATATACAAGACATTGGATTGAATAGAATCTTTAAGAGACCGATCAGTGCCAGATTCTATTCCTAAAATTTCACCTACTGTCGTATACAAATTATTACCTACAATTCGTACTAAAATATTTAACTACCATGAAAGTATTGAAAACCTTAACATACAAGAATTTATTGACAACAAGCCAACAGTGAGGCTGATGTCCCCCCGTCGAAATTCCAAAATAAACAGATGACACATTAATTAATTGCACATTTATCTTTTTCAAGTGTCCAGCAATCAAAACAGATTATTTATGCTTAATCCAAGCATAAAATGTTGACGATCAAACCGTCAGGTTTTGAAGTGCCTGGTAGTGAAACTATACACTATGTTTCATCACTCTCCATCAGTTAGAATCAAAGTTATCTTGTCCCAAAGCATCAACCAATGAAATTGCTTAGCTCTGCTTAGTTTTAACAGGAAATATTAATCATTGAACTCAGTTAAAGCTATGTTCCAAGAAAAGTATTTCTCAGGTGGTTATTTCCAATAAAAGTATGGCAATTTTGGTATATATGGAAAGTAGAAATATCCAATCTTACTAGTAAAATACTGGATTCCCTGAAAAACATTCATGGAGCGCATACAGGACAAAAATGTAAGGGTTTCCCTAATTGACAGCCCAACGATAAGGAGTGTCTGCACGCGTGACATCGAAGGTTGCACGAGGAAATTGAGCGCTTGATGTACATGTTGATAAACTTTTTGAAGAATTAGACGTACAACACTTTCTGAGATAAAAATGACAGAAAAAAGACAGTGGATAATCCGATAATTTAATTAGGCTTCGATATTTGTAATAAATAGTCAGCGATTAAAGACAACGTTGTCTTGTGGATGCAATGAATTCCCCAACTTCGTCTCTGTTGCTAAGTACCGAGAGAGGCAAACATGACCTATTTTGATCTCTATTTTTTTATAGCCAGGATATTCCCGACCAATTACAGTGTTTTGAGAAGGATTTGAAACAAAATTATGATAAACAAGCCAACAGTGAGGCTGATGTCCCCCGCCGAAATAGGAAAATAATTAGAGGACACATATAAATTTATCACAAATTATCTTTTACAAAGTATTGAACAATCAAACAGTATATCTTTACTTATAGTCTAACAATCAAAGTAGGAGAGTTATTGTTTTCCAAAGTCTCGACCAATCAAATTGCGTATCGCTCTGCTTACCCTGAGCAGAAAATGCTCATTATCAAACTTAGTCAAGGTATTACTGTAATGAAACTATACACCAAGTTTCATCAATCTCACTTAATTAGAACTAAAGTTATCGTGTCCCAAAGCATCAACCAATCAAATTGCTTATCTCTGCTTACCCTTAGCAGAAAATGCTCATCTTCGAACTCCATCAAGGCATTGACCTAATCAACACATACACCAAGTTTGAACATTCTAGCTCAATTAGGAAGAGAGTTATCGTGCCCCAAAGTATCAACCAATCAAATTGCTTATCTCTGCTTAACCTAAGCGGAAAATGCTCATCTTCGAACTCCATCAAGGCATTGACCTAATAAACACATACACCAAGTTTGAACATTCTAGCTCAATTAAAAGTTATCGTGTCCCAAAGCATCAACCAATCAAATTGCTTATCTCTGCTTACCCTAAGCGGAAAATGCTCATCTTCGAACTCCATCAAGGCATTGACCTAATCAACACATACACCAAGTTTGAACATTCTAGCCCAATTAGGAAGAGAGTTATCGTGTCCCAAAGCATCAACCAATCAAATTGCTTATCTCTGCTTACCCTAAGCGGAAAATGCTCATCTTCGAACTCCATCAAGGCATTGACCTAATAAACACATACACCAAGTTTGAACATTCTAGCTCAATTAGGAAGAGAGTTATTGTGTCCCAAAAAGTGTGACGGACAGACAGACGGACGGACAGACAGACGGACAGACAGACAGACAGACAGACAGACGGACGAACCCATTTTAATAGTCCCCTGCTTTCTTCGAAAGGCGGGGGACAATTAATTAGTTTGAATATGTTTTTAGTCCAAATATATCAAATCACCCAGTTTGTACCCGGAAATGTATCTTAAAGACATTTGCCTAATAAACATCTACATCAATTCGAAAGTCTTGATCATTCTACCTCAATTAGAAGGAGAGTTATTGTGTCCCAAAAAGTGTAACAGACCTATTTTAATAGTCCCTCATTTTCTACGAAAGACTGGGGACAATTATATTTGACATCAATATATTAACCAATGGTTCATACATCCAATAATATGCATCTTTGGTCAGTTGACCTCAAAGCACTGCGAACGTGTTAATTGGAAATTTAATCATTACCATAAAAATTGAAGATCACTTGGTTAGAAATACAAGCAAACAGTAAGGCTGATGTCTCCCGCTAAAATCCCAAAATATTAATTAATTGCACATATCTTTTTCAAAAGTATCAAGCAATCAAACAGATTATCAACTATACATTAAGTTTCATCACGCTCCATCAGTTAGAATCAAAGTTGCCATGTCCCCAAGCATCGACCAATGAAATTGCTTAGTTCTGCTTAGCCTTAATGGGAAATGTTAATGATCGAACTCCGTCAAGACAATTATATAATGAACACCTACACCATGTTTGAACAACCAAGGTCAATTAGGAGAGCTATTGTCTTCCAAAATCTCGACCAATCAAATTGCTTATCGCTCTGCTTACCCTGAGCAGAAAATGCTCATTATCGAACTTAGTCATGGTACTGATGTCATGAAACTATTCACCAAGTTTCATCGCTGTCATTTAATTAGAATTAAAAGTTATCGTGTCCCAAAGCATCAACAATCAAATGGCTTATCTCTGTTTACCCTAAAAGCAGAATATGCTCATCTTTTAACTCCATCATGGCATTCAGCTAATAAACACCTAAACCAAGTTTGAACATTCTACCTCAATTAGAAGGAAAGTTATCGTTTCCCAAAAAGTGTAACAGACCAACTTTAATAGTCCCCTGTTTTTGTTGAAAGATGGGGTGGGGGACAATTATATTTGACATCAACATATTAAAGATACATCCCCGCGTACAAACTGGGTGATTTGATGATATATTTGGACTAAAAACACATTCAAACTAATTAATTTATCATAATTTTGCTTCAAATCCTTCTCATAACATTGTTATTGTCAGGGAATACCCTTGCTATAAAAAATCGATCAGAAGACGTCATGTTTGTGTCACGTGACATACCTCCCTCGGTACCTAGCAACAGGTGCAAAGCTTGAGGAGAATTTATTGCATATACAAGATGTTGTTTCGCCGACTATTACAAATATCGAAGCCCAATAAATTCTCCAATTATCCACTGCCCAAGGTTTTTTTCCCCCGTGGATTTTAACTCAAACTGTTGTGCCATCAAGTTTATCAACATATACATCAAACAGTCACTAACGCAGGGAAATTACGCAACCTTTGACGTTACGAGTTGTGTTGCCGGTTAGGGAAATCCTAACATTTTTGCCCTGTATGCAATCCATGGGTGTTTTTCATGGAATCCAGTATTTTTCTAGTAAGATTGGATTGTTCTACTTTCCATACCAAAATTGCCATACTTTTATTGGAAATAACCACCGGATAAATACTTTTCTGGTTAAGTATTTTCAACCAATGGTTCATACATCCAATAATACGCATCTTTGGTCAGTTTGACCTCAAAGCACTGCGAACGTGTTAATTGGAAATTTAATCATTACCATATCAACTGAAGACCACTTGGTTAGAAATACAAGCCAAAAGTGAGGCTGATGTCCCGTCAAAATCCCAAAATAAGGAGAGTTATTGTGCTCAAAAGTCTCAACCAATGAAATTGCTTATAGCTCTTTCCCCGAGCAGAAAATGCTCATTATCGAACTTAATCAAGGTATTTTTGTCATGAAACTATACACCAAGTTTCATCACTCTCATTTAAATAGAACTAAAGTTATCCTGTCCCAAAGCAACAACCAATCAAACTGCTTATCTCTGCTTACCCTGAGCAGAAAATGCTCTTATCAAACTTAGTCAAGGTATTGATGTCATGAAACTATACACCTACACCAAGTTTCATCACTCTCACTTAATTAGAACTAAGATAGGTTGCCAGGCAACAAAACATACGCCCACAGCAGCTAAATCGTCCGGGCAGTCAACAAGAGTTGTCGCATATTTTTACTTTTTTCGGTAATGAAACATTTATAATACACTAAAATCTGAAAAAGAGCAAAAACTCAGAAAACCATTAGAATTTGTTTGGTTTTTATAAAGTTCTGCCCCATGCTAACGTTTTGTATACAAAACTTTTAATATCATTGATTTAGCTGTTCCAAATCATAAAAATTCATTGAAAATCAATATACTTGTTCGTCTCAAGATCTTAAACTCTGTGTATCAAGCTGAAGTCAATCGGATATTAACTTTGGCCTCTAGAGCGTCCACAAGATTTTTTGAAGTGATCAAGGGCCATAACCAGTAATTATCGGAAATCGCTGAAAATCAATAGGCTTCTTCGTCTCAAGACCTTAAACACTGTGTATAAATTTAATGTCAATCGGATATTAACTTTAGCCTCTAGATTATCCACAAGCAATTGTGGACACCGGACCGACAATATACGACCACATTTAAATGTGGGCCTATAAAAAAGGCTATCGTGTCACAAAGCATCAACCAATCAAATTGCTTATCTTTGCTTACCATAATCAGAATATGCTCATCTTTTAACTCCATCAAGGCATTGACCTAATAAACACCTACACCAAGTTTGAACATTCTACCTCAATTAGGAGAGTTATTGTGTCCCAGAAAGTGTAACAGACCTACTTTAATTGTCCCGGTTTTTTTTATGAAAGACAGGGGACAATTATATCTGACATCAATATTTCATTCAATGGTTCATACATCCAATAATACGCATCTTTGGTCAGTTGACCTCAAAGCACTGCGAACGTGTTAATTGAAAATTTAATCATTACCATATAAATTGAAGATTACTTAATTAGAAGTACAAGCCAACAGTGCGAGTAAGGTTTATGTTCCGATTAATTTCACATTGATCTTTTTCAAAATCCGAAAATAAACAGATAGTGACATTAATTAATTGCACATTTATCTTTTTCAACCAAACTGATCATGCTCCAGTTAGAATCAAAGTTACCTTGTCCCAAAGCATTGACCAATGAAATTGCTTAGCGGGAAATGTTAATGATTGAACTCAAGACATTCAAGAAGTGTCCCAAAAATTGTGAAGGACAGACCGACATTTTAATAGTCCCCTGCTTTCTCCAAAAGGCCGGGGACAAAAAGCCTTTGAAGAGAGAGAGAGAGAGAGAGAGAGAGAGTTTAACACTCAACACAAACTAGTTCATTTAGGGACTAACATATGGTTCAATTTTATTTCCATAATTCACTTGCGAGTAGGGGTCTTTAGCAGTGGGAGGAAACCGGAGAAAACCCACAAGGTTGGAAAGGCGACCCAACTCCTGGTCACGTACAACCGGGGAATTGAAACCACGCAAATTGACTCAACAAGCGATTATAATACAGCGCGCACACGCTAACCATTCGGCCATCCAACCCCCGTCTTTTTGGGGGAATCACATGGATCCTACATATGCGGATAAAGGAAGGATATGTTTGTGTGAAAGAATTTTGAAATTTTATGCAAGATTTCTGTGTACAAATGAAGTATACAGAATTAGAGATCTTCCAAGGAACTTTTAAATTTACAACACTGAAAATATCGAAATAAATGAAATAAAATGGGGTTTAACGTCTTACTGTTCTGCTCCGAGCTGGGCTAAAAAAAAAAAAAAAAGACGGGTATACGCCATACAGTGTACTATGAGTGAAATTTTGCCCAGACAGCGGCACTACGATCTACTCTTACATCGAATTCCAACTGCAAGTGGATCTTTTACATGCACACGGGATGTCAGTTTTTCATACGATTCAAACAACTAGACAAATACTAAAATAGGATTGATTGACATACCTGCGGCGAGCAACAGAGGGTTCTACTTGCATGACAAAACCAAGAAGGTTAAAGCCTGGAAAAATAAGATAATACAAGGTGAAAATATAATTAACGGTTGGTTAGAAGGATGGACAACACTACATACTACTTTAAATATAACTTACTAATTAAATCACATCTACGTTCAGCAAATAATCTATACTTTCAAATATGTTCATTGTGGGTCGTTAATTGTAATTTACCTTCCAGCTCCCAGTCCACCCACCCCAATTTCCCAATAATTAGCAACTATAACGGTAAGCAAAGCTTGTATCGTAATCTATATTTTCAAATATGTAGAGTCGATTAGTTTTGGCCCTTTCCAATAATTAGCAAATATAAAAAATTCTGAAGGAAATTCCCCATTACCCCATTGTTGACTCACCCCTATTATTTTGGGACTTTTAACAATAAGGGTAAGACAGAGAAATGTCTAACGATGGAAATAAATACATGACAGTCTACTATAGTAAGTCACACATAAAGTAATGATATGATTTACGGTGGGGATGGGTGGGTGGGAGAATAGGGTTCTGTATAACATGGAAAATGATCAGACTACCAGTAATGATATAATCAAACTATATATATATGTGATGCACCCTGAACAAATATACAATAAATAAATACATAATATATAAATATAATATATAATCATGCCAAGACATGTCCATTATAAACAACTAAAACTAGAATCATGTAATTAAAACAGTATACTTTAATCAGGTAGTAAATAACATACTATTGTATACCTTGTATCAATGGAAACAAACAGGTAAACATCAGGTGTAATTAATTCTACCTATTAACATTCGGTGCAATCATTTTGGGTTTTTGCACTGAAGAAGGCCATTTGAGTTTATCCTCAATTAAAATACATTCCTTTCTGAGTTGATATTTTTTTTCTCAAGCATCCATGTACAATGTATGTGTTAAATTATGTGATGAATTTTCTGGGTGATTTTAACCAGAATAATTCCCATCATTCATCAATGATTATAAAGCTAGGGTGCAGTCAGTTAAGCCCTTTTCCATGTGCGAGATTTCCCACGAATATACGCAAGTTATATGAAAACAGTTCTATTCCATTTGCATTAGATTGTTTTTTTTGCGGGTGGAAAAATCAGCAAAAATGTGTACATGGAAGAAGGGCCTTTTTTTGTTTTTTCTACAGTATATAACAAATTCCAAGTTTAACATAGACATTCAATAGTTGCATTATGTAAGATTTAGATAGAGCCGACAGTGCTCACTATAGTATAATAGTTAAAAACTAGATAATTAAAAGGGAATATATTAAAAATTTCAATAAAATTACTTCATTCTGAGTGACGTTAGGACTGTTGGGAGCAGAATCTCTATTGTTATTGCTACCGTTGTTACAACAGTAAACAAAGTCTTGATTATCCATTTTTAATTAAATCATTAACTGCCAATCGTTTGTAGATCTGTTAAAAATCAAGAGTATCTGACTGTCGAGAAAGTTCATAAGGATTTTCTGGTGTGGTTTCCCCATTGTCAGTGGTGCAGAATGGAGAGTCTGGCAAGGACAGCTTTCTTCTTTCAAATGGTGCAAAAAACCAAGGTCCCGTGTACACATTGGAATGCAATTCGATATAGAGTAGGCCACAGTGCCGCTGTCGGGGCAAAATTTCACTTATAGCACTTTGTATGTTAACCCTCATTTCATTTCTGTTAAACATACATGTACATTATGCAAGAGCTAAATCTGCACATTGCACGTCTTTCTTTAGGCCTGAAATGTTATCTAAATTATTAATTAGACATTAATAAACTTATCCAGGCCATAATCAACTATCGATGCCATCGCTAGCATGCGATGTTTATTGGATTAGGTTCCGATTTGCTGTTTGACTTCCATTCATGATTTAATCATGAAAAGGATAATCAAGACTATGTTTTTTATTGTATCGACTTTAGTAACGATGATCGATGCTAGGCCCAAAATATAATCGCTAAAATCTTGGTTCAGAGTGGATCAATTTGACAGAAATTTTCAGCAAATTCCCTTTACATTATCTAGTTTTTAGCTATTATAACTATAGTTAGAACTGCCAACTCTTTATCTAATCTCCCATAATGTATCTTTAATTTTCTGTGTTTTTATTAAATACATTTAGAAAATGTCTGTCACAAATCTAAAACTGTGAAGTGTACAACTTGTTAGGTGACATTTTGTTAGGTATATCCCAGTCTGTGCATGTACAGTGTACATGTAATTGAGGTTCCCATCTTACAATGACTATATCCAGTGGTCGCCTTACATCAGTGAATGCAAAATAAACCGATGTGATCACTCCTCCATTCTTTATTCTTACTTTTTACAATGCAGTCAAACAAAGCATATACGGTGAATTTTGCAACAGCAGTGGCAAGCAGTCTTAATATTGGAAACATCAGCCTACTAAAGAATTATTATGATAATATCACCACTTAGCATTGACAGGCCTACATATATGTCTGTCTGAAATGGTTAAACTAAATTAATAGAAGCTGGATTGGCATGAACAGATTTTAATTAATAGTACTGGTACATGTACATTTAATTAGCAATCAAAACTTGCATGTCTATTATTTTAACTTTATGCTTAATCAGCAAAATGGAACTATAATCAATGTATCGACCAATAGATTAAATAATTCATAGGATTTACATGTACTATTAAATTACAATACAAACCGTTACTTGATGTAACAAGCTACAAAACAATAAAATTCACTGTTTACACATTCTATCAAAAATAACACTAGCTGCGTATTTCATATAAAACTATTCATAGAGAGAAAATGGGTTTAACATCCACTAGACACTAACTAGGTCATTTTGGGACTAACATACAGTTCAATTTTATTTCATTAATTCAGTTGTACATACATGTACATGTTGGGTCTTTTAGAAGTAGGAGGAAACCATAGGACTTGGAGAAACCCATGAAGTTGGACAGGCGACCCTACTCCTTGTCATATACAAGCTGGGAACCAAAACGAGCCCACTCGACTCAATGACAGACGTTTAATGATGCCAAGACCTTTCAGCTACCAAAAATCATAAAAATATTTATGAAAACATTATTTCCTTATTGTATAGGTCTCCAGTGGAGGAACTTGAAACCGACTTGTCATCATCCAAATAAAAATTTAATGATTTGAAATTGATAAAAAGTGGCAGGACATGTACCTATTTATTTAAGAATCAGAATACTCTAGAAAACATTTGTTAATTGCAAAAGTGATGGAACTTATATTTAAACAAAATTCATTAGGCGGAATAAAATGAAAAGGGGTTTTAACATCCCACTGTTCTCCTCCACCTGGTATAATGACAACGGGAGGCTGAATTAAAAGTTTATTTTTATTTACATGTACTGCACGTCTGTGACTGTATTTAGATTAAGTATATTCAAGAAAACATATTTGCATTTTTAAGTCAACTGCATTCAAGTGGAAGAAGTTTAAACAAAACTGTCATTTATGGTGAATATTTACATTTTATCTAAACGAGTATTTGTGAAAATTTTACTTGCTCATATAATCTGCATTAATTGAGGGTTGGGCAACTTTACACAAAATTGTCACAAGGGTGCTCGATCCCTGCATTGGCCAATAAAGTTCGTCCCGATTTTCCGGCGTGGTTCCCCCTTGTCAGTGATGCAGGACGGAGGGCATGACAAGGACAGCCGTCTAGTTGTTTGGATGGGATGAAAAACCGAGGTCCCTTGTACACACCGCCATGGCAGTTGGAAATCAAAAGAAAGAGTAGGTCAGAGTGCCACTGTCCGGGCAAAATTTCCCTGATAGCACACTGTATGGCGTATGCCTGTCTTCATTAGCCCAGTTCATTAGCTAAACGACATTTCATAAGGGTGAATAAAAAATTTTGAATTTTTTTTAATAGTCTACTTAATAAATATAAGTTAATGACAGTTTCTAAGTACATGATTGACATAGACTATAGACAGGTGTATGATTGACAAGCAGACTACAGGTAAATATAATACGTAATTATAATACTGAAACTGAAACAACACAAAATTCTAGGAATTCAATGACAAGGTGAAATGAGTAATGGTTTTCTTATTTCCTATTATTCACTACCTGGTATTTATTATGTTTAACATTAAAATTCAGCAATACACAAACAAATCACTATGCGTGTCCTGGCGAGTCATTTGCATTTTTCAGAAAAAATATCATTATCTATGACTTAAAGATGCATTATGGGAGATAATAAAGATGGCAGTTCTCGCTATAATAGTTAAAAACTAGATAGTGTAAAGGTAATTTGCTGAAAATTTCAGTCAAATTGATCCACTATGAGCCGAGAAAGAAGCGGGTGAAATTTTTGCATAGTCTCAGTCATCATTACTAAAATCATTAATATCAACAGCATAGTCTCGATTATCCACTTTTCTTGATTTAATTACCACATGCCGTTAGCGGCATATAGGAATCTAATCCAGCCAACATCGAAGGCTAGCCTTGACATCGAGAGTTTATTATGGTCTGGATAAGTTAATTAATTTCTAATTGATAATTTAGATAACATTTCAGGCCTAAAGAAAGACTTGTAATGTTATCTAAATTATTAATTCTAGACATAAATTAACTTATCCAGACAATAATCAACTCTTGATGCCATCGCTAGCCTGCGTTATTTAACGGATTGGAATCCATTTTTTGAAAAATAACTGAGCGTAAAAATGGATGATCGCGACTTTGTTTTTTATTGTACCGACTTTAGTAATGAAGATCGAGGCTAACCTAAAATTCAAAAGCTAAATATCTCGGTTCAGAGTGAAGCAATTTGACTGAAATTTTCAATATATTCTATTTGCGTTATCTATTTTTTAACTATCAAAGTGAGAACTATGCAGGGCTGCCGACAACCAGTATCGCAGCGCAATTTGCGATACATATTTTGTCCGTTGCTAATCAAAAATTAAAATCTAACGTTTTTGATTCGCAGTAACTGCGAATCATTAATATGCCTGTCATTTTGGATATTGACACAAAGATTTATCCACATTTCTCAACACTTTCAACGTGTATAAAATATCAAATAAATTTTATAAACAAAACGGAATTCTCCGTGTGACATTTTCTTCTCGAACTACCCAGATTCAATTCATTATACTATATAATACAGGGACATAACTCTATGAATCGGGACGATTAAACCGGAAATAGGGAATCAAGTAGTACCACTCACGTTGCGAGACATGCCAATTTTGAGTAATTATATCAGTATTCAATTTGAAAAAAAATAAATTCAGTGTATCCCCCACATATTGTAAATAAAATATAAAAAATAAATACGTGTAAACGTGTTGTAAAATGAGAAATCAAAGTAAGAATTCCCGTAAACTATTATTGTTTATATCGCGTGCGTCTAGTTAATCGAGATTATTCATAAAATACCGCGTGCTTCCGATTGAACAAAAATAATAACACACGATAAAAAGCAGACGAAATTGTTTTTTAACGAAGAAATAAGAAGCCACTGCCAAGAATTTGCTTCAGACATAAGGCCTAACCAAAAGTCTACATTCATTCAGAAATGTTCACAGCTACCTGTAGAAGTTCTAAATTTCTAAAAAATCTAAAGAATGAAATCTAATCATTTGTTATCAATTAAAATAATCTTGTTATTTAGGTGTTTGATGTTGAAACTGAAAAACTGCTAATCAATTTTTAAATTTGCTAATCAAATTTGGCAAAATTGGACTTTTTGATTAGCAGTGCTGCTAATCATCTGTGAAAAATTACCGACAGCCCTGGAACTATGAAGTCTTTATCTAATCACTCATAATGTTACTTTAAGAAAACAAAAGCTAAATATCAATGATCGCATATCTTGCCATTTCAGATTCAACTAGTCTTGTTTCTAAAAAGGTCAATCATAATATTCAGCAAAAACTCATAGGTGGTACTGGCAGGATGTGGTCTTTAGAATTCTGTGCTGCCACCGAAGTTGTGTGAATCTCACTGGTAAAGACAACTGCGTCTCACAGTTTAATACCTGTACTGTACTCTACTTGACATAACCTTCCAACGCCTCCCAAGTTTCATGTCCCTCAGGTAACGAACGTGAGTTTTATAATATCTAGACGTCGCTACATGACATGGTCTGCGATACCCGAACTTATAGCTACGTTATCTCCCTTTAATGCGGAAACGTCAACGATAGCGTTCAATCAGAGGTTGTGACACAATCACACTTCAATCAAACATTGAACGAACCTTGAACTTTGAAACTCGATTCACAGGTAGACATTTCAGCTATAAGTTGCGAGACTTGGTATTCGCAATGATCAAGGAATCCGACAGCATCCACAGCTGGGTCAGTATCCAATCGAAATTAGTGCCGAAATATGCAGGGTATTACGTGAAGGGATTGATAAGATGTACAGAGTTAAAGCGAAAATAAGCCTTCTACTTAACAAGCCAAAAACAGAAAAGACTTCCTCTTCTCAAAAGTCAATTTTCTAGTTTCTCTTTATCATTTCATTGACATGTGACGTCAACCAATCTTGTATTACTATCAACATTCCAATTCAATTAGTTTATCAGGAGTTTAGGAATAGAGCTAAAATTCAAACTTTGCTGCATCCAGATTCATTGTTTTAATTTATGGAGGCAGGCTACAGGACAACTGGTCTGCCTCAGCCTCTTCTACCTCTATTGTTTCATTCATTTGCAATAAACAAGGTCAACTAGCAAACACGAAACAATTGCATGGATGGTCTGGGTTTGTAATCATTTCAACTTGCAGCTTTGACCAGCAGCTCACTGAAGTGCTTATTTTGGCAGATGTAAAGGTGGGGGCGGAAGGGTGAAAAGAATCACAGTATTCCCACGAATCGAAAGCAAAAATAACCTTTTGATTTTTCATTGAGCTTTGCGTTTTGACATAACCACAAAAAAAAAGCAAAAGGGAAAAGGAATGCAACTACAGTGAACGTACCATATATTATGTGCTTTTGTGCTTTCAATATTTGCTATCAAAGGTTCGGTAATCGAACGTTTAAAATGACCCCATCGCTCCCTTGACGAAGATCATGCACACCACACTTCGAGCCGGTCAATGTCCAGCCATTTTGGATCTTAGTGGAGGCGTTCGTAATGAGTAAATCGGCCCTAGATGCATATGGTTCGAATCGAAATTTTATTCTTTCTCAATATGTTTCGCAGAACACATTATAACCCTAGCTTACCGTTTAAACTGTCAATTGCTTTGTCTGCGTTGGCTTGATCGGGGACTTCAACGAATGCGAAACCACTCTTTAGAAGTAAACTGTTGACCGTAACCCCTTTCTCTTCAAGCAAGTCACGCAGCGTTCCTTCCGTGACATCTGTCGACAGGTTACCCAAGTATAGTTTGGACATTGCTAATTAATCTACTGCAATATAAAAGTCATGAAACTAGCATGGAATCTTCATGCACGACAGAATAGCGGCGACAAACAGGAGAATTTTCTAGTACTATATCACATAGAGAGGGTAACTAAAAATGCCCCAACTACAGTACCGGCCGGCGTAGTGATATTCCGGGACAACGGAAGTGAGGTTTGGGAGGGGGTTTAGAAATGTCTAAATTTCAACAATATAAAATATTATGCAGCTAATATATAGGAATGCAAACACAAGACGGGTACTACATGCACATAACTCTAGCTGCCAAATTTCCAATCACAAATGCTTACATCCTGAAATATTCACAACCGATCTCTAACCTGATCAACCTATTTACAAATATAGACCATCCCAACACGCTTTCCCCTCTCCCTGCTCCCACGTGGTTTAGATATTTCCCTCAATTTCACCAACATTTTCGAGTTTACATCCAAATTACACATCGTAGTTACATGGCTTGGTATCTAACCTAGCTACCTACTGAAATAAAATATCAAATTACTTCTTTGAAATCCCCTAAATAATGTTTAGAAAATATGAGCTTTACCGTCGACCGTGACACTGATTGACGTCAAAGATGTTGTCCAATCAGGGACGAGTTTCAAGAGGTCAATGGCTTGTTATGAATGGCGATCTGTCAAATGCACTTTAAACAAGTTTCCGTTTATAAAATTAGAAAAAAAAAATTAACAAAGGTTTCAAAAGGAATAAATGGATATTTTAAGAAATATATATCCAGATGCAACAATTTTATGGACGCACATCCTGGATCCATTCAGTTGAATGAATATTATTTTTATTTTACACATCACGCGAAAAACCTTGTCGGCAACTACTGAACTAGCAAAGACCCCAGACAGATAGCTTTTGGGTGCATGATTGAAGATGCTAGTGCAAAAAGGTGGACAAGTGACAAAAATAGTATTTTTGCATATTTTTTATACCAGAATACTAAAATTGACATATATACTGATCAGAATGATAAAAATGAACAAGTTGTTAAGAAAATCTGCTAAAAATGGATTTATTTGAAAAAAAATCAAATGATCTTATTTAAAATCAATGGCACTTGTCCACCTTATTGCCACAAGCATCTTCAATTTTATTCAATTACGATTAATTAAAGCTTCATATAAAGACTGAATAATAATCAATTAAAAAAAAAAATATGTATATTTGAGGTATTGACTGTGGAGATATGATATATAATGTAGAAGGCCTATTTTTTAAACCATACAAATCGGCAAATAACTTAATTGTCATTTCCATGTAGAATCGTCTTTTGAAGGGGTTAGTAGAGGACCTAAATTTGTTTTCAAATCTAGATTACTAGAATCATCAACACAATATCATCAGTAAGAAACCTTTCAAATATAAATCTAGCCCCGAGCGCAGAACAGATTAATTAGGCACTAGATAAAAAAAAAAACAAACATCTCTCAGCCCTCTCAACGTTTTTAGCTACTTTCTCGTAGCTAATTATAGACACTTGTCATCAAAATGTTCAAAGGAGGAGGGGAGGGGGTGTCAGGAACATGATCACGCCCGGCGCACCCCAAAAAAACCAATATCTAAATGTGTGTGCGGGGAAGGGAGGAGCGAGGAAGGGGGGGGGGGGAGCTTCTCCCAGTTCCACCGAGTAATATTGGGCTGCGTGGAACATGCAAGAGTCAATTTGTAGCATATCTGAGCCACGATATAATTATGTTTGATATTTAAAGTAGCTAAGTCTCTAACTGAATATCATCCAAAATCTTCGACATTGAAAACACGAATTATTTGTCGGTTTAAATCAACATTGATGTTCTGATCTTACCGGGAAAAGATGGCCTTCTGATGTCCAATATTTAAGACAAAATAAACATTTTACAATTGGTTCACGAATCGTGTACCATAATGCGTTTCAGTGCTATTTGTAATAAGGGACTCGAAAAACTAGGCTAGGCATATTCCACAAGTCATGTCAAACGGTGACGCTATATTTTATCTGGAGAGCATGCCCAATAAATACTATCGGCATAGACTGGAATAGCCGGACGCTAGAGATTGAAATTCGATTGAGAATACTGGCGTATTTCGCCGAACCTAACTGATTAGAAATTACAGTAAAAACAGAAACGATTGAATGTAAATCAATTAATATACATTCCTATTACATTATTGTATGCGTCGCGACCCATTTGTGTCAATTTCTAGCTCCTTTAAGCATTATGATTATAATATTGAAAACCGCAGTTGAAACCACGTGATTTTTGCCATTTGCGAGGGGGCGAGAGGGGTTCCATAAGACCCCTTGTTTCCAGTGGCGGATTAAGCTCCACCAAGGCCTGAGGCGGCAGTTGCTGGAGGGCCTATTTAGTTTTTAAATAGGGCCTATTTAAAATGTCGTGGGCCGAATTAATTTCGGGTCAGGGCCTATGTTATTCCTGTTGGGCCTAAACCCCACCCCCTAACATTCATTGTCTATGCGTAATCGTATCAGACAAGTCTAAAAATTTTTTTTTTACAAAATCTTTGGGCCTGAGGCTGCAGCCTCTTCAGCCTCACTGATAATCCGCTACTGCTTGTTTCCGATAATTCAATACTCTTATAGTTTCTTGTCAAATGGTGAATGTTGCCACTGTCTCACTTCCATTGTATTTGCAGCATTATCGACAATGAATATAAAATTCTCGCTAGACAATTATGAACCAGTTCCCCACAAAAATGAAATGCAATGGGGTTTAACGTCCTACTGTTCTGCTCCTAAACTGGGCTAACGAAGACGGAGTCCCGAAACACCCTTTGTATCCGCAAAAGGGTTTTAAGAAAGTTTCCGATTTAAAAATTAGAAAAAATTTTTTTTTAGAGGGGTTGAGGGATATATAGTGAAGTAACAGTGAAAAAATAGGAATGTGAAAATTTCATCTTGTATTTCTTTTTAAGAAAAAAAACAGATTGGCTTGCTAACCTGGAGGTACCGTGTTCAACCCCGGTGTTGGCTGAGAAAGTTCATCGCGATTTTCCGGGATATTCAATACGTCAAGATTCGAAGATTAATTAATACGTGAACATACAGCTAGGACGGAGAGCCTGACAGGGACATCTGTCTAGTCGTTCGGATGGGATTAAAAACCAAGGAGCTGTACGTTTATACATTGGCATGCACGTAAAATATCCCTTGGCAGTTGGAATTCGATATAAGGACAGGCCATAGTGCCGCTGCCCGAGTAAAATTCCCCTCATAGCACATTGTATGGCGTATGCCCTCTTCATTAGCCCAGTCGGCGCATAATTTTCATCATGATTTTCCTGGTTATTAGGCCTATATTAAATACGTCAAAGATTGGATGATTAATACGTAAATGTAAGAAAGGGACATAACCCCAGTGTGTAATAGTGAAGCAGTACACCAATTAAGAATATATTTGGATTAAAAACATATTTAAACTATATATCTAATCTGTAATTTAAATGTCTGCTTCAAGTCCCCTTCAAAACATTTTAATAGCAAGAAAATGTGTGAAATAGCTTTATTTAACGTCCGATTCCACCGAGGTGACATCGCAGACAAGCAGCAAAAACACTACCCAATCTATTTTTAGCAGCCGTGACTTGATTGAGCAAGAACCCGGGCCCGTAGCCACGGGGGGGGGGGGGAGCCCACCAAAAAATCGAATTAGCCCCCCCCCCCCCAAATATTTTGCCAACAATAATGATTTCTTAGGAGCGTTCTTAGCCGGCCACATCCTCAGTCCCTCCAAAACATCCCGTAGCCCCACCAAATTTTATGAGCTGGCTACGGGCCCGCAAGAACCCATTCATAGCTTGTATTTGTCCTTAGTTGCTTTCAATTTATTATAAATATCGTAGCATAAGTAAATTTCCGGATTATCAGGGGCGGAGGAATTTTTGCAGGAGGGGTTTTGCCAGGCTCCTGTTGAGAAAATTTGACAGTTGACAATGCATGACGCCACCATCCTCTTCAAATTACGTAGGCATACATACAAATTACGTAGGCATACATACACACTGAGCTTTTTAAAGAGAGAAATCAAGCACCCCGTTTGCCGAAGCAATAATTCTGATGTCACACGTCTATATGAGTATGTCACGCTTTGAATGCCCACCCATCCTTCCACCTGACGATAAACGATAAAGCACATGACCGTGACACGTTTCTCATAAAAGTGCTGTTTTAAAAAAAAAAAAATTGCCCCCCACCTCATGTTCCTGAAGCAACTACTGCAAGTTTCACAACATCTGGACGTTGCTTGTTTACTTCACAATTCCCGAACTTATAGCTATGTTATCTACAGACACGTGAGCTGTAGCGTCCAGTCAGAGGTTGTGACATCGCGACCTCCATGGAAACCTTGACATTGAATGAACCTTGAAATTTGCAACTCGATTATCACAGGTAGACATTTTAGCTTGAAAGCGTAAGACTTGGTATTCGCGACGATCGAGGAATCTGATAGGCTCACAAGTTGGGCTTGTACACAATCGAAATTAGTGACGCAATATATGCAGGGTTTACGTGAAGGCCTTGATAAGATGTACGCAGTTAAAGCGAGATCAAGCCTTCTATTGAAGATGCCCGAATCCGCCCCTGATTATCCTCTGCCAGGTTCTTTTCTGGGTGTTGTGATTTTTAAAACCTGGTCAAATCATTGTCAATACTTCCATGACAGTTATCCATTAATCTGTACGTTTAATTTCAAGTATTTACCTGGTATTTGTCCTATTGGATGTTATTATTACCTGACTCAACCTTGATCACTTTCATAATTGTATGATTAATTAAGTTAGATTTCCTGATAAGGTAATTAGAAGGGTGTCTCTGGTTGGTCCGCATTAATCAAGTTTTGCTGTTTATATGTATAATATTGTCTCGTTATATATTTATATAAATGTTGTTGTTGTTGAATTTGTAATAAACAACAACAACTGCAACGACATTTATATTTAATCATTGCTTGATAATGACTAGAGAAGCCTGGTAGAAATGAAATGAAATGGGGTTTAACTAGACACATAAGAAGCACTCCTTGTGTAAATCGAACAGGGGCGGATCCAGATGGGGGTTGGTTGTCGACCCCCCCCCCCCCCCCCCCCCCGCTCAGCTACATTTTTTTTTTTGTAAATCAAAACATTTTATGAAAAAAGTTTCTCGACCGTGTGCTCTATCCTTTATCGTCAGATATGGGACAGGATGGGCACTCAAAGCACGAGATAATGATATAGACATTATGTGATATCACAATTGATGCTTTGCATCCATGAAATTGAATCACAATGTCATTGTATTAATTCATAATAAAAATTGACGTCAAACGAGATGGTGAATTTCTCTGTTTAAAAAGCTCAATGTGTATGTATATACGCCAAAATGACGATAGAGGCAATGTGGGAGGAGGGGGGGGGAGGGAGAGACATTGTCTCAGGAACCTGGCAAACCCCCTCCTGCAAAAATTCCTGGATCCGCCCCTGCTCGAACAAGCTTTCTTTTAGGGGTACCCTCACATTTTTGTCTGGTGCGTGCCCATAGGCGTACGAGCCAGGGGGGCAAGCTGACTTTTTGGGCAGAAGGGTAAAGTGAAAAAAAAAATTTATTTCATCTACTTGGCAAAATAAAGTGCCCGAAATCTAATAAAACACTAATTTTACGGGCTGAAATAGCAGTAAAACGCGTTTGCGGCCGTCAAATTTTTCTTCGGGGGTCCATACAAGGTCAGTTCTGCTTCTTCACCTCTCGAAGAAAACCGGCGCCGCTGTCTGTAAACCTGAAATTTTTTCGGGCATTTCTAGTTTTTCTTCCCTAACTGTCATTGAGCCCTAATAATACACTAATTTTTCCTTTTCTTTTAATTGAATACCACAAATTTGTACTGAGTTGACTATGGATTAAAACATTTTGTCTGGAGCCACGCTACTTTGTGCGATATTTTTCAGGTATCGATTATTATTGCGAATGCAGCTGCAACAGTCTGATTGGATGGTTGGAATTCAGAATGGGATTTCGGTTACAAAACCATTGACTACTTTTGGAGTTGCTTACACAGGCTAGAATAGCCGAAAACGCATTTGCGGTGGTTAGATTTTCAAAATTTTCTCCGGGAGGGAGAGGCTCACATACCCCGAGAGGATTGATTGGTTGTTTGGAATTCGGGTCAGCGCGGTAGGCTATATTGGACCAAATAGAAGTTGCTGTATTTACAGACTGGAATAGCAGGAAAACGCGTATGCGGCTGTTAAACGATTGATCTTTTGATTGGAATTCGAGTCAGCCATCTTAATTAGGCTATATTTGACCACTTTGAAGTTGCTTTGTTGACGGGCTCAAATAGCAGGAAATTATGTTTGCAGCCGTCAAATATTCACGAATTTTCTTGGGGGGGGGGGGGGTACAATACAAGGGGAGCTCTGCTTCTTCGCCTCTCGAGGAAGATCGGCGCCGCTGTCTGTACATCCGAAATTTTTTCGGGCATTTCGGGTTCTGCCCCCCTAACTGTCATCGAGCCCGTACGCCTATGTGCGTGCCCCATATAGCCGGTTTTTTTTTCAGGGAATCTATAATAATAATATATAGTTTATTTCGTTTCTAGGTCAGAGACCCAAAGAACATAAATACAATGTATAAAATTGTCATAAAGTTGGATATAATACTGTGAGTTATTATACTAGAAATCTACTATTTTTAGATATTAATATAATATAATATGAATCAGGTCATCGAGGTTAAAATATAAATGGAAATTTTCAATATAATACATACATGTATTTATAATAGTACAAATATATAAGGTATAGTTTATACAGGGTTAGTTGGACTGCGTTGGACGGCCTTTCTCTTTCTAAAGGCAAATAAATAAACTTTGCAACATCTCGCAATACTGTCATGGATTTAGTTGACATGACCTTCTCAAGATATTTGCTGATAAATGTAGATTGAAGATCATTGTATTGGAGACAACTTAATATGAAATGCGATTGGTTTTCAATTAGGTTCATGTCACACGAGTGACATACATGTATCCTATCTCTCCCAGTCCGACCAATCCACTTTCCTCTTATACATAGGAGATATCGTGCTGAGTATCTATTGGCACTGGCACATATCCTGGTTTAATATAAGGACCCCGGGATCAGAGAAAAAGGGAAAGAATCGAGCACTAATGAGATAGTAGAATTATTATTACTATCTTACGGCTAGACCCCGGATCGATTCACTTAATCGTATATGTACGTTTGTTTGTGATTTCTGCGTATTGTGTCTTGTCCGTTGATTTGTTTTGTGTAATTATGTGTGGTGCATTATGAGTATGATTTGTAAATTTAACATATAAATTTAACCTTTATTCAGATGTGCCGGCTCAGATTATGTGTCGTGTTTGCTGGCAACTCGTGTTTTTCACGTAGTTTTATCTAGGTTGATATAAACTAGATGAAGGTTTTGACCAACTTAAATAAACTAGACAACACCAAACCTTTATCAACATATTTATATTTTACGATTAATGTGAAAAATATAACATTTTTTATAACCGATAACCGATTAATAACAAAAAAATATAATATCCTTGAAAACCGATAACAGGTTAATAACAAACCCAAAAAAATATAACATCTTCGAAAAACGATAACCCGCTAATAACAAAAGACGATGTTCTGCGTGGATTTTAATTTTTCCTAGGGGGGATGGGTTTATCGCACTTAGTTCGTGGTTCGGATGGGGCGAAAAACTGAGGTCCCATGTGCCCATTGTGGTTTGCACGTAGGAGAACCCTGCTATATCACTGCTGTCCGGGTAAAATTTCACTCATAGCACACGGGAGCCACGGTGGCTAGATGGGTAAGGCACTGGCTCGCTAGCCTGGAGGTCGGGTGTTCGATCCCTGCATTGGCCGAGAAAGTTCATCCCGATTTTCCGACGTGGTTTCCCCTTGTCAGTGATGCAGGACGGAGGGCCTGACAAGGACAGCTGTCTAGTCCTTCGGATGAGACGAAAAACCGAGGTCCCGTGTAAACATTGGAATGCACGTAAAAGATCCCTTGGCAGTTGGAATTCGATATAAGAGTAGGCGATAGTGCCGCTGCCCGGGCAAAATTTCCCTCATAGAACACTGTATGGCGTATGCCCGTCTTCATTAGCCCAGTATAGGAGCAGAACAGTAGGACGTTAAACCCCATTTCATTTCATTTCTCATAGCACACTGTGTGGCGTATGTCCGTATTCATGTCCGTATTCATTAGGCGAGTTAGAGCAGACCAGTGGGACGTTAAATCCCGTTTCATTTCGTTCATTAACACCTCCTCCAACCTCCGATAGCTTCGACTTTTTATATCGAATACAGTTACTAGTTTGTTATAAAGTACATTTAGCACAACGTTTCGGCAAGTGTACTCGTATTCGGTGTTGTATGTTTTGAGTTTTATTTCCTGAAATTAACTTCCTTAACACCGTTTCTACACTGTGTAGAAACGGTGCAGTGTAGAAACGGTGTACCGTACTGGGTTTGTTTCTTTTGTCTTTGTCTTCTCAGTCAACGCCGGAATTGGACGCTGAAGGAATCGAACTTAACGAAGCGCAAGGAGGTGAAATGAAATGGGGTTTAACGTACTCTCTGCTCCGACTGGGCTAATGAAGACGGGCATACAACAAGCTGGGCCCTTATTCACGAAAACTTAAACTAGGATACAATCGAAATTTTAAGAAATACTGCAATTCGATTGGCTGACCAGTAAAATCAATTTTCATATATCCAATGAAGTTGCAGTATTTCTTAAAATTTCGGTTGTAACTTAGTTTAAGTTTTCGTGAATAAGGGCCCAGTGCGCTATGAGGGAAATTTTGACCACAACAGTGGCGTTACAGCCTACTCTTATACCGAATTCCAACTACCAAGGGCTCTTTTACGTGCACGCCAATGTGTGCACGGGACCTCGGTTTTCATCCCATCTGTTCGACATCACTGAGAAGGGGGAACCACGTCGGAAAATCCGGATGAACTTTCTAGGCCAACATCGGAATAGAACATGGGAGCTCCATGTTTAGCAACCGAACGTCTTACTCAGTGAGCCACCGTGGCTCCCACGTAACTTAGGAAAATTCAGAACGCCCTTTTTTTATCTTAACAAAACCTTTATCTATAAAATAACATTTGTTTATTACATGTATATGAATGTCAGAGAAGGCGAAGGTGGTGTTAGTCTGTCCGATATCGATATTTATTTTATCTCAACATCTCGGCTTGATACCTATATAGATGACAATATACGGTGAACTCTGACCTCTGATGTATTAATATTTAACGATGGCTAATGGTGAGTGAGTAACGTGATTTTGTTGTATTAATTAATAATGACGTTTGTATGAAGGTTTTGCTGAGATATAAGTTGTTGTGGGATGTATTAAATGAAATGGTATTTAACGCACTACTGTTCTGCACCGACTCGGATATTGAAGAGGGAGAGAGGAATACGGAAGTGTCTACATGTATATGTATATATTCTCTTAGGTTGATCGAATTGGTTATTTTTGTTATATTCTCAGGAATATTGTATATGAACAATAATTGATTATTTTGATTATATTGAGTGCAACATCTCTGATGTGTTCTCAATGGAGCGACAGAAACATTAAACACCTTCGGCAATTGAAACTTGTATGCAATGAAATTGAATGGGGTTTAACGTCCTACTGGGATAATGAAGACGGGCATACGCCATACAGTGTACTATGAGTGAAATTTTGCCCAGACAGCAGCACTACGATCTACTCTTATATCGAATTCCAACTGCAAGTGAATCTTTTACATGCACACGGGATGTCAGTTTTTCATACGATTCAAACAACTAGACAAATACTAAAATAGGATTGATTGACATACCTGCGGCGAGCAACAGAGGGTTCTACTTGCATGACAAAACCAAACAGCGACGTTACGGCCTACTCTTATATCGAATTCCAACTGTCAAGGTTTTTTTTTTACGTGCAGGCCAATGTGTAAACGGGACGTCGGTTTTCCGTCCCACCAAAGCAAATATTTTACCCGGAATTGCAACTGTTGAGGGTTCGTTTACGGGAATTCCAGTGTGTACACGGCTGAACCTCGGTTTTTGGTCCATTCGAAGGACTAGGTATACAAGTCCGTATCAGCACTACGATTGTCTGTAAGAATTTCTTGATTTCAGAAAACGTGAAGATATGGTGTTCTGTCCGACTGGGCGTGTCTGTAATGTGCTGCCTTGGTTTGATCACACTATATGCTCTGCGTGTGAATATGAGTGTAGCTATAGTGTGTATGGTCAACCATACCGCCGTGGGTCTGATGGACGTGAATACTACAGCAGATGAACCCAATAACAAGGACTCGTCGACTTGTGATGGTCAGTTGACCCCTGAAAACTCAACCACGGATACGGTAGGCTAAAGTTGCAGTAAATTCATTCTTGTAGTCAGGGAAATGAAATAGGGTTTAACGGACTACTGTTCTGCTGCGACTGGGATAGCCATACAGTGTGCTATGGGGGACATTTTGTAATACAGGGGGCCTGGGAAAGAAAAGCATCTATTTTTTCGGATGGGACAAAAGAAACGAGGCCCCGTTAGAAATCCAACTGTCATCAGGCCAGAATTTCCCTAATAGTACACTGTATGAGCTATGGGAGACATTTTGACCGGCCTACTCATATTTCGAATTCCAACTATCAAGGGTTCTTTTACGTGCACGGCAATGTGTACAATGATCCTTCTCGGCCAACACCGAGATTGAACACTGTACCTCCGATTAGCGAGTCAAAGGTTGTTTATGAAGGTTTAATCTCTGAAAGTAATATTAGTCCAAAAATGGTTCAGTTCTGTTCAGTATTGACGAAGTTATGATAAATTGAAATTTCATCGACCGAAAAAGACGCCGCCATCTTTTATCGGCAGCGGGAAAACCCGGTGGGCTTAGTATATATAAATTCGAATGAATCCCAGCCGAGAGATTACTAGGGTTGGTATTTTGTTTTCTCAATTAAATTTTAAATAATCAATCTGAGTACATATTTACTTATTTAGCGGGGATTAAGCCGTGAAAATTTTAATATTTTAGCTAAAATACAATTGACGCATCGATCCTTTAATTGCTTATTATATTTTAGGACCGTTTGTCTGTGTATTATATTTTAGGAAGATGGACCGTTTGCCTGGTCAAAAGAAGAACAAGGATTCATATTGAGTGGTTATTTCTGGGGATATATAGTTACCCAGATTCCTGGAGGATGGCTATCCACTAGATTTGGCGGGAAACGGGTGTTCGGTTGGTTTATGTTGGTGGGGATTATAGCCAATCTTCTCATCCCGGTGGCTGCTCAACAGGGGTTTTACTACTTAATGGCGTTAAGAATCATAATTGGTCTTAGCCAGGTAAGTGAATCTTTTACTGAGGGCATTCATACCTTAGGGAGGATTGATGGCCGAATGGTTTGCGCGTACACGTTGTATCATAGGGTCTGTCATTGAGTCAACTGGCGTGTTTTCGATTCCTCGGTTGTAAGTGACAAGAAGTATGGTTGCTTACCCAACCTCGTGGTTTTGTCCTCCGGTTTCCACCCACTGCTAAACAAATTATTGAAATAAAATTGAACCATGTGTTAGTCCCGTAATGGCCTAGTTTTTGTCGAGTTGACGTAAATCCCCCCTCTCTCTATCCCCCTCTCTCTCGCTCTCTCTAACTCTCTGACCAAGGGCCTGGCAAGGGACAACGTATAGTCGGATGGGATGTGACAAAAAATCGAGGTCTCGTGTACAAATTGGCGTGCACGTAAAAGATCCCTTGGCAGTTGGAATTCGATATACGTGTAGGCCGTAGCGCCGCTGCCTGGGCTGAATTGTCCCATAGCACACTATATGACGTTAGCCCGTCTTCATTAGCCCAGTCGGAGCAGAACAATAGGACATTAAACCCTATTTCATGTCATTCATGATTTCACATGTTTACCTGTTTTCTTAGAGTGAAAAGAAGGTTTTAACATTCCTCTGTCAAACAGATTGGGTACGAATAGTCCATAAAATTCTGATCCACTAGTTTAATTGGGTAGACTGATGGCCTAAAATGCTATTTTGCTACAAATATGGCCTCTAAATTTTTTTTTATCCACCATTTGATAAACAGAGAGAGAGAGAGAGAGAGAGAGGGAGGGAAAGAGAGAGAGAGAGAGTACACAAACTAGGTCATTTCGAGACTAACACACGGTTCAATTTTATTTCAATAATTCGCTTGCGCGTAGGGTTCTCTAGCAGTGGGAGGAAACCGGAGGACCCAGAGAGAGAGAGAGAGGGGGGTTTAACGTCCACTCGACACAAACTAGGTCATTTCGGGACTAACATATGTCAATAATTCGCTTGCGCGTCGGGGTCTTTAGCAGTGGGAGGAAACCTGAGGACCCAGAGAAAACCCACGAGGTTGGATAGGCGACCTTTGTCACGTACAACCTGGAAATCGAAACCACGCCAGTTGACACAGCGCGCACGCGCTAACCAGTCGCCCCCCCCCCCTGATAAACAGACGAGTCATTCAGATATTAGTGTGAAATGATAAAAAATTGTTGATAAGAAAAGTTATTATCACGATATCTTGTGTGTAGATATAATCAGAGGCATTATATGTCAATATATCATTGATAAATTATACCAGATCTAGACCTGTATTATGTGAATATCCTTTTAGCTTTTTGTTATTTAACATTTAAAAACAACTAACCTGTCACGAATGTATATTGTGATGTTATCGTGTGGATCAGGTCAAGGCAATTACCCTTATAGCGCACTGCATGGGTTCGTGCATAACAACAGTATATGCATAGGGGCATAGGGGACCATCCTCTGTTGGGGGTGGGGGGGCTAAGGCTACTTGCCCGAAAATTTTCTTTGTCAACCGAATACTCAGAATGCATCTCTATGATGGTTATTTATTTTTAATTACACAACAATATAAATGTATATGTTTAGCAAAAACAACTTAATGTGATGTTTGTGTTCAAAAAACGGATATACATTGCCGAAAAATGGACGGTTCATCGAATCTGGGGGAGCTACACCCCCCCCCCCCTCCGGCTCTTACAGGACGATAAAACCCATTAGACTTTCAAAGTGTCTCGACTCATTCCCTAGCCTTTTTGATGGCTGATTACAGAAATTAATCCGACATTTCGAATAGTCCTTAAGTATTTCGAAACGATTCCTGTGACAAAACCAAAATTCAACCGGAAACCTAATGTGCCCCAGTTCTCCATAAAACAATTTCGCCCGGAAACCTAATGTTCTCGATAAAACAATTAAAGCAACAGGTTTTATCTAGTTAAAATTATATCATGTTCGCTTTGTAAACAATCCTTCAAAAGTCTGGACTCGCTGCGCTCGGCAGAGATTTGGTCAATTGAGATGAAACGTATCTCTGTCTATCCGATTCGACCGCGCAATATATTAGAAATACATGAAAAGATATATATTGTTTTCCTCGGCAGAAGGTACGTTAATTCAGTTTACGTGATATGATGTACCGCCATTTTAAAATCGCTCCTAGGAAATTGACATTTGACAATATGGAATTTGATAATAGTATATTTTCAGGGAGTTGGCTTCCCAGCAGTTCAAACAGTTCTAGCACACTGGACAATCCCGGCAGAGGTTAGCATACTCTGTTCATTTGCTATGGCGGGTGAGTTTATTATCTTTCTTTAAAGGTCTACATCAGATCTCTACATCTGTCTAGTGCAGGTCTTTCGATCTTTATTTTGGGTTCAGATGTTCTATGATTAGTTAAATGGTCGAGGGTGAAACATAAGTAATATGTTGATACTGCACGAGGACGTTAGCCCCAGGGCTGTTTCAATATATTACGCAATGTCTTACTCGAGACCATTATTGTGGGTTTATTGTGTGATATAACCTGTATTAGTCCAGGAGCTAATGACAAAATAATATGGTCATCAGTTACAAAAGGTTTGACCCCCCAAATTCGTAGCAGGTGTCCGTACGAGTAAAAATCAGTTGGTCAGATCGGGCACTGCTGGGGCGTATAGCCGCAGCAGCACCTTAAAGTAGGCCCCAGGGGGCCTAAAATTAAGTCATAAGTTACATGGCTGAAACTTTGTAGGGACAATAGTATCGATAGTCGGAGTAAATATTTCACAAATCTAACCAAAATTTCCGGGGCTTTCCCCAAGTCAGAACACACCCAATATCGCCTCGTGGGGCTAATAATATGGTCATCAGTTACATGGCTGAAACTTACCAGAAACAAAGATCCACACTTGGTAAATACAATTTTCAAAAATCTAACCAAAAATTTGGGGGCTTTCCCTAAGTCAGATCGCTCTAAAGTATGTCCGACCACACCCTAAAAATGGGGCTTTTTATATGGTCATAAGTTACATGGCTGAAACTTACCAGAAACAAAGATCCACACTTGGTAAATACAATTTTCAAAAATCTAACCAAAAATTTGGGGGCTTTCCCCAAGTCAGATCGCTCTAAAGTATGTCCGACCACACCCTAAAAATGGGGCTTTTTATATGGTCATAAGTTACATGGCTGAAACTTACTGGAAACAAAGATCAATACTTGGAAAACATATTTTTCAAAAATCTAACCAAAAATGTTGGGGCTTTCCTCAAGTCAGATGGTCCTAAAGCCCACCTAGCCACGCCCTAAAAATGGGACTTTTTATATGGTCATGAGTTAAATGGCTGCAACTTACCAGAAATATTGTCCCATGCATGGAAAATGTATTTTTCGAAAATCTAACCATTAATGTGGGGGGCTTTCCCCACGTCAGAAGGGCCTTACCATTGCAGTCCCACCCACCCCCTCTATATAAATCATCTAAACATATTTACATTTAAAATTAAATAACAGTGTTGTAGTATGGTTTATAACTTGGGTCTGGCAGTTCCCATGGTGATCATTAGAACAGTTTATCTCTGTGCTACCAACAATGAACTTTTTTATCTCATAATATAAATATTTTGTACAATATAATATTCTATAGGTGTACATGTATTGTATATTAGTCTTCAGTTACAGTGTCTCATAGAGTACAATTATTTTGTTTTCTTCCACACAACAGGTATGCAATTTTTACAGTCGGAACAAATTTCATTCATTTTGCAAGTTGAAGCCTAAGAACTCATTACAACATGGAAATTGAAAAAGACGATGTTAAAATCAATCCAATTGGTAATATAACTGAAATTTATAAATATTCTGAATTAAGGCGTAAAGTCAAGCAGTAATATATATAAGCATGTATATAGATTAGAGTAGATCCAGTACAAATATGTCCATGTAGATAAATACATACAAAAATACAAATACGTCAAGTTGGAAAAATCAACCACCCTTACTTCTATATTCTGGTATACATCATATCGTACGAAGGCTGGTGCTGTCTTCATTCTGGCAATGGTCCCGATGTCGGTCGGATTCTTGTTTTTAAGAAAGATACTCTACAAAACTGTCAACAAATTTTAGAAATCCGGAAAAAGTCACGTTTGAAGTATGCTGAAATTATGCTCCCCAAAGTTGTTAATGAGTTTCAAGGATTTCATATGGAATGATGTAAAAGATTTACGGAGCTATCTAAAATTCAAAAGAAACAGAATGATGAAGTACAAGAAAATGACAATCCAAATTCCAATCCCAAATTGATGAGATCATGTTTAACATTGACTTCTGCATCCAGTTCCGGTGTGTTCGAGAAGGTCTGCCTGTTTTGCAGAAAATCAAACAGAAAACATCAAGGTCAGAAACAGAAAGTAACCTGTGTCACAAAGACAATCGAAAAAAATATTGAAGAATATGCAACAATTCTTCAGGATGAAAATATGCTTAAGAACATCCAAGATATAGATTTCATTGGCAAAGACATTCATTATCATGTAATGTGCAGAATAGAATATCAACGCAGAGCTGAAAAGATGCGAGAAGTAAGCGGGTCATATGATAAAAGTGAATGACATGATGCTAGGAATATACATACCAAAGCATTTGATGCTTTATGTAGTTTTGTGACTGACATTATTCTGGAAAAACAAGAGATCTACCTGTTAAATAGCTTACTGCAATACTATCAGTCATGTTTATTAGAATTTGGTGGCGGAAACTATACAGAGTTAGGTATTTTGCCCAGCGATTTGCAGAACAAGCTGGTTATATAAATTCTTTGGTGAGAATATTTCAATTGACAGTGGAAATAAATATGGTAATATTGTCTTCAGTAAAGGTTTAAATGTTGATGACGCTGTTCGCAAGGCATCTGACAACGCCAGAGAAACCGAACATACAGTTCAGGGTGTCACTTTCTTAATCCGATGAGAAATATTCAGTACAAAGAAAATTAAACTGCCTGAAAATTTAACCATACAACATATCATAATTGGTGAAATAGCAGTACCAGACATGGTCTCCGCTTTCTTTACACATCTACTAGTTGGTCCATAATCTAATTGTGGATAAAACAAAGTCAAGAGAATTAATTCCATTAGTCAGCATGTCATTTAGTCTTTAATCAGGGGTAGAACTAAGCCATCAAAACACCTATAACTGGGTCTTGCAGTGAAAAGTCTTACAGGCAGTAAAAAAGTTATTGAGATTCTTAATCGTTTGGGACATACATTAAGTTACAATAGCATTGAGGAACTCGAACAGAATTGACATTTACATCCACTGAGCGCAACCAAGAAACACCCATTGGCATGATGGTGTCACCACACCTATCAACTGGGATTGTTTTTAAAAAATACGATAGATTTGTTGAAATTCTTTCTGGTAAAGACACTCTTCTTGATACAGTAGGCATTCAACCAATCGCCAATAATTGCATATAAACCAATCGGCCGTAAAAGGAGAAAAAGATTTGAAGCATCCATGCACTCACTGGCTTTGATCATACTACATCGTTTAATAGGAAAGGGAATGCCCGACCTTTAAAATTATTAGAAAAGGCTGTTTATGTCCAGAAAGCCTTGTTTTCTCTCGGTAGAAGCAAATCCATTCTTTCTGGAGTAAATAGTTATTGAAGGATTTGTTTGGATGCCTAAAAATGGATGCCTTTCTGGTATTAAAGGCATAGAAGTGAGTCCTTTGCCGCCATGCTCACAGGTATTAACATTGAAAATCAAGAGAGCGAATTATATATGTAGTATCTGGATAAATGCATCAAAGAATAATCTCCCCAATTTCCATCCAGAGAATAGAAGGAGGATTTTAAATGATGATGGGGTGTATGAATTAAAGTGGTTTGATGGTGATGTTGCTCCAGTGTTAGTTGAGAGTATTTGCATAGATGAAGATAGTGACCAAGAAAGCAAGGACTTCGATGACGAATCAAACAATCCTTGTAGTGATGATGAAAGTGTGACAGGTTAACTATTTGCGTCATCCAGCCACGCTTACTCACTTATTTTAAATCATTAAAATGTTATGTGGAACAAATATTTACCAATGATGAGGAAGGATAACTAAAGTTATATGTATTAAAACTATGAATAGATTTCATAATTTCAGAAATTCATCACTGACTAACATTTTTAAAAATCCATTAGGTTGTTATTCATGATCGAAGATCGGGAAAGGCAAAAACTACCGAATTCAAACCAAAGCAACTTATTAAACATGCATTATGCATACGCTAAATCTGCGTATTGCAGGTCTTTCTTTAGGTCTGAAATGTTTTCTAAAGTATTAATTAGACATTAATTAACTGATCCAGGCCTTAATCAACTCTCGATGGCATCAGTTTTCTCCGATATTGAATAGATTAGAATGGTTCAGCGATACTTTGATTTAATCAAATATGGAGGACCGAGACTTAGCTTCGATCAACCAGTGCGGTGGTTGAAATTATTGCCCACGTCTGTCAAACCTTCAAAGGCTAATATCTTCGCTTGCAATAGAGTAATTTAAATGAAATTTTAAAATTATTCATTTTACATCATCTACTTTCGAACTATTATAGCAAGAATGGCTAGTTCTTTATCTAAATCTTACATAATGTATCTTTAATACAATAAATACTTTCGAAATATTTGTTTGAATTTTCCACTTTGATATAAGATATTGAATAACATTCTGAATCATCGTTGAATGGGTTGTTGTGATGGAATACAGAACGTTTGAAGACATAAATTTAACATCAGTCCTAACTATCTATTCATGACATGTGTCGTGAATGAGGTATGACATGCTTACTCTTCCTACAACACTTGATACCATTGCTCATTTTAGGATTTCACATAGCTAATAAACATTAAATTGTTCTATTTTTGTGCTATAATTTTGAATCTTGTTGCGGATCAACAATGTATTATTGATATTACCTTATTATAAGCTTTATATAGAGGGGGTGGGTGGGGCTGCAATTTTAAGGCCCGTCTGACTTGGGGAAAGCCCCCACATTTATGGTTAGATTTTCGAAAAATACATTTTTCATGCATAGAACAATATTTCTGGTAAGTTTCAGCCATGTAACTAATGACCATATAAAAAGTCCCACTTTTAGGGCGTGGCCAGGTGGGCTTTAGGACGATCTGACTTGAGGAAAGCCCCAACATTTTTGGTTAGATTTTTGAAAAATATGTTTTCCAAGTATGGATCTTTGTTTCTGGTAAGTTTCAGCCATGTAACTGATGACCATGTAAAAAGTCCCATTTTTAGGGTGTGGTCGGACATACTTTAGAGCGATCTGACTTGGGGAAAGCCCCCAAATTTTTGGTTAGATTTTTGAAAATTGTATTTACCAAGTGTGGATCTTTGTTTCTGGTAGGTTTCAGCCATGTAACTTATGACCATATAAAAAGCCCCATTTTTAGGGTGTGGTCGGACATACTTTAGAGCGATCTGACTTGGGGAAAGCCCCCAAATTTTTGGTTAGATTTTTGAAAATTGTATTTACCAAGTGTGGATCTTTGTTTCTGGTAAGTTTCAGCCATGTAACTTATGACCATATTATTAGCCCCGTAAGGCGATATTGGGCGTGGTCTGACTTGGGGAAAGCCCCGGAAATTTTGGTTAGATTTGTGAAATATTTACTCTGACTATGGATACCATTGTCCCTACAAAGTTTCAGCCATGTAACTTATGACCTAATTTTAGGCCCCCTGGGGCCTACTTTAAGGTGCTGCTGTGGCTATACGCCCCAGCAGTGCCCGATCTGACCAACTGATTTTTACTCGTACGGACACCTGCTACGAATTTGGGTGTTCAAACCTTTTGTAACTGATGACCATATTATTTTGTCATTAGCTCCTGGACTATATGTATGACAATATATCAGTATGGAAGTTGTTGCTATGGTAACTATTTATATATTACAGGAGCACAAGCTGGTAATGTGATAACGTTCCCTATAGCGGGTTTATTGTGTCAATATGGTTTTAATGGTGGTTGGCCGAGTATCTTCTACGTACTAGGTATTTATATATTAAAGACACAATAACCGAGACTAAGAGACACTATATCCAAGACTAAAAGACACAATATCCCTATAGAATACAAGACACACTATCCCAGAATACAAGGCACAATATCCCAGAATAAAAGACACAATAATTCAGACAAAAAGACACAATAACCAAGACTAAAAGACACAATATAAATTAAAGTAGTCTTCCACCCCAAAATATATATTGGCCCAACAATTATTAAAATTCGCAGTACTTTCTTTTTCCAACAGTCATCGATCCATCGCGCGACATCTTTATGGTTTGATGTCCCTGTAGCATAGGTTATTTCTATCCGTCGACATCGAGCTCAAGATGGTATAAAATCCTGTCTTTCATGTTCGAATCTTTGGAATCGGGCAAAACCTGACCTCGTGTATCGCGTCAAACCGCTACCTTAGTACATCGAATAGGGTTATTATACAGAATAAAGACCCCGTGTACATCGAATGGGGTTATTATACAGAATAAAGACCCCGCGTACTTCCATTGGGGTTATTATAAAAATAAAGACCCTGTGTGCATAGGATGGGGTTATTATATAGAATAAAGACCCAGTGTACATCGAATGGGGTTATTATGTTTAGAAATGAACCAGTATAGATCACACACATATAGGTTTATACATGTATTTAAATGCTATAATGATATTTATGTTCCAACAGGTGCGTGTGGTTTCATTTGGTTTCTAGCATGGATGATTTTAATACACGATTCACCAGAACAGCATCCCAGAATATCAGAAAAAGAGAAGAAATACATCACTAGTTGTTTATCAGGCAAAATCTCAAATAACCAGGTAATTATTGAACATTGACGAGTGTCATAATTAATAGTCCCAGATGAGCGAGTGGGGGAGGGGGGGGGGGCGGTCAGATTGACGTCATACTTCCAGTCTCAACCCCATGATACCGTTGGTCGAATAATATACAATGTGGGTGCGTCATCTGATTTAAATTCCAACTGAGATAACAGTGGTTCTCTTACGTGCACCCTAATATTTAGCCTACACGAATGAGTCATGATTTTTGTCCCATCAGCACCACTATAATATGCTGGGGCCTGTTTCACGAAATGTTAACTAAAGATAAAATTCAAATTTTAGTAAATACTTCAATTTTGATTGGTTAACGACTTAAACAATTTAATATTATCCAATCAAATTACTAAAATTTGGAGTTTATCTTAGTTAAAATTTCGTGAAACAGGCCCCTGGTTCTACAAGGCCTAAAGTTCTGTACGTCTGACATGGCGAGATCCTGCTGGTAAATCGCAAGCAAATTGTTCGGCCAAAACTGAAGTCGAATCCGGGATATCATGGTTTAGTGAGCCATAGGGTGTTTTGGGGGTTTGACGCAATATATGTCATTGAGTTAAATGGCGTGGTTTAGATTCCCCGGTTGTACGTGACAAGGAATAGGTTCTTCTGTCCAAGCTCGTGGGTTTTCTCCGGGTCCTCCGGTTCCCCCGCTTCTAAAGACACCTACGCCGCAAGCGAATTATTGAAATAAAATTGAACAATATATGATAGTTACTTCACCCTGAGCGTCGTTGTCGTCGGTAGAAGAACAGTGTAGTCTCGGGAGTTTATTATGGTCTGGATAAGTTAATTAATGAATGTCTAATTGATAATTTAGATAACATTTCAGGCCTAAAGAAAGACTTGTAATAAGCAGAGTTTTCTCTTGCATAATGCATGTTTAAATCAACATCGATGTTGTGATCTTACCGGGAAAAGATGGGCTTCTGATATCCAATATCCAAGACAAAATAAACATTTTACTATTGGTACCACAATGCGTTTCAGCGCTATTTGTAACAATGCACTTGAAGAACGGGGCTAGACATATTCCACAAGTCATGTCAAACGGTGACGCCGTATTCTTATCTAGAAAGCATGCACAATAAATATTATCGGTGTAAGCTGGAATAACCAGACGCTAGAGATTGTCATTCGATTAGAAATTACAGTAAAAACAAAAAAGATTGAATGTAAAATAGTTTATATACATCCATACAACATTATAATATGCGTTGCGACCTTGTGTCCATTTCTAGGTCCCAAATATTAGCGATTTAGCTCATTTAAGGCCCAAAGAAAGACCTTCAATGGACAGATTTAGCTCTTGCATAATGTATGTTTAACATATCGTGAATCCAGCTGTTTAATTTTTCTATTTTTTTCCATTTTAGATGAAGCGTTCTATACCGTGGTTATCCATCTTAACGAGTAAAGCTGTCTGGGCGATCATCATAGCCCATTCATTATCTAACTGGGGAACAGATGTCTTCATAACCATGATACCAACTTACATGAAAGATGTTCTCAAGTTTAATATTAAAAACGTAATACAATCTTTCAATATCGCGAAATGGGGTTTAACGTCCTACTGTTCTGCTCCGAACTGGGCTGCTGAAGACGGGCATACGCCATACAGTGTGCGATGAGGGAAATTTTGCCCGGGCAGCAGCACTACGCCCTACATTCATATCGAATTCCAGCTGTCAAGGGATCTTTTACGTGCACGCCAATGTGTACACGGGACCTCGATTTCTTGTCCCACCCGAACGACTAGACATCTGTACCTCCGTTCTGCGTTACTGACACGGGCGAACCACGCCGGAAAACCGTAAACCCCCACAATTGACATATGGGGTTGAACGTCCTATACTATTCTGTTCCGACTGGGTTAATGAAAACGGGCATACACCATACAGTGTGCTATGAGCTAGATTTGGTCCGGAAATCGCTTTTACGTCCTACTGTTATTACGATTTCCAACTTCCATGAGTTGTTTTACTGCACGCCAACGCACGATCCTTGTAGACCCGATGAACTCTTGAAGATTCACTAAACAAATTCGCCAAATCATTGAGCTTGGATTATAACCAAGGCATTTATGCTTTAGTATACACCTAAATGATATGTTCTGTTCATATCATGTTTTGGCTCATGGTAAAGACTGTCCCATTGTTTTATAGCGTCATGGAGACGCATATTAACAGATTCCAACGAACTGTACGGTGTCTTTTCTTCCTCAAGATTCGTGCCTCGTTCTTTTGCCTCGCCCTACTAATTTATTTCTTCTGCTCCTCCAACAAATGTGTGTCTTTTAGGATGCAGTTAAAAGTCAATGAAAAGTAGACAGAACCCAATACCACCCAATACCACCAAATACTACCCAATACTTAACATACTACATGGCGCGAGCCCGTCTTCATTATCGCGGTCGGGGCATTAAATGGACCGTTATACCCAATTTCATTAAAAATGCATAACAAAACTGTAAGTTGTATAAACCTCTCAGTTGAGAACATATTTTGTTACAGAATGGCGTTCTGTCAGCTTTACCTTATATAGGATTATGGGTGTGTATGCTTTTGGCCAGTAATTTGGCAGATTTTGTAAGGAAAAGAAACCTACTATCTCCGACAGTTACCAGGAAAGTTTTTAACACGACAGGTAGTTTGTTTTTATAATAATAATACTGTGAATATTGGTATGACACTATTCCATACTGAACTTAGTCTTTCGGATGAGACGAAAAACCGAGGTCCCGTGTATATATTGGAATGCACGTAAAAGATCCCCTGGCAGTTGGAATTCGATATAAGAGTAGGCGATAGTGCCGCTGCCCGGGCAAAATTTCCCTCATAGCACACTGTATGGCGTAAGCCCGTCTTCATTAGCCCAGTATAGGAGCAGAACAGTAGGACGTTAAACCCCATTTCATTTCATTTCCATACTGAACTGACTGTATGCACAGTTCACTATCATTCGAAAGACGTTAGTTTATAACACAATAATAAACAAAGCATCTTGAATGATGATTTGAGAGAGAGAGAGAGAGAGAGAGAGAGAGAGAGAGAGTCATTTCAGGACTAACATATGGTTCAAGGTTATTTCAATAATTCGCTTGCGCGTAGGGTTCTTTAGCAGTGGGAGGAAACGGAGGACTCGGAAAAAAACCCATGAGGTTGGACAGACGACCCTACTCCTTGTCACATACAACCGCGCCACTTGACTCAATGACAGACCCTCTGACCCAACGCGCACGCGTTAACCATTTTTACGTTAACCGTGTCAGTCATTAAACATATTAAAATCTATTGAAAATCTAGAGTATAGGATAACATCGAGAGGTGATTATGGTCTTGGCGAGTTAATTAATGTCTATGGCCTAGAGATAGACCTGCGATAGGCAGGAATTTTTACGGTAACCGCATTAACCGTTAAACATATTTAAATCTATTGAAAATCTAGAGTATACGATGAAATCGAGAGTAGATTATGGTCTTGGCAAGTTAATAAATGTCTAACAGTTTATCATTTAAGGTCTAGAGAAAGGCCCGCAATAGGCAGATTTAACTCTTTTACGCGTATTGTTGTATTGTTTATTTCAGGTGAAATAATCCCTGCCGGTTTAATGATAGGAACCGGATTTATGGGTTGTAATCAATCGACGTATGCCGTGGCGTTGTTGACATTGGGAGTCACAATGACAGGTTTCCAAAATGGTGGAGGGTTTCTGGTGAACTTTAACGACATCGCACCACAATATGCTGGAATTATTTTTGGAATTTCTAACACCTTGGCAACAATACCAGGAATAATAGCACCAACAGTTGTTGACGCTATTACACCACACGTAAGATTTACTTTTATAACTTTTATTACAAATTAATGGTCGTGTTTTAAGCAAATGAAATGGGGTTTAACGTCCTACTGTTCTGCTTCGACTGGGTTAATAACGACGGACGTACACCATAACGTCCTCTGCTCCGATGGGCTGATGAAGACGGGCATACACCATACATTGTGATATGAGGGAAATATTGACCGGACAGCGCCTCTATGGCCTACTCTTATATCGAATTCCAACTGTCAAGGGTTCCTTTACGTGCACGCTAATATGTACACGGGACCTCGGCTTTTCGTCTCATCCGAACGACTATACTCTGTCTCTTGTTACCCCCACCCCCTACCCTACACCACTGACACATATTCTAAGCAGTGTTCACGATCAGTTTGACAATATTTGTCACTTTCAGCACATTTTTCTTCTATACACGAAATAAAGTGCGCTACGAGTGAAAACTTTTATCCAGATTGGAGATCTTTAAAGTGCTATCACTCTCGTTTTGGTCCCATCCGAACGACTAGACATTTTTACTTGCCAGACCCCCTGTCCTGCACCCCTGACAAAGGGAGCATTCCGAGTCAACACATCTACATGCACTGACCCATCATGGTTCCCTTCTCATGATTAAAACCCATGACGTTTAATACATGACAATGTTAAAGTAAAACTATATTCTGCCTCGTGTACGTGACCCGTTGTATTGTTTATTATGTATTTTCCAAGGGTGTTTTAGGGAACCCAGACTGAGTGCCAGGTAGTGTGCATTGTATATTGTTTGTTTTTTCAGGGAACCCAGGCCGAGTGGCAGATAGTATTTTATATAACAGCGGGTATATACGTTGGTGGAGCTATCATCTATTTGTTAATGGGTAGTGGAGAAATACAGAAATGGGCCGTTAGTAAAAAAGAAAATATCGAATTATACGTCGTGAATACAACAAACACCCTGAACTATTCTAGTGAAAAAACAAAACTCTAAATTCTAATTTTACGTCGTGAAAACATCAGGCACCCTGAGCTATTTTCTTGAGAAAATACAAAACTCTAGATTCTAATTTTACATCTTGGAAACAACACCCTGGACTATTCTAGTGAAAATTCAAAACTCTAGATTATAATAAACTACAGTTCTAAGCACGTAATGAACATTTTGAGAGATTTTAGGTTTTATTATTGCCGTAGGCCTATGCATCACCGGACACTAAACGTCCTTCATCGAACTTAAGAAATTTTTTATGTGCCGACATGTAGAGATGTACATACATTCATTCTTAGATTGGGGAGCCACGGTGGCTGTGTGGTTAAGACGCTGGCTCGCTAGCCTGGAGGTCGGGTGTTCGATTCCTGCATTGGCCGAGAAAGTTTATCTGGATTTTTCCGACGTGGTTTTCCCTTGTCAGTGGTTCAGAACGGAGGGCCTGACAAGGACAGCTGTCTAGTCCTTCGGATACATTAGAATGCACTTAAAAGATTTCTTGGCAGTTGGAATTCGATATAAGAATAGACGATAGTGCCGCTGCCCGGGCAAAATTTCCCTCATAGCACAGTGTATGGCGTATGCCCGTCTTCATTTGCCGAGTATAGAAGCAGAACAGTAGGACGTAAAACCCCATTTCATTTCATTGAAACCCTAATTTTTTTCTATATTATAATTGGATGGCACCAAGGTACACAGACACAATTAGTAACGCATGTATAAATGAAATGAAATGTAACGTACACCGACTGCATGGGCTAATGTTGACGAGCTTATACGTCATATACAGTGTTCTATAACGGAGATTTTGTCCGGACAACGGCGCTACGGCCAACTCTTATATCGAATTCCAACTGCCTAGAGATCTTTTACGTGCACGCCAATGTGTACACGTGATCTAGGTTTTTCGTACCATCCGAACGACTATACCTTATCCCATGCCAGGCCTCCATCCTGCACCACTGACAAGGGGAAACAATGCCGGAACATCCCGATGAACTTTCTCGGCCAACAGCTGGAGCGAACACGGGACCTCTGCAGGTAACCATGCCAACAGCTGGAGCGAACACGGGCCCTCTGCAGGTAACCGTGCCAAAGTCTTACTCACGGCGGCTCCCGACGCATATATAACTTTTGCTTGAAGTAAGGACGTTACTGGTATAATTTATAAATTAAAACACCTATTTGGGATCGTTACACCTGATATTGAAGGTGTACAATTTTTGTAGGTGAGAATGTATTTTAATATAAACTGCAGTTTGTCATCGCCAACCATGTTTTAGAAATGAAATAGAATCAAACTTCCTCATTATCTGCTCCATTCCGACTAATTAAGATACGCCATGCAGTATGAGAGAAATCCAAACTATCAACACGGGACCTCCTGGTATTTGAGCCAGTGGTACTACGGGGAGAATTTTGCCTGGAGAGCGGCGAGGCGGCTTACTATTTGTCAGCATTTGGGGTACACCACACTGTGATGAAATAGACTTCACTGTCATATTTTTCTGTTACTAATGAAGACGATCATATCTTGCTGTATGGTATGAGGAAATTTTGCCCGAGCAGTGGCGCTATGGCCGGCTCTCATTTAGACGTCCAACTGTCTTAAATTAGAATCTTCAATGTTCTGCCACGGGACTTCGGTTTTTTATTCCAGCCGAATGACAAAATGCGCTTTTTCTGTCTGACCCTCTGTCCTTTAAAACGGACAAAAAGGAGGCTAAACAGACTGGATATCCCTACAAACTTTCACTGTCAACACCCCCTTGAACTCTTGACCGAGAGAGAAAGAGTGAGAGAGGGGGAGAGAAGAGTATATACATGTATTACAAGCGACAGCAAGCACAATCTCAGCTGAACATTGTCATTATAAACAATCTTCTGAGTGACATCTGTGCACGTATTTTCTTTTATTAAGATTTATCGAGTTAATTATAGAGATTGTGGCAGAAACTGGACAGTAAAATCAATACGACACGTGGAATCGGACTACTCTATCTATACAGGCATTATATTACCGGCTAGATAATTAACATACCATATAATACCATTGTACATGCAATTATAGCATCCATTATTACACATATACCCTTATTACACTTATTCCTCATGGCGGAATTGCTTCACACGTTTGTTTTTTCGACCATGTTGTTTGTTGGTCTACATTTTGTTTTTGGACATTCCGATCATATTAATCTTTATAACCACAAAGTGACCAACATGTTACTATCAGCTGAATAAATATATTGGAGTAGGTGGTGGGGAGAGGGGGGAGTCAAGATAATTAAGTCAAGAGGCGTGGTTTGATCATCTATGCTTGCACATGCCCAACCGCATGGGGTTTCGCCGTGTTCTCTAGTTTCCTCCCACGACTAAAGACTCGTATTTGAAATATAAACTGTGACATTTGTCCCGAAATGATCTAGCTTTGGCGAGTGGATGTTTAACCCCACCCCCTCTCTCCGTCCCGTCTACCCCCACCCATCTTTCTTTCTTTAGCAGTAAAAGAGAGAGAGAGAGAAATGCGGTTTAACGTCCACTCGACACAAACTAGGTCATTTCGGGACTAACACATGGTTCAATTTTATTTCAATAATTCGCTTGCGCGTAGGGGTCTTTAGCATTGGGAGGAAACCGGAGAAAACCCACGAGGTTGGACAGGAGACCCTACTCCTTGTCAGTACAACCGGGGAATCGAAACTCCGCCAGTTGACTCAATACTCAATGGCAGACTGTATGATACAGCGCAGCACGCACATGCTAACCATTCAGCCATCCACCCCCCCCCCCCCCCTTCAGGAGTAAAAACATCAACAGAACTAATTTATTATCATTTATTATCATAAACAACAACTGGTGAATATACTTGTGATATTCCCGGTCTACTAGGTCCATTTGGTTGTTATACACGATTGATCAGGTATATCTTTAATATCTATATGTGTATCATCTGGTTCTATATTACTCATTCTATCTCTAATCTACAATATATAAAATATCTATATTACACAAACTATCTCTAATCTACAATATATCAAATATCTATATTACATTAGTCTTTCGGATAGGACGAAAAACTGACGTCTCGTGTAGTACATATTGCGTGCACGTAAACAACCATTGATAGTTGGAATTCGAAATTAGAGTCGGTCGCTGTGTCTCTGTCCGAGTAAAATGTCCCCCCATAGCACACTGTGATGATGTATGACCGTCTTCACAATATATAAAACTTGGTCACCCATCCTTATGAGAGAGAGAGAGAGAGAGAGAGAGAGAGGGGGGGGGTTAACGTACACTCAACACAAACTAGGTCATTTCGGGACTAACATATGGTTCGATTCTATTTTAATAAAACTGAAGGAAATCGAGGACCCGGAAAAAACCCACGAGGTTGGACAGGTGACCCTACTCCTTGTCACGTACAACCTGGGAATCGAAACCACGCCAGTTGAATCAATGACTGACCTTATGATACAACGCACACGCGCTAACCATTCGCCCCCGAAAAAATCCCAATTCCCCCCCCCCCCCAAAACGGTGGCAATTCTTCGCACGTTTGTATCTTCAACGTTAATTCATAAATGTAAGAGTAAAACACAATTCCGGCCCTCTTCCCACCCTTAGTTTACAGTACAGAAGGCTACCCAACGATTTACATCTTTTGAAAACACGTGAACCAACCTTTTCAACTTGTTTAAAGACCCTGTAGAAATTTCTATAGGCTAGGTTCTCCAGGTCTGGTTCCGACCAACCACGTGAGATGAGTTCAGCAAAAAGAAGAGGATACTTAGAAACATCGCTGATTTCACCAAAATTACTGAGAAAAAAAATGATAAAAAAAATGTTAATATCATTATAAGAAAATAAATATTCTAAATTCCTACGTATTATTTACTAACATATACATCAGAATCTCACAGACAAAATTATAACTTACTCAGAACCATCGAAATCTGCTCCTAATCCAATATAATCTGGTCCTGTTATAGATTTAATATGGTCTAGATGATCTGTAAATAAACACAAACTATAGATATAATATAATCTGGTCCTGTTATAGATTTAATATGGTCTAGATGATCTGTAAATAAACACAAACTATAGATATAATATAATCTGGTCCTGTTATAGATTTAATATGGTCTAGATGATCTGTAAATAAACACAAACTATAGATATAATATAATCTGGTCCTGTTATAGATTATATAATATGATCCGGTCCTGTTATAGACTATATATAGATTTAATATGGTCTAAATGATCTTTAAATAAACAATATATAAAGACACCACACAGATCAGAACAGCAGGTGGCATGGGTCTATTATGATACGGGGGGGGGGGGGGGCGTGGTGTACGCTTTTTGTAATAGTACTGTACCCTTTTATCTTATCTTCACTTTTTAGAGAAGAAAATTAAGAAATGCAGTCAGACCACAATAACTTTCCCTATTGACTTTAATATTAATTCTGGTATATTTTCGTTGTGCTGAACGCAAAACTGGCCATATCTTGGCTCCAAAGAATGTATGAGGCTGATCACTGAAATCATGTGACACATAAACGTTTAACTATCCGACATACATATAACCGTAATCAATCTCTTATATCTTTGTTATAATTCCGCCTCTAAATCATGAATATTTACCAAAACCTGACAGAAAATGTAAATGCAAACCTTTTCCCCCGATTTTAGATCAAAAAGTCAAGACAGAATGTCCATGGAAATACAGAGAGAGCGAGAAAGACTTAGTTGATTCTTGGGGGGGGGGGGGGGGCGGATGATTAGCGCATGCGCGTTGTATCATAAGGTCTTTGATTGAGTCAACAGGCGTGATTTTGATTCCCAGGTTGTACGTGACTGGCGTGGGTTTTCTCCGGGTCCTCCGTTTTCCTCCCACTGCTAATGACCCCTACGCGCAAGCGAATTATTGAAATAAAATTGAACTATATATTAGTCCAGAAATGATACCCCCCCCCCCCTCTCTCTCTCCCATGGCTTTAAGTATGAGCCCCCAGTATTGACGAAATGAAATGAAATGAAATGAAATGGGGTCTAACGAGATGGTGGGTACCGAGATGGTGGTCTGCATCCTAAGGATATGTTAATTGTCTTCCTTTAATGTACAAGAAATTTCAAATATTTTTAATATAATGGGCATAAATAATAATAAAGAATGAAATTATATAGCAGTTTACATGGTGATTCAACAGACTGTGAGCTTAAATACAACAAAAGTTCAAAACATTTTAGTGAAAAATAGCAAATAGACTTTTAACAAGGGGGGATAACTCACTAGTGCACAAAGGGGGACAACTCACTAGAGCACAAAGGGAGGCAGACCACCATTAATTTCCCCATTGACTTCAATGTTAATTCTGGCCTCTTTGCCCGGCTCCAACGTTTCCCCAAATTTTCTTTGGGCTGACTGCTTTTCACTACAGACAGAGAAACAAATGGTCATGTCTTTGGACCAAAACTTGTATGAGGTTGACCACCAAAATTTTGAGATACACAAACTTGAAGAAGAATACTAAAAACATGTAACTATTCGCCGTACATATCATCGTAACCAACCTGATAACTCGGTTATCCTTCCGCCTCTAAATCATAAATATTTTCCAAAACCTGGCAGAAAATGTTAATTAAGACCCTCTATGTCCATTCTATTTCGAAACATCAACAAAAATGGGCATGCAAAAGGCGAGAAAAGAGAAAGAGAGAGAATTGCTATAAATAGACGAACTATAATTTGTGGAAGCCGAGATGGTGAAATACCGAGATGGTGAAATTTAATGGTGATCTGCCTCCAAAGAGTCAAAATAGTCTGCTTTTTTTAAACAATATTTATTCAGATTTGTATCTGAATAGGGACCAGGGAACAGGCATAGCTGATATTAGATCCCTCTAATAACTTGCTGATTCTATTGTTAACATACCTAAAGTCTCAAAATAAGGATTTTTAATTGCTTGTGTTTGAATATTTGAATGATTTAGAATAACAATATTTGAAAGGCATTGATTATTTTGGTATCATTTTTATCCATTTGATCCTATATGACTTTAAAACTGCCGGTCATCATTTATATTATTTGGTAAAAATATAATTTTTCATGACTTAGATTGATTATTGAACATTTAGTTAAACATACATTATGCAAGAGCTAAATCTGCCAATTGCACGTCTTTCTTTAGGCCTGAAATGTCATCTAAATTAATAATTAGACATTAATTAACCCATCCAGGCCATAACCAACTCTCCATGGCGTCGGATGTCTCCGACTTAGCTTCGAACAACCAGTACGGTGGTTGAAATTATTGCACACGTCTTGTCAAACCTTCAAAAGCTAATATCTTTGCTCGCAATATAATAATTATACTATTCAAAAAAAGTAGGGGATATTTGATTTTGGGGGCATAATACTAAAATATGCAAATGACTACGAAGAAACATTTCCAGTTACATGTGACGCCCAAACGCACCAATAGCTACCGCATGGAATGCAGGTGATGCTTGGGATCATCATGGGGGCCAACCCAAGATTTGCACGACTCTGACTTTGAATGTTACAGTCATTGTGGCATTGAATTCCAGGGTGGAAACATCAGTTTAATTGTTTTAGTGACCAGAAAACAAATTTTGATATGCGTCGGCTTACCCAAAATGAAAGGTTACGTGCCCTTGGCATGCTACAGATCGGCACAACACAGGCGGTTGTGGCGCGGACGATGAATGTTTCTCAGTCTGTCATAAGCAGGCTATGGTCCAGATACCGTGATACACAATCTGTACAGGACAGACCACGCTCAGGTCGACCAAGGGCGACAACTCAAGCCCAGGATCGATTTATCCGTACCTTGGCCTTGAGAAATCGTGTCATCACAGCAAATCAGATCAGCGCTCGTCTTCAAACAGACACTGGTGTGAGAGTGAGTGGCCAGACGATTCGGAATCGACTGCATAGGGGTCACCTTCGCGCCCGACGTCCTCGCGTGATCCCTTGTTTGAGAGATCATCACATTCAGGCAAGACGTCGTTGGTGTAGGGATCGTCAACACTGGGATAATCGACGCTGGAGCAATGTGATGTTTTCAGATGAGTCAAGGTTCACTGTTGATTTTTTGGACAGACGTAGGAGGGTGTGGCGTCGTCGAAACGAGCGCTTCCAAGACGTTAACGTCATCAGACATGATCGATTTGGGGGTGGTTCTGTTATGGTGTGGGGAGGCATCACTGTTGCTGGAAGAACGGCTTTACATGTTGTTGCAGGGCGTGTTACAGGCCAGTACTACCTGGACAACATCTTGGCAGCCCATGTTGTGCCGTTCGCACGACGTCATGGCCGCCGTTTCATCTTCCAGGATGACAACGCAAGATGTCACAGGGCCAGGATCGTTACAGGTTACCTCCAACAACAGAACATCACCACATTACCTTGGCCAGCACTGAGTCCCGACCTCTCCCCCATCGAGCATGTCTGGGACATGCTTTGACAGAGGTTACGTCAACGTCAACAACGTCCTGCCAATGTCCAAGAACTTGCTGCTGCGTTGCAACAAGAATGTGACAATCTGGACCAAAATGACCTTAGACGTCTCATTAGGAGTATGCCACGTCGGATCAATGCTTGTTTGGCAAACAGAGGAGGATTTACCCGTTACTGACTTGGTTGTGATGCTGTGGTAACTTTGCTGTTTGACCCCGGGTATCATTTTACCCTTATAATGGTCAGTCTGTGCCTTACTTAGTCTAACGATCATTTGGAATAAATCGATGAATGTGAACTTCATTTCATTTTGTCATTTGTTTCTTCGTCAGTTTCATTAGGTGACTTTAATAACACTTAAAAATCAAATATCCCCTACTTTTTTTGAATAGTATATAGAATGAAATTTTCAAATTATTCATTTTACATTATCTATTTCGAACTAATATAGCAAGAATGACTAGCTCGTTATCTAAATATAACTATTATAGCAAGAATAGCCAGCTCTTTATCTAAATATTACATAATGTATCTTTAATAAATTAAAACAAAAGTAGATAATCAAAGGTCGTCTTGGCTTGGATGTAATCAGATTAAAAAGGGGCACACCAAAATATTTTACCCACCACTAACAGGGGATGCTGAATGATGAAAAATGTCCAAGTCGTCATATCTTTGTAAATACTAAAAGGAACTAAATCGATTTTAGATCGATATTCTTTATAGGGTTAACTTTTACAATATTATAGTTTACAGAGGATTAAAAAATCTCTCAATTTACGATAAGTGGTTTTAACTATAATGAGTTGAGCAATCGATGATGAGAGAGATAGAGAAATGGGGTTTAACATCCACTTGACATAAAATATGTCATTTCGGGACGAGAATATGGTTCAATTTTATTCCAATACGTAGGGTTCGTTAGCTGTTTTGAGAAAACCGGGGGACCTAGAGAAAACCGACGAGATTAGACAGGCGACCCTACTCTTTGTCATGTACAAGCAGGGAATCGAAACCACGCCCCCTGACTCAACAACAGACCTTATTGTCTAACAGCCACCAAACCCCCTAATCTGTGATGAATATCGTATTATATGTACAAGTACCTGCTACTTGGGATATAGAAGCTGTTCTGTTATCATCTCCATATACAGTATCTAATGTACAGTTGATAAAATTAGGATATAAATTAACCATTATAATACCACCATTAACAGGCTGAAACAAACAGAATTAACGATTATTATACCACTTACCATGGTTATACCACCATTAACAGACCGAAAAAAAAAAGAATTAACTATCTCCTATTACATGTATTTACTATGAGAAAGAGAATCTTTGTTTGAATGCAGGCATGGGACATAGGACAGCGTCTAGTCATTCGGGTGGGACGAAAAACAGAGGTCTCATGTACACATTGGCACGCACGTAATAGAGCCCTTGAAAGTTGGAATTCGATATAAGATTAGGCCGTAGTGCCGCTGTCCGGGCAAAATTTACCTCGCTCCACACTGTATGGCGTATGCTCGTCTCCGTTAAACACATCCGTGGACATCTCTCTCTCTCTCTCTCTCTCCCTCTCTCTCTCTCGTAGTTGAAATTGAATGGTGGTCTGTATCCTAAGGATATGTAATTTGTGTTCAATTGTCTCCCTGTACGTTACAAGAAATTTGAAATATTTTAATATTATCGTTATCAAGCACGGTAATGAAAATTTCCCATAGAAAATGTGTTTTATTAATCATATTACCAGACGTTCTAATATTTCATCAGGAGCATTTCTACGATGTGGACAGAGAGCGAAGGATGACGTATGACTGAATATTACAGGTGCTTTAGATATATCCATAGCATCATTCATTGTATCCAAGGCAACGTGAGCTAAATCTATCATCATACCCAGACGATTCATTTCACCAACAACTCTCTATAAAATAAGATAGAAATTCAATAATTGGGGATGGAAAACACTTTGTTAACAGGACTAATAAATGAAATGAAATGGGGTTTAGGGTCCTATCATTCTGTACCAATCGGGCTAGAGGGAAATTTGACAAATTATTTGTTAAAAATAATCATCAGTGATGCATAGCCGATGCCAATAATCAACATTCAAGCATGACCGATCCCAATAAGAAAAGTTGATCTTGAAAAATCAACATTCAAACATGACGGAGCTCAATCACGCAAGCATGGCCGATCTAAATATCCACCGAACCTAGCTAGCATGATCGATCTCAATATCTACCATGCAGCATGAACGATCTCAATATTTACCATTCAAGCATGGCAGATCTCAATAATCACCGGTGATGCATGGACAATCTTAATAGTCATCATTATAGCATGACATATCTCAGTAATCATCAATATAGCGTGACAGATCTCAATAGGCACCATTAAAAGCATGCCAGATCTCAATAGGCACCATTAAAAGCATGACAGATCTCAATAGGCACCATTAAAGCATGACAAATCTAAATAGGCACCATTTAAGCATGACTGATTTCAATAGTCGAATGTAGCACAATTAGTTCTCAAAAGTTTTCATCCAGGGATCAGGGAGATTTCAGTTTTCTTACCTCTCCAAATGGTGAAAGTCCATTAAAGACTGGTTGATTATACCGAGTAGCTTTATAGTTATCTGCCCTTAAAAAATAAATACAAACTCAGATTTTGTTTTATTTTCATATGTATATGTCCCTTTAATTTTATTCTCGCACTTGTATATATTCCCTTTATTCTCTCACTTGTAGCCTATCAGCTACTCACATGTATTTGATTGTCGGTAATTCTGTATCCCAATGCCTATATTCAGTTTTGAATGGTAACTAAATAACTGAAAATGGCCTATAAACTCTATTTTTCAGTTTATGAGTCACGATTTTATGTCCGCTACTGACTTGGTGAGTATAATGCTGGCTGATTAAATACCAGAAGACCCTGGGTTTATTCCCGGTGTTGGCCAGGCTACTCTAGTTAGATCAATCTGTTTCACACACATTTTGCGAAATCCATCGGCCCAGCGAATATTCACTGCTGACCAGTGTGTAGTTAGATAACAAGAGGGTTATGTAAGATACAGTATCGAGGTCAGGTAACAAGAAAGAGTTCTGTGGTCATTCTAGTCATTCGGGTGGTTTGAAAAAATTGGTTCCTGATGGCTGCACGTTAAAGATCCTTTCAAGTTGAAAATCGATATAAGACGATGCCATAACGCCAAAATATTCCCCGTAGAGTCCATGTCATGGGTGTTGTTTCGCGCGTATATACCGGACACGTACTACGCTGGTTGGCGAAAGTCCGACCTGATATATGCCCAATCGGTCATCAAGCTTTTGTGAATCAAAAAAATATTGACTCTGTGATTTCCCTTATTACACACTGTATGGCGTATTAGTATTATTAACAACGGGAAAATAACCTACCATGCTGTGTTACAACTATGTGTTAATGTTAAATATCGTACACCCAGTTCATAAAACATGCGCAATACGGCTAGACTACTACCAATCATATGACCACCTTCCATTCCTATCATAGAGGACACCTTACCTCTACTAAAAGCTTCCATTATTCCTTAAATATATATTATTAAAAGCTTGGGAATAATGATTTTAGATGTACTGTATATTTAAACACATTAGGTTTGAAAACAAGAGAATCATCATTGAAATGTAACTCTGATTATATACAGTAATAAAATGGTTTTCCATAGAACTGTTGTATTTATTTTAATTTTAGATAGTCGTTATAATTCACAGGAAATTTGTTAAGATTCTGTGGATAATTTATTTTTAGTGGTTAGGATGTAATATGAACCATGGTTCATCATTTCACCCTAATTTGCATGTCCCATATTACCCCCAAGTGACAAGGATTAGATAAGTCAACCCCCAAAAATCTTTTAACGCAGAAATTTTTTTAAAATACTGAACTTTTTTGTGGAATGTATCTGTGAACTTTTTATGATGTGTAGCACATGATTAGAGGATGTCAAATAACATTTTAAAGAAACGTCACATGACAAGCTTGTCAGGGCTACGGCCCATATTACCCTCATGCCCATATTATCCCCCCACCACCACCACCCTACCCGCCTTCCGTTACCCGACTAGTATCTGACATGCTTAACGGTGTATTAAAACTATCAATAAACAATTGTTGAACTATTACCTGAAATACATGTTTAAAATAAACAGAAACATGCTTAATTCTATTCTATAGACATCTACTGTGGTTATCACCCATGTCTGAAAGGAATCTGGACGTTTTCAAGTTAAGAGTTTTGATATTTTTGATCGAACAGGCACATATAAATCTGTTTATAGGCCCAGGCCGGATGAGCAATGTTGATCCCAATTCAAACTGCTTATTAAGCATTTTTGTAATCATTAATGTAGGCTATGAATATATCGATATTACATTGTAATCAGTGCTAAATACATATGATTGATCGATGTGTTTTTTATACATACCACATCACGAATGTTGTATAAAATAACTTACCATCTGCGGTTGTTGTATATTGAAAGTTGTTGGGATATTTATTAATAAATCTTTTTATTAAATCAATTTGATCTAATCCTTTCTCCACAGCATCTTTATATTGGTTGAAACATGGTGAATAGGCGGACCACATCTATAATATATAGTCTATAATTAGAACATGGTGGTCATGGTGACCACATAGTATATGATTAGAACATGGTGACCCATAGTACATGCTTAGAACATGGTGATCCATAGTACATGCTTAGAACATGTGGCCATGGTGACCACGTGGTACATGCTTAGAACATGGTGACCCATAGTACATGCTTAGAACATGGTGACCCTTAGTACATGCTTAGAACATGGTGATCCATAGTACATGCTTAGAACATGTGGCCATGGTGACCACGTGGTACATGCTTAGAACATGGTGAACATGGTGACCATGGTAACCACATAGTATATGATTAGAACATGGTGACCATGGTGACCACGTAGTACATGATTAGAACATGGTGACTACATTTCTAATATATATTATATGTTAAGAACGTGGTCAATAGGCTGCTCGCGAGTGCGTCATCTAGAGTCAAAGTTTAATGTGTTCAATTATTACGAGACGCGGTAACATCAGGTTCCGTCTGGGCTTTCAAGCAAAGTAAACAGTCTTTTGATTGTGGGACAGGAGTCAACATCTTTGGTTCTAGGGCCACTGCACATCAAAAACCTCAATCGCAGATCCACGAATTCGGCAAGAAACCAAATGAAGAAGGGCACAAGCAAACAAGGCACAAGGATTTTTTGTTAAATTTGTGACGTGAATATGTATTGTGATTTACGTTGTTTCTATTATCCAGTACAGCTGAGAAATGATTCACTGACCTGTGCCCCTAAATGCCCTTGTTTTATTCTAGGCACATCGGTCTGGCTGGGGTGCTTGGGGTCCCAAGGGAAGTAATTTCTCATATCTTTCGTCATATCAAACTTGGTTATATCGCCGTCATAAACAATCTGTACATGCCACGCAAAATCATTGTGACTGAAAACAACATCTAGAAATGATTATGACTTGAAACATACAGAAATCATTTTGAATAAACAACATAAAATGTAGTACTATCGGACTTCTTTCCTCGCTGTGTTTGTTTTCTTCGTGATCAGAATAAATGGTTCTTACAACTTTATTGTTAAGCTGTAATGGCTTTGAAGGTTCCTTGTTCTCAATAATAATAGCTGCTTGGAATATCTAGGTGAACTCTGCCCAGCCTCGCTCAACACCCTCTTTTATAACCCCCTAATTTCTGCACATCTTAAATTAACCTTGACGTTAATTTCCATCCCAAATGTGGAATAAACCTCTCGATTTCACAAGACCAGAGGAGGAAACATTGCCTTATTTGGTCAATCAACCGTAGGTCAATAAACAGACAGAATTTGATGGATATTTTGACAATGGTTAGGATTTTACCAAAATATCATTGTTTTTTTTTTATTTATAAATATATATTTACGTTCATGAAGTACGTGTGATTTGACTCTATAGACAGAGTGAAGCAACAATTTTTCAAAGAACCAATATTGTCTTAAGGACCAAAGTGTTACAAATATAGTAAAAATTATGACCACATATATAGATCTTTATCACTTTTGAGATAAAAGTAGAATTTATCGTCAGGTCTTGGAAGAAATTTATGTATTCATTTCTTTATTTAACCCACCCCCATGTGTTCTGATTTTAAAAACAATTAATTTAAAATTATTTGGTACACGGAAACAACACACATACACATTGGCAGGTAATGTTTTGGGGGTGGCTACAGTCCGACCGCTGACCTGTCTCACATGGGCTAAAATGATATAAATGTAACTCACCCATCTACGAGAGGTACTCGACTTAAAACATTGATAGCTTTCTGTAGATTAACAGCATCGACATTTAAATCATTTATTAATAAACTCTCACCAACATCAATATACAGTACTGTAATACAACAACATCAATATACAGTACTGTAAAACAACAACATCAATATACAGTACTGTAATACAACAACATCAATATACAATACTGTAATACAACTAAACCAATCATTAAACCATCAATATACAGTACTGTAATAAACCATCAACATCTGGAACATTAATCTTACTGATTGAAATTGATGAACTAAAATCATGATATTAAAAATGGCAACTCACAAAGTTAAAATTAAAAGAAATCATTAAAAGTAGAAGATGCATCGGCAGTTTTTCTTGGTGTGTTTTATCACCTTTTTTGCCCAAACAGCGATACTTTGACCTATTCTTATTTCAATTACGGGAGCATGCCCCACACTCTTTGGGGTTAAAAGGCCCTTTTGAAGCAAGAGATGGGTCGACTTTAGATATTACCATTTTTATTTTATTTAACTTACTAATACAAACTCTACTTACGAAATGAAATGAAATGGGGTTTAACGACCTACTGTTCTGCTCCTAACTGGGCTAATGAAGACGGTCGTACGCCATACAGGGTGCTATGAGGGAAATTTTGCCCGGACAGCCGTCTACTCTTATATCGAATTCCAACTGCCAAGGGATCTTTTACGTTCATGCCAATGTGTACACGTGACCTCGGTTTTTCGTCCCATCCGAACGACAGCTGTCCTTGCCAGGCCCCCGTCTTGCATCACTCACAAGGGGGTACCACGCCGGAAAATCTGGATGAACTTTCCCGGTCAATGCAGGGATCGAACACCCGACCTCCAGGCTAGCGAGCCAGCGTCTAGTGGTCTACAATCTATCACTGAGTCCAGTGACGTGGTTTAATTCCCACCTTGTACGTGACAAGGAGAAAGGTTCGCTTGCTAATGGGTTTAGTCTGGGTACTGCGGTCCAGGTAAGTCATAAGTTCACCTCAGGTTACTACATGTATGTAATTAAAGCAGCATTTTGTTTGGGATCTCTGCTTTATTCAACTTTTTCTAAGACCTATACACGAATGCATTTAATAAAAATATGCCATATTTCCTTATTTCCAAAATGACCAGTCAAGTGCCCCGTGCCCATGTAATTTAACATGTGAAGGTCGATTATAGTTGTGGACAGGGGGTTTGTAAGAGACTGGGGTTAACTCTAGTAGCTTACAGCCCAAAATATCAGACTCCTCGTGAATCTCTATATTTACGCAAGGGGAAGAGTTAGAAACTTTTCATATTACTACTCACCAAGTACAAGACAGAGTAAATTATGAACAGCCACCATGTTTGTCTATATTGTAAAGATTTCTATTTAAGGTTTTATCTTATAACCAGCTGTTAGGTTTCCATGATTTCATTTTTACTGTTTATCTTTAAAGAGAGAGGAGGGAGAGAGAGAGAAATGGGGTTTAACGTCAACTCGACACCAATTAGGTCATTTCGGGACTAATATATCGTTCTATTTTATTTTAATAATTCGCTTGCGCGTAGGGGTCTTTAGCAGTGGCAGGAAACAGGAGGGTACAGAGAAACCGAATGAGGTTGGACAGCTGTTTATCTTCAACCTGGACATCAGTAACCATGGGTCACTGACAACAGGATAGTACTTGGGAGAGATAAGGAAGCAGGTAACAAAACTCACGTGGGCCGACACACGATTAATGCACAATGGCGTGGTAACAGCTGATTTTTACTGTTATCTTCAACCTGGACACAAGTCACCATAGTAACAGGATGGGGTGGGGGAATCAGGTCACATAACTAACAGTGGCACATATCAGGTCAACGCACAGGGGCGTGGTGACAGTTGATTTCGCACGATAATAGTGAAATGAAATGGTGTTTAACGTCCTACTGATCTGCTTGGGCTAATGAAGACAGGCATGCGCCATACAGTGTGCTATGAGGGACATTTTGCCCGGACAGCGGCACTATGGCCTATTCTTATCACGAATTCCAACTGCCAAGGGATCTTTTACGTGCATGCCAATGTGTACAATGGACATAGGTTTTTTGTCTCACTCAATCAACTTGCCAGGCCCTCCGTCCAGCCCCCCTGACACGAAGGAACCAGACCGGGAAATCCTGATGAAAGATCTCAGCCAACACGTACCTGCCTCATGAAATTGTGAGGTGTGTGGAAAATACTGAAGTCGTTTTGTAGCAAATCCGAGCCACGATATAATATAACTCATGACCCAAACCACTTCATGTGTCCCATTCACTAAGCCTCCTAAGCAGTCTTCTTAATCGGCTGCTTTTTGTCGGCTTTAGCCGATTGATGTTTAAACTAGCCTATTGGTAAAACAATGAACTGGCCACTATGGTATCATAAATCAAGCTACTATCGGCTAAATTACATCAGGTTAATTATTACATGTTAATTAAGAAGACAATCAATTTGCTTGTCGGCTACATCAACAGTCATACCTTAGTGAGAATCGGCCATGTGGTTCATAATCTGAGTAGCCTAATTAGCACATTTAACAGTTGATGTTAGAAGTCCTAGCATCAACGAATTTTGTGAAAACAAAAACCTTTCAGATCTGTGATTAAAATATATTTTAATAACAAATTCCATATTTACATTTTATGCTACAAAATATCCTTTTGGTTATTTTACAAAAACATTTTACCATGATTTATTTTTTCAAAGAAAATAGAACAGACATTGAGAAACAATGTAAAAATTTGAGCTAATTGATCTTTGTTGACCTGAAAAGCTCTAAAACAAAAGGTATTTTATGAAAATGAGATTTAGGCAACTCACAAAATTTCCTTTTGTGTGTCACAGAGTCAGTCTGATTCAAATACAGATCTATATTTCGGTTCGTTTTTTTATACTTTCGATGGCCTACACTACATGAAGATCCGACCAGTTGTAGCGATAGGTCGCTTCAGATGTCATACGAGCGGCTTTTGACCCTATGACGTCAGACATTTGATTAACCAATCAGCATTGATGTTACTAGTGGATTACCCACAGTTCCGTGCAAAACACGCCTAAAGCTTGCCATAACAGACCGTTTCATTGACTATTCCCTCACATCATTCAGAACATGTCAATGATAACAACTCTACCAGATCCTACTGTAGTAAGTAAAACAAAATTTTGAACTATAAAAACAAAACGAAATAGGATCTGTGTTTTAACCAGATTGTATAAACTACTGAAGTCATATCATTGTGGAGTAACAGCAGCTCAATAATTAAGGCACCGTCTTACTAACCTGGAAATCCAAGTATCTTTCCCGGAGTTGGCCGAGACAGTTCCTCAGGATTTTCCAGTGTGGTTTTCCGGTGAGGGCCTAGTAGGGAACAGTGTTTCGTTCTTTGACTAGTATGATAAACCGAGGTCACATGTACACGTTGGCACCCTCGTAAAAGAACCTGTGACGGCTATAATTCAAAATAGGAGAATGCTGTCTGAACAATACTTCCCTTATGTAGCACACTGCATGGCATATATGTCCGTCTTCATCAGCCTGATTGGGAGTCTTTGAGATTTGTCACCCTGAACACGTTTAATTACTTTAGACCATAAAAACATTCATGCTGTGACTATTAATCATATAGGTCCTCGTTATTCTTCAGTATCTAGTTATCTACACCGGATGCCTTAAAGTCTTTTGACACATTTTTCAATTATTGGTACTGCAGACCACTGAACTGTGAAAGGTACAAGAGATCTCTGGACCGTGAAACAACCTCTTACTGGTACCGCTACTAGAGATCGCTGAACCGTGAAACAACCTTCTACTGATACATAAGACATTGCTGAAACGTGAAAAAGCCTTCTACTGGTACCCTAGAGATCGCTGAACCGTGAAACAACTGACTACTGGTATGCGTTTGCTTTGTGTTTTGGTAAGAATTTAAAATCTGATTTGACAGGTCCTAATAACATCTCACTGAAACAGACAAAAATTACCAAATATTTCAAATCTCTATAAAAAAAAGAACAAGCATGTTAGGGCCAGAGCTTTCATTTCACAAATTCTTCAGTCAAATCAAATTTTGTTGTATTTTCAGATTAGTATGGTATTTTTTTAAAAGAATAAGACAATTGTTAGCATTATCCAAATTGTGTTATACATGTTTATAGAGAGAAGTTTATTTATTGTTATAAGGTTAATTGATAAAGACGAGAGCACCCTCGTGGAAACGCCACCAGAAATAAATATTTCATGTAACTTGTATTCCATATAATTGTGTCAGGTGTTAAGGATAATTTCGTTTTATGACATGTACATTGACTGACAGGTAAGTTCACTAGCTGGTCATTTTCACTGTCAATCAGTCAAGGACAGGTACATATAAGTGAAACGATAGCCCTGATAACCTCATACTATAAATTTAAATTGACTGACAGGTTGGTTCACCAGCCAGTCATTTTCACGTCCAGTCAGTCTAGACTGGTCAATATTACTGAAACAAGAACCCTGGTGTGGTCTATTCACTACTTGTCAAATGCCATACCAGTACAATTTTACTAACAATTTGAATACAAATCATTCTAAATTCTTTAATCAAAGAACCCAACAAACGCCCCATGTGGCTGATATCTCAGGAGCTACTTAATAGAAGCAATGATTCAATACATAATTTTATATTAGGGCATATAAAACCCTCCCCCCACATCAGATTTTTGTCTGAAAACCAGAACATTATTTTTTCTATGGCCTTAGTAATATATAAGATAATAGAAGCAATGTTTCCACAAAATTCTAGCTTACCTAATCTTTACCCAATCACCACAATTAGCACTGGATAACAACGTCTCTAAATCGTTACGACCTTGATAATGTGGTGGTCGTTCATTTATTCTTTGTGGCAGACGTTCTAAAACACCGACTGGTATATATCTAAAACACATAACAAGTTAAAGTAATAGACGACCAAAAAGATTCTTTGTATCCTAATTAAACGTGCATTATGTCAGAGATTTAGATAAAAGAGTTGGATATTGTCGCTATAATAGGTAAAGTATAGACACTGAAAAATTAATATATTGTTGAAAATTTCAGTCAAATTACTTTATTCTCAACGCAGTTTTGGATGTTGAAGTTTTCACAAAGTGGTCTTGATTGAAAGTACCATTGCAACTATATTTAACAGTGTTGATTGGTTCAGTGATGAAGATGCTGGTTCGCTAACCTGGAGGTGCCATGATCAATCCTTTTGGGGGTTTTCGGTATGGTTCAGTACCCTTATCAATGATACAGAACATAAAAGAATCCTTGACAGTTGGAATTCAATTTCTCCGTGGGCAAGCCAACGTCTTACTCACTCAAAGATATTTACACAACTTGTTAAAATCTGTTTAAAGGTAAGTACATACCTAAACATATTTACTTACCTGTTTAAGAATGACAGCCATTCCAATAGAAACCTTCGGACATTATCCACGCCTTGTTGATCTGATCCCCAGTGTGTTAAACCATAATTAGTGAAACTTTTTAACATATCAAATCTCTCATTGGCTGATATATCCCAATGTTGTTGGTCTTTAATCTCTTTAAATATCCATGGTTTAATTAGAGCTCCTCTGTAAATATACATTAATATTCATGGTTTAATTAGAGCTCATCTATAAATAAATATAAATATCCATGGTTTAATTAGAGCTCCCCTATAAATAATATAAATATCCATGGTTTATTAATAAATATAATCATCCCTAGTTTAATTAGAGAACCTCTATAAATATCCATGGTTTAATTAAAGCTCCCCTATAAATATCTGTGGTTTAATTAGAGCTCCTCTGTAATAAATATAAATATCCTTAGTTTAATTAGAGCTTCCCTATAATAAATATCCGTGGTTTAATTAATAATGTTGTTAATAATAGGATATAATTTGGAATATATTTATGGAAAGCGGACACAGTAATAAATTTGATGATAATGTCAGATTAAAAGAGGAGATACCTGGCAATCATGATTCCATCAACACCTGATTTTTCCCTGTAATTATTGTAATCTTCATACGATAAAACATCTCCATTACCTGTGTTTAATATAGAATACATTTCATTAACACACCTCTATTACCTGGATTTAATATAGAATACATTTTATTAACTCTATTACCTGGATTTAATATAGAATACATTTCATTAACTCAATTACCTGGATTTAATATAGAATACATTTTATTAACTCAATTACCTGGATTTAATATAGAATACATTTTATTAACTCAATTACCTGGATTTAATATAGAATACATTTCATTAAAGATGCATTATGTAAGAGCTAAATCTGCGGATTACAGGTTTTTATTTTTGCTTCAATTGCTATACAAACTATTATTTACACATTTATTTATATAGACCGTCTAGACCATTGGATGGTGCAGATTTAAACGGATTGAAATATGATTGCCATTTATTGATTTCAATTAAAAATTGAGAGGTTGATTCAGTCAGCAATTCAGTCAAGACTTGAGTCAAAATGAATATTTCAAGTTGAGTTGCAAGTCGAATAATTGATGCGACCTAAGTCTGACTAGAGTTCAAGTTGCTGAGTGGAGTAGAAAAGTACAACGTTTAACCCCATTTCGTTCATTCACGTCCAAACTGTAGGAAACTGCATGTGTATGTGTTGCTGAAAATAACACATCTTTAGTAGTTGGCATAGGTGTTTTGTAGCCCATAGCTTTACTGCACACACTATAGTCTCAAACACAAAATGATAGGAAAAATTAGTATTATCATCATGCAGAAGATACAGAGATGGGGTTTAACATCCACGCAAGTATCGGATGTTTCAAAGAAAGTAAGCATAATCTGCATCTTGTGCGAACCCCCGACCCCCTTATCTATACTTCAATAACATACCAAAGAAGGGCATAGGTTTTCCACTCTGACAACATCTTTGTATGTAGTCCCAATCTGCCAGACGTGTATATCTCTGTTCTCTGGATCTACCATGTACCTGTCGATGTAAAAATAAAATACATCTTTATTACAATTAAATTCACACAAAAAACATCTTATAAATATTAAATATACACAAAAAAATCTTATTTATATCAAATCCACATAAAAAACATCTTATTTATATTAAATCCACACAAAAACATATTATTTATATCAAATCCACACAAAAAACATCTTATTTATATCAAATCCATACAAAAAACATCTTATTTATATCAAATCCACACAACAAACATCTTATTAATATCAAATCCATACAAAAACATTTCTATATTAATTTTATAATTTTCATAAAAAATTAACATCTTATTCACTTCAACTCCATACAAAAACATCAGTTCCTTGTATATGTTGGCGACGCGTACACACGTAAAATAATATCAGGCCCATCTTGAATCATTTCTTTTTTTATAGTTCAGATTTTGTTTTGTTTGCCTTCTCTACACTAGGATATGGGATAATATTAAAATAAAAGTTATTAGTAGCTGATGAATGTTGTTACTGGCAGAATTACCGAATTATCAAAATATACTTACAGTTACCATAGAAACACCCCAGTTTCTAAGTTTGGGTGTGAGATTATGTGCGATACTTTTACTAGAGAAAACTCCTGTCCTCATTTTAACGGTGAGAGGAATATCTAACACTGATATCATACTTCGTACTACTTGTTCAAATTTACCACTTCTTGCCATCAACGCGCAACCTTCACCCTACAATATAAATATATAAATATATCAATTAGGCTGACCTTAAAATATCTTTATTTCACCAAACCTGACCGACAAGCAAGAAGAATGTTTTTTGTTTTTTAAAAAAACAAATTCGATGGGCTAATTTGACAGCTTGATCCTTTTCCAGGTGGAAACATTCGTCTTCTTTACTTGTGGGGACACAAATCCATACCGATAACGACGCTTGAACGCATTGAGGCAGAATCTTTTCATGGGAATAGTCACGCTTTCGTCTGCAACCATTTTGTTGAGAAGTGACACCTATGACGCTTTTGTCTTGATTAACCAGTTTGAATAATGAATCATGGCCATAGTAAAGGGAAATAACTCGCGCGATATATTTCAAGTTGACAAACAGAATCTAATAAAAAGTTCAGAGAAAAGTGCAATAAAATAATTTAAGTAGGGCGGTGGTATTAGCTAGTCCATGGCTAAGTATATGTCCGGCTTCTTATCATCATTCAATGATATTAAAAAGATGCCCAACAAAAGACTTCATATATATTTATATATGTATATATACCGGGGGTATTACCTTTTTATATATCATATCTATAGGACATCCACAGTTTATATCTATAAAATCTACGTTAATAGTCTCTTGTAGAAGTTGACCACATCTAGTCATAGTATCAGGAAAACCTCCACAAATCTAAAAATATATATCAAAGTATATTATACATGTAGGTAATCAAAAGAATACTGTGGTTTAATATCTCCTGACTTATCACAATGCTGTTGAGGTCCACGGATATTCCACATGTGCTACAGCGATTCCCTTTTATGTCTGACTGAAGGGGTTCTGTACAATACTCTTGTTGAGGTCTACTGATATATTTAACTGACAATGAGTGAGACAGAGATGGGGTTTAACGACCACTCGACACAAAACAAGGGTTGGGTGGGTACTTAATTTCAATTTTGTTTTAATTATTAGCTTGTGCCTAGGGTTCCTTAGCTTTAGGAAGTAACTGGGGGATGGCTGGGGAAAACCCATGAGGTGGGCCAGGCAACCATACTCCTTGTCACATATATAAGCTTGGCATTAATTAGACCACTCACCCCCCCCCCCCCCTAACTTAAATGGAGAAATATTTTTACCTGTACACCAAATAAATCTTCTGATGGATGTCGTTTTAATAATGCCCATTCCGACTGCTGTCCTTGAAGTAAATTAGTTGACAGCGCCATCTCACCACACGTAATATCTGCACCATATTCCTTACATATTCTCCGAAAAGGTAAATTACCAACCTGGTATAAATATATTTCAAATACATGTAGTTAAAGATGGCGTCCCGTGTACAAACTGGGGGAGTTGGACTAAAAACACATTAAAACTAATTTATCTATAAATAGTTTGCTTCAAATTACTCTCAAAACATTCCAATTGGAAGGAAATTTTTAAGTACCCCATCTTAATTAACTGAGAGAGAATCCATTTTCAGTTTGTATTTGTTATTTACCATTAATATCTAAGACAAAGTGAATTTGTGGATTATCCTCGACCAACATCTTTTTTCACTGTTTAATCACAAACTCTACTAAAGGTATAAGTCTCTCAATGTTCTAAATGGTTAGCCACTAAATCAAAACATAAGAAGCGAGAGATAGAGAGAGAGAGAGAGAGAGAGAGAGAGAGAGAGAGGGTTTAACCGCCACTCAACACAAACCAGGTCATTTCGGGACTAACATGTTCAATTTCATTTCAATAAATCGCTTGTGCGTAGGGTCTTTAGCAGTGGGAGGAAACCAGAGGACCCGGAGAAAACCTATGAGTTTGGACAGGCGGCCCTACTCCTTGTCACATACAATCGGGGAATCGAAAACCATGCCAGTTGACTCAATGACAGACCTTATGATACTGCACTAACCATTCGGCCATCCACCCCTCCAACCAAAAAAGCACTCCTTAGTCTCTCAAGCGGATAGCATGCTACATGTAGTTAGTAAAACCCTTCCATTTTTGTCCTGTGGGTGCCCTGTGTTTTTTCTCCAGAGAATCCAGTATTTGTCTAGTGAGGTTGATTGCCTAATACTTACCCTCAGCTAAAAAGTTTCCATTAAACCAGTACATGTATATATTTAAAATTTGTCAGGTTTTTTTTGTTTTGTTTTTTTTTTTTAGAGAAAAATGTCTGATAAATAGATGACTTACGGTAGTTAACGGTGCTAGGTATAATTTATTAGAAAAATCTATCTGAAAAAATAAACAGAACATAATGTAAATACAAAGAGATGGGGTTTCACGTCCACTCGACACAAACTAGGACACTTTGGGACCAACATATGTTTTTTTTTATTTCAATAATTCGCTTGAGCATAGGGTTCTTTAGCAGTGGAACGAAACCGGAGGACCCGGAGAAAACCCACATGGTTGGACAGGTGACCCTAGTTCTTGTCACGTAAATACAAAGTATTTTAGTGTTGATTTTGTCAAAAATTGAAGAATGCTGAAGACATTTTATCACATAGCTTAAACATACATTATGACGTCACATTAATAATGATGTCATTGTAATAATCATATTAAACATACATTATACAAGAGCTAAACTGTCTATTGCAGGTCTTTCTTTAGGCCTGGAATGTTGAGGAAGAGAGAGAGAGAAATGGGGTTTAACGTCCACTCGACACAAACTAGGTCATTTTGGAAACTAAGATTATAGTTCTATTTTATTTCAACAATTTGAGCAGTGGGAGGAAACCGGAGGACCCGAAGAAAACCCACAAGGTTGGACAGACGACCCTACTCCTTGTCACCGTACAAGCGGGGAATCGAAACCACGCCACTTGATTCAATGACAGACCTTCTGATTCAACGTGCACGGGTTAAAACATTCGACCATCCAACCGCCGCTAACTCATTGAGCCACTGCAGCTTCCATGATGGAGTATTAATTAAGTTATATAAAACCATACCAATTTTATTTCTTTAGGTTTTAATTTAATCAGATCTTCGTCTGTCACGCAACCAGATGTCATTGAAGCATCTTCTGTACTAATCGTAGTTTTAGGGATTTCATTGTTACTTTCTGCTTCTGATGTCTCAGATGAAAGGGAAGCCATGCCGTCTGCATCTCTATCGCTATTTTCTCCTGAATTAACATTTTCTGTATTTGTTTTATTTGACTTCTGATTCTTTTCTTCGTCTCTGCGTCTTTTTTCCAACAGATTCAAAACTTGACTACATATTTTGTTGGCTTTAGTAAAATCGTACTTTTTCTTCCATAACAGTTTCTGAAGATCCTTGGGTAATAAATTCATACTTTCGAAATCCTTAGATTTCTTCTCCCACAATTCTTTATTAACAACGTTTTTATAATCCTCGCTAATGTGCTGCGAACCGTACCGACACGTTAAACCATAGGGACATTTACCAAATGTTTCAAACATGTAACAAGTTTTCCCTAGATCTTCAGGTTTTCCCTCACAGAATGCTTTTATGTCATGGGAAAATCGACATCTCCCAGCAAACGTGCATTCTCTCTCCATTCGTATTGATGGACACAGTTTGTCGGCATCATCTGGTTTCTTTTCAAACGGTCGGCGTTTATTTCGACCCTTTAATTTTATTTTCTTTACAGGTGGTTCTGACGATTCGTCATTATTTTCTGCGTCTCCCGTGGATTCATTTGCTTGCAGTTTTTCTTTTAAAGAATCTGGCAGAAATTCTGTTACAATCTGAGGTTTATAATCTTTTAGTAAGAATCTGGAATAATTAAAGAAGATTTTTATTTATAATAATTGATTTGTCTAATATAGTGCTACATAAGCATTTTACAAAAAGTTTAAAGTGTCTTCAGGTACAGATATTTGATGAAAAGAAGAATTGTCAAGTTTTAACACTGTCCTAAGGGAGACAACTCTTATCAGCTTTCTCCTGAGAAATATTTTCAGCTTGTACTGTAAAATAACAATACATAAAAAAATGAAAGGGTGTTTAACCTCCTACTCTTCTGCACCCACTGGGTTAATGAAGAGAGGCATACACCATGAGTACACAAGTTATCATCCCATCCGAACAACTAGACACTGTGATTGCCAGGGTCTCCATCCTGTACCACTGACAAGGAGAAACCATGTCAGAAAATCCTGAAGAACAGATCGGTCAACAAAGGGAGCGAACCTGAGAACCATACAGAAGGAAATTGTTATCTGTATTGTTCGACTAAAAAACAGGAGTTTCATACCCAACTGTGGTATTGATGTAACACAGAGTAGGCCTAATGATTAAACTTGTGTGCAACAGTCAACATTTGTTCTGCTTTTGTGATAATTATAACTGCTACGAGTACTTACTCTTGCTTTATGTGAGCTACTCCAGGTTTTAAAACTTGTTGTTTTTCCACTTCTTCCGATTCCGGTTTATCGACTTCTTCCGATTCAGGTTTTTCGACTTTTTCCGATTCAGGCTTTTCTATAACTTCTGATTCTGACATTCTGGCAAATCAATCCCTGAAATACAGTCAAATAACATAAAAAATAAAACCCAGAATTTCTATAAAACATAAGATAGTCGAGTACTACCAGATTGATTAATAGGGTTGCAGGTCTAATTTTATACAAACTTTTAACCAATAGAAAACAAAGACTGATGTAGGCCTTCCTTGTTGAGTTCTATATATATGTTGTACTAAAATAGTATAATAAAAACAAATCAATGTTTGTCAGAATATTTCCATGATTGTGTTTGATGTACAAGTTTTACCCATGGAAATGTGACAGAATATAATATAGTACTTATTCTGAATGACTTGGGGTCTGTGCACCGACTGGACTATAAGTCGCTTTTACATGCACGCCAAGGTGTACACCGGACCCCGGTTTTTCGTTCCATCCGAACGACTACACATCTGTCCTTGTCAGGCCCTCCAACCTCCACAACTTACTTGGGCGGGGAAACCTGATGATGAACGATTAGTAAGAGCCTAAGAGGTAAAGAATCACCAAAAAATTGATGCTAGAACTAGCAGAATTACTACATGTAGATCTCAGCTGAAACAATAAAGGTGCATTAGATATTAAAATATTAAAAGAAATCATAGTAAACCTAATCAACACGATAAACATAAATTCGCTTTTTTCCTTTTGGCAACTAGGCCTACCGGTAGTCAAATGATGTAAACACTGGAAAGATGATGCACGTGTTTATTAAGGGTAAGATAAAATTCTACAATGTAATTTTACGAAACGAAATATCAAATTATTCGGTCGAAATTATTCTTAGAAAAACAAGTGGTCAGAGCTTCAAAATAAATCCTGACACATTTATTTCAAAGAATGGCTCCTTAAACCATCTTTATTAACAAAATAAAATTTTATGTGATTTTCATAATTTTATTTGAAATATTTTTGAAAATTGTAAATCGTTTATTTACGATGTGTATAATTTGTTAACAGGTGCCCGTTAAATGTCAAGGTCGCCTAACAGGAGCCAAGAAAGCGAAGCGAGAACCTATTCATGTACTTTTTTTGTTTGGGTGATTCATTTATAAGCAGACGACTCATCGCTCGGACAGTCAGAAAATTGGGCAATCACCCTGTCAACAGCGCACAATTTTAATCGTATGTATGAACAGCACGGATAAATTAATAAAATGCCAAAACCTCCGAACGACCACGAAATTACCTATAACATGGTAGTTGTCGGCGATGGAGGCGTGGGGAAATCGGCACTGACTATTCAGTTTTTTCAACAATTATTCGTTCAGGATTATGACCCAACCATTGAAGATTCCTATACACAACACACGCAGATAGATGGTCAAAATTGTCTGCTGGATGGTGAGTTTTTTCTTAATCAAAAATGAGTCATCAAATTTTATGAGTAGGCCTAGTTTAACTTTTATATTAGAATTATGAGATTAACATTGTTGTTTTTTTTACAGGTGTCATGATACCTGATAAATCCATTTAATCTGATTAAATTGTAAATAGGATGTCCATATATCTCTATGTAATCCTTTGCCTATAATTTCTCAAACATTTCCCCCCCATTTGATATTATTGTTATTCCGTAGTTCGTACGGTAAGATGAAGCAAAATTCTGGAGCAAAAAGTTACTTAAGCCTATGAAATATTTTAGACCTACTCGATTTTACATTTTGACTATTTTATTAATGAAACTAATAATAAACCCACTGAGCAGCTGATCCTAAAAGACAATTGTCCAAATAGAGGGATCACTTACTATTATAGCAAATGCTAGCCAAATATTTGTAGATGCTATAAGCATCTGTGTTTGAATCTCAAATGACATCACTAACTTATTCTACAACTAAAGAATTATGATCGTTCAGTAATTTTGAACACCTCTGATGAAGTCAGAAATATTGTTGGCACAGGCTTAAGATTTATAGAGCTTACTGTTAGAGAAGAGAAACCAACAGGTGGTTGCTACATATATTGGATCTCAGTTGTTATTAGATTGATTACTGTACGTTATTGATACATTTTAATAGTTTTTGAATAAACGTATTGTGAAATAAAGACTTTATCAATATTTGGTGACAGATGCCGATTTAAGAATCTTGTCAACTTATTTTTTCTAACAGTAACAACTAAACTAAACAACACCTGAACCTAGCTAATTCATCTACATGTACATGTACACGTTTTTATTGTGGATTGGATAAAGAGTCTTTTAACTTGTAACGTTATGAATATGAATAAACCACCTCTCTTTCAACCTAACGTCTGTTTTTGTACTACTGTTGTGTGGGGGATATATAGGTGTAAATATTAAACGTTAAACATACATTATGCAAGAGCTAAATAGGCCTGAAATGTTATATAAACTATTAATTAGACAATAATTAACTTATCCAGGCCATAATCAACTCTCGATGGCATCGGATACTCAAGATTTTAACTAGATTACAACAGTTCACAATTTAGAAATTTAATTTAAAAATGGGAAAGCGAGGCTAAGTCTCGAATATACTAGTGCCCTGGTTTCCTCCCACTGCTAAAGACCCCTCCGCGCAAGCAAATTATTGAAATAAAATTAAGACTGTGTGTTAGTCCCGAAATGACCTAGTTTGTGTCGAGTGGATGTTAAACCCCATTTCTCTCTCTCTCTCTGCTTCTATTCTTGGAATAGAATATACCATGAATATTCATTATGTTGATATGCATGCTGAATTACATGTACATGTAGGAGGGTCGGGTGGTCAAATGGTTTTATCCATCCACTTTAGATCAGAAGGTCTGTCATTGAGTCAAGTGGTGTGGTCGTGATTCTCTGCTTGTACATAACAAGGCGTGGGATCGCCTGTCCAACCTCGTGGGTTTTCTCCGGGGCCTCCAGTTTCCTCCCATTATTAAAGACCCCTACGTGCAAGTAAATTATTGAATTAAATTTGAACCATATGTTAGACCCGAAATGACCTTGTTTGTTTTGAGTGGACGTTAAACCCCATTCTTTCTCTCTTGATTCCAGCTAAGTGCATATTTTCACACATACAATACTATATATGGTAGTTATATTATGTTACTGTAAGATTTAATTACAGAAAACTTTTACATCCTCAGTATCAATGACATTCACATCCACGGCTATCTCAATTACGAAAACAAAGAAAAGCTCATTTATGCACTATCCATCAATATTAACTCGCTTTATAAATGACGATATTATTATTTTAAGTCTTGATTCCACTGAAGTGATATCCACAGAATAAAACTAAATGTATTATGTTCAAAAGCCACCACCCCTCTCTCTCTCTCTCTCTCTCTCGCTCTCTGACAACCCTGGTGCAACCATTCCTCCATCCTGTCATCCTTATTGTGGTAAGGCTAAATAACATTAGATTTGTGAATCGTGACCCCTGTGTTACCCTTCTAGTGGTAGAGTCATTTTATGAAGCCATCACATGTTGGTTGTTGTTTATTACAAATTTAACGTTCAATACATATTACATGATATATGGACAGGTTGATTTAAATAAAATTATTTAGGTATGAAGGAGTAATACTGTACCCCCCCCCCCCCCTCCAAAAGAAAAAAGCTACTTTAAAAAAAAAACATGTTGAAATTTGCTGTGGTGAGAAAAGAATTGGGACGGGGCATCATTTTCTCCCTTCATTAAAATCAGGTTAAAACAGGAATTCCAGCTGACTGATTTGGTATACCTGTAGTAATATTGGTACAGGTAATATTGTACAGGTAATATTGTAAAGGTACAGGTGTTTGTATAGAGGTTAATATCCTGTTCTCTTGTGGATATTCATATTTTACGCTTGATTGATTATAAATACGCACTGTAGAATAGAATGAGACAGTGGTCTACAATCTTATAATAAAAGACATCAGGGTGGTAGACCCTAGACATAATTTACATATCTTTCATAGTATTACAACGCATTTTCACCTTCATAAGTTACTATTTTTAGAATTATTCAGAAAAATTATTTTTAGCTTTTCTTTGTTGTTTTATGAAATAATGAAAAATTTGGTTCAATGCTTTGTAAACAGCTGTCATGTAATAAATTGAAAAACTTTGAATATACATGTAGATAGTGTAAAAGGTATGAAGTCTTAAAAAATGATATAAAAATGATATTTTATATTATTGGTATTCAATATGCATTTCATTGTTTAAAATTGCACATTTCTACAGTGCCACAAGAAAGACTAGGACATTTTGGGACTAACATATGGTTCAATTTTATTTCAATAATTCTTTTGCATGTACACGTAGGGATCTTTAGCTGTGACAGGAAACTGGAAGACCCAAAGAAAATCGACAAAGTTGGACATCTGACCCTACTCCTTGTCTTGGAATCAAACCCATACCACTTGACTCAGCTGTAGTACCGCTGTCTGGGCAAAATTTCCCTCATAGCACACTGTATGGTTAGCCCAGTCAGAACAGAACAGTAGGATGTTAAACCCCATGTACATTTAACTCCCTAAAGGGCTAAAGACAGTAGGGTGTTTACCTTGATGGTATTTATAGATCTGACACTGTGTATATCTATTGATTAGACAATATACCTATATATTTAAAATATTGAAATTAAACAATAGTGTTATCTATTTACTTGTACTTTACTAGTATTGTGTAATGCATGTAGACTACACCCAGTGACATGTAGGTATTACCATACTGAATATAATAACACAATAACTAACTGGTTGTTAGAGAGAGACACTCGACACAAACTAGGTCATTTCGGGACTAACATAATAGTTCTATTTTATTTCAATAATTGCTTGCATGTAGGGGTCTTTAGCAGTGGGAGGACCTGGAGAAAACCCACGAGGTTGGACAGGTGACCCTACTCCTTGTTACGTACAACCGGGGATTCAAAACCACGCCAGTTGACTCAACAACAGACCTTACGATTCATACTAACCATTTGACCATCCAACCACTCCAAGATGGATGTTAAGCAGACATTTAATAAAGGGAGAGTGAGAGAGAAAAATGGGGTTTAACGTCCACTTGACACAAACTAGGTAATGTCGGGACTAATATAGTTCAATGTTATTTCAATATTTTGCTTGAATGTAGGGGTCTTTAGCAGTGGAAGGAAACCAGATGACGTAAAACCCACTAGTTTTACATATGTAGTTACATATTTTTATATGATGACTTGAAGAAAACGAAAACTACTGAATAGGAAAAATGGAATAAAAAGATATTTTTTTTTAATTGCATGTTGTGTGTTTAGTGTGTGAATTATTAGATTGACTATGATACAGGTAGATATGGTAGGGTGGGGTATATTATTAGGTTGACTATGGTACAGGTACAGGTAGATATGGTAGGGTGGAGTATATTATTTATATAAGGGTTTATCAGGTGTTTACAAATCTTAATCAAACTATTTTATACCTAGTAAACTATTACATCACAGTTGAATAAATTAACACCCAAACCACTAGTATTACATGGAATAGAATGGGGTTTACTGTCCTCTTTATCAACAAACTTCAATCAATTTCAGAATAAAATGAAATGGGGTTTAACGTTCTACTGTTCTGCTCTTTCGACTGGGCTAATAAAGACGACATATACCATACAGTGTGCTATAAGAGAAATTTTATCAAAACCCGCACTACGGCTTACTCTTACATCGGTTTCCTCCAAGTGCTAAAGACTTCAGTGCACATGCAAATTATTTAAATTAAATTTTACCATATTTTAATCCCAAAATGACCATGTTTGTGTCAAGTGGACTTTAAACCCCATTACTCTCTTGTTCTCACTACATGTTGTATGGAAAGCCAGGGTGGCTTCGTGACTAAGACGTTGACTCGCTAACCTGGAGACTCTGTTGGACGAGAAAGTACATCAGGAATTTCCGGCGTGGTTCCCCGTCGTCAGTGGTGCAGGATGGAAGGCCTGATAATGAACAATGTGGGGTGCACGTACTGTAAAATAACCCTTGACAGACAGTTGGAATTCGATATAAGAGTAGACTATAGTGCTGCTGTCGTGACAAAATTCCCCGCATAGCACACTTCATGGCATATACTCGTCTTCATTAGCCTAGTCGGAGCAGAACAGTAGGACGTTAAACCACATTTCATTTCCTTTCTCAGGGTTAGTATGACATATTAGACAGTTGTTTTTTCTACTTGAATAAAATATAAAGTATTCTGTACATACTTGACATATTTGAAATATTGACTAATACAATAGCATGTACTATAGTTTTTATACTATGTATATATTATACATACAATTGACATATTTGAAATAACTATTGACCTAATATCGGGGAACTATAGTATTATAGTTTTTATACAATGTACTCACTGACTGTTGTATATATGGGTGGGGCCTTGTCATCTCTATATTGTTTAAATCAGTTTGAATTTAAAATACAAAAAAATTTACGATATGAAGCGTATTATTAAACAGGGAATTGGGAATAAAACAGGTTTAGCGTGGAGTGTACTAGGAGGGAAATTTTTCCCTAGACAGCGATGTTTCCGCCATAATCTACATCAAATTGTCACTGTTTCCGTTGTGTGCAGGTCAATGTTATTTTTGTCCCATCCAAATGACTTGACACTTTGTTTTCCCTGACAAGGAGAAATTAGGCTGGAGAATCCCAGAGAAACTCCCCAGCCAACATGGGTATTGAAACCCAGGACGTCCTGGTTAGTCATGAGTCCTTGTTACTCAATGAGTCACCGTGGCTTCCTAGTATTATTAAACAGGCATTTTTCAAGAGCTAAATCTGTCTATTGCAAGTCTTCCTTTAGGCCTTAAATGTTAGCCTATATAAATTATTATTTAGACATTTATTCACTTGCCAAGACCACGATCAACTCTCGATGCCATCAAATGGGTCTGATTTTAAGTAGATTAGAACGATTCGACCATTTAATGATTTCATTTAAAAAATGGATAATTGTGACTTTGTTTATTATCGAAGCTACACTGTTTTTCTAAAGGCGATAAATTGGCTCAGACAAAAGTAATTTGACTAAAATTTTCAACATATTCCCTTTTCATAATCTAGATTTTAACTATTATAGCGAGAACTGTCAGCTCTTTATCTAATCTTCCATAATGCCCATTTAAACAGGTCGCAATATTTTCAACAAGTTGTCGATTCCCATTCTCCATTTTACAAACATTTTGTAATTTGTCACATCTTAATCCAAGATTATCTGAAATTGTTGCCCATGACTACATTTTACCCAACTTCTTGATACAGACGATTCTAAATGTTGCCATCAGTTTAAAAATGTTTCAATTCTGTTCAGTATTCACAAAGAAACTTGTCTATCTATGTATGATGAATTGGAAATATTTGGCATACGAAATGGAAATGAAATGAAATGGGGTATAACAAGTTCTGGTGTTCTGCTCCTAAACTGGGCTAATGAAGACGGGTACATGTATATGCCATACAGTGTGCTATGAGGGAAATTTTACTCGAACAGCGGTGCTACAGCCTACTCTTATATCGAATTCCAAATGTTAAAGATTCTTTTACGTTCACGCCAATGTGTACACGGGACTATACATTGTCACTTGCCAGGCTCTCCAACCGCTACCACCACCACTGACAATGGATCTCTGGGTTAGGGAGCCAACCCCTTACTCTCTGAGTATTTGGCAACCACTACAGACAATATCCTTTAATTTGATTTAATCCAAACCATGAGATTATCTACTGTTGGTATATTGATTTTGTTTTCTTAATCAATTTGAATACAGTTTAGCTGGGATTAAAGATACATTATGTAAGATTTAGATAAAGAGCTAGCCATTCTTACTATAATAGTTCGAAAATAGATAATGTAAAATGAATAATTTGTAAATTTCATACAAATTACTCTATTGCGAGCGAAGATATTAGCCTTTGAAGGTTTGACAAGACGCATGCAATAATTTCAACCAACGTACTGGTTATTCGAGGATAAGTCTCGCTCCACCATTTTTAGCTTAAATCAAAATATGGCTGAACTGTTCTAATCTATTTAATATCGGAGAAATCAGATGCCATCTAGAGTTGATTATGGTCTGGATAAGTTAATTAATGTCTAATTAATAATTTAGATAACATTTCAGGCCTAAAGAAAGACCTGCAATAGTCAGATTTAGCTCTTGCATAATGCATGTTTAAACCGTGAAAAATTAGATATTCTCCATCAAATGTAAACGCGAATCAGTGACTTTTAAGAAGTATTTATGACAACCTACAAGTACATGTATAGGTATGTAGGATTAAATGTTTATAAAGGGTTGGGTCCTGGCCCTCAAGACATTTGGTGTTGAGCCAACAGATTAGGCTATAAACCTCTATATTCCATGTTTACTTGTAGGATGATGACCTAAATACGAGGAGATTAAAGTCATAATAAATACCCTAAGTTAAATAATCATTGGTATTTAACACAGATAAGCTTTTATTGGATTTGATTGGCCTTAAAATCAAAATCACAATTGTGATCACGTTCCGGGCCACGGACGGTTTTTAACCCAAACAAGAACCAGTTAATACCCATTTGACCCCTGTGGACTTAACCACTGCAGTGGCTATAATCCTCAATAGGCAGACGAAGTGACTTATCTTCCTACCGTAACCTATTGACGATAAGTCACTTCGTCTGCCTATTGACGTAATGTCCATCCACACAACATCACGCCTGTTTATGTTAGGAAAATTTTATGGAATTTTGTTGATTACATGTATGTAGCAAAATCATCAGTTGTAGGATGTTTTGGGACATTTTTTTTTTTACCCTAATCAGTTAGCACCTGATGTAACTCCTGTGAACTTGGCCCCTATGGACAAAACCACTGGTTAAATAAAATGTCCTTCCATCCAAAATCATACCTGATGACTGTTGTACATAATTTTAGAAACATCTGTTTACGTTACAAAAGTCAAATCATGATTGCGAGACGTTTCGGGTTACAGCAGTGTTTAACCCAGACAAGTTGATACATGTACCTATTAACCAGTGATGTGATTTCGCCCGTATATTCCGGACTTGTCCGACGCTATTTTCAAAACGTCCTATATTGTCCGACCAGAAATATACCCAATCGGACATCATGGTACATAATATTCAAAATTCCCGTGGATTTCAACACTGTGGCTGAAACCACTTTTCGAAAATATCTGACCTGTCCACCCAAAATCACACCTGAACATATGCCATGCCGTGTGCTATGCGGGACATTTTGCCTGGACAGCGGCATTTGCTCCTGCACTTCATCAAATCCCATCTGCCGATGGTTCATTTACGTATACACAGGACCCCAGTTTTTCTTCCCATCCTAACTACTAGACTATTTCCTGCCTGACAAGTTTTTAAGTTTTTTGTCCCATCCTAACTGCTAGACTGTTTCCTATCTGATAAGTTTTTCTTCCCATCCTAACTGCTAGACTATTTCCTGCCTGACAAGTTTTTCTTCCCTTCCAAACTACTAGACAAGTTTCTAGTTCTGTTTGATAGTCTACATATAAGCATTTAATTTAAAATAAACACAATAAACTTTTGTGTAATATGAGTGATTAATGTATAAAGTATTAAATTACCTATCAGGCAGGATGTTCTTATAATATTCACTTTTATTTATACAGTTTTAAATAACATTACTATATAGTGAGAACTGTGTAAAGACAGAGAGAGAGAGATGGGGTTTAACATCCACTCAACACAAACTAGGTTATTTCGGGACTAACATATATATTTCAACGTGTCATGCAGTGTGCTATGAGGGAAATTTTGCCCAGACAGCAGCGCTACAACCTACTCTTATAACAAATTCCAACTGCCAAGAAATCTTTTATTTGCACGCCAAAATGTACATGTGACCTTAGTTTTTCATACCATCTGAACGACTAGACAGCTGCGCCTTGTCAGGCCCTCTATCCTGCACCACTGACACGAGTGACATCCCCGGAAAATCCCAATGAATTTTAACAAACCAACTCTAGGAAAAAAACAATTTTGAGCACCATACAGTAATATACACATGTGTATTTATATAATCTCTCATTTATTTGATATAAATTCACAGTATCAAATATATATTTTACTTTTTGTCATTTTGTTCGCAAAATTAGGTCCTTCTTTAGTACATGTAAGCAGCCTAAGGCTCCGGTCCTGTATAGACTATTAGTTAGAGGTAAAATAGGGATTTAGTCACCAGCCAGTTGTTATGATTGATCTGTATAGAAGTGTTAGTCAGAGTTAATATAGATATGATTTAACCTACTAACCAGATTTATTATTATCATTAGTACTTAATAGTAAATTCCACAATTTATAATAGTACTAGTCTAGCCTATTGTACCATACAATAAATAACATCTATAACCCACAGTATATATACAAGTTATAGTATATTATACCATTCAGTAACATCGATAACCCACAGTATAGATACAAGTTATACTATATTATACAGTTCAGTAACATCTATAACCCACAGTATATATACAAGTTACAGTATATTATACCATTCAGTAACATCGATAACCCACAGTATAGATACAAGTTATACTATATTATACAGTTCAGTAACATCTATAACCCACAGTATATATACAAGTTACAGTATATTATACCATTCAGTAACATCGATAACCCACAGTATAGATACAAGTTATACTATATTATACTGTTCAGTAACATCTATAACCCACAGTATATATACAAGTTATAGTATATTATACCATTCAGTAACATCGATAACCCACAGTATAGATACAAGTTATACTATATTATATTGTTCAGTAACATCTATAACCCACAGTATATATACAAGTTACAGTATATTATACCATTCAGTAACATCGATAACCCACAGTATAGATACAAGTTATACTATATTATACAGTTCAGTAACATCGATAACCCACAGTATATAAACAAGTTATAGTATATTATACCATTCAGTAACATCGATAACCCACAGTATAGATACAAGTTATACTATATTATACTGTTCAGTAACATCTATAACCCACAGTATATATACAAATTATAGTATATTATACCATTCAGTAACATCGATAACCCACAGTATAGATACAAGTTATACTGTATTATACTGTTCAGTAACATCTATAACCCACAGTACATGTATACTATAAGTTCTGGTATGTTCAACTGGCTTGACATTTACATCTGAAATATAGGGCATATTAAACATAACACACAATTATTATTGCTCAATTCTAAATTCTCTTGTAGATGTACAATTCAGACTTTCATAATAATGATTAAAATTACTTTTCATATTTGTAGGTTTTAAAGTTGCCGATCATCATCATCATGAACCACTACTAGAGTTAAATTTGTTATTATTTATGTCGTTTGAACCCCTAGAGTTGAATTTGTTATTATTTATTAAATTAGGGTGTTACAGCAGGTCAAGAAGAGTCTAGTACATGTACCATGATATTTGAATTTGTTATTATCACATAGTGTTAGATACAGATGGTTGATATGAATCTATAACCGCGAGGGTTAAATTTGTTATTTATTACATGAAAATGTTATATACAGCAGGTGAAGAAGTGTTCAGTGCCATGAAAGTTAATTTTGTTATTATTACAGTGGCTCAAGAAGAGTTCAATGCTATGAAAGTTAAATTTGTTATTTTTTTGTTACATTTCAGTGTATCTAAAACTGCTAGTTATATTTGTAATGAATCTAGTACCATTTGTAATTATTTGTTAATTTTGTTATTATTTATCACAGTGATAGATATATGGCGGGTCAAGAAGAGTTCAGTGCCATGAAAGTTAACTTTGTTATTATTTGTTAAATTTGTTATTATTTGTTAAATTTGTTATTATTTATTATTTGTTAAATTTGTTATTATTTGTTAAATTTGTTATTATTTGTTAAATTTGTTATTTGTCATTACAGTGTTAGATACAGCGGGTCAAGAAGAGTTCAGTGCCATGAGAGAACAGTACATGAGAAAAGGAGATGGTTTTTTACTGGTTTATTCCGTGACTGATAAACAGAGTTTTGAAAATATACCGAACTTTCATACACAGATATTACGGGTAAAGGATAGGTATGTAATGTAACATTAATTTATTGGGGGGGGTTTAGATCATAAGGTCTGTAAAATGATGTGGTTTCGATCCCCAGCTTGTACTTGACTGACAAGGAGAAGGGTCGCCTTTTTAAACTTGTTGTTTTCTCTGGGTCACAGTATTTTCATTTTACAACTTGGGTGGCCTAATGGAGGGGGGGTAGGTGGCCTAATGGAGGGGGGTTAGGTGGCCTAATGGAGGGGGGTTAGGTGGCCTAATGGAGGGGGGTTAGGTGGCCTAATGGAGGGGGGTTGGGTGGCCTAATGGAGGGGGGTTGGGTGGCCTAATGGAGGGGGGTTAGGTGGCCTAATGGAGGGGGGTTAGGTGGCCTAATGGAGGGGGGTTAGGTGGCCTAATGGAGGGGGGTTAGGTGGCTGAATGGTTAGCATGTGCGTCGTGCGCATTGTATCATAAGGTCTGTCATTGAGTAAACACTATCAAAAGTATCTAAGTCGAAAATCTTGTGATAAGTTTCACACAAATGACCCCAAACCTTGCCATGGATGTACCCCATCTCTCTCTCTCTCTCTCTCTCTCTCTCTCATTATATTTGTGTCATATTATATTACAGAGATACGTATCCTATGATTTTAGTAGCTAATAAAGTAGATTTAGTTCATCAACGTAAAGTAACGACAGAAGCGGGATCAGAATTAGCCAGACAACTTCGGGTGAGTTAAACACAAGAATTACTTTTACACAGTTCTCTATTAACCATTAAGCCAGGCCTGGAAATAACGCTTTTACGTTTACCTGACAAAATGTCAGGCACTAACGAAATAGTACCTGACATTTTCAGCTTAAGTGCCGGACATATATTAATAATATCAATAAAAAAGACAAATCAGTGCCAGACAAAATGACAGGCACCAGTGGTTTGTGTCTGACAAAGCCTGAATCTGTGGGTGACATTGTCAGTGACAGGTATCTTATTTCCAGGCTTGCATTAAGCACGTGCTTAGGGCAACGTAGGAAGAGAGACACCACAGAATTTCTGCTTTGTTAGATGACAAATTCAAAATATTTAATTTAAAACATTAAATAAGAATTTCTGATTTGTTTGTCATTGTTTTTTGTCTCCTCTTGCCTTCTTTGTCTTAATAGATAAGACGTGTATAAAACCTCAGAAAAACTCTAACTACATGTACGTGCTTGACGGGTTGTTTATGATTTATTATTGTTTACATTTTGAATTGTATACTTTATGGGGGCATCAAAATCTTCTAAGTGCTTAGGGTCTCTATAGATCCTTATCCAAACCTGCTTTTAAAGAATGAAAAGACCTGGCCACCAGTTCACAAAACATTCTCAGACTAAAGTTAATAATTTACTCAAAATTGTTCGCTTTATTTTAACTAAAATATAGCCCTTTATAAAACTTTTGTTGTTTTAATATATCAAATACATCAATAAGAAAATATGTGCAAATTTTTGTGTTTCTGAATCTAAGATATTTCTCATAAACAGTGATTGAAAGTTGAGTAAATTCTTAACTTAAGTCTGAGAAGGCTTTCTGAACTCAGGGGCCCTGTGTGAATTCTCATTATCATGATTGTGCAGAACAGTAGGACATCCAATTTTATGTCCTATGAAATTTGATGAAGAAGAATTCTTATATATTTATTGTTTTTATAGATAAAGTATATAGAGACAAGTGCTAAAGATCCACCATTAAATGTTGACCAAGCTTTTCATGATGTTGTTCGTGTTATCAGGTAAATTTCAAGAATTGTCTTAATCGTAAGGAGGGGCCATGGTGGCTCAGTGAGTAAGACGTTGGCTCACCAACCTGGAGGTCATGTGTTCGATCCCAACATTGGCTAAGAAAGTTCATCCGGATTTTCCGTGTGGCTTCCTCTTGTCAGTGGTGCAGCACAGAGAGTCTGGCAAGGAATAATGTAGATTCGTGCACGTAATAGAACCCTTGACAGTTGGAAATGATATTTGAGTAGACCGTAGTACCGCTGTCTGGGCAAAATTTCCCTCATAGCTCACTGTATGGCATATGCTCATCTTATTCGTAAAACTATGGTCTGTCATTGATTCAAGTTGTGTGGTTTTGATGATGAGGAAGAGGATCGTCTGCCCAACCACGTGGGTTTTCTCATGATCTTCCGGTTTTGAAATAAAATATTTTAGCCCTAAAATAACCTAGTTGCCCTCTTTCAACCATAGCCTGAAGAATCTGCTAATTGACTTAATTTCATTTCCATTCAAGGGAGGTAACTACAAGTTATGTCTGTTTCTTTGCTCATTTTTATACGTCCACATTCATAATGTGAACGTATTATGCCGTCGCCCCTGTCTGTGTGTGTGTGTGTGTGTGTGTGTGTGTGTCTGTGGTTCGCCTACAGGGCGCAATTCTTCATGGATTTTCTTCAAACTTGGTATACTTATTCCTTATACCCCAAGGAAGATCCCTATTGTTTTTGGTGCATGCCCGACCCCCCGGGGCAGAGCCACGCCCATTTCTAGTATTTGTTTGTTTGTCGTCTACAGGCCACATTTCTTAACTAATAATCTTGAAACTTTGCATACACATTCTTTGTACCCTAAGGAACATCCCTATCGTTTGGGGTGCATGCCCAACCCCCAGGGGCAGAGCCACGCCCATTTTCTTTTCGTGTGTCTTTGTGTCGCCTACAGGGCGCAATTCTTACTGGATTTTCTTCAAACTTGGTATACTTATTCCTTATACCCCAAGGAAGATCCCTATTGTTTTTGGTGCATGCCCGACCCCCAGGGGCAGAGCCACGCCCATTTCTAGTATTTGTTTGTTTGTCGTCTACAGGCCACATTTCTTAACTTATAATCTTGCATACACATTCTTTGTACCCTAAGGAACATCCCTATCGTTTGGGGTACATGCCCAACCCCCAGGGGCAGAGCCACGCCCATTTCCCATTTTCTTTTCGTGTGTCTTTGTGTCGCCTACAGGGCGCAATTCTTACTGGATTTTCTTCAAACTTGGTATACTTATTCCTTATACCCTAAGTATGACCCCTATTGTTTTTGGTGCATGCCCGACCCCCAGGGGCAGAGCCACGCCCATTCCTTATATTTATTTATTTGTTAGTCATCTACAGACCGCATTTCTTAACGTATCATCTTGAAACTATGCATACTTATTCTTTGTTTGGGGTGCATGCCCGACCCCAGGGGCAGAGCCACGAACTTTTTCTTTTCTTTTTATGTCTGTGTGTCGCCTATAGGCCACAATTCTTATTCAATCGTCTTGAAAAATTTTCATATGAATTGCTTATACCCTAAGTATGATCCCTATTGTTTTTGGTGCATGCCCGACCCCCAGGGGCAGAACCACGCCCATTCCTTATATTTATTTATTTGTTTGTCATCTACAGACCGCATTTCTTAACGTATCAACTTTACATACTTATTCCTTATACCCTAAGGATGATCCCTATTGTTTTTAGTGCATGCTCGCCTCCCCGGGGCAGAGCCACCCCCATTTTTTGTATTTGTTTGTTTGTCGTCTACAGGCCACATTTCTTAACGTATCATCTTGAAACTTTGCATACTTATTCTTTGTACCCTAAGGAACATCCCTATCGTTTTGGGTGCATGCCCAACCCCCAGGGGCAAAGCCACGCCCATTTTCTTTTTTATGTCTGTGTGTCGCCTACAGGCCACAATTCTTAATCAATCGTCTTTAAATTTTTTCATATGAATTGCTTATACCCTAACGATGATCCCTATTGTTTTTTTACCTCCAGGGGCAGAGCCACGCCCATTTCCTTTTCTTTTTATGTCTGTGTGTCACCTACAGGCCACAATTCTTAATCAATCGTCTTGAAAAAATTTCATATGAATTGCTTATACCCTAACGATGATCCCTATTGTTTTTGGTGCATGCCCGACCGCCAGGGGCAGAGCCACGCCCATCCCTTATATTTACAGATCGCATTTCTTATCGTATCACCTTGAAACCTAGCATACATATTCCTTCTATCCTAAGGAACATCCCTATTATTTGTGGTGAATACCCAACCCCCAGGGGCAGAGCTACGCCCATTTTCTTTTTTTATGTCTGTGTGTCACTTGCAGACCGCATTTCTTAATCGATCATCTTGAAAACTTTTTTATACTTATTCCTTATAGCCTAAGGCTACTTTTTATACTTATTCCTTAATCCTAAGGCCGACCTCTATTATTATTTTTGGTGCATGCTCGACCCCTTGGGACAGAGCCACACCTAATGTTTGTGTGTCTTGTGTTTTGCCTACAGACCGCAATTCTTAACAGATTCTTTTGAAACTTTGCATACCTATTCGAAACGTCATTTTTTTGGAATAAAGACATCGATTGTTTTAAAATAAAAATTGTGTTCTGTTAATGTGAACGAAGTGTTAAACTGATAGCAGTCCTACAACCCAGTTTTATTTCACAGACCCTCAATGCAAACTGGACCATATCAAACAAAACAGGAATGTGGACGTATATTGCTGCGTTAGCGATGCTCTTGTTCAATGTCTGTCTTTGTGTCCGGTTTATTCTAGAGAGAATCTCAGGGTACTCTATTTCACGATCTTATTCCCTAGATGTGATGAATCAGGCATTATAATAAATCTGCTCTCTTCGTACATCTTATCTCAAGATCTGATTTGATTATTTGGGACTGAAAGAACTGTGTCAGATTCGGATCTCAATTCTAATTGGATATATTTCATACATGGTTTGCATTTGTCAAATTTTTGCGCGACCGGCTGTTCGGATGAGACTGACTTCTCGATAACAAGGTGGTAGTGCGTAAAAGATCCTGTGACAGTTGTAATTCAAACCGGAGTGGGGTGGGGTCGGGAATGGTTAACGTGTGCACGTTGCATCATTAGGTCTGTCATTGAGTTATGTGTCTGTTCGAATCCCTGCTTGTACGTGACAATGAGTAGGGTTGCTTGTCCAACCTTGTGGGTTTTCTTCGGATTCATGAGTTTCCCACCACTGCTATAGACCCCTACGAGCAAGCGAATTAATGAAATAAAATTAAACCGTGTGCTACTCCCGAAATGACCTAGTTTGTGTCGCTCTCTCTCGTTCTAAACTCAAAGTTTTTAATTTCTTGTTACAATTATTTATCATTTTAGAGATCAACCTGAAGATCTAAAGAATCACCACAGACGGCGTCGACGCCGAAAGAAAGTCAAATGTAGCATTCTGTAACATTGTCATTATTTTTACTTATTGTAACATATTTACATTATATATAGATATATATATATATAGTCTCTTTTTATTCTGCAGACATAGATTCCTGTCAAAACATACGGGATACTCGGAACATTCTGCACCGAGCAGTTCCCATAGACTCCAGTCAAAATATAATATTACACATAGTTATTATAAACTTGGAGGTTTTATCATCGTTAACTAGAGTCAATCTGGTTAAAACATACATCCTATTTCGTTTCGTTTTTTATAGTTTAAAATTTCATTTTACTTATCTTTACTACACTAGGATCTAGAAGAGCTGTTATATAACCTGCATTCTGGTTGATGTGAGAGATTAGCCAATGGCGACCTCTTGGCGTAACCCACTAGAAACATAACAGCTTATTGGTTAATCAAACGTCAGACGTCATAGGGTCAAAAGCCGCTTGTATGAACCTTGATGCGACCTTCCATGACAACCGATCAGATCTTCATGTAGTAGAGGTCATCGAAGGTATAAAAAAATGAAACGAAATATAGATCTGTATTTTAATCAAGTTGGTAACTATTATGCACAAATGAAATCACCTTCTTAATGAACCCGAATCAAAAGGTTTATAACATTTAGATAATATATTATTTTGACTTCTATGTCTGTAGAATTCCGTCTTCATCTTAAAATCATTTCATTTGTATGAAACTTCACTCATATTTATAACAATATGATCTGTATGCCTATATCCTTATATACCGGTAATCATTTGAATTAATTAAACGGGCATCGAAGGGGTGGAAATATACCTCATTTTGTTTAATTTGCTTAAAGATGCATTATGTAAGAGCTAAATCTGCCTATTACAAAAATATATTTTGGCTTCATATCTTATATAAACTATTATTTAGACATTTATTCATATGACAAGCCTATAATCAACTCTAGATCATCGGATGGCACAGATGTTAACGGATTAAAATAGGATCGCCATTTAATGATTTAACCTAGAAATGGAGAAGCGATGCTTAGTCTCTATTAACAAGTAACGTTGCTAAAATGATAAACAATCATTGTTAAAACTTCAAACAGTGATAATGTCGCTCAGACATAAAGTAATTTGAATGAAAATTGCTATTTTAGCAAGAATGACCAGCCCTGTACCTAAATCTTACATAATGCATCTTTGATAATTATAAAATAGTCATTCTTTGTTTTAGCTATTCTGTAAAATCATAAACAATAAAACATGTAATCACGGCCTGGAAATAACAAGATGTCCGACACATTCAAGAGTTGTACCTGACATTTTGTCTTTGTGCTGAGATATACACAGAAAGAACAAAATCATTGCCTGAAAAAATGTTGGACATCAGAGTATGGGTGCCTCACTTTGTCAGTGTCATGTGGCTTACTGTTATTTCCAGCCCCTGATTTGATTCTAGTGGAAAGAATCAAATTTTATAGGTAGTCTCATAGACTGAGTTATCTCCCTTAGATTCTAATCCAGGTGTAGCGTGGACCTTTAAGTTCATGGGTGTTGAATATTTTGTATCATTTTGGTTGTCGTGATTTTTCCAAGTTAAACTCTCAAGACTGCGAATGTATTTACAATAAGATGGGTGGAACCATCCCTGATGCAGTTCAGGCAAGACTGGATCTCCATAATACCATGATCAAGAGGATACCAACTCCGCCATATATGCTGGTGATGACTGCTTGAGTTAAGAAATTGACCGCAATTTTTCATGACCCATCGATCAATTTACATACTGTAAAACTAGCATGTTTTTCAAACCCCATTTTCAAAAACATAGCCTCAACTGCATTTGTAGCTTGAGCCTCAAGATACAGACGAATCAAACTTTTAACTTTTCTTTTCTGTCTCGGTAACTGAATGAGTAAGACGTTGGCTCGGTAACCTGGAGGTCTCATGTTCGATCCCTGTGTTGACAGAGAAAGTTTGTCATGATTTTCCATCATGGTTCCCCCTTGTCAGTGATGTAGAACCTGGCAAAGGACAATTAATAGTTGTTTGTTTGAGACAGTAAAATGAGGTCCCCTGTACACATTGGCGTACAAGTAAAAGATCCCTTGGCAGTTGGAATTCAATATAAGAGTAGGCTGTAGCGCCGCTGACCGCGCAACATTTCCCTCCTAGCATACTGTACGGCATATGCCCATCTTCATTATCCCAGTAGGATGTTAAACCTCATTTTATTAACTTTCAGTCCTGTGAAGCAGATCTAGGGGTAGATAACTCAGTCTTGTATTAAAATCATAATTATATTTGACTCTTTCAATACAAATCTCGATTATATGCTTTCTTTATAATTTAATAATTCTTTCATAATCACTTGTTGTTAAAATGACTGGAAACAAAAACTCACAAGGACCTGACAAGAATCATGTTTTTTTTCCCTTTATGAAATAAGATTATTTGAGGCATGAATTATTTGTGAATGTCATATGTTGAATTGATATTATACTTTAACTTTAGCTTGTTAGCTGAAAAATATAACTATCTTTAATAAAAAAAAAAGAAGCTCTCCAAATTTCTATAAAGTCAGCGATATTATAAGTAAGTTATATCATATTAAAGAGAATCATTCCTTTCATTCAAAAGGCAGAGGTACATGTACTTAATTAAGAAAACGATATTTGGAGTCAATGTAGCCAGGAGCCTACTTGTAATATATTTTAAGGATGCAGATATTTCATTGGTTGCTAGTTAAAATCTTAGTACAAATTTTACCTCTTGGCCAATCACAGGGCAGTTTATATTTTTTACAAATTAGGTACCAGGACATCAATTGATGTAGTAGACACAGTAATGATGTAAAGAATAAACAAATGGAAATTATGGGGAGTGATTTTCAGCTTCAAAGTGCTTGACAAAAAAAAAAGAATTTCCCGAGCTTGATCAAGTGCCTTTAAACAATAGCTGAATATGTTTATATTAATATCTGTACCTTTTGTTATTGTCTAGAAACTTTTTATTATTAAATACGTTCTTGTCGGGTCCTGTAGCGTCGTGGTAAATGTATCACAATGTTTTGTATCTTTATTTAGGCAGTGTGGCTTACAGAATGATTTGTACTTGTACTTGAAAGTGTTGTTCAGGGGCCGATTTCTCGAAACTTCAGAAGAAGTTATTTTTAAAATGCTGTCATGTCATTGGTCTAAAACTGAAACCTATCAAAATGCAGTATCTTTAAAAATTTCTTAATTTACGTTTTCGAGAAAGCGTTCTCATATTGTAAGTGATACATCCATTACTCTCATCTACAGGAAGTAGGGAGAGAAGTTTTTTTACATTTTACCGAGGTGGTGGAAGATGAGTTTCCTCATGTAATATTGTTGGATTTTGCCTACAAACTTCTATCAAATTTTAATTGGTTGTAAGTTTTCGTTCATCAACTTTAATAACCAATCAGATTGAAGCATAGTTTGAAGTAGAATTTGTTATTCATTGTACTCTCATAAAGTTTTTGCCATCGGGATCAGAATGTAGACAAATCGGCAGAAGCCATGCAACAGGCAGTGTATGCTTAGATCACACAAATTTAGATTTTAATTCTTCACAGAAAAGTATCTAGTTGTGTGGATGGGATGTAAACCAAGGTCTTTGTATCAAAATTCAGACTGTAATTTGTTGTGTAGTTATCCTGTTTTGTCCAGTACTTTACATGAATTCTGATTGGTGTTTAATTCTAAGAGACAACCAATAAGATGTGTTCTTGGTTTGTATAAGATAAATATATCAATGTATATATATACGGAAACTCTAATCTTACCACCACCTTGGTTGTATGTTATTTTTCTTGTACTTTATACATGCATACATAATATTGACACAACAAGAGCTGGCTCTTGTGTTGTGTGACGTCACTACTGTCACCTTGTGCTGGCACATGACAGTGTAGTGACGTCCAAGTTTCTAGTTTGTGGTAACAGGTAGTACATACATACTGTAATATATATATATATATGTTCTATATGTATATAGATTGATTTGTTGTTGTCAATTGTTGTGTCACGTCACTTTCATGTTTTTTGTTTTTAAAAAGGGAGTCCTTAAGAACTTATTTAAGAAAAAGGGTTTCACGCCACCCAGGATGGTGGAACTTATTTAATAAAGAGAGTCCTGCCACCCAGGGTGGTGGAACTTAATTAGAAATGTGATTCCTGCCACCCAGGGCTGTGGAACTTTATTAGAAAAGGGGGTCCTGCCACCCAGGGCAGTGGAACTTAATTAGAAAAGGGAGTCCTGCCACCCAGGGCGGTGGAAGTTAAATTAGAAAAGGGAGTCTTATTTAAAACAGTAAAGACCTCTCTATTAAACTATTAAAAGTTAATCAGGGGTTTTCAACCAGATTAACAAATTAAAGCTGTTTTAATTTTCAGGGGATTTCAACTTAAATCAAAGCTGTATAAAAAGTTCACATTCTCAAACTTAAGAATTTACTCAAATTTTAATCCCTGTTTATGAGAAATATCTTTGATCCAAAAACACAAAACTTTGCACATAGTTTCTTATTAATGTATTTGATACATTAAAACAACAAAAGTTTTATAAAGGACGATATTTTAGTTAAAATAAGGCAAACAATTTTAAGTAAATACTTTGCCCTAGTCTGAGATTGCTTTGTGAACCTGATTTTACGAGTAAATTTCTTAAGTTGTTGATGAATGAGAAACATGTAATTGAATGAATTGTCTGGATGTTGATATTATTGGATGTAGAATGGGGAACAATGTATTTTTATTTTATAGATAACCTGTATTAACACTACTATGGTATAGTTGTCACCAGTTCCTGTATTTAATGTTTAGTTTCAAAACATTGTTGGCAAATTGTTCAAATTCGTTGAGAATCATCAAAAAATATTAGGTTTAAAATGTTCCATCTTAATTAGATAATGATTGTCAGGTTTACTACTTTCACTAGTGGTGATGAGTAATTAATTAGTCTGTTAATTACTCAACATTTCTAGTGAAAGAAAACAGTTGTAAACGGAACACTCATTATCTAATCTAGACGGAACATTTTAAGCTACGCGATAATAAGAACCCAATATTTAAACAATTTGCCAACAATTGTTTGAAACTAAACATTAAATACAGAAACTTCTGGTAAAACAGAACAACTAAACGATACCCTAATGGTAGTGTAATACATGGAACTTTGTCGTTTTAATCACCACTACAATATATAAGCATTTAAGTCAAAACATAAGACTCTTCAAATTTATAGTGTAGTGTATATCAGAAAAGGACAATTTGAAATTAGATTCCAGAGTTTGAAATCAAGTGCATCTAAATCTTTTCTTACATGTTCATAATAAATAGTGACCCTTCGCATCGGAACTGAAATAAACAGGAAAACGTAATCATGTTCGTTTAATGTTTTCTGGCCTAGTCGTCTGATGACATCACAAGTACACATGAATTGATGATGTCACAAGTACACATGAATTGATGTCACAAGTACACATGAATTGATGACATCACAAGTATACATGAATTGATGACATCACAAGTAACACATGAATTGATGACATGTTCATTTTCGTACCGATGCAAAAGGTCATGTATTGTATATTTAGGCTGAACTCTTTACTACTATATATCTTACAATTTGTAACCAATTAGGTCTATATATCCAGATTTCTAATTAATCATATTTCATCTTCCATTTCTTCTATTGAAGCCCAACTAGAGTGTAAAATCATTTATGCAAATATCTTTTTATTTTTGTCTGTGTTTTTCTTCCAGAAAACATTCAAAATTAAAAATATTACAGTTTATGGCAAATTTTCATAATGACTTCGACTATGGCTGTATGGAATCAATTATTCGCCAAAATACTATAATGACTGGTCAATATTAATCCATACAGTGGTTTGGTTGATTACTCAAATTCAAAATTTTAGTGTCTGACTATCACAACCTAGGTCAGGCTTATGTCACCCTTATGGCATTTGTCAAATTTATTTTTTATATCTGGGACTGGCGATCGAAAACTGAATCCATTAGTAAAACCTGACCAACCTGAAACTAATTTTTGCCGTCCGCAACTTGTCTTTAGTGAGTCGCATATGTTCGACTTTTTACGACGGGTAGCAGACAGTTTTTAAGAGTTAGCCAATAGGAACTGGTATATTAGTCACATGATACTAACACGAAATGTGAAAACTAACATGTTTACGTCATGTGGCTTCAGTCGTCAAAACTATGATGTACCATGCCGCTCGTGATGTGAGTAAAGTTTTACCGGGATTCCAATAAGGCAACGTTTACCCAGTCTAAGACAGTTTTGACCGATATCCTTTAAGTATACGTTAAATAAACCTACCCAGTCAAGATCTGAGTTATTTTTCTTTCATCTATATTTTATCCGATACCAAACCTATACAAGAAGCTATTCACCACTCATATTCTCCGTAGTGCACCAGCAGTAAACCAGGGTTAAAATAAAATAAAATATTTTTCGAATGAGGCCTTTTTCTTTGGCCAAATTTTGTACTCATCCAATGAAAAGCCTGCACACAACCTAATGTCTTTTCTTTTTTAACTCCCAACCAATAAAAATGCAGTGTACTTTAAATATATTGGTTTAAAGGGCGTATGGCTCTATTCTTTGGGAACCTTAAAACAGGCGAAATTGGTCTAAAAGCACATATTAATGTAATATGAACGTAGATAAAGTGATTTATATTTGATTTTTAAAAATTTTATTGTAATTCCTAATCAAAAATGTTCGATGAAATACGTGAACAGTCGAAATTAAACGACAGTCGTTTACATCTGCTTAGTTTATACTACACACGTTTTTAATTATTATTTTGTTGTTTGTGAATCAGTCATTGTTAATGACTTATCCTTGTTCGTTACATTTGCTTCGCAAAACTATAGGATACACGACTCGACTCGTATACTGTTTACAAAATATCCACGGTGTCTTAAATATAGATCTGTATTTTAAGCAGATTGAACGTTTTATGATTAAACTTGATGAAAATGTAAAACGACAAACCCAATTTCATTTCAAACTCTCTTAAATGCAAAATTTCTATTAAATGTAAATTGTTTGACAGGTGAATTTTACAGCTATCAATACCTGTTAATCATGACTTGTAAATCCGAGACCCCTGATAAGAGTCCAGCGTTTCTGTCAGCATTTCATTAACAAACCCTTTCTCTCGTTTCCCAAATTCAACTCTTTCTTTGGGGTCCAAGGGAGGAAACTCTATCTCTCAGAAACCCTCCACCCTGCATCCTGCATCTGGGTACACTAAGGATGAAAAACCTATACTGATCATCGTTTGTCCATATTTGATAATAAAAAAATATTTATATAATGGAAGATCTTCTTTTCAAACTATTTTGTTTATGTTTATATGAGGCATTTTTTAAGTCATTTAATTAGTTTTTGTTAAAAACCTTTCACTTTTTAATACTATTTTTTGTTAATTGATAACTTTTAATGAAATAATTTATGCCGAATCAGAGGGCTGTCTAGTTTTTACAAAAGCATTTTTTTTTTATTTGATTGGCATTTTATGTGTTATATACATTTTATATATTTGATTACCAATTAAAAATGGTCAATGTTACTGGTCCATGTTACCTAGTGACGTTACTTGGTGTTGTTACCTGCCTGGTGATGTTACCTAGTGAAGTTACCTACTTAGTGACATTACTTGGTGATGTTACCTAGTGAGGTTACTTGGTGTTGTTATCTGCCTGGTGGTATTACCTAGTGATGTTACTTCGTGTTGTTACCTACCTGGTGATGTTACCTAGTGAAGTTACCTGCTTAGTGACATTACTTGGTGATGTAACCTAGTGAGGTTACTTGGTGTTGTTATCTGCCTGGTGGTATTACCTAGTGATGTTACTTCGTGTTGTTACCTACCTGGTGATGTTACCTAGTGAAGTTACTTGGTGATGTTACCTACCTGGTGTTGTTACCTACCTGGTGGTGTTACCTAGTGAAGTTACTTGGTGATGTTACCTGGTGATGTTACCTAGTGAAGTTACTTGGTGATGTCACCTAGTGATATTACCAGTCTGGTAATGTTACCTACCAAGTGATGTTACCTGGTAATGTTATCTACCTGGTGATGTTATCTACCTGGTGTTTTGAATCAGGTTTTAAGAATTCTGTTTTTGTTTTATTAAAGAAATCATCATTCTTTATGAACCATGTATCATAGGAGAAAATTCTTATTTTATTTTAAACAAAATCATTTTGCATAATAAAGTCATGTTTTCTATAAATTATCTTCTTGGTTTTTTTTTTTGTATACTTGAACGACTACATGCAAGGGTGGGTGAGGGGGGGGGGGGGGCTGTCATTGAGTCAGGTGACATGGTTTCAATTCCCAGAATAATGTCACATGTCCAACTTTATTGGTTTTCTCGGGGTCCTGCGGTTTCCTCCCACTGCTAAAGACCCCTATGCGCAATTTAACCTTGTGTTAGTCCCGATTCCCAAAATGCATTAGTTTGTGCAGAGTGGAAGATAAACTCCATTTCACTCTCTCTCGGCCTCTCTACACAACAGTGGGTTACTCATATAATACAGGGGCTACGGTGGCTAAGTGGGTAAGACGCTGACTCGCTAGTCTGGAGGGTTAGGGTTCAATCCCTGCATTGGCCAAGAAAGTTCATCCAGATTTTTAGGCGTGGTTCCCCATGTCAGTTATGCAGGACGGAAGGCCTGAGAAGGACAGCTGTCTAGTCGTTCGGACAGGACGAAAAACCGAGGTCCCATGTACACATTGGTGTGCAGGTAAAAGATCCCTTGGCAGTTGGAATTTAATATAAGAGTAGGCCATAGTGCTGCTGTCTGGGTAAAATTTCCCTCATTGCACATTGTATGGCGTATGCTCGTCTTCATTAGCCCAGTTGGAGCATAATACACAGTAAAAAATAGTTTTGGCTTTGTACCTTGTTCTAAGGGACTAGATGTCCAAAAGCCCTAGCCCTTGTCTGGAATTTCATTGACACCAAGAATTCTTTTCACATCCACCCTGTTATTTTATGTCTTGACAATCAAATTAAAATAGATGCTAGGGTAGAGACCTCAGTATTCATATTTCTAATGGGGGATTGGGGTGTTCGAATGCCTTAATGCAGGCACATTAGATTATAAGGTCTCTCACTGAGTCGAGAGGCGTGGTTTTGTCTCCTCGTTTGAGCGTGACAAGGAGTAGGGTCGTCTGTCCAACATCGTTGGTTTTCTCTAGGGTCCTCTGGTTTCCTCCCACTGCTAATTAAAGACCCCTATGCACAAGTGAATTATGAAAATAAAATTTAACCTTATGATAGTCCCGAAATGACCTAGTTTGTGGCGATTCTCTCTCTCTACCATATTTATAAATATTACATTTTGACAGTTTCCTATTCCTGAATTTCCAAAAAAAAAAACAAAAAAAAAAACATAATAGACATTGGAATAGACATTCTGACATCTAGGAGTATAAATAAATTCAACTTTGCCTGGATTTTACTGACTTATTTCAGAAATTCTCAAGTCATATATCCATTTTTTTACAGAATAGTTTCATATAATATCTAAATATTCTGGTCTAGGAAAACAATTTTTAATGTCATATACTAAAAATAATATTTCCACGAAAATATATTTTTTTATAGATAAATATAAATTCTGACCACTACTGACCAGTAATTATTTTACACGCCAGTAGATAAAATGTCATTGTAACTGTGACTGGTAGATCGAGTAAATTAGAATCTGGTTAATCGAGTATGATATACATTACGAACTTCTATTTTTAGTAGCAAGATAACGGTAAATGGCGGGAAAAGAGGGTTAACTGGGGTCAGACATGCGCTGTTTTGACAGTAGTTCCCGCGAGAATGGCTAATTGACTGTTTTGATAGGTTTAAGTTATGAATGAGCGGAGTTCTGATTGGTTTAGAGTACAGAGAGCGGGTTATAGGTGTATAATGGTTGACAACAATAGTTAGACAGGTGCAGAAAATTTGTTATTTTCGATTTAATTTGGCACTGTCACCATGGTTTTGACTAGCATCCATTCGTCTCACCTCTCCGACTTTCAATCCAGGCCAAAACGGACCCGATTTGAAGCCCCTAAGCACTATGACAGCGGTGGAAGAGGCCCGAGAGAACTAGAACTGAGCGATGTTATTGGTATTCTAAGAAGTTACGTGGATTACGGAGGAGGTGTTAATTGCAGTGTTTGCGGTGAGTATTGATCACTAATTTGTTTAATTAATCGATTAATTAACATTTCCAAATAGAGGGAGGTGTTATAGGTTAATATATACCAACTTTATGTTTTCGTTAAAGATCGTCAAAGCCCCCGTCATCTTTTGTTTCTTCTACCAAACTTCATCTTCTTAGAATAGAACAATAAATCTAGGCTAATATTATTTTTAACAGCGAGAAACCCGAAGTCTTAGATTGAAGTGTGGGGAAATAAAACTTTTCCTTGTTGCTTTTTTTTTTTTTTTAATTTTTTAAGCAGGGTACTATAATTATATTTCATAGAGAATATGACAACTAATAAATAAAATGGTTATAGTTATAACTTGTACTAGATTAGCCAAATTAAACTTAAAAAGAGACCATTTCAGAAAAATGAAATGAAACCATGGATCTTGTATATATATAATACATAAGGTCCATGATGAAACTAATTATATAATATTAATGATATATAACTTAAAATAACTGTAGCCAGACAGCCAGAGTCTAGATTATTCATTCTATAACAGGGGCCGCGGAACGGGGGGGCTTTAGCCCCCCCCACTTTTTTTTTGCAAAAAAAAAAAATATATATTCATTATTTTGTCCCATTCTACATCTATACTAATATTTGTGACTGTCGTTTGTCTGTCTGTCTGTTCGGGGTTGGCAGCTACACTAGGTCTGCCCCGAGTCTGAAATTTGGGGTATAGGGGTAGCTCGGACCGGTTTCGGAGTTATGATCCCCGAGCGAAGCCGGTCTGTTCGGGTTTGGCGGCTACACTAGGTCTGCCCCGAGTCTGAAATTTGGAGTATAGGTGTAGCTCGGACCGGGGAGTAACATAGGCCAGGTGGCGTTAGTCTACCACTTTCGGTTTCGGAGTTATGACCCCCGAGCGAAGTCTGTCTGTTCGGGGTTGGCGGCTACACTAGGTCTGCCCCGAGTCTGAAATTTGGGGTATAGGGGTAGCTCGGACCGGTTTCGGAGTTATGACCCCAGAGCGAAGCCGGTCTGTTCAGGTTTGGCGGCTACACTAGGTCTGCCCCGAGTCTGAAATTTAGAGTATAGGTGTAGCTCGGACCGGGGAGTAACATAGGCCAGGTGGCGTTAGTCTACCACTTTCGGTTTCGGAGTTTTGACCCCCGAGCGAAGTCTGTCTGTTTGGGGTTGGCGGCTACATCTGCCCCGAGTCTGAAATTTGGGGTATAGGGGTAGCTTGGACCGGGTAGTAACATAGGCCAGGTGGCGTTAGTCTACCACTTTCGGTTTCGGAGTTTTGACCCCCGAGCGAAGTCTGTCTGTTTGGGGTTGGCGGCTACATCTGCCCCGAGTCTGAAATTTGGGGTATAGGGGTAGCTTGGACCGGGTAGTAACATAGGCCAGGTGGCGTTAGTCTACCTCTTCCGGTTTCGGAGTTATGACCCCCGAGCGAAGCCGGTCTGTTCGGGGTTGGCGGCTACACTAGGTCTGCCCTGAGTCTGAAATTTGGGGTATAGGTGTAGCTCGGACCGGGGAGTAACATAGGCCAGGTGGCGTTAGTCTACCACTTTCGGTTTCGGAGTTATGACCCCCGAGCGAAGTCTGTCTGTTCGGGGTTGGCGGCTACATCTGCCCCGAGTCTGAAATTTGGGGTATAGGGTAGCTCGCACCGAGGAGTAGCATAGGCCAGGTGGCGTTAGTCTTCCGGTTTCGGAGTTGTGACCCCAGAGCGAAGCCGGTCTGTTCAGGTTTGGCGGCTACACTAGGTCTGCCCCGAGTCTGAAATTTAGAGTATAGGTGTAGCTTGGACCGGGGAGTAACATAGGCCAGGTGGCGTTAGTCTACCACTTTCGGTTTCGGAGTTTTGACCCCCGAGCGAAGTCTGTCTGTTTGGGGTTGGCGGCTACATCTGCCCCGAGTCTGAAATTTGGGGTATAGGGGTAGCTTGGACCGGGTAGTAACATAGGCCAGGTGGCGTTAGTCTACCTCTTCCGGTTTCGGAGTTATGACCCCCGAGCAAAGCCGGTCTGTTCGGGTTGGCGGCTACACTAGGTCTGCCCCGAGACTGAAATTTGGGGTATAGGGGTAGCTTGGACCGGGGAGTAACATAGGCCAGGTGGCGTTAGTCTACCACTTCCGGTTTCGGAGTTATGACCCCCGAGCGAAGCCGGTCTGTTCGGGGTTGGCGGCTACACTAGGTCTGCCCTGAGTCTGAAATTTGGGGTATAGGTGTAGCTCGGACCGGGGAGTAACATAGGCCAGGTGGCGTTAGTCTACCACTTTCGGTTTCGGAGTTATGACCCCCGAGCGAAGTCTGTCTTTTCGGGGTTGGCGGCTACACTAGGTCTGCCCCGAGTCTGAAATTTGGGGTATAGGGGTAGCTTGGACCGGGTAGTAACATAGGCCAGGTGGCGTTAGTCTACCACTTCCGGTTTCGGAGTTATGAACCCCAAGCAAAGTCTGTCTGTTCGGGGTTGGCGGCTACACTAGGTCTACCCCGAGTCTGAAATTTGGGGTATAGGAGTAGCTCGGATCGTGGAGTAACATAGGCCAGGTGGCGTTAGTCTACCACTTCCGGTTTCGGAGTTATGACCCTCGAGCGAACCCGGTCTTTTTGGGGTTGGCAGCTACACAAGGTCTGCCCTGAGTCTGAAGTTTGGGGTATAGGGGTATCTCGGACCGGGGAGTAACGTAGGCCAGGTGGCGTTAGTCTACTACTTCCGGTTTCGAAGTTGTGAACCCCGAGCGAAGCCGGGTATCCTGCTAGTTTATAATAATTATAACTGGTATTGTTCTCGTAATGGATAACATAAACATGAGTGGTGAGTCATGGTCAGCTTTTCTTTCGTGATAGCAGGAGGGTTTTGGGTTACTTAAAAATGCAAAAAACCACATCAAAGTTTCAAAATTTTCCAAAACCCCACGCCGGAAGCTTCGTGCGCCTGTGGCGTCTCCAGCAATATGCTCTCACGTCGCTGTGCGACGCTTCGTTTTCGGGACTTCGTCCCTCAATTATTATTGTCAGACCACCCCACTTCGGAAACCATTTCAGAAAAATGAAATGAAACCATGGATCTTGTAAGATAAGGTCCATGATGAAACTAATTATTAATGATATATAATTTAAAATAACTATAGCCAGAGTCTAGATTATTCATTCTATACTCGTCTTTGAAAACTGATGGAGTCCAAGTTGATACTAGTGATACACTTAATCTTTAAGTGACATTTAGCGATTGAGGAACACAATTTTTATGGAATATCAATCACTGGTTTTATTCTAAAAGCAAGATGTTTCGACTAGTATTCTCTTAGTTTCATTAAGTACCCCGGTAAATGAGAGGATACTTGTCAAAACCCTGTCCTTTTAGGATAAAATCAGTGATTGATATCCCATTAACAATTGTTTTCTGTTTGATAAAGTTTAGTGTCACGTATGCCATGGACCCAGAACTTTCCATTAAACATACATTATACAAGAGCTAAATCTGTCTATTGCAGGTTTTTCTTTAGGCCTGAAATTGTTACATAAATTATTAATTAAACATTAATTAACCTATCCAGATCATAATCAACTCTAGATGGCATCGCTAGCCTGCAATCTTTAGTGGATTATGAGCCGATTCACTACATGACTTTCCTTCATGATTTAACAATTAAATGGATAATCGAGACTTAGCTGTTTATTGTACTGACTTTGGTAATGATGATCGAGGCTAGGAGGAAATTTCAATTGCTTAGTTCTTGGTTCATAGTGGATCAATTTGAATGAAATTTTCAGCAAATTGCCTTTACATTATCTAGTTATAGTGAGAACTGCCAGCTCTTTATCTAATCTCCCATAATGTATCTTTACAGTTGACTCAATGACAGACATTATGATACAGCCTGCAGGCGTTAACCACATTTGGCCACCCAATCCCCCATAAGAGTAGGCTGTAGTGCATATACCTGTCTTCATTAGCGAAGTCGATGCTGTAATGGATGTTAAACACCTTTTAATTTCATTTAATTTTTATCATTTTAGGAAAGCTGTACAAGTCTAAAGTATGTTTGATCAAACACATCTGGGAACATAGTGTTTATTGGGATTTGTTTGACGGTGCCAAGAATCATGAACGCGTCCTGTCCATTCAAGCGGCCCTTATTTTATACAGCGGATGTCATGCTCTACCTATTAGTGATATAGACGTTCTCATGAATCTGCTTGTGACGGCACCAAATACACCAGAAAAGAAAAAGGACTTTGAATTTACCCCACCAAAACCGAAGATATCCAACCTTCCAAATCTAGAGTCGTCTCCCTTGAAGAGAAAACATTCTGTGCTTGAGGATTGATTAAACGGTGCTCTTCAGTTTATTCAAACTATTGGGATGAAATCCCGACAACTGTAAAGCCATTTGTTGATTTATTAGATTATTGAATAATCTACTAGATATAAAAGAAACTACAGTTATGTAGTCTTGATTATCAAACATTTAATTGCCTTATTTTTCAAACAATGTGATATTTTCTTACAGTCGGTCTTTAGGATGTACTTTTGTCAATACAGTAAGGCCTACTGGGTGACATTTTGACTACAGTAAGCTTATTAAATAACATTTTGTCAACAGAAGGCCTACTGGATGACATTTTGTTGTTCGTAATACCCGGTAATCTGTATGCTGTAGCCCTTCATACGAAATGGTTGGACGTGTTCACAAAAATACTTCATTTAAAGTTGATTGTGTAATAGTCTCTACTGGATGATAGAGAAACTGACTTTAGTTGACTTGATTATCAAGTAACCTTGTACTTAATGATTTGTGTTTTAAATTATAATATTGTGACGTTGATTATCTGAGGAATGTTGGGCAGTCATGGTTGATGTCACTCCCTATCTTAACTTCCAATATATGCACAACCCTAAAACTAACCCTAACCCTGATTACGTAACCTTAAATCACCTGGTATGTTAAGGGAGTGACATTAAACATAATTTGCGAATGTTGATAGATTTTGTTTATGTATATTAGGTTGAATATAGATACGATATGACCAGTTAACGTCACTGCCATAGTTTATACTGCCATATTGAATTTATTATCAATCAGATTAAAACACAGATCCTATTTCGTTTCGTTTTTTATAGTTCAAAATTTCGTTTTACTTGTCTTTACTACGCTAGGATCCGAAAGAGTTGTTATATAACCTGCGTTCTGGATGATGTGAGGGATAAGCCAATGAAACGGTCTGTTGTGGCAAATTTTTGGGGTGAGGTGCACGGAACTTTGGGTGAACAATGTCTTGACGTCATAAGGTCAAAAGCTGCTTGTATGACACCTGACGTGACCTTTTACTACAACTGGTCAGATCTTCATGTAGTGTAGGCCATGGAAAGTATAAAAAATGAAAGTAAATATTGATGTGTATTTTAATCTGATTGATTTATTCGTAGTTTAATGCCTGTTTCTTATATCGTGTATATAAATATATATTATACATAGGTCACAAGTCTATAGAATACAATTACTGTCTATAACTGAACCCTGCTTGATAATGAAACATTGCTTAGTAATAAACGGGATATCATTGCTTGATAATAACCAGTTGGAACGTCGCTCAGTAATAAACAGTACATCATTAAGGGGTTGGTCAGCATTAACTAAGTATTGATGTGTACATGTATATATTGTCCTGTCATATTTTCATATTTTATCATTGTTTGATAATGACTAGAGAAGCCTAGTCGAAACGTCGCTCAGTAAAAAGCAGTAATTGTATTCCATAGAATTGTGACCTGTATACTCTAGTTCAATTACTAAATGCCATTCAAACTTTTGATAAATTACTTATATTAGTGGGTTAAGTATGAACAATACTGTATATTAGTGGGTTAATTATTAAATATAATTTAGAAGTTCCTTGTACAGTGTAACATATATTCAATAATAACTCCCCACATGTTGGCAACAATAATAATTTATTTTTCAAAGGGTTGAAAGTTTGACCCGGAAATTTAATATTTTACCCTTTATAAACAGTATACAATGAAGAATAGAATAGAGTTTTATTGCATCGAGCGCCCTTTAAGGGTAGGATACAATATGTAAAGGTGATTTACAGTCAAACAATACAAAGCATACCTACATGATACATATTGCAAATAATTATAGTGTAATAAACGTGTACAACCGGCATGTACGTTTGTTTAAAGTTCTATTGTGTCATTTCCATATTTCGCTAAAATATAAAATTTATTACGGCTTCGTCCACTCTGATATGTACTAGGATTGATTATTTAAAATTTAATTAGGAAAATCAAATCAAAATACCGACTCTTAAATATTCACCTGGTTCGGATTCAATTGGATTTATAACAGACCTATCAATTTTATCTTCACGAACAACAAAATGGCGACAGGCTTATGGCAGGTTAAACTCTTGTGTTCTTTCAAACACTTTTCTTAAAGTCATATCATGTTCTTCGATACTTGATCCATAAATTAGTACATGTAGCCAGCAGCATAGATCGATTAAATTAACATATCTTTGTATATACTGAAACAAATTGAAGCACATTTGGACTGATATTCTTACATGTATTAAAGAGATAGAAAACCATCTATTACAATATTGTAGTTTGTTAGGGATTCCTACATGAGACTTCAGGTGTTGCATTCTTGCAGGAGAAAATAGAAAGTTGTTAATTTTGAGAAAATATGATTGATTAATTATTGTATAATTGATTAATTACATGTAGCTATTATATTTATTGTTGTTCGTTTTTAAATGTATTTATTCACAAAAAAAACCCTCAAAAAAATATTTACATTATTTTTTGTTACAGGAATTCAGATTTTTTTTTTTTTGTCTTTTAAACTTTATTAAATCTTGTCTTTCATTATTTACAAAGTTAAAGATGCATTATGTAAGAGTTAAAGTGACTGATTGCAGGTTGTTTCTTCAGCTTCAAATGTTATTAAGTTATTATTTAGACATCTGTTAATATGACAAGGCGATAATCAACTCTCCAGACTATTGGATGGTGGAGATCTAATTGGATTAAAAAACAATTGTCATATGATGATTTAATTAAAGAAATGGTGAATCTAGGCTGAGTCTTGATTAACAAGTACCGTTGCTATGAAAATAGACAATCTACATGTATGCCACATCTTGTCAAAACATCAAACAGGGATAACTTTGCTCAGAACAAGTAATTTTTCATTATCTGTTTTTGAACTATTATAGCAAGAACGACTGGCTCTTTATCTAAATCTTACATAATGCATTTTTAATATAAAGTTAATTGTTCTTTTGCTAATTTTAACATTTTAATGGTTATAAAAATTATTTTTAGTTTGATTGATTTTAGTGCTAACTGTATTAAATGTTAGTGTTGCCAGCCAACTGTAGAATATGTAAATAGATTATTTATTTTATCCACAAACAATATAACCCGAAGAGGAAGACACACTTCTTCTAAATCAATTAATATTTTACATAAATTTGCAGCCCTTTAAGTTTCAATCTGATTAAAACACAGATCCTATTTCGTTTCGTTTGTTACAGTTCAAAGATTCGTTTTACTTGTCTTTACTACACTAGGATCTGGAAGAGTTGTTATATAACCTGCGTTCTAGATGAAGTGAGGGATTAGTCAATGAAACAGTCTGTTGTAGTGAGTTCTTGGCCTGGGATGCATGGAACTGTGGGTATCCTACAAGAAACCTCAATGCTGATTTGTTAATCAAATGTCTGACATCATAGTGTCAAAAGTCGCTTGTATGACCCCTGACGTGAACTCCCACTACAACTAGTCAGATCTTCATGTAGTGTAGCCCATCAAAAGTATGAATTAAAACGAAAAATAGATCTGTATTTTAATCAGAATGTTTAAGTTTCTTTCGTTGTACAGGTACTGACACAATGTATGTGTACATGTAACACTGTTTTACTTGTTTCAGCCATCTTGCTACTCTTAACTGCTCCTAGCTCTTGGTCAATTTAGATGTCATTAAATTAGAATTTCAAAGGATAGTCTGTCAACTTGCTTTATTATTTGTTAACCAGTTACATTTCTTCATTTTTGTAGAATCATTTTTTGCATGAGGGAAGTGGCTAGAGGTCGAATTGAGTTCGCATTGTCGAGTATAAAAAAAAAATACTGTGTTTGGAATGGCATGTTTTTTTAATGTAGAACTTGTCAAAATGTGGCATGAGTTTGATTCATTAGAATGGAGCTGAGGCTTATGTTTTTATGGTAAAATATTGTGCGAGAATGGCAAGGATTTTGTAATGATTTATCAGTATAAAGGTGATATAATGTATATATATTATAATGAATGAATATTAAAAAAGATGGTCCACCATTTTAGTCACTTGTACAGAAATGTGATTTGACATTAAATTTGTAATTCATTTATGTCTTTTAGTTATGATCATTAGGCATACAAGACTACAGTGTTAAAAAAAAACAAACAAAAAAAAAACGTAAAGAGTCGGAACAGGGTTCAGAATAATTAAATAATTTTAACGTCCTATTTTTCTGCACCTTGCTGGGTAATCAAGACTGGCAAATTTAAATTGTCAAGGGTTATTTTACATGTATGCCAATCATTGAGTACCTTCCTATACAAACGACAATGGGAAATCAGGCTGGGATATCCTGTGAAAGTTTCGCGACCAACACCCGGTTCGAACCAATGTGGACCACCTATTTTAATATATTGTTTTCATTTTGTGTTTGTAATATTGTGATAGTGCTAGTAGCATGTGTTTATATCTTTATAGGAATATATCCTATCATTTAATTATCTTTACAAAAATATCAACCATTACAATCAATAGTTGATATATGGGGGTGTGAAAACATCTGTATGTATGTTGCTATTTACACTGAAATGAGGTCTAACATAAACATAAATTAGGTCATTTTCGGATTGACATGGTATTTCGTTTATTTCCATTGTTTGTGAACATCAGACTTGAGCAGTTGGAAGAAACCTCCAGTAGTATAATGAAACATGTTAGTTCCAGAATTACCTATTTGTTGAAATCCTGTTTCAATTCCTGGCAACCAATCTTTTTTATTATCAATGAATTCTTGACACCTCTACCAGACCTAGGTAGTGGAAGGTTTTAAGATTGTTTTCCCGATAGTTTTTGTAAAGATAATCTGTATTATTTGTTTTAAATTGTTATATTATAAATGGTTCTGGTGAAAGCTTGACTTGTACTAGATTAAAATAAATCATCTAGAAAATTATAAATATATTCTTCTTGTTTTAATGTAGAATAAAAATGAAATGGTGTTTAACTCCTACTGGGCAAATGAAGACAGGCATATGCCATACAGTGTGCTATTTAGCCAGGACTGCAGCACTGTGGACTACTCTTACATCGAATTCCAACTGCTTTTTTGTCCCATCTGAACGACTAGACAGCTGTCCTTGTCAGACCCTCCATCCTGCACCACTGAGAAGGGGACACCACCCTGAAAATCCCAATGAACTTTCTCGGCCAACACTAGTCAGCGAATCTGCGACCTCCCAGCTAGTGAGCCAGCGTCTTACTCATGAATAAAACACTGGCTGCACATTGATCTTGTGACGGGAGAGAGAGAAATGGGGTTTAACGTCCACTCGACACAAACTAGGTCATTTTGGGACTAACATATGGTTTAATTTTATTTCAATAATTCGCTTGCGCGTAGGGGTCTTGAGCAGTGGGAGGAAACCGGAGAAAACCCACGAGGTTGGACAGGCGACCCTACCCCTTGTCACGTACAACCGGGGATTTGAAACCACGCCAGTCGACTCAATGACAGACTTTATGATACAGCGCGCGCACGCTAACCATTCAGCCATCCAACCCCCCATCTTGCGACGGGATATTTACATAAAAGAAAAGCCATGAGAATAGAAATATAATATTTATTATAGTTTGATTCACATAGTATCAGGTTTTATAAATAATACATATGTAGGTCAGTCTCGGTATTTACAACATCAATGACATAAACTATACAACTTCATAAAGAAATATCACAATTTATTTAAAGCTTCACAGATTCAAGGCTTTTTGATCAACAATCTTACGCAAAGGCGATTGTAAAATAGAAAATCTCGGTCAAAAGATAAAAAAAACCCATGAAATCATTTTATTACAAAATAATATTTTGTGTTGGATACAGTTAATTGTGTTAGAAACTGCAATGATCCTAGAAAACGAACATGTATAACGCTGTTGGCGGAACAAAATTGATAATGGAAAAAAATTAAAGATAAGGGAGGTGGATTTGTGGTTTCCTACCTGAAGTATTTCTACTGTTAGGTGGTTCGAGAATATTCGAACCGGTTATTTGTCCCTTCAATTTAATTATCTTGTTTAGGGTATATGAAAATAATCGACTTCAGGCATAATATTTAGCTTCGGTCTATTTCTGAAACAGATTTTTCCATTTAATAAGCACCTGTGGTCTTGAGTTGAATCAAAATAACTAAATGAATGAAAAATAATCACTCCTGGAAAAAACAATGGACGGAACAGATTACTAATTTAACGTTTAACAATATAGAGATATATAATATAAAAAAAACAAAAAAAATATTCCGCTTCTCAGATAATCCCTTCAAACACTCCAATGTGGAATGAAGGTTTTTATTTTTGTGTTTTTATTTTGTTAAAAGGATCAAGTTACTACTGGGCTAAATGAATTCTCACATCACATTTCAAGGGACTACATTTTATCTCATATGAAAATAAGGCTTTTCCCCCATCTTGATTCTAAGGCTATTTTAGAATCCTTACAGTCTATTTTTCACCATGATTCTTCTTTGTTTGCCAAAAGAAATCATTTCTTGCCACATCCGATCCAACACAAATTTATAATAATCCAACACTATTTTCATGTAGAATTTAGCACAATCAAAATTCATTTGAAATGACCCGCCATTGTGAAAGTCTCGTCTGCGTGCAGCCAATATTCCAAATTTAGGAATAGAATTTTACTGTGAACGAAAATTCTTGCTGTACTTCAATTATGTATTAATCGATTTTATGTAATGGTTGTTTATGTATCTTGAATACATAAACTTAAGTGGTATCAACAGGGTCTCATGCACTTCAAATTTTTACTTCCTGTAACTGAAGTAAAACATTTATCTGTGGTAATTAATGTAACTGTTTTTATTTTTTGAAATAAAACAGGTCATGTCGCCCTTTTTAAAGGACATTATTGGTGTCAGTCATTATCACATGTGTGATAGAACTGGTTAACGCTTTCCAAATATAATTTTAACAGAGATCATTGCTACGATAGATGCGTAATCAAGATTTCTACAAAAGGAAGTGACGAACACAGAAGGAAAACACAAGTTATCCTTCTATATGAATGACTGAAGTGACGAGTGATAACAGTTACGCGGGCGAATTTCTGCTCACTAATAATTCCTTCGAAGAGCAAAAGTTGTTAGGTGAGACTGTGAGAGGATATCTGACAATTCAAAAGTGATAATGACTGACACCAATATTGTCCTTTAAGTGATGCAAGAGTATCTGAGAATCAGAATATTTTTTTTAAGGCCTTACGTTAAAATTTGGAATAGAAATGGACGGAATACTGTATAACAGGAACAAATAAGTCACCTGGACGGAAAAAAGTATGTTCTTGAACTTTTACAATTATTACAACTTATATAAAATATATTTACATAAAGTATAAAAGCTACATTTTAAATGGACGAGAAAATATGTATATTTTCAAACAATTGCATCTCAGAGTAATTATATAAACATTTGAAAACAATAGTAAATAATTGCAAAGGCCCAAAGTTCCACACACTGTGAAATAATATACATATATCGGTAAATTACTGAGGTGCAGGTTATATATCAGAATAAATATCAACATATATAAAATTATACAAAAATAAAAATTATAAACATTTGATTTAATTATCTGTTTCATCGCTAGATTTAGATGAAAGCGGGCACTAGGCTATTTCACTTACACGGCCCCTTCCCAACCCCCGTGACTATAGGGAAGTGAACACTTATGAGGCCCCTCGAAATCCCAACCCCACGACTATAGGAAGGTGAAAGTGTCTTTTAAATACAATTCAAAAATAAAGTGATTCAGATTTTCCTCCTCAGTCAAAGGTCAACAAACCAGGTCAGAGGTCAACAAGCCAGGTCAAAGGTCAGAGACTGACCACAGGAGGAGATATTTTCATTTAAAACAAATCACTAAAAAATATTTAACAGAGGAGAAATAAATTAAATATTAATTTTTTTTTTTATATGAAAAACAAACGTGAAATATAAAATACATGTTAATATCACAGTATTGCTCAATAAAATAGGCACTTTATAAACCTCCATTTAAATAATGTCGTCATTCTCATTAAAGATGCATTATGCAAGAGCTTAATCTGTCTATTACAGGTTTTTATATGTGGCTTCAAATGTTATATAAACTAGGATTTAGACATTTATTAACACGACAAGCCTATAATCAAGTCCCTAGATCATCGGATGGTCGTGATTTAAATGGATTTAAACATCCACATGATTTAAAAAATTAATGATAAAATGGACAATGGAGGCCAAGTCTCAGTCGCAAAGTACCTTGCAAAGATAATGAACGAGCTTTGCTATATTTCAAACAGAGATAAGTTCACCCAGAATAAAGTAACTTGAATGAAATTTTCAATATATTCATTATTCATTTTTGAACTATTATAGCAAGAACGACCATCTCTTTATCTAAATCTTGCATACATGCATCTTTAATATGTACATAAATATATATATATATATACAAACAAATCAATTCATTTTAATAAAAGTTTATGGAAATGAATAAGCACTTTGTTCAATTTACTTCTTGGATTTCATGGTCTTTTCTTTTTGTCTCATTTCTGTTTCGATAGTCGCTAACTGTTTTAAAAGGTCAGTACGTTGTGATGCCAAGGTCACAGTTTGTTTTCTTAATGTCTCGATTTTTTCGCTGTCTTTTCCTTCCGAGAGATTCTTCAAACTATCTCGAACAGCCGATTCCGACTTCAAAACCTAAAATAGAAATTAAAAGTTTAGTGATAAATGGAGAAAGAGAAATGGGTTTAACGTCCACTCGACACAAACCAGGTCATTTCAGGACTAACAAATGGTTCAATTTTATTTCAATAATTCGCTTGCGCGTAGGGGTCTTTAGCAGTGGGAGGAAACCGGAGGACCTGGAGAAAACCCACGAGGTTGGACAGGCAAACCTACTCCTTGTCACGTACAACCAGGGATTCGAAACCACACCAGTTGACTCAATGACAGACCTTATGATACAGCGCGCATGCACTAACAGTTCAGCCATCCACCCTCCCCTCCCCAGCGGAGATACAAACTAGGAAGCCAGACAAGAAACATGTTTTCACTTTGCCCCCAATAAACTTGAAATTTGCTTAGGAAAGCTGATTTCACTTTGCCCACTTAAAAACAAAAATTTACCTAAGAAAGCAATTTAAAACTAGCAATTTTATAGCTGTTATTACTTTGCCCCTCAAAGACCAAAATTTGTCCCTTAAAATCTAAGATTTACCTGAGAGAGTTGAATGTTTAGATCATCAGCTCGTGTCTGAAGTCGAACAATCTGGGAATCTAGGAGATCTCTAGGAGTAGCAGGTAGATTCACCAAACCCTTGACTCTATGAGTTGGGCTGAAAACAATCATCACATATTGTTAAACATACATTATGCAAGAGCTAAATCTGCCTATTGCAGGTCTTTCTTTAGGCCTGAAATGTTATAAAACTATTAGACATTTTTTTATTGTACCGTCTTTAGTAATGATGATGAAGGATAGCCTAAAAATTAAAAGCTAACATCTCGCTTCCGACTGGAGCAATTTGACTGAAATTTCCAGCATATTCCCTTTACAGCATCCATTCTTTAACGTCCACTTTAATGTGTGGGGCTAACACATGGTTCAATTCCACTTCAATAATTCGCTTGCACGTAAGGATCTTTAGCAATGGGAGGAAACCAAAGGACCCGGAAATAACCTACGAGGTTGAACAGACGACCCTACACCTTGTCACGTACAACCGGGGAATCAAAACTACGCCAGTTGACTCAATGACAGACCTTATGATACAGCGCGCACATGCTAACCATTCGGCCATCCAACCCCCCAACTATTATAGGGAGAACTGTCAACTCGTTATCTAATCTCCCATAATGCCCTTTAAGTAAATAAAATATACCCGACGTCAACTCCCACGGGTCTTTAAAAGGGTGTTTGATAAATGGTAATAAAACAGTTTCTCTACGAACGTAGATAAGCCTTAAACATAAAATGATAATTTATAATGAATCTATGATATAAAATCTGTGTACCTTGATTTAGGAGTAGATGTTGGACTAGTCTGTCCACGTAACTCCGACATTCGGCTACTTATAAAATCTCCAGATGTTAGGTAACCTCCCTTTGATGCGAGATATTGACGTAATCGTGCATTACTTGCCATACTCTCGTAACCATAGACACGCTGACTCATTCGCTGTAAGTAAAAATTGATTTATATTAAATAATATTAAATTATATCACATCGTTTTAATTGAATATGTTGTTCATGGCACATCAACACCAACCGGGCTATATTAAATTTACACCTCTGCAATTAAATAATGGAAAAAGAAGCGGGCACAGGATAATCTAAGAATTTAGTTAGACTTTCAATATCTAAGGTAAATGGACAGTGATCAAATACAAATAATCGCTGAAAATGGATCTTCCCTCAGCTTGGCTGGTGTAAATAACAATCAAGTCACATGATAAACATGGCTGCTTAAAATACATCTTCATAGCTTGGGGAAATTTCATTTCAATTAAAATTTTTTGAAAAGGATTTGAAGCAAACTTTTGAAAGATAAATTTGCTCGAATATGTTTTTAGTTCAAAAATATCATCAAATCACACAGTTGGTACATGGGAAGGCATCTTTACATAATCTACAAAAGTACATTCTAGCATGGATTAAGTGCCAAAATATTGAACATTGTACGAAAAAGAAAATGACGGTTTTAAGTAAGAGAGAATATTTCCATAGCTGTAAATGTAATCAAGGAACTTTAACCAGTACCCTAAAACAATTACCGCAGGCTTAAATCTCAATATTTTCTGTGAAGAAATAGATTTTAAGTACTGTGACCTTTAAACTTTTATTTTTACCTGATGTGAGAAGTCTAATCTGGTTGGTCCATCTACCTTCATATCAACCAATTCACCAATTACATTCAACTTGTCATCTGGTGTTCGTGTTCCTGTAAAGGCCTGTTCTAGCAGACCACGCCCATCAGTTGTTGGAGAGACTGATGGTAGAGAGGAGGTGTTGTTGGAACGAGAGAAGAACATATCCTGACAAACGACTCGTAGACACTGACAAATAGAAAAAATAATTTTACTTCTTGCAATAGAAACAGAAATAGAGATATGTTGTTGTAATGAAAGGAGTGTCATCCAATCAGCTTGAAGGCATCCAGAATAAAAACACACTTAAAAATAATATAAGGTCAGGCAAATTTCCATAAGGCCAAATATTCTAGAAGAAATGACCCATCATAGACTTTTACACCATACACAAAAAAACCCCAGGGTTCTTGTATTTGAGTGGTAAGGGTGTTTGGGCTCTATTCACAAAACACTTAAAACTAAAATAATTCAGACTTTTCATTGGTCCAGAGCTACAATTGGTACTTTGAATATAACGTCTTGTCCAATCAAAAGGCTGCATCTTAAGTTAGTTTAATGTTTCATGAATTAGGCCCCAGGACTATCAACTGGCGATAGCTTGAGTTCGAATCCTGACATAGGTGAAGAAGAATCTCTTCCCATTTGACAGGGGTAACTCCTGCAGGGGTGACAAGCAAAGGGGTGTCTAGTTATTTGATTTTACGCCCTCGTCTTTATTGTTTTTATACTAGTCTGTCCGATAAGTCAACAAAAATTGCATCAGATGGTATCTATATGTCAAACATATTTTTGATAGAATACTTATTGGTCTACCATAATTAGAAACAAGTAGAATAAGAGTTGAATAGAATAATGATATACTTGAAATGAACTTCAGAAATCATTGATAAATATTCTTATACATGAATCATATTATTCGAAACATGGTTATCTCCCTTTAGTCTCCAAGAAGAAATAATTCCATCTATGCATAATGGTTCTGTTCTACACAAAATGAAGGGTTTCGATTCCAAGTTTGTATGTGACAAGTAGTAGGGTGGCCTATCAAACGTGAGTTTTCTACCACTGCTAAAGACCCATACACGCAAGGGAATTATAGAAATAAAATTGTAGCCTATGTTAGTCCTGAAATGACAAACTTCTAATTCAAGCGAGATGGTTTAATGTTTACTTGAAACAAACTGTCATTTTGGGACTAACAAATTGTTCAATTTTATTTCAATAATTTGCTTGCGTGTAGGGGTCTTTAGCTGTGGGAGGAAACCGGAGGACACGTAGAAAACCCACACGGTTTGACAGGCAACCCTACTCCTTTTCACTTAGAAGCGCCGAATCAAAATCACGCCACATGAACCAATGACAGACCTTATCATCTATATTGCACACGTTAAACCATTCGTCCAGCCAACACTCCCTGAGAAAATTAAAGAGAAAGGGAATAAACTGAAGCATTGTATTACCTTGTAGAATTCTCGTAAGAAGAGGGCGTCGCCATCGTTGGTCAAATCACCAATCTTGATATGAGCCAATGAATGAAGGACTACTATTACAAATTCACCAATAGATTCCATTCTCTCTTTTCGTATAAATAAAATCTTTTTAGCATGTTCGTAATAAACTGAGTTACGGTATGCGTTGTTATGGTAATTGTTGTTAGGGAGATTAGAAGCAAGGAGTAGAGTTACATCAGGAGTATTGATGGCATCATGTAGCAGACGTACAATGAATACACCAAATCTGAAAATAAAATCAAGCAAAATAACATAAACGATCTTTTACGCTATGAAACAAGATGAGTGTGAGACAATAAATTAATTCCCTCTTCACATGCAATCATTTTACCAAACTCGTTCGCAGTAGAAATTACTATGAGAGAGAGTGAGAAATAGGGTTTAACTTCCACTCGACACAAACTAGTTCATTTTGCGTAAAACATATGGATCAATTTTATTGCAATAATTGGTTTGCACGTAGGGGTCTTTAGCAGTGGGAGGAAACCGGGGGACCCGGAGAAGCCCCATGAGGTTGGACAAGCGACCCTACTCCTTGTCACGTACAACCTGAGAATCGAAACCTCGCCAACTGACTTAATGACAGAATTTATGATAATATGCGCATGTGCTAACCATTCGGGTATCCAACTCCCAGGATACTTTATTGTCAGGCCAGAACGTTCCAAATTGACAGAATGGCAATCGCATGACACGAAATACAGTCCTAACAAAGTCCTGTCAGTCCCAATAACCGAGTTAGTGTGAATAGAATTACAACTTAATTAAACAAGTTTCCGGTTGTCGACTGAGGGATTGTGGAATCCCTGGAAAATTACAATATTGTGAAGGTTGAATTTCTAAAAGGAAAATCAGTCCATATATGTATCAGATGTGATGAATTGAAGATTTGCCAACATTTGGCAGACACAGAGGAAAATCTTTGGTTGGTTGGGCCTCTTTTTTCGTTGTTTTTTGATTTCACCTACTGTTGATATTTTGATTTTGTTTTCTTAATAAAATAAATTGCAGTACATTTTAGTGTGAATCAGTGATTTTAAAAAATAAGTAAATGAAATGAAATGCTTCGAACTGGGTTAATGAAGACTGGCATACGCCATACAGCGTGCTTTAAGGGAAATTTTGCCTAGGAAGCAGCACTACAACCTACTCTCATATCGACTTCTAATTGCCAAGGGATCTTTTAAGTGCACGCCAATGGAATGGGGACACAGAATATTAGTTTTTCATCCCAAACGACTAGACAGTTGTCCTTGTCAGGTCCTTCCGTCCTGCACCACTGACAAGGGGAAACCACGCCTGAATAATAATAATAAGTAAATAGAAGAAAAGAGAAATACGAACCTGTATATAACAAATTGACTGGCTGAGATGTTGTTGATATCTGTTGGTTCTAATTTACCTCCACACATCCACTGAGCATCTTTAACATCTATATACGATCTAGAGTAATCTCCCCCTGAAATAAAATAAATCATTTCAAATTTACAAATTATCAAATAGAGAGATAGAGCAATGGGGTTTAACGTCCACTTAACATAAACTCTGTCTTTTCGGGACTAACACATGGTTCAATTTTAATTCAATAATTCGCTTGCACGTAGGGGTCTTTAGCATTGGGAGGAAACCGGAGGACCCGGCGAAAACCCACAAGGATTGACAGGCGACCCTACTCCTTGTCACGTACAACCGGGGAATCGAAACCCCACCAGTTGACTCAATGACAGACCTTATGATACAGCGCGCGCACGTGCTAACCATTCAGCCATCCCCCACCCCACCACAGTCTCTTTGTCCCGTTAACAATTGTCAGAAGAAACATAAAGCAAAGATTCCCTGCCACTCATTTAGAAAGGAATACAAATTATCACCACTGTATTTGATAGAAACTCGTTTGTCGATAAAATGAAATGCAGTTTTACGTTCTACTTTTCTGCACGAATAAGACTAGTGTACATGGGATGGGACCTTGTTTTTGTTGTCCCATCTGAAGTACTAGACCAACTGAAATATCCTGAGGAACTTCTATGACCAACACTATGATCGAGCCTCCAACCTCTTGGTTACTGAGTCAGCACTCTAATCACTGAGCCAACATGTCCGTCTTATGGAAGTTTAACATCTGCAGACAAAATAAAATATCACGTACCTTGTATTTTATCAGTGGGAAGAGTTGAAGCTTGATTATCATTCAACATGGCTTCCAAATCATTGATCTGTTTAAACAGAGGAGAAGACATTAATAGATTCACCCAATCTTGTTCCATATTACCAGATGACATCAGGTTACTATTGACAACAGGAGCAGACGGTTTAACACTCTTACTGCCCTCTAGTGGTGAACTCTGTAACCTTTCTTCAGCTTGTTTTCTCCTTAATTCTGCTTCTTTATCCTGATTTGTGTCCAACAGAGTTTGTTTTTCTAATTTTGCGACTTCCATGTCATGCTTTCGTTTTCTACGAGCTTCAAGTTTCGCTTTAAGAGTATCTTGGCTTCGGTTTTGTTCCTCTTGAAGGTTTTTATTCAGTTTTTCGATGTTCATAGAATGTTCACGAAGAAGTCTATCTTTTTCAGCCTGGCTAGCATCTGATTGGCTGATCTCTTCTCTTTGTTTTCTGTTGCGTTCTTCAATCTGTTGTTTTTTAATTCGTAATTTTTCAGCTTCTCTTTCTTTCTGTCGTTCCATTTCACGCTTATGTTCCTCTTCCAGTTCTTTCTCCACTTTTCTAAAAATTAAAAAAAATAAAATATAACAGTTTAGCACTAGGAGAGAGAGAGAGAGAGAAATGAGGTTTAACGTCCACTCGCCACAAAGTCATTTCGGGACTAACATGGTTTAATTTTATTACAATAATTCGGTTGCGCATAGGGGTCTTTAGCAGTGGGAGGAAACCGGAGGATCTGGGGGAAAACCCATGAGTTTGGACAGGCGACCCTACTCCTTGTCACGTACAACCGGGGATTCAAAACCACGTTAGCACTAGGACCACTTTAGTACCGTAACTATGGCAACAAACCATCCGACACATAAGTTGAGATAAAATGAAATGGGGTTTAACGTCCTACTTTTCTGCACCGACTGGGCTAATGTGGTGTGAGCAGAATCGAGACATAAAGAATCGTTTCAACTGTGCTGATTGGTCAAGACCGAATTGTATTTAGTTTAGTATGACTTGTCGCCCAAAATTATCATATTTAATCATTTGCGACACTTTTAAAGGAATAGAGGAGAGAATACAATTTGTTAATGTTTGACCGAGTATCCTCCTTGGTTGTCAAGGTCAACCACCATGTTGTTCGCTCTACTTACTCTAATTGTTCTTTCATCAGACGGCGTTTCTCTTCTTCTTGTGCTCTTTGTTCTTCTTTCTGTTTTTGTAAATCGGCCTCCATTTTCTGTAAAACTTCTTCACGATATTTCTTAGCCTCTTCTCGACTTTTTCTAGCCTCATCTTCATATTGCTGTTTTAATTCATCCACGGGAGAGAACTCTTTCATAGCATTAGCAATTTCCTGAAGCTGTTTGTCTTTCATATCCAGACGTTTGTGGGTTTGCCTTATCTCTATTTGTTTCATTGTGTCCTTTTCTGTCTGGATGACCATATCTTTGGTCAAATTATCAAATTCGTTCAATAATTTCTGAAATAAATACAATTTTACAAGATATTGTGGGCCTCAAACTATAAATTTAAATAAAAGTAAGCAGTCAAATTAAAAGATCCAAAAATATCTAGAAACAAAAAATGAAGCCTGTTAAATGAGCTGTTTACTCGACCTTGCATGGATAGAGTCAATTCAATAGTATAACTCCAAAACTAGAAGTGTATAGTTTAACACCACCATGTCAAGCTACAATTACACCCCAAATTTCATCCCCGGGGCATCCCCTAGTGTACTCTACAACTCCCAAAAGACAAACAATAGATAGATTATTATTATGCTTTTAAACTACACAATAAATGTAAGAAATTGATATGGCTTCCAAGTCCTTCTCATTTACAGTGACTCATCATGAAATTTAGATGATTGTTTCATTCATTGAACATCACCTTCTACCAATTGGAATCCACAAAATTTCTACCAATTGGAATCCACAAAATTTCTACAATTTGGGCTACAAAACTATTTTCACTTTTACATTTTCCTGTCCTTTTCACAAACAAATTGCAAAAATAATAGATACATTTTCACTGGGTTTATAAACACTGGATGACTCGATCAACATTAATTTGAGACTAGACCGATCATTTGTTAGTAACCTGTCGAAGATTATTTTTAGTTCAGAATGTGGCCCAATCCCTCCAATTCTGTGATTCAATGAATGAATGAAATAGGGTATCATGGCTTCTCAGCTCCAACCGGGCTATATTGCACCAAACATATGGTGGTTGTAAATAGGAAACTTTAGTGAAGACACGGCTCCCCCCGGCCTCATCCCCATGCCCATATAAAGAGACCGATAGAAATAATCAGATACCTTGTGTTGTTGTTTCAACTGTAATTTTTTCCCTTCAAGTTCATCTTCAGACATCGAACCAGCATTGGCCACCAACTCCATTAATTCCTACAATAAATAATTCTTTATTCAAAAGGAAGTTGTGATGGTAATTCTTAATTCATAAACAAGTGGTGACAGTAATTCTTAAAGATGGGTTCCCGCGTACAAACTGGGTGATTTAATGGTATATATGGACCAAAAACATATTCAAACTAATTAATTTGTCATAATTATGCTTCAAATCCTTCTCAAACATTGTAATTGCAAAGGAATGCATTGCTAAAACCAGGTCATGTTTACGTCACGTCTTGGGAGTCAGAGGAGAATTCATTGCATACATAAGACGATGTTGTCTTTAATCGCTTACTATTTATTACAAATATCGAATCCTAATTAAATTCTCGGATTATCCACTACCCGCGTCTTTTTCCGTCATTTTTATCTCAGAAAGTATTGTACGTCTAACTCTTCATAAAGTTTATCAACTTGTACATCAAGCGCTCAATGTTCGCTTGTGACCTTTGACATCATGCGTGCAGAAGTTCCTAATCGTCGTGCTGTTGATTAGGGGAACCCCTACATTTTTGTCCTGTATACGCTCCATGAGTGTTTTTCGGGGAATCCAGTATTTTTCTAGTAAGATTGGATATCTCTACTTTCCATATATACCAAAATTGCCATACTTTTATTGGAAATAATCACCCGATAAATACTTTTCTGGGAACCCATCTTTAAGGAAATAATATAATGGAAACAAAACAAGATCATTCTGGAACTAACACCTATCTTTTTTTCCATACCCTGATTATGCACAGGATGTTTAACATGGGGAGGAAACCCACAATGGGGTTAGATCACACCCAAGTCATACAGGAATGGCTACCAAACTACAAACGTGCATGGAAATTCTAAATCGCACACTTAAACCACTTCTCCCCCATCCCAGTATAACAGAAAGAGAGAGAGAAATGGGGTTAAACGTCCACTCAACACAAACTAGGTCATTTTGGGAATAACATAGGAATTTAATTTAAATAATTCGCTTGTGTGTATGTGTCTTTAGCAGTGAGAAGAAACCGGAGGAACCGGAGAAAACCCATGAGGTTTAACAGGTGACCATACTCCTTGTCACATACAAGTGTCTGATTGAAACCATTTGGCCACCCAACCGCCCGAACAATAAAATAAACGACACTTTATCAGATTGAATTTGTCTGTGACATCATCTTAGATGGAAGCAGACGTAAAGTGTAACGTCAAGTCAAATCAGATCGATTTATTCTCACCTGTTCAAGTGATTGTACCAATCTTTCTCGTTCAGATTCTCTGTTCTCTTCTAATTCTGCTACACTCTGTTTTAGAGTAGCCTCCCTTTCTCTGGCTAACTGTTCTTCTAGATGTATTGCCTCCTTCATGTGGCGTTGACGTAACACACTGTAAATCATGTTCTCGGCTTTATGACCATCTTTGCCCTAGAAAATATTTTAAATATCATTTAAATTGTATAGATCATAAAATCATAGGCAATGTGTGAAAACTGAAAGGAGCATTATGGGAGATTAGATAAAGAGCTGACAGTTCTCTCTATAATATACTATTCAAAAAAAGTAGCGGATATTTGATTTTGGGGGCATAATACTAAAATATGCAAATGACTACGAAAAAAGTCACTATAGAACCTAACAGAAGAAACATTTCCAGTTACATGTGACGCCCAAACGCACCAATAGCTACCGCATGGAATGCAGGTGATGCTTGGGATCATCATGGGGGTCCAACCCAAGATTTGCACGACTCTGACTTTGAATGTTACAGTCATTGTGGCATTGAATTCCAGGGTGGAAACATCAGTTTAATTGTTTTAGTGACCAGAAAACAAATTTTGATATGCGTCGGCTTACCCAAAATGAAAGGTTACGTGCCCTTGGCATGCTACAGATCGGCACAACACAGGCGGTTGTGGCGCGGACGATGAATGTTTCTCAGTCTGTCATAAGCAGGCTATGGTCCAGATACCGTGATACACAATCTGTACAGGACAGACCACGCTCAGGTCGACAACACAACCCCAGGATCGATTTATCCGTATCATCAGACATGATCGATTTGGGGGTGGTTCTGTTATGGTGTGGGGAGGCATCACTGTTGCTGGAAGAACGGCTTTACATGTTGTTGCAGGGCGTGTTACAGGCCAGTACTACCGGGACAACATCTTGGCAGTCCATGTTGTGCCGTTCGCACGACGTCATGGCCGCCGTTTCATCTTCCAGGATGACAACGCAAGATGTCACAGGGCCAGGATCGTTACAGGTTACCTCCAACAACAGAACATCACCACATTACCTTGGCCAGCACTGAGTCTCGACCTCTCCCCCATCGAGCATGTCTGGGACATGCTTGGACAGAGGTTACGTCAACGTCAACAACGTCCTGCCAATGTCCAAGAACTTGCTGCTGCGTTGCAACAGGAATGGGACAATCTGGACCAAAATGACCTTAGACGTCTCATTAGGAGTATGCCACGTCGGATCAATGCTTGTTTGGCAAACAGAGGAGGATTTACCCGTTACTGACTTGGTTGTGATGCTGTGGTAACTTTGCTGTTTGACCCCGGGTATCATTTTACCCTTATAATGGTCAGTCTGTGCCTTACTTAGTCTAACGATCATTTGGAATAAATCGATGAATGTGAACTTCATTTCATTTTGTCATTTGTTTCTTCGTCAGTTTCATTAGGTGACTTTAATAACACTTAAAAATCAAATATCCCCTACTTTTTTTGAATAGTATAGTTAAAAACTAGATAATGTAACGGGAATATTCTGAAAATTTCAGTCATATTACTTCAGTCTAAGCTGAGAAATACTCATTTTTAAAAACCCTGTAGTCTTGATTGTCATTGTTGATGTGACGAAATTTAAAAAAAAGTCTTGATTATCCATTTTGGAGTTTAATCACCGAAGGATGTTAAACAGCAGACTGGATTCAAATCTAATGAAAATCTGAAGCAAATTAGGTCATTTCAGGACTAACACATGATTCTTTATTTCAATAATTCGCTTGCGCGTAGGAATCTTTAACGATGGGAGGGAACCTGAGAAAACCCATGAGGTTGGACAGGCGATCTTACTCCTTGTCACATCAAATGGGTAATCAAAACCAAACCACTTGACTCAATAACAGACCTTTTGATCTAAAAGATATGTCAAACTTGTGTACAAGGAAACATACCTGGATGTTCTGAGCTAATGTTTTATTTTCCACATCTTTTGATATTTTCTCGTTAAGTTGATCTCGTTCTATTTGTTGCTGATTCAATTCGTCCACCATTTTACGTTGGTTCTCTTCGTTTATCAATGCTTCTTTTGCTCTCCTTCGTTCAGCCAACTAAAAAATACACAAGTTATACATTCTAACGGTACAACCCATGAAAACTGAAATGGAGCCTCCCCTCCGCCCCACCCCCAAACTGTCTGAGAGGCACAGATTTTACCCAAACACTTAGAGATGGTGCTGGCGTCTGCAGATTAAAAATTCACAAGATTGAAGTTCGTTAGGGATTCAAAATCTCTCAAATGATTACAAACAACCTTAAAGAAGTATTTGAATTTGTGGAAGGATATTGTTGAACAACAGGGATATTTTGCACTCAAACATATTGTGATTTTTACGAGACAGAGATTTAACGAACCTTTTGTTTGAGGTTTTGATTTTGTCTTTCTCTTTCCGTGTTCAGATTTCTTTCAATGGCTGCCTTCTCTTCTTTGTGTTGACGCATCAATCGTTTATATTCTTCTTCGGACAATTTGTCTCCACGTATTAAAATATCTCGTTCAAACTTCGCTTGATGAGCATCCAACGCCTAAAAAGAAGAATAAAATTTATGTCCAATTATTGTGATTGCACAAGACTTCAGCAAAACTCATAAATGGTCCTGGCTTGTGTTGATAATATTCTATATATCGTCTGCAGACAATTTTGAATTCATCATATTTTTGTAAGTACCAAATAGAAATGAACCATTCTTGGACTCACTATCCTTTTAGAGATTCAATGTGTTCCCTATTGAAATAAAATGAGGTTTAATGTCCTACTGTTCTGCTAATGAGAACAGTCTTACATAATACAGCGTGCTGACGGAAATTTTGCCCGGACAGCAGCGCAATTGCCTAGTCTTATATCAAATTCAACCTGCCAAGAGATCTTTTACTTGCACGCCATTGTGGTTCAGCCTATTGTAGTTTGCACATGATTAACAAACCCTCCAAAGATGATCAGTTTTTTATTTTGTTTTTTTTAACTCACCAGTTGTTTTTCTTCGTTGATCTGTTCCGTGATATTTTGTGAATTCTTGTTGAGTTCCGATTCAATCTCATCTTCTATTTTACGCTTGTCTTCACGTTGTTTCTTCTCCAATTCCTCTTGTCGACGCATCTGTTCTTCAACCAACCTTTTCTGTTCTTCCGTTAATTCTCCGTTCAACTTCTGACTTATTTCACTGATAACGTCGGCAGATTCTATATCAGATTTTGAGGCCTAAAATACAATATTTGGAAATTAAAGATTCATTATGTAAGATTTAGATAAAGAGCTGACAGTTCTTGCTATAATACTTACAAATCGATAATGAAAGGAAATATGTCGAAAATTTCAGTCAAATTACTTCATACTGAGCACTGTTATGACCGTTTGAAGAACAGTGTAGTGTCGAATGTTTTTGCTACTGGTTTTACGATAATAAACCAAATTATCCATTTTTAAGTTAAACCCGTTCAAAATCACAACCATCCAATGGTGTAGAGGATTGATTATGGTCATGTGAATAAAGTTCACATAACATTTGAGGCAAGAGAGAGAGAGAGAGAGAGAGAGAGAGAGAGAGAGAGATATATGGTTTAACGCCCACGACACAAACTAGGTCATTTTGGGACTAACATATGGTTCAATTTTAATTCAATAATTCGCTTGTGCGTAGGGGTCTTTAGCAGTGGGAGGAAACTGGAGCACCCGGAGAAAACCCACGAGATTGGACAGACAACCCTACCCCTTGTCACGTACAACCGGGGAATCGAAACCACGTCATTTGACTCAATGACAGACTTTATGATACAGCGCACACTTGCTAACCATTCGGCCATCCAACCCCCCTTGAGAAAAAAACAAGCCAACAGTGAGGCGCTGATGTCCCCCACAAAAATCCCAAAATAAATACATGACACATGTATTCATCGCACATTTATTTTTTTCAATCAAACTATACTTACGTGTGATTTGGTCACGTGATCAAGTTCTGCAGCAACGGCGCGGTCTTTCTCTAACTGCTCGTTCATTCTCTTTCTGGCAGCAAGTTTTGCGTAAAGCCTGTCCTTTTGACCTTCCAGTTGGTGCTCTCGCTGTCTGTTGATGTTTTTGATATCCTTTTTAAACTGGTTCATGATTCGCTCTCTCTCTTCAGACGTCTTGTCTTTTATCATATCTTGAAGAGCTATTTCCTGAGCTCGACGTTTTTCCTCCTGAAATATCAACAACAGAAATACCATGTCATTTTATCTGTATATTAGTGAAAAAAAGAAGTTGCAGAGAGAGAGGATAGTCCTGAGGAACTTCTCAGTCAACACTAGAATATTAAGGAGGTGGCATTCGCGATAGAGAGAGAGAAATGGGGTTTAATGTCCACTCAACATATGGGACTAACATATGGTTAAATTTTATTTCAATAATTCGCTTGCGCATAGGAATTTTTTGCAATGGGACAAGATCGAATGACTTGGATAAAACTCTCGAGCTTGGACAGGCAACGCTACTCCTTGTCACATGCAAGTGGGGAATCGAAAAAACGTCACTTGACAGCACACAATGAACAAATTTGGCCAATCGACCCCTAAAGTGACGTTTGTCCAGTTATTTTTGATTTCCCGTTCAACAACCTACCTCCTCCATCTTCTTCCATTCTTTCATCAAAATCTCGTCAGTCAAAAGATTATCTGCGTTCGTCTGTTTCTCGCTGACAGACTTCATTAATTCTACTTCCTGTTCTGTTAGGCCCTTCAAATCAGACGGACTCAATTCTCTCCCTTGATTCTTACTCTTCTGTTTCAGTTTTTCAAGAAGTTTTTGCGACGTAGATTGAAGTTGTTTATTTTTGTTGTTCGTTGTCTGGAGAATCTGGTCTATCTGTTCCTGCGTTAAGCCGAGTTGTTTCAACTTCACGGCCAAATCTCCGTCCGTGAATTTAATACCCTGGACATCGCCCCGATCAACCGTATCCAGGTCAACGTGTAAATCTTCTTCTTGTTTTTGTAACGCCAACAAATCATGGTTCAACTCTTCGTGGGACTTCATCTTTAAAATAAACAGAAAAATATTTGGTTTATGGTTTCCTTTTGATTAAATTCATCTGATATATATAAACCTGAGATTGTGAGACAATATAATAAGCCTTTGTGTTACAGAGGTGAGAAAGCTAGAGACAGGGGTGAGAAAGCTAGATACAGAGGTGAGAAAGCTAGAGACAGCTAGAGACAGAGGTGAGAAAGCTAGAGACAGAGGTGAGAAAGTTAGAGACAGAGGTGAGAAAGCTAGAGACAGAGGTGAGAAAGCTAGAGACAGAGGTGAGAAAGCTAGATACAGAGGTGAGAAAGCTAGAGACAGAGGTGAGAAAGCTAGAGACAGAGGTGAGAAAGCTAGAGACAGAGGTGAGAAAGCTAGAGACAGAGGTGAGAAAGCTAGAGACAGAGGTGAGAAAGCTAGATACAGAGGTGAGAAAGCTAGAGACAGAGGTGAGAAAGCTAGAGACAGGGGTGAGAAAGCTAGATACAGAGGTGAGAAAGCTAGAGACAGGGGTGAGAAAGCTAGATACAGAGGTGAGAAAGTTAGAGACAGAGGTGAGAAAGCTAGAGACAGAGCTGAGAAAGATTAAAAGCTCGAGACAGAGTTACGAAATGGGCCTTAAATTCCACTCAACACTAACTCAGTCAGATTTGTTTCTTTCCCTTGTGCACAGGGGTCTTTCAGCTGGAAAACCCATCTAGGCAGACGACGGTACTGATCGTCATGTAAAACTGTGAGATTGAAACCACAAGACTTCAATCAATGACAAATTATTATTTATTGTGCACACTTAGATCACCATAACCATAGTTTTAGAGTCTTTTACCCAGTCTTGACGGGTCTCAAATGGAAAAAAGTCAAGTGGTTCCAATGCTATATATACTGTTCAACCAAAGTCAACCATATACAGTGGCCCAGATACCATATGCTACAAGTATGTTCCATTCAGCCTAATATTTCTTGGGACATCTAACGATATAAATATTGGGATCTGTGCTGGCACAGGATCTGCAGCATCCAGAGCTTGCTTTTAAGGGAAATACAATCATATTTTAAAGACCTATATTTTCTACCAGTACATTTCAGGACAAAGTATAAAATTTTGTGCTTTACTTTTCGCTGCATGAATGACAGTGCACTAAGATACCAAGAAAAATCTTCTTGTGCCAAAAAGCCAAAACAGTTTGTTTCGGTCAGAAGTGTTTCTCACATGTTGCTCCAACAGAATGGAATGAATTACCAATCGATGTTAAGAACTCACCTTCTTTAGAAGTATTTAGATCTACACTGAAAATATGCTTTTTCACAAAAGCTTTCACCATGTGACAGAGTGACTCACTTTTTGGACTGCACTTTGAGCATTTTAGTTATGGAAACAGCACATTATAAATAGACTATTATTATTATTATTAAGTACAAACCTTTATATCTGGTACCATATCTGGTGATACTCCAGCACCTTGTGCCTCAGTTATATGTTCATTATGGAGTTCTTTCTTCTTCTTTCTCCGTCTCTCTAACAATTTCTCTCGTAGTGAGTCAAGTTGTTTCTGCTTTTGTTTCTCCATTCCATCAACCAATCGAGTCAAATTGTTGGCGTACTCCACCATCAGTTTCTCCTTGTCTTGTTCAGTTTTAGCTTCAGCCATCTTTTTACGGAAAACCTCTCCAACATCCGACATCATGGTCTTCTTCTTGTTTTCAAATTGATCCAGGGTGTCGTTCATGTCGTTGATTTCGTCAGCTTTCAGCTTGCTTTCTAACTTTGCAGCTTCGTACGCCTGTTTCTCAAAAAGATATTTTTCCTGCTGTTGTCTTTCGGCGTCTGACATTTTTCCCGTTTTTAGTTTTGATGGATCCCCGATAACGACTGTGGTATCTGAGACATCAGTCTTTGTACTTGACGGCATCGATTTCGTCAGATGCTTAACTTTAACCTTCTTCTTTTTAGCTTCATCTTCAGATTCGTGGTCGTCATTCTCATCTAAAGATAAACCTGACAAATCCTGCTTGGGTCTCAAACTTTTACCTTGTTTATTCAAATTAGAGAGGTCGTCACCACCTTGACCTGAGTAGATGAGGTTAAGAAGTTCCGGGGAGAGATAAAACGGTCCACCGGATTCCAACATGGCTATCAATTGCTTCAACAAGGGAACTAACTCTGAATCATCCTTACTTGACTGCTCAGCATCTCCGTAAACACCACCCAACGAGGAGTCAAAATCTCCGGCCAGAAGAGCGCTGCGAGTCAACAAGATCTTAGCTTCAAGGGCAGACAATTCTGAAAATTGTCTAGCGTACTCCAATGTTGAGTGCTCTTGATCAAGTTTCTCCATGCGTGAGTTGATCTGATTGGCCAATTCTGCCTGAAGTCGTTTCTTGGCTTGTTTGTATCTCTGAAGAACCGTATGTTCAGCTTCAGGATTCATGGCGCCCTCCAGTTCACCAATTCTGTCTTTGTATCGCTTCTCTTCCTGCTGAAGTTTAGTGAAGAACTTCTTCACTAAGTCTGCAAATTTGACATGAGCCACGACGTGTGATTCCTCGACTTCATGTTCACGTTTGTCACCTGCTGTCAAGATGGCTGTAACAGCTGGTGGAAGAACAGCAACAAAATCTTGTTCAGCAGCTCCGCGTCTTTGAGCTTCGTGTTTTGTATTTTCGTTCAGATGATTTGCGAGACTTTCGACATCTTCGATATATTTGCCGACGTTACGAGAACTCATGGTATCAATGCTGTACAGAAGTTTCTGGGTCAGTCCGTGCTCTCGTTTCGTCAACTCTTGTTCCTTCTGTCTCTGCCGTCGCCAGAATGCTCTCCTGGCAACCAGTTCCTCTTCTAACACTGCTAGAGCACCAGGTGGAGCCTTCTGTTTCCTGTGACCACCTGATGACAGGGTGACGGGGAGTGTTTGTTTGGTATCTGGATTTCTACGAACAGAAATGATGGGACTGAGATCCCCAGTCACCGGATCAACCGCCTTTCTTCCAATCATTATCGGAATTAAACCTAAAATACAAATAATATGTTTTATCATTCAAAGACAATGATGGACCAGGTTCTGCTTGTTGGGGGTCGACGCTCTTTGAAAAAAGGCCCATTCAAATACAATCAACTTGCTTGTTCCTTGGACAATTGCACAATTTTAAGATGGCTGTGATGACATCATACTCGGTTCCTAGTCCAAAGTATGCTATTACTTGTCTACAATCATTTCCAATGAACTAAGAGGTTCTGCTCATAGACAACTCAAAAGTGCAGGAACATTACCTGAACAGGGCCAAAATGAAATATCACTTCAATTTGCCCCGTCGGCATATACCAATTGAATCCCACAGAACTGAACAGTTATTTACCTTTGCCTTGTGGGTCCTCCATAGTTCCACCAAGGGGAATAACTCTATTTGTTTTCATGTCTCGTTCAGCACCAAGTACAGGTACCAGTTTCCCAGAACCAGCAGGATCCAACATGTTGGTACCAATTAATATAGGTAACAGTTGCCCAGTCTTACTGTCTTCAAACATACCTTCACAAAATATTTAAAACAAATTGTCATATACCAGTCATTTGTTGTTTTTTTTTAAAAAAGAGCGATCACTCTTGAGTCCCTGTCGCTCACCTGAATGTCGACCGAGGGGAGATTTTTGTCCCTCCCCTTCACAAAGTCATGGGGGGTTTATTATTATTTATGAAACCTGGAATGACCCCACTAACATGTAGTTATTGATCTTCAGAACCATTTCCCATACACACAACTATTCTCTCTCCTTAATATCAGGTCACTCTCCTTAATTTTTAAATCACTCTTCATATTAAAACTGGGAGAGCTTTTTTAGGGGAGGGATTTTTTCAATTTGTCGATTAAGGGGAGCTTTTTTCGGCTCTCCTCTAAAATACAAACAACAACGACTGATACACATGTTAAATAGTAAGTCCTGGAGGACAACACTTCACACAATTAAAACCAATTAGATAAAACCTGTGGACAATGGGACACACAAATTACACGTTAGGTAATTTTGAGACCAACATATGGTTCAATTTTATTTTGATAATTCACTGGTGTGTGGGAGAAAACCCACGAGGTAGGACAGCCGACCCTAATTCTTGTCACGTACAAGCTGGGAATTGAAACCACGCCAGTTGACTCAATGACAGACCTTATGAGCTAACGTGCACGCCACCCTAAAGAAACAAACCAAATCTTCAACTTACCTGGGGAACCACCTGTTACTGCTAATAGTTCCACCTTTTCTTTACGCCTGGAGATATCGTGGCGTAATCGTAGAAGATGAGCTCGCATTCTGGTCTGAGCTTTCTCCAACTCGCGTACAGCAACATTTAAGTTGTTTTCTTCACGACGTAAGTTACCCACGTCACCTTAAAAATAGAGACAACCATAATATTATGGGAAGTATTTAATCCAGATTACCAAAGAAATCAAAATGTAGCCTACACCCAGTATAAAGCATAAAGATACTTTCCCTGAAAAGTATTTATCGGGTGGTTATTTCCAATAAAACTATGTCAAATTTGGTATACATGGAAAGTATAGACACCCAATCTTACTAGAAAAATACTGGATTACCCGAAAAATGCCCATGGGGCAAGCACTGGGCAAAATTGTCAGGGTATCACTAACTGGCAACCCGACTGTTATCTTCCAGGTTATTGTGTGCCAGCTTGAGTGAGGGAGCGGTTGTTATTTCTTGATCAAATGGTTAGGCGGTTTTGGGAACATTATGAGGAGTGTCAACGTACAAAAGACTCTGCAATTAAACGGCGGAAAAAGAAGTTGACAGAAATAATTAAGGATTTACTTAGGCCTCAATATGTATGGTAAATGTACAGTAAGTAATGATAAATACATTCTGAAAAATGGACCCTCCCATAATGAAGCTAAGTTGACAGACATTGTTTCTAACAGCAGCTTACTTATAGCTATAGGTATCCCCGGCGATTAGAAAGTTTTGAGAGGGAATTGAAGCAAATTTTTGATAGATTGGTTACTTTGTGGATGTTTTTAGTCCAAATACTTCATCAAATCACAAAGTTTGTACGCGGGTATCTTTAAGTAACACTCCTAAAATAAGACAATATTACACGATAAATGAAGTTATAAAATCTCACCTGAATTCAAGATGGCGTCCTTGTATTCTTTGATAGAATCAATGACCCTCGCTTCACACGCAAGGAAACTAGAATCTAAGAGAGCTTGGTAACCACCAGCAGATGGCAGCACATCAGATTTACCCAGATATCCACTCTGGACACGGACAAGCTTATTACTTAACGAATCGACATACGAGTCAAATGGCATGATGGGAATGTTGCCATTGTTACTGGCTTTGGTGCCACCTACAGGTAGAACGATGCCCGTCTTTGGGTCAAGTGCCACAGATAAAATCGGCACTGTTCGTCCGCTATTGGGATCAATCATCATGGAACCTATCTCTATAGCAACTGGTAGTCCTGTGACAGGATCAGTATGAATTCCACCAATCGGCAACAAGCTTCCAGTTTTTGGATGTATTGTCATGGCAACTATTGGTACATGCATGCCTGTAACGGGATCTGTCATTGGTTGTCCGTATTTCAAGTTGTTTTTATTGTCTACAGGTTTAAGATTTGTAGATATCGGTTCTCCAGTGTCTGGGTTGGTAGGATGTCGGACAAACGGAATCAAACATTCGTCTGATCTGGCTGCTTCTCCTTAAAAATAAAACCAAATGTTAAATTTATCTCAGAACAAAGAAACAGTCAGCAATTCTACATCAAGAACGTCTAATCTTTGCCCAAAAATTGTAATTTTACTTTGTAAATGGTTACCTGGACAACTATAAATAAAATGATTGAATGAACTGTAATGTGGTTTAATGTCCTATTTTTGTGGACCGACTGGGCTAATGAAGACAGGCATACGCTATGCAGTGTAATATAGATGGAAATTTTGACAGGGCTGCAGTTGAATTCCTACTGTCAAGGATTCTTTTATGTGCACAACAAGGTGTACACGGAACCTCAGTTTAACATCCCATCCGAAGGACTAGTCACTCTGTTCCTTGCCACGCTGTCTTTGTTCTGCACCACTGACAAGGGTAAAACACGCCAAACTTAATCGGCTAACACAGGATCGAACCTTGGACCTCCTGCTTATTGACCCAGGGTTAGGGTTAGGGTTGTGGCTCCCAATATTAAATTAAACAAATGAAATGGGGTTTAACGTCCTACTGTTCTGCTCCTATACTGGGCTAATGAAGACGAGCATACGCCATACAGTGTGCTATGGGGGAAATTTTACCCGGGCAGCAGCACTACGGCCTACTCTTATATCAAATTCCAACTGCCAAGGGATCTTTTATGTGCACACCAATGTATACACAGGACCTTGGTTTTTCATCCTATTGTAACAACTAGACAGCTGTCCTGCACCACTGACAAGGGAAACCATGTTGGAAAATCCTTAAATTAAACAAGGGTTCTATGATCTGAGGGACGTGAGTGCTAAATAATTGCGATGGTTAGTGAGCCAGGGTTAGGGTTGTGGCTAGCAATATTAAATTAAACAAGAGTTCTATGAACTGAGGGACGCAAATGCTAAATAATTTCCATGGTTGAATCTCTCACCTGTAGCCGAATCTATAAGAACTGTGAGTTTATTTGAGATGGAATCGTAACCAAGGTTACCCTGTATAGGTAGACAATGACCTGTCTGTGGGTGTATGAAGTATTCGGGTGGTACCCTGACCAAGGTATCGTCTGCTAGTATCATCTGACAATCGTCTTTTGGAAGATATAAACCTGTTTTATTGTCTAATGTTATCAGATCTGTGGCTTTAACAGTCATGTCACTACCTGAAGAGAAAGAGAGAAATGGGGTGTAATGTTCACTCGACAGAAACTAGGTCATTTCGGGACTAACATATGGTATAATTACATTTCAGAGAAAACACACAAGGTTAGGCAGGGGAATTGACGCCTCGTCACAAGGTTAGGTAGGGGGATCTACGCCTTGTCACGAGGTTACGGAGGGGAGTCTATTCCTCATCACGAGGTTACGCAGGGGAACCGACTCCTCATCACGAGGATTCACATACTATTTGCGATTAAAACCACACCATTTGACTCAATGACAGACCCTTGGATCTAAAGCGCACAAGTTAGACCAACTGACCAACCAATACCCCTTCAAGGATTCAAACCCTGGATTATTTATGGCCTTATTGTCCCAGGATTGTAGGTTGCAATAATGATACCCCTCCCTTCCCCCTGCTCCAAATACAAAAGTTTGAAATAATAAAATCTGACACCTACCAATCAGTTCTCCTCTTGTCATTGGTGTCCTTGACCCAGATTTAACAATACATCCTCCAGTACCTTCTCCCGTGATTCCCCAAGCCCCGACACGATGACATTCTAAATTCACATCTTCAGACATCTTCTGCAGTAGAAGCGAAACTCGTTTTTCTATATCTTTGTGTTGCGTGTCGTCGTGGTCACCTTGTTGTGTTTTGGTAGCGTAGTCTGTTAATATTCTCGTTGATTCTCTCATTGACGCCTGGTATGAAACCTAAAATAATATGGATACATGTATAATATTCACCAATCTGATTAAAATACAGATCTATATTTCGTTTCATTTTTTATACTTTCGATGGCCTACACTACATGAAGATCTGACAAGTTGTACTTGAAGGTCGTGTTAGGGGTCGTACGAGCAGCTTTTGACTCTATGTAAGACACTGATTAATCAATCAGCGTTGATGATTCCTGGGGTTTACCACAGTTCCATGCATCAAACCCCAAGAATTTGCTCTCACATTAACCAGAAGGCGGGTTATATAACAACTCTTCCAGATCCTAGTTTTGTGAAGACTAATTGAACTAATTGACAGGCTTCAGGATTATCAGCTAGTTTATTAACTGGTGATTGACACTCAACATAATGGTCAACTGAGGATGAATACGATTAGCTTCTCCAAAAGAAATACAGGTCCCCAAAAAGTTATTGCCAGAATATTGTCACATTCATCTTTTTTTATTGCACGTGGCGACATTGGCAACCCACTCTTTTTTCAAATTCTAACTTTTCTTTTACGAGCATAACAAAGTTTTCACAGGGCCTCTGTTAAAAGTTCTTTTGTGAGTTTAACAAAGCTTTCACTGATCCTCTGTTTTTAGACCCATCTGAACGACTTGCCAGACTCAACATCATTTCAAACTCAAAGAGCTAATCTCACACTCAAATGAGCTTGACTATATTTTAACAAAGATAAAATTCAAAATAAACTTTTGTCAATAAAACCACAAACCTGGTGATTTTCTCGTCCAGCTTCATCATCCATTATCAGTTCTTCCTGTCGACTTAAAATCGTCTCAAATTGTCGACCAATATCTTTTCTTCTTTCAAGTTCGATCTCCAGTTCTTCCAACTTGGCTTCATAGCCGGCCATGTCTTCTTGAGTGACCGATGTGCTTCCTCCTTTCAAATTCATCTTGGCTGCCCACAGACCTTTCAATGATTCTGATTGGTTGGATATTCGTTGGTACATCTGTTTGACGTCATCTTTCTGCTTACCGATCGTCTGTGTGACACTGCGTGATTGCTGAGATAAAGTGTCGTACAGAGTTTTGACGCTGAAGGCCTCCAGATCCAGTTGCCGATCGTAATCCCAGAAGTCATCATTCTTGACATCAATCGTATCAGCTTGAAAAAAAAAATCAAAATGTGAATATTTAAAATAACTATTTCAATTTAATGTTGACCGAAAACAAATTTCTGAAATTCTGAGTTAATCATCAAGGTATAGTTTGTCAGCAATATGGAGTCACGTCGGAAACTCAAATAAAAAAAAATTCTAAGAATGGACCAATTTCATTGGCTGAGAGCTACTATTTGTGCTGTGATTATAGTTCTCAGCCAATGAATAATCAGTTTCCAAAACGGAAATATTCTAACAGAGTTTTATTGGATTTTTTTCAATTGATTAAACAGTGGTATGTCCTAATTCGGGTGAGGACGGAAAACTAGATCCCTTGGAAATCTAAACTAGGTAACATTACAAATCTTTGAAAAATTTGAATGCAGGTAATCTTACTTATTAGAACTGTTTCTCTAAACCTAAACTAGGTCACATTAGAATTCTTTGAAAAATTTGATAGTGTTTTAACCCAAAATCTTATGAAGGATGAATAAACCACCTCTCATTGCAACCTAAAGTCTGTTTTTGTATTGCTGTTGAGCGGTGATTTTTAAATATCTATTAATGCCTACTCTATCTGTTGGTATCATAGTGTTTGATCCAGCTGTTTGATCAGACCTGTACAGCCTTTGTTACGCTTTTAAGGGAATGTTGCTGTTTCACCTCTAGTTTCCGAAATTTGAATACCAATACAATCTTTTTAAGAGCTGTTTCTCAGACGAAAAATAAAGCAAAAACTATTTTGAACCCACCATCCAATATGTTTGCCTGTGTTGCTATAGATGAATTTGGTCCTGCATCAGCAATGGCCTGTAGATTTCGATGGTATTTCTTCACTGGATGAACTGTTGATCCCTTACTGGCGTAATCATCGAATATAAACGTCTGGGCAAATCGACGATATAAGGGATAAAGATAAGAGGTCTTACTCCAACCGTATTTACGGAACAGAACCTAAAATACATCAAAACAGATGATATCAAGTTTTAAAGAGAGAGAAAGGGTTTAACGTCTACTCTACATCCAGTAGACGTGGTACAAGGGTTAATCAGCGAACTGGATGTATGAGATGTGTTGTAGACGTTTGGGAAAGTAGGACGAGGGGAAATGTGTAGGGAGTGAAGTGCTGTAAAGGGATAGTTAGATGTATTATGAATGGTTAGAGTGGCTGTGGTGTTACGGTGAAATACTATGCCGCCACCGTAACACCACAGCTTTATGATTTGTTAGACAGGAGTGATGTAATGGGTGTCAACAACTGGGTATGCTGGTACCGTCGCAACGTAGCCGTGACATATATATTGTGGGGGGGAAGGGCGGAAACGGAAAAATATACAATGTTGACAGTATGTGCCAGGCATGAGGCTGCGCAGACCGAGCGGCAGCTCGATAGGGAGTGTGTGGGAGGGTCACCCTCATAAAAAAATTTTTTTTAAATTTCAGTTTTCTGTAAGCAGTGGAAACACTATTTTGGCATTGTTTGCGGGGTTAAACCTAAAAATCACATTAATACACCTATTGCACAATATTGTGAAACTAGCTGACGAAGACAGCTCGGGCGGCGATTGTTCAACTCGGGGCTGCTCTGTCAGTATCTAACAAACGCATTTAGTTCGCGTACAACTTTTAAAAACCGAATGTCAGTATGGTATTTCTCACATAATTGGTTATCGCAAAAACAGAGTAAATTGAAAGCGAGTAATCTCGACTCAAACCTATAGTCTACTTACTACACTCGTCACTAGGCTTCCTATATTATTGTTTGTGGACGGTTTACTACTCAGTGATAAGCCTGCGCCGCAAAAAGAGGTCTCGCCTTTTATTATTAGTATAATGACTTCCTCATGTGCGGCAGCTTAGTTTGCTTCTAAAAACACTGTTTTCCGTTCCAAAAAATACAAAAGTAATTTTCTACCAGATGACCATGGTTCTTTTCACCGAGACTAGATAATTTCTCTCGGTGTAAGGATATAGCTACGGATAAGTTCATACAAGGTCAATAAATCCGCGGTCACTTCGGGTCATACTGTTGAGAAAATAAACCGATGGGTTTGTTTAGTAGCAAATCGAGCGTGAATCAACTGAGTTTGTACTGAAAAATTTTTGAGTGATATGTATGAACTGTCTTCACACATTCGGTTTATAATTAGCGATACACAGGTACAGTAGCAAGTGTTGTACTTCACAGACTGTTTACCTCCGAACTACCTCTGCACGAAATCCCCGATTTGGGTACTTGTTAAAAGAAAAAGAAATAGTACCTGTGCGCATGCCAGTAAAAAAAACCTAAGAGTTCGCGCATAAAAATGCCCGAACGTACCAGGCGCCAGGTCATCAAGTAGGTCATAGTGAGACGAATATATGGTTCAACTAGCAGGATACCCGGCTTCGCTCGGGGGTCATAACTCCTAAACCGGAAGTGGTAGACTAACGCCATCTGGCCTATGTTACTCCCTAGTCTGATCTACCCCTATACCCCAAATTTCAGACTCGGGGCATATGTAGCCGCCAACCCCGAACAGTCAGACTTCGCTCGGAGGTCATAACTCCGAAACCGGAAGTGGTAGACTAACGCCACCTGGCCTATGTTACTCCCCGGTCCGAGCTACCCCTATACCCCAAATTTCAGACTCGGGGCAGACCTAGTGTAGCCGCCAACCCCGAACAGGCCGGCTTCGCTCGGGGGTCATATCTCCGAAACCGGAAGTGGTAGACTAACCCTACTTGACCTATGTTACTCCCCGGTCCGAGCTACCCCTATACCCCAAATTTCAGACACGGGGCAGACCTAGTGTAGCCGCCAACCCCGAACAGACCGGCTTCGCTCGGGGGTCATAACTCCGAAACCGGAAGTGGTACACAAACGCCACCTGGCCTATGTTACTCCCCGGTCCGAGCTACCCCTATACCCCAATTTTCAGACTCGGGGCAGACCTAGTGTAGCCGCCAACCCCGAACAGACCCACTTCGCTTGGGGGTCATAATGCCGAAACCGCAAGTGGTAGACTAACGCCACCTGGTCTATGTTACACCCCGGTCCGAGCTACCCCTATACCCCAAATTTCAGACTCGGGCAGATGTAGCCACCAACCCCGAACAGACTGACTTCGCTCGGGGGTCATAACTCCGAAACCGGAAGTGGTAGACTAATGCCACCTGGCCTATGTTACTCGACAGTCCGAGCTACCCATATACCCCAAATTTCAGACTCGGGGCAGACCTAGTGTAGCCGCCAACCCCAAACAGACCGGCTTCGCTTGGGGTCATATATCCGAAACCGGAAGTGGTAGACTAACGCCACCTGACCTATGTTACTCCCCGCTCCGAGCTACCCCTATACCCCAAATTTCAGACTCGGGGCAGACCTAGTGTAGCCGCCAACCCCGAACAGACAGACAGACAAACGACAGTCACAAATATATATATAGATTTCATTTCAATAACTCGCTTGCGTGTTCTGCTAAAATGTACTCAGATTGATTACGTAATGTTTAAAGCAAAATATCAGTGCTAGATTATCTCCTCGCTTGCATTCAATCAAACAACTATAGGTGGCGCTGGCTGGGATGATCCATTCATCCATTGTTTGATAACACTGAACATAATATACATGACACATGGCACTCAATTTACAAATATCTTCCATCAGACTTTATGTGGTAATGTAATTTGATTTCCAATATTAAAATATTGACTATACTTTTATTATTAAGATAGGGTTTTGTCCTCTCGTGACCACAATGCTTCACACAAAGTTTTAAAAGAATCTGTTGAAAACTTTAGCCTATATGCATGGCGTTCACAAGGTTTTTGGCAAAGAGGATATAACTCTGGAATTGAAAGTCATGAAGGTGGAAAATCTCATGACCTCAATGTTTCGAACCAAATTTAAAAATATAGCTTCTATTGTGTTCACAAGCCAATTCTTGATGGTCTGATGGCCGAATCGACAGACAGGGTGACGACATAAATGTGGGTGTATTAAAATAAATATTCTATTTACCAAAGCTACAATAATCAACGCCATTGCAAGGAAACCAGCCGCCAAGAGAATAAAAATAATAGCCCAATCTGGTGCTTTGAGTATACTTTGACTGACTGCGATGCCGTTCTGTATGATGTATCGCGGGGTTGTCGGGAAGAAAGGTCCGTCTTCTGTACACTGTTGATCAGGATCCATCACACGGATATACTGAAATATATACATAGAGAGAAATGGGGTTTAACGTCCACTCGACACAAACTAGGTCATTTTTTGGCACTAACACATGGTTCAATTTTATTTCAATAATTTCCTTGCGTGTAGGTGTCTTTAGCAGTGGGAGGAAATGAAATGAAATGAAATGTTGTTTAAAGGCACGTCAGCTCCAACCGGGCTATATTGCGCCAAACATATGGTGAATTTCGCGAGACAAATTAAAACGATATCATTCACAGGGATGTATTCATATATGTTAATAAAAACAAATATCACAGAAAATATAATTAAAAATAAATATATCAATTCCTTTACATATATAAATATTTAAAACGCAATATATGATAAATATATACAATTAAAATTTTAAATAAAAGTTTGTCTCTTTTAAAAATGCTAGCAATTTATCATGTAACTCTGGTGGAGCAAATAGCTGATGTGGTGACTGGCAACGGTAGTATTTAGTTATAATAACCTTGAGATGTGTTTTACTGTCAAAGGAACATGGCAGTGAACACATTCTGGTTGAGGCTCTCGCTTCAAAATGAAAATATGAGTTAAAAAGGTATGACCAATGCGAGAGCAACACAAAACAACTTCATCCCTCCTGCTGGTTCTATAGGAGCTTGACTCAATGATAAACCTTATGATCTAATGAGCACCCGTTAAGCAACTAGATACGACTCCCACGATTATCTATTTCAGTCAGTACGCTAAAAGAGGGAGCCATGTTTGAACATGGAACTGGCTGACCAAAGGAAACCCCTCACAAGGTTGAATAGTCGATCCTACATCTTGCCACGTACAAGCGGGGCGTCAAAATCACAGAACTTGACTATTTGGCTAACAAACTCCCTTGCAGAATGAAAACTCACCATTTTTTTGTTTGAATCGGTACTGAGGTAGAAAACGTAAACACCAGGATCCGAGAACTTATAGGCAAATAATGTGGTTGCCGTGGCAATCTGTGATTGTGCTTCAACCAGAGCTCGGAATCCACCATAATCAAACTGATCATTGGTGTTAAATAAATTATTTCTGGTAAAAGAAAAGTTAACAAAAACTCAGATTAAAATACAATGCAAGAAATTACATATAAATATTCCAAGTCGAGAAACCATATTTTGACAGAGAACGCTAGATCGGAGGCAGTCCTGCGCATTTTATGACGTCATATGTGGATTTTGGGTTAGGATAAGAGTTAGGGTAAGGGCTAGGACCTGCAGATTTCGTCATAGTCTCGAGATGTAGACAGGGCTAGCCCTAACCCTAACCCTGGGCAAAGCCTAACCCTTACCTTAATCCATAATCCACATATGACGTCATAAAATGTGCTAGACTGTCTCCGATCTAGCGTTCTCCTATTTTGACAGAATAGTTTTCTTAGCACAGTCTTCCAAATTGGGTCATGTGATTGGCAGTCAGTCATTTTTGTCAGCTCTTCCCATTTAGCATAAACAATGATAATAATGATAATAAATATGAATTTCCATGTGGAAATTTAGGTAAAGTACTGTTAAATCTGTCTGTGGGGAAAATGTTGACTGTACAGAAGTGTTTCCAGTTTCTTTTGTTTAAATTCCAAGTGCCTATGGATCTTTTATGTGATATTTTGTCTCATCTGAACATAAGAACATACTGGATAATGTGTGCTACTAATGAAGAAGAACATCTGGATATTCTAGTCTACATACCTGTCATATATTGGATAATGCGTGTTACTAACGAAGAAGAACATCAAGTCACCAAACGACAGACAGACGGTTGGGTTCAAAACACCAGTAAATAAAGATCCTGTATTATTGGACGTGGCTAGCAGACGCCGACGCGAATAACTAGTAGAATAATCGGTATCCACGGTGATATTTCCAGTATAATTTCCCTTGGTATTATCTTCAACCAGTGTGACCAGTTGGGAACTCGGTGGATTGTAAACTCCCAGGAAACCAGTGCTTCCCATCTCCACGATATGAATGGCCAATGATGCTCCGTTAAAGTTTTCACACTGATCTGCCGTGATGGCGTTACGAGAGTTGATGGCCGTAAGTAAGTTCTTACTGGGTATCTGAATCTAAAAAAAAAATATTCCCAAAAAATAATCAAGGAACAAATAAAACAATCAATCTTGTGATTGGCTGCCATTCGCACAGTCAGCCCCTTTTTATGTCCTACTTTTCTTTACCGAAGACGGGCACACACCATACCGTGTACTATGAGGGAAAGTTTGCCGACTCTTATATCGAATTACAACTTCCAAGGGATCTTTTACTTGTACTCCAATGTGTACACAGGACCATCTGAATGACTATGCCTTATCCCTTGCCAGGCAAGGCGGAAACATGCCGGGAAATTCTGATGAACCTGATGAACAGAATATCTTGCTTTTCTTAAAGTAAAAGATATAATAATCCTAGCAGCAAACATATTTCCCCCGATAGTTTGAATGTATTTTGAAATATTTAACATCTGGGAAGAGACAACACACCCTTTAAACAGTAGTAGAGAGAGGACGGTAGATCTGTGTAGCTGCTGGATCAGAAGCTGATGAAGGCAGATAAACCATGAACAGGAATAGAGCAGGGTTTATGAATCATGTATTTCACATACGTTGCAATATATCGTTTGGAGATTAATTCTAAAGGAGAGATTTATCACGTTTTATCACAATTTATCATGATTTAATCATATGAAAACTTACAGCAGTCGCTCCTGTATCATCCAGAATATTGATGTATGGTTCTAGTGGTTTCTCTGGACAGACAAATGTTACCGTGTTTCGTTGTGCTTTACGACATTCCAGGTTACACAGTACTTCCAGATCATCAGCCTTACACAGACATAAACCGAGAGATCCATCATAACCCTTGTAATCATTGGTTCCCAGACATACCTTGATAAATACAATAACAATAATATTACTTTCAGTTTCAATAACAATTTACATGTGAAAGAGAGAGAGAGAAATGGGGTTTAACATCCACTCGACAAAAGTCATTTCGGTACATATGGTTTAATTTTATTTCAATAATTCACTTGTGTGTGTAGGGGTCTTTAGCAGTGGGAGCAAACCAAAGGACCTGGAGAAAACCCATGACGTTGGACAAGCAACCCTACTCCTCGTCACGTACAAGTGGGGAATCAAAAACATATACGCCAAGAACAGACCGTTTCATTGGCTAATCCCTCACTTCAACCAGAAGGCCAATAATATAACAACTCTTTAAGATCCTAGTGTAGTAAAGACAAGTAAAACGAAATTTTGAACTATAAAAAAACGAAACGAAAAGAAATAGGATCTGTGTTTTAATCAGTTTGGGTCTTTAGCAGTGGGAGGACACCGGCGCCACAAACATTTTCACTGAGGCAAACCACAATATTGTGAAAGTTAAATCTCTGATTGGAATACCATCAGTTCAAAAATAGTTCAATTCTTTTCACAAAAAACAAAACTTACGTATTGTGAACAATAAATCTGCCATTCATTTTCGTTGAGACATTGTCCATTCTGAGCTCGGTATGTGCCTTCCAGACACAGATCGTAGACTTTCTTACTACAGTCCTGTCCATTGCTTGTTTCAATATAACCCACAGCACACGGGCAGGTTCTGTCACTCGGCTAAAAAAAATAGAAAATGATATGGGGTTTAACATCCTACTGTTCTGCACCGACTGGGCTAATGAAGACGGGAATACACCATGCAGTGTGCTATGAGGGAAATTTTGCCAGCACAGCGGCAATACAGTCTATTCTCATATCAAATTCCAACTGCCAAGGGATTTTTTAAGTGCAGCCAATGTGTACACGGGACATCAGTTTTTCATCCCATCCGAATGACTAGACAGCTGTCTCTTGTCAGGCCTTCTGCCATCTTGCACCACCGACAAGGTTGAACCACCGAAAATCACAATGGACTTTCTTGGTCAACACAGGTATCAAACACAAGACCTCCGTGTTAGCGAGCCAATGTCTTACTCATTCTCATTCACTTACAACATGCTGCTTGAACAATTTAAACTTTATGATGTTTGTGGAAGGTTCCTCGAATGTGATAAAATAATCCTGGAACAAAAAAAAATCAACTAACCTGAAAATCGCGACCAGCTCCGAGACACTCGCAAGTTGTTGAACCTGTGTTTGTTTGAGATGCTTCCGATCCACAATAAAAACATCCAGTTTGAGCTTCCATATTATTAAAATTATTAACGTGACAAGGTGTACATTCTCCGATGCTTCCTGCTTCTTCTACGGAGTTATATGTTCCAACTGGACATGGCGTCGGTAGGGAACTGTTCTGCGGACAATAGTAACCTAGCAACAAGAAAACAAGAACTACTGATACTAGCTTATGAGAACATTCTGAAGATTGATAACAAACAATATTTTCTGCACACACATAAAAAAGAATCCATCCTGAAATTATCTTTGGTCTGCTTCTAAATTGATTTTACACGATTTCTCGAAAAAAGTGAAAACTGAATCTTACCTGGTGGACAGATGTAGGAATTGGTCGCTGGGTAACCAGCTACATATGCTAGAGAACTAGCATTAGCAACAGGTCTATCAGTGGTTGCCATGGCTTTACAGACAACTCCAGCACGACATGATTCACAGATAGCGCGATCAGGATGAGCTCCGAAAGTTCCTGGCAAACAGGGGTCGCACGTGTCTTCAAATGTTCTTCTAGGGGATCCGTTGTACTCTTTGTAACCAAGCGGACATTTCTTGGGTTCTATGGCACCTGTAAGCAATGGAAATCCATATGAAATGGGGTTTAACGTCCTACTGTTCTGCTCCGACTGGGCTAATGAAGTGGTCTGAGAGGGAAATCTTGACCACAGTTCTGCACCACTGACAATGGACCTGAAAATCTCTATGAACTTCCTCGGCCAATGTAGGGTTCAAACACGGGGCCCCAAGCTTAGCGAGCCAACATCTTATACACTGAGCCACAGTGCCCCACCCCACCTACCTGTACACAACTGATGGCAATAAAATTAAATTTTCTTCACCAAGCTACATACAACTTTAGTAAAATATGTTATCTTTATACCTACTCTAGACAGACATAGCATCCATCATACATAGACATAATATCCATTCTATGATAGACATAGTATCTGCTCTAGATAGACATAATATTCACTCTAGAATAATATCCATTCTATGATATACATAGTATCCACTCTAGATAGACATAGTATTCACTCTAGATAGACATAACATTCACTCTAGATAGACGTAACATTCACTCTAGATAGATGTAATATCCACTCTAGATAGACATAATATCCACTCTAGATAGACATAACATTCACTCTAGATAGACATAACATTCACTCTAGATAGACATAGTATCCACTCTAGATAGACGTCACATAAAGTAAAATAGGTTTTCTCTATATTCACATAGACATACTATTCACCATAGACATAACATCTACTCTAGATATTATCCAGCCAAGTACTAACTTTTAAAAGGGCACCTGTTAACATGGACGTCTACAACATATTTATATCACCTAGTTAAATAGGCACGATGACATTAAACAAGTTGACGAGATAAATTAAAGTGGCATTTTAAGATTCGAGATAGATCTATGTTTAAGAAAAGAGCGTACCTTTTAAAAGTACCCTTGTAACAGACTTTGTGATCTAAAAGCACCCGGTAAACCATTCAGCCATCCAACAGCCATAAAACTCACAGTAAAATAAATCAAACTACATACCTGCATTTGTTGAGTTGCAGTCATCGACGGCGCCACAATAATGACCTTGAGGACATGGGATGGGGAAACTGGAAGCTTCTGGACAATAATAACCTGGTGGGCATGGTAACTGGGCCATTGACATGTTACAATAATAACCTGAAATCAAAATGAAACCCAATATTAAACAGGGGGTCAGGTGAAACCCAAGGAAGAAATGCCAATCTACATGTATGTTACCAGTATTCACTCTACAAAAAAATATTCATACAGACTGAGATTCAATGTTAAAAAGAAAAATAGCTGTAGATTGAAGAATTTAGAAAAACAAAACATTGTCTTTTAAATTTTGTCCGAAGAGCGGAGCTGCATCCTACTCTTATTCCAACACATAGTTTCATAAGGTGTTGTTAAATAACTACACCCTGTCATATCATTACATCAGTTGCTGTAGAATAACTACGCCCTGTCATATCACTATATAAACTGTTATTTTGCAAAAAGATGTGAAATTAATAGACATCCCGTTTAAAGAAACAAATTACCTGCATGACAGATGGTCTGATTTTGAGCTCCGTTTGGACAATGTTGTCCCAGATCACACTGGATACCACTGTAGGTCATATTAAACTCTGGACAATAATATCCCGCAGGACATAACGTACAATCATCTATAGAACCTGCTGCTATCGTATCCCTAAAATATAACATAACATCATTTATAGCGTACAATCATCTATCACGTGTAAGCTGATACCGTTGACTAATGAAACCAGGCCTTTTAGTAATGACAATTTTTGTCATTAAATTTTGTCATTAAAGTGGTCAGTATTCTAACCTAATGTTTAGTATGTATAGAAAGTGGTTAGAAATTATACAGTTGTCATTAATTAGCAAGTGTGTAACTAGCCGTAAAAAATGTAAAAATGTCTAATGTCTAATGGTTGTACCATGGATCATGAGGTCTTCCATAGATTTAGGCATCATTTTCATGAACACATCTTTGTCTAAACTTTGTGGGTTTTATCTGATTTCTTTGTGAGCAAGTGATACCATTGAAATGAAAATACACCATATTAGTCTGGCGGATACCAAAAGCCATTTTTGTCCCTCATTTAGAAATGAAGGACAGTACAAGCACTGGCCATCGTATTATTAAATACAACTAAAAGGAATCAAGTTCATGTTTTGTCAAAACAAATTGGTACAGTTTTTCAAAAATATTTGTCATAGCTCTGAACAGGCGATATTGTGTTATCACAATAGCCTTATTAGGAGTTGTAACCATGGTTTCATACCTGTAAGTTCCTGGTGGACAAGGTCTTGGAGCGTCTGTAGCATTTGTACAGTAAAATCCTGGAGAGCAGGGATTGACTGTATAGTTAGCCATTCCCTCTATATTACACCAATACCCTTCAGGACACGCTTTACACCAACTGATATCTTCAGCTCCGGGGATATCGTTGTACGTCTGGGCCGGGCACGGCTGCACAGGCTGTGACACTTCACAATAATAGCCAGCAGGACATGGCTGCGACACAGTGGAATTCGCAGGACAAATTCTTCCAGCAGGACATGGCTGACATTCACTACTGGTGGCAGCACCTTCTTTATCAATGAACTTTAATGGTGGACAAGTCACAGGTGCTAGAGTTCCTGAAAAATTGGACACAGATAAAACTCAACATGCATGGAAACAAACGTGTTTTCCAACATACTTTTTATCATCATAGTATGCAGATTCCTGTGTTCCTACTGACAGCAACATAATCTTTATTCTTTGATATTGTATCAAAATGGTGGTCAAAATTTTTATAACATAGCGAGAGAGATGGAGTTAACATTCACTTGATACTTACAAGGTCACTTTGAGACTAAAACATGGTCTATCAGTACTTCAAAAATTGGCATGCCAATATAGGGGTCTTTATAAGGAGGAAATTAGAGAACTATACTCTTGACTTGGTCACCAGTCGATACTAATTTATAACCAATGATGTACTCACCTGCAGGACAATAGTAACCATAGGGACAAGGTCCGCCGTCTGGTCGTAGAGAAACATCAGGATTGGGTAAACTCATTCCAGACATACAGAGGTAACCGGCCGTACAATCACCTGCTACACGTCCACCGCTACAATATTTACCTACAAATATAAACATTGTTTCAGTAGTGGCCTATAAGTGTACACATTGTTTCAATGGCATTTAGCTAAGGTACCATATCAAACATACATAGCATCAATATCATTTAACTAAGGTATCTTATTAAACATACGTAGTGTTTCAATAACACTGGAAGCAGCCAGGACATAACTTTATGGAATACGATTACCGTTTATTACTGAATTACGTTTCAATTGCTTGATAAAGACGAGAAATGTTCCGTTGTTCCTTAATAAACAATAATTGTATTCCATAGAAATGTGTACAATAAGAATAAAGCAATTCATAACTTAAGATAGTTGAAGCAAGTTGCAGAAAGTTAAAAATGTGCAACTGACTGGAACTAGTGCTTTAAGTTGTAAGAGGCACACAGATTAACCTTTTTTCAGTTGCATTCAGTTGAAGCTAGTTTCTTCTAGTTGTTCTCAGTTGTATGAAATGTTTGAGATAAGACGACCATGCAAACCCGAGGTCAAACTCATGACTTGCATAGATAACAGGTTTTATCATCTACAATAACATGTCCTTTATAGACAGACAACTTAGTCACATCCCCTCGTCAGATACAAGTAGAAGTCTTCACACCTTATTTTTAAAATTTTTTTAAAAATCACTATTCTTTTTCATTGGACGAAAGTCTAAAAAATTTAGGAAAAATGAACTTCCTAACCAATGAAAAGGCAGCATCTTTAAATCCAAATTAAATAGTTTACCCGTTGTCATGCTTACCAGTGATACAAGTAAAACAGTCCGACTCTTGAATTAAACCAGTTGTAGTGGGGTCTGTGTATGTTCCATTGGGACACAGAACGGGTTCTATAGTGGCGTTTGGACAATAGGAGTACGGGGGACATGGTTCCGGAACAGAGGTATTGTTTAGACATATATATCCAGCTGGACAGGGTAGACAATCTATAGATCCATTGGATGGTTGATAGGTGCCTGGAAAAACAAAATGAAGATCAGAAATGAAATGGGGTTTAACGTCCTACTGTTCTGCTCCTATACTGGGCTAATGAAGACGGGCATAAGCCAAACATTGTGCTGTCAGGGAAATTTTGCCCCATCAGCGGCACTATGGTCTACTCTTATATCTAATTCTAACTGCCAAGGGGTCTTTTACGTGTACGCCAATGTATACACGGGGCCTCGGTTTACCGGACCATCTGAACGACTAGATTGCTGTCCTTGTCAGGCCCGCCGTCCTGCACCACGTCGTAAAATCCTGATGAACTTTCTCGGCCAATTTGATTTACATTAAAGCCATGTTTCATTTAATCTAATTTCAAATAGTAAACCCATGAGTATTGGCCGACGACTTTACTCATTGTCATGCACAAGTTTGAGATCAAAAACGATACAAATCAACCCCACAGACTTCCTGCCCTTCAGAGAGAGTAAGAAAACCAACTTACCTGGAGGACATCCAATGGGAATTCCCGTCTGCTCTGGACAGAAATAGCCTGGAGGACAAGAGAACGCTGATGGAGCAGACGATTCAATTCTAGCGAAATCAGGACAATAATATCTTTCTTGACAAACACCTGTCGGTTCTAGACCACCTTCTACGTCACAATAAAATCCAGCAGCACATGGCCAACAATCAGCCTCACTAGCTCCACCTGTCTGATTCCTGGTTGTTCCCCTTGGACATCTTGTTGCCATCACAGAGCCTGTGGATACATATATCGAGTTATTGAGAGAGAGAGAAATTGGGTTTAATGTCCACACGACACAACCCAGGTCATTTCAGGACTAGCATATGGTTCAATTTTATTTCAACAATTCGTCCGTGCGTATGGGTCTTTAGCAGTGGGAGGAAACCTGAGGACTCAGAGAAAACCCACGAGGTCATGTACAACCGAGGAATCGAAACAACGGCAGTTGACTCAATGACAGGCCTTATGATACAGCATGCATGCGCTAACCATTCGGCCATCTACCCCCCTAGTTACAATTCTAACAGGAACCCATTCACAATTTTTGTATAATAAAAACACATTTTACGATTCATCAAAATCGAATAACATTTTTGACCTCTAGAGTGTCCATAATCTATGTAGGTGATTTTCTTATAATCTGGGGCGATATTTCGGAAAGTCCAATATGTGCCAACTGGATATAAACATATATTTCAAGTTTCGTCAAAATCAAATGTAACCGATGATTAAGTCTTATAAAAATTGTGACCACAAACAAATGTGAACGGACATCTGGACGGACATGGGCAACAACAAATGGATATTTACCTTCTAGACAGTAATGTCCAGCCGGACAGAGTTTATTGATACTATCACTAGGTGAAGGACTCGTAGAATTGGCTAGACATAGATAACCAGCCGAACATTGACCACTTATTGTTGACAGACCTGATTCGTTACAGAATCTACCTAGAGGACATCCTAAACATTCATCTAAACTCGTTAATCCTTCAAACGGGCTGTACGTACCTGGTCAATTAAAAATCGATAACATTCACTAGGTTTATTAAAGTTGTCTGTTATTATATATTGCCAGGCGCGGAACCGGGGGGGGCCCTGGGAGCCGTGACCCCCCCCCCCCCCCTCGGCCCCAGTGAGACTGGTCATCACTGTTCAGACCAGCACCTGCAGCCAGCAATGGGATTCCAAGATTTTAGTTTCTGTTTAATGAGGCCGCGACGAAGAATCTGGGGACTACAGCAAACCACTAATGCATGCGGCACTCTTATGATTACCCTTTACTCCAATGTATGCCCCCCCCCCCCTCGACAAAATCCTGGATCCGGGCCTGATTGCTTTCATTAAATGCCTTTTAAAGACAGATTATAGTAATTACTGGTTGACAATTAACACTATAAAAAAAAAGTCTTGTTTATTTCAAGGCTAATTCCTGGATCTTGATATATTTTATTCGCTGCACGACTATCACATTCATACAGATTTATTTCATTTTTTGAACAATAAACAAGGATTTAAAATAAATTTAACAAATTATTTGTGAGAGCATCATACAGCACTACATCAAAAATTATTTTATAATTGTCTTTGGTAATAATTGGTAATTCCAATCTCAAACCTACCTCAAGGCCAATTGTTTTTTGTTTTTATTTTGTTTTAAACAAATTGGCCAAACCATTTTAGACTTTTTAATGTTGGAGATTATTTTTTATCAACAAAAAAAAAAATGGATTAGAAATGACATTTTTAGCCATCTGCTCCATCGATACTAGATTTAGAAAATATGGAACTACCCATCTTCAATAGAAGGCTTGATCTCGCTTTAACTACGTACATCTTATCAAGGCCTTCACGTAATACCATGGATATCTCTGTGTTGTTTTATAAACCATGTGTTTATCATGGAACTACAAACAACAAAAACAAAACTTTCCTTGTAATAAATTTAAAATATACCTAAGGGACATGGATTTCCGTTATCTGTTGTACCATTTAGACAGTAATATCCAGTCGGACATACTATTGTATCATTCATCCCTTGATGTGGACAAGATTGTCCAGACCCACATTCTAAACATTCACCTGGAAAGAAAGTCAGTTGCACACTTTGAGAAAAGGAAAATTTATAAACTTATCAACTTCAAATAGATGTTTAAGTCCACTCAACATAGATTAGGTCATTTCGGGACTAACATATAGTTTAATTTTATTTCAATTATTCGGTTGTGCGTAGGGGTCTTTAGCAGTGGGAGGAAACCGGAGGACACAGATAAAACCCAAAAGGTTGGACAGGCAACCCTACTCCTTGTCATGTAGAACAAAGGAATCGAAACCACGCCAATTAATTCAATGACAGACCTTATGATACAACACACACGAGCTAACCATTTCAGCCATCCAACCCCCCTCATTTGGATAGGATGGAAAGTCAAGGTCATGTATACCTGTTGGCATGTTCATACAAGAAAAGTTGGAATTTTGACTATATGCTAGATGGAAATGATTGATGCTGTCTGAGCATCGAACCCATGCCACTTGACTCAATGACAGACTTTATGATCCAACGTGCACGTGTTAAAACCATTCAGCCACTTACCCCCACCCCCCTGTAAAGAAAAAAAGATTTTATTTAACTTACCTAACCCTTCATGTGGTGAATACGTTCCTTTCTGACATGGTATCTCTTTAACAGCTCCCTCTAGACAATAATGACCAGTTGGACAGATATAACCTTTGATCCCATCAGTTGGGTTGGGCAGGTTGGAACCATTTAGACAAATATATCCAGCATTACACGGTAAACTGAAACCTGTAATATAAATATTCAATATGATCTATGGAGTTGACCGAGAAAAGGTTCTTTGGGATGTTCCAGCATAGTTTACCCTAGGTTAGAAATGTAGTGGCGAGATCGGCCGCTCGGTACTCCAGCCAAGAAGCATCCGCGGCCGGTCGGTCTTTCGGCCACTCGGGACCTAACATACACCCGGTCATATCGTAACTTTCCATGTGATATAATTTTATTTCAATAATTCGATTGTGTTTAGGGGTCTTTAGCAGTGGGAGGAAACCAGAAGACCCTGTGAAACCCATGAGGTAAGGCAGGCAACCCTTACTCCTGGTCACAAGTGGGAGATCAAAACCATGAGAACATACCTTAAAATCTAAAGCGCACCCCCTCCCCCCCTCTATCCCCAGGCAATTAGAAATAAACAGTAATTCTATTGTATGAATCTGATTAAAATACAGATCTACATTTCGTTTCGTATTTTTATACTTTCGATGGCCTACACTACATGAAGATCTAACCGGTTGTACCACGAGGTCGTGTCAGGGGTCGTACGAGTGGCTTTTGACCCTATGATGTCAGACATGGATGTTTCTAGTGGTTTATCCATAGTTCTGTGCATCACATGCCAAGAACTCACCGTAAAAGACCGTTTCGTTGGCTAATCCCTCACTTCAACCAGAACGCCGGTAATATAACAACTCTTCCAGATCCTAGTGTAGTATAGACAAGTAAAATGAAATTTGGAACAATAAAAAGACGAAACGAAATAGGAACTGTGTTTTAATCAGATTGCTATTGTATAGAATTGTTTTTGGTGTTTGCGGAACTCACCATTTTTGGAACTATCTGGGGTACAATAGTTTCCAGGTTTACATGGATCACAATCGTTGATTTGGGTGTTTCCGATACTACTGGACATAGTACCATCTGGACATGGTAGAGGTTTGTAACTACCTTCTGGACAATAGTTTCCTATTGGACATACAGCTTCTGTTGGGTTCGGATTAATTGTACTTCCATTACAATAATATCTGAAACAAATTAAATACAAAATCAAATGAGCTTTAGTATACTACTTTTCTGCACAAATCGTGGCAACGAATACAGGTGGGAGTGAAATTTTGCCAAGACAGTGGCGTTTCCACCTAACATTCAACAAATTACATCTTATAAAGGGTAAGTATTGTAGTTTAAAACTGTATATTGCGATTTATTGTATCCAATTTTGAACTCTCGCCAAATAAATGAAATGAAATGGGGTATAACAACCTCCTTTTTTCCACCATTTGGGCATATGCTATACAGTGTTCTATGATTTAAATTTTGCCTGATCAGCATTTTTACCTCCTACTCTTCAGTTAATTCTAACCGCCGAGGGATTGATTACTTGTACGCCACAGAGTACGATGGTATTTTGTCCTATCAAAGACTTTCCTAGCCTTCGTCAACCAAGGAATTTTTACTCCAAATCCTAAAAAACCCTAATCATAACCCTATAGACAGTATTTAGTAATTAGATAGAGCAATAATTACTAATTTATTTTAAGGATGTTTCAAAGAATATTCTCTCAACATTTGTTACTTTACTTGTCTGAAATTATTGAGAGAATACTCTTCGAAACATCGCCCAAATAAATAAGTCACCAAAATATAAAAACTTACCCTGGATAACAGAGTCCTTCAGGTACAGTTAATCCAGTTGATTGACAATAGTAACCTGGACTACACGACTGACACTCTGTGATATTTGTACGTCCTGTTTTATTATTAAACGTTCCACTGGGACAGGGCCATTGATTGGCTCTTTCTGTTTGAGCCGGACAGTAATATCCTTCCGGACAAGTGAAATTCCCTAGATCGCCGGCTGTCGAGAAACTGTTATCACAATAGTATCCTGAAAATAGAATTCAAAATATTTTGATGGAAAGAAAAAAATTGTTGTAACATATCTCTAAGCCAACATGTCTAATGAAGATGTGCATACACCATACAGTATGCTATGAGGGAACACTACGTCCCACCCTATTTAAGAAATGCATAAATTGTCAAGATATACAGGTTCTCAGTTTTCATCCCATTCAAATTACTAGACAGTTTTTCTTGCTACACCCTTAATCTTGCACCACTGTCCTGGCCAGGGAGCCAATGTAGCTCGGTGAGTAAGAAGTTGGCTCGTTAATCTGAAGGTCCCATCTTCAATCCCTATGTTTACCGAGAAACGTAAAAGATCCTTTGGCAGGTGGAATTTGATATAAAAGTAGGCCATTCCGGGTAAAATTTCACCCATAGCACACTGTATGACGTATGCCCATCTCCATTAGCCCAGTCGGAGCAGAAGAGTAGTTCTGAAGATTTACACCGCAATCTGAATAATAGTTTTGAAATCTCTTCTACACAAGTCAATGCCCATTCTTTATACAGGGCATTTTTTCTTTCATGTGCAGAATTGACGAACTGAAACATGTTTTGATTCATAAAATAATTATGGAGCATCAGTTTCTTTTGGGATTTGTTTGCTCTAAGATTAAGTATTTACCTTCCAGATAAGTTTTAAACTCTGATCTCCAGGACAAGGTTTAAAAGTCTGAACTTCAGGACAAGGTATAAAGTCTTACCTTCAGGGCACTGTTTACACTGTATCTGTCCAAGTTCATTCTGATAGAAACCAGAATTACATCTGGTGGGTGTGGCACTTGCTTCCAGACAATAATGGTTTTCTGGACACAGATATTCAAATGGTGTGGGTGTTGATTGGCCAGCAGGACAATAATAACCTGAAATTATAACATATCAACTATTAGGATACTGCATTGAGAGAGAGAGAAAAGGGTTTAGCGTCATTTCGGGACCAACAAATGGTTCAGTTTTATTTCAATGACTCGCCTGCGGGTAGGGGTCTTTAGCAGTGGGAGGAAACCGGAGGACACCGAGAAAACCCAAGAGGTTGGACAGGCAATCTAAACCACACCAGTTGACTCAATGAGACCTAATGATACAGCGTGCACATGCTAACCATTCGGCCATCCAAACCCCCGGATACGGGATTGACCAGGACACTAATAACCTGTAATTATGTATATACCAGCAGGATACCCAGCTTTGCCCGGGGTAAAAAATTTTCCGAGGGGGCCAATTCGCCCCGGCCCAAATAATTTGAAACAAGTAGATGGAGTTATGTGCATCCTTAGGGAAAATATCAACAGTTGCCTTGGTTTCTCGAAATAACGACTGCTCTTACCTGCATTACAAGGTCCGCTTACAGCACTCAGACCAGTTCCGTTACAATAGTATCCTCCATCACACGACTGACATTCTCCTTCCGACGATAGACGAGTCACTGGATTATAGGTTCCATTAGAACATGCTTCTGGTACAGCCGTTCCCATTGGACAATAATGACCTATAGTACATTCTAATTGATTGGATAAACTTGACCCTAGAGGGCAGTAGTATCTGGGGTCACAGTCACCAGTTGGTGCAGGAAGTCGTGGTGTCTGGCAGTATTTTCCAGGAGTACATTTTTCCATGGTAACAGATCCTTCAGGGCAAAAATAGCCTGGCTGACATTCTCCACCGTTTGAGCTCGGCTGTTTAAAAATTAAAATATAAATTTAAACAATACATGAAATAATCTCTTTACATGTACACAAACTCTGTGGCATCTGCTTTGTACATCAAAGACAACTTCATAGAAACCCTTCTATAGAAAATATAACCAGCACCTTCTACTGAGTATACCTATCTGGTTAGAAGCACTTCGAGACGTTAAAACATACATTATGCAAGAGCTAAATCTGCCTATTGTAGGTCTTTCTTTAGGCCTGAAATGTTATATACTATTCAAAAAAAGTAGGGGATATTTGATTTTGGGGGCATAATACTAAAATATGCAAATGACTACGAAAAAAGTCACTATAGAACCTAACTGAAGAAACATTTCCAGTTACATGTGACGCCCAAACGCACCAATAGCTACCGCATGGAATGCAGGTGATGCTTGGGATCATCATGGGGGTCCAACCCAAGATTTGCACGACTCTGACTTTGAATGTTACAGTCATTGTGGCATTGAATTCCAGGGTGGAAACATCAGTTTAATTGTTTTAGTGACCAGAAAACAAATTTTGATATGCGTCGGCTTACCCAAAATGAAAGGTTACGTGCCCTTGGCATGCTACAGATCGGCACAACACAGGCGGTTGTGGCGCGGACGATGAATGTTTCTCAGTCTGTCATAAGCAAGCTATGGTCCAGATACCGTGATACACAATCTGTACAGGACAGACCACGCTCAGGTCGACCAAGGGCGACAACTCAAGCCCAGGATCGATTTATCCGTACCTTGGCCTTGAGAAATCGAGTCATCACAGCAAATCAGATCAGCGCTCGTCTTCAAACAGACACTGGTGTGAGAGTGAGTGGCCAGACGATTCGGAATCGACTGCATAGGGGTCACCTTCGCGCCCGACGTCCTCGCGTGATCCCTTGTTTGAGAGATCATCACATTCAGGCAAGACGTCGTTGGTGTAGGGATCGTCAACACTGGGATAATCGACGCTGGAGCAATGTGATGTTTTCAGATGAGTCAAGGTTCACTGTTGATTTTTCGGACAGACGTAGGTGGGTGTGGCGTCGTCGAAACGAGCGCTTCCAAGACGTTAACGTCATCAGACATGATCGATTTGGGGGTGGTTCTGTTATGGTGTGGGGAGGCATCACTGTTGCTGGAAGAACGGCTTTACATGTTGTTGCAGGGCGTGTTACAGGCCAGTACTACCGGGACAACATCTTGGCAGTCCATGTTGTGCAGTTCGCACGACGTCATGGCCGCCGTTTCATCTTCCAGGATGACAACGCAAGATGTCACAGGGCCAGGATCGTTACAGGTTACCTCCAACAACAGAACATCACCACATTACCTTGGCCAGCACTGAGTCCCGACCTCTCCCCCATCGAGCATGTCTGGGACATGCTTGGACAGAGGTTACGTCAACGTCAACAACGTCCTGCCAATGTCCAAGAACTTGCTGCTGCGTTGCAACAGGAATGGGACAATCTGAACCAAAATGACCTTAGACGTCTCATTAGGAGTATACCACGTCGGATCAATGCTTGTTTGGCAAACAGAGGAGGATTTACCCGTTACTGACTTGGTTGTGATGCTGTGGTAACTTTGCTGTTTGACCCCGGGTATCATTTTACCCTTATAATGGTCAGTCTGTGCCTTACTTAGTCTAACGATCATTTGGAATAAATCGATGAATGTGAACTTCATTTCATTTTGTCATTTGTTTCTTCGTCAGTTTCATTAGGTGACTTTAATAACACTTAAAAATCAAATATCCCCTACTTTTTTTGAATAGTATATAAATTATTAATTAGACATTAATTAACTTATCCAGATGTTAATCAATTCTCGATGTCATCGGTAGCCTGTGATATTTACTGGATTATGATCTGTTTTGCTGCTCAACTTTCATTCCTGATTTAATCATGAAATGGATAATCGAGACTATATTTTCTATCATACTGACTTTAGTAATGATGATCTAGGCTAGGTCGAAATTTCAACCGCTTAATTCTCGGTTCATAGTGGATCAGTTTGACTGAATTTTTCAGCAAATTAGCTTTATATTCTCTAGTTTTTAACTATTATATTGAGAACTGCCAGCTCTTTATCTAATCTCCCATAATGTATCTTTAAATGATATGGTTAGAGGACCTCTGATAAGGTAAATGATCTGGTTAGAAGCACTTGATAAGATAAATTATCTGCTCAGACTCACTTCTATTGGGTAGATGATCTGAACATAAAAACTAATGGATCATTATCATGTCCAACATCTTGCTTTAAGCGAAACTGTTAATTTTGTCAAAATATATACAATTTATGTGCTGAATAGGTGTTAAAACTTCTTTTAAAGTATTTTTAATATGACCCACTCACCTGTGATGCTGATGATCCATTAATACAATACCATCCTGCAGTACAATTCCCTGTAGGCATTATATTACCATTACCTTGACAATACATGCCTGGTGTACAGGGGAGACAACTCGTTATATCTTCCTGTGTTGTCACGTTGTTAAATGTGCCAGCCGGGCAAGGGTTCAGGTTGGGATCAGTTGTATTAACGCCACAGTAATGTCCAGCTGGACATTCATTGGTGGTGTAGTCAGTTGTGTTGGCATAGCAATAATATCCTCTTGGACAGCTCTTACACTCTTTTTGATTGGTTAAATCTTGATAGGTACCAGCAGCACAACCAATGGGAAAGTCTGAACCTTGCGGACAGTAATGACCAGTTGGACAGATATTGCCAACAATAGGATGAACAGTGTCCGTGGGACATTGGGTGTCGTTAATCATTAATGGTGCAGGGGAAGCAACTCCTGAACTACAGTAATAACCTTCTAAACAAGGTCCTGTAGGAGATGTTAGATTCGTTCCTACAAGAAGAAAACAATCGACAGATTTAGTTTCAGTCAGAGTGGTGAATAAAATAAAATGGGGTTTAACGCGTCCTACTGTTTTGCTCCGACTGGACTAATGAAATGAAATGAAATGGGGTTTAACGCGTCCTACTGTTCTGCTCTATTTAAGATTGTCATGCTATGAAATATCGATGTCTATTAGGCATTTTGAAATATCATTTATAACATTCATTCAAATTCTGATATGTGCCTGATCTATATTTGCGATTTTTGTTTGTCCGTTTAGGGTTTGCGGAAAACTGGATGTTAAAGCCCATTTCCTTTCATATCACTATCGTTAATCATGTTCTAAATTTTAATCACAAACTTTCAAATAAATCCTATTTCATTTCTTCAACCCCCTTCATTTCATTTCATTTCTTAAAACTCATTTCATTTCATTTCTTAAACCCCATTTCATTTTTTAAACCCCATTTCATTTCTTAAACCCATTTCATTTCATTTCTTAAACCCATTTCATTAAGCCCATATCATTTCTTAAACCCCATTTCATTTCTTAAACCCTATTTCATTTCATTAACCCCATATCATTTCTTAAACCCCATTTCATTTTTTAAACCCCATTTCATTTTTTAAACCCCATTTCATTAACCCCATATCATTCCTTAAACCCCATTTCATTTTCTAAACTCTATTTCATTTCATTTCTTAAACCCCACTTTATTTTCTTAAACCCCATTTCATTTAATGTGATAAAGTACATATACCAAACATACCTGCACAATATTGACCAGGACTACATGTAGTACAGTCTGATGATGATCGTAAACCTCTGTTGTTACTATAGCTACCAGCAGGACACGCCTGCCAATCATGTCCAGTACCATTAGGACAGAAGAAACCTTGAGGACAGGGATGTTTAGATGTACACTGGTTGCCAATGATTGACAGCTCGGGTATACAATAATAACCTAAATATATAAAAATATATATCAGAGGGGCTCGGTTTAGCCATGATTGACAGCTCAGGTGGACAATAATAATTTAAATATATAAACATATAGATCTGGGGGGCTCGGTTTAGCCATGATTGACAGCTCAGGTACACAATAATAACCTAAATATATAAACATATTAGTAGGGGTTGGTTGATGAGTGGTGGTTAGCAATGATGGACAGCTCTGATAAACAATCGCCATTACATTTAATTGTATATGTTACAAGTCCCTGTAGGTTATAGGTCACTTCGTTCAATATCAGTTTTCATGATACAAGACATCTGGGTTATCTGTCGATTAAAGTCATCAACAGAACTTACTGTCTGTGTTTGTTCCTGTAGTGCTTCCTACATATTGAATACAACCAAACATGGATATAAAGTATAAACAAACATATCACAGGTGCTTGGTTGTCAGTCCACAATTTATTGAAGTGGTTTGTTTGCTTTTCGGAACAGTTGCCATATGGCACTTGGGACGTCCACAGCAGCTCATAACTACAGCTTTTAAGAGAGAGAGAGAGAGAGAGAGAGAGAGAGAGAGAGAGGGAGGGTTTAACATCCACTCGACACAAACTAGGTCATTTTGGGATTAACACGTGGTTTAATTTCATTCCCATAATTCGTTTGAGCGTAGGGGTCTTTAGCAGTGGGAGGAAGCCAGAGAAAACCCACAAAACAAATTCCCAGTGTTTCTAACATCGGAACTGATACCCATTCTGGTAGCAATAATAGTTTTTACCTTCAGGACAAACAAGACATTCGCTGGCGCCATCAAAATCAACGTACAATCCTGCTGGACACACTGGTGGCACTGCAGTTCCTGGTGGACAATATCTACACGATGGGCAGATAACTTGATTCTCAACACTAGATCCTTCTGGACAGTAAAATCCTATTAAAGACAAATTTCAAAATGCTATCTTAGCTTCGACAACAAAATAGAAATTTCAGATATAGACACCAGACGTTTAGCAATTGAACAAAAAAAAAAAAAAACCCCAAAAAACCCAAAAAACATCATACCTGCTTTACAGGGTCCGCTTACATCCGACAAACCGAATCCATTACAATAATAACCTGGTAGACATTGACTACAGTCACTAGACTTGGTTAACCCAGTCTGATTAGAATAGGTTCCATTGGGACAAGCAGCAGGGGTCTCAGTTGCAACGCCACAATAATAACCAATAGGACAGACCAGTTCACTGGAAGTACTGGACTGTACAGGACAATAGTAGCCTTCATCACAAGGTCCTGTTACTGATGTTAAACCTGTATGTATAAATAGAACAGAGTTAAAGATGATTAAAGATAGAGAGAAAGAGAGAAAACTGGGTCATTTTGGGACTAACACATGGTTCAATTTTATTTCAATAATTCACTTGAGCGTAGGAGTCTTTAGCAGTGGGATGAAACCAGAGGACCCGGAGAAAACCCACAAGGTATGATGGGCGACCCTACTCCTTGTCACGTATAAGCGGGGAATCAAAACTGACTCAATGACAGACCTTGTAGTTTCATGCAAAAGCATTAACCACTAGGCCACACAACCCCCCTTTAAATAGCAGACTGCTTGCTATAAAATCTACATTTTATTGTTAATTTCGACACTGGCTGGCATGAGATCAAACTCGGATAATCCCTGTAGCAAAGAAGTGGGATATCGGAAACCATGGGGCCTTAAATAACAATGTTCTATACAATCCTGGATATATGTCTAGTTTTCCATGTTACCTGTTTGGTTACAGTAATATCCACCAGTACAGTTGGTACACATATCGACACTCCTCATTCCCAGAGAGGGACTGTAAGTTCCATGGGGACAGGCTAAAGGTTCACTAGTAGCTTCTGGACAATAATATCCTCTAGGACAGACATCTGCTTCAACACCTGAATAATATAATAAACATTTGTATAACGATGAGTAAATTCCTCCGTTTTCTGAATTCTTCTAACACTCATGTGCCACGGGTCTTGTTTTGTCCGATTTGCGGTGCAACGACCTACTCTTATTTTGAATTTCAACTATCAAGAGTTCTTTTACGTGCACGTCAACATGTACACGGGACTTTGTTTTTTTTGTCCTATCCGAAAGGCTGTTCATGCACCAGTGATGGGGAGGGGACAAGATTGTTAATGATGTGGAGATAAAGACAATCTTCACAAATTGTAAAACTGTTCACTTATCAACCAATGACTTTTACTAATGGGGTTCAACGTCCCACTCACCACAAACTCAGTCGACAACTTTCACTAAAGGGTTTTAACATCCACTCACCACAAACTCAGTTGACGACTTTCATTAATGGGATTTAACTTAGATTCAACACAAACTCAGTCTATGACTTTTACTAATGGGGTTTGAGGTCTACTCAACACAAACTCAGTCGATGACATTTACTAAACGGGGGTTAACCTCCATTCGACACAAACTCATTCGACGACTTTCACTAAAGGGTTTTAACATCCACTCAACATAAACTAAGTTGATGACTTTCACTAATGGGTTTTAACATCCACTCAACATAAACTAAGTTGATGACTTTCACTAATGGGTTTAACATCCACTCAACATAAACTAAGTTGATGACTTTCACTAATGGGTTTTAACATCCACTCAACATAAACTAAGTTGATGACTTTCACTAAAGGGTTTTAACATCCACTCAACGTAAACTAAGTTGATGACTTTCACTAATGGGTTTTAACATCCACTCAACATAAACTAAGTTGATGACTTTCACTAATGGGTTTAACATCCACTCAACATAAACTAAGTTGATGACTTTCACTTATGGGTTTTAACATCCACTCAACATAAACTAAGTTTAACTTTCACTCATCACAATCTAAGTTGATGATTTTTACTAACGAAATCGTTTCGCTTTCGGTGCTACAATATTATAAGAAGAACGATTGTTTATACCTTGTGTTGGTGTGGTTGATATAGCACCATATCTACAATAATATCCAGCTTCACATGGTCGTATAGGACTGAATAATCCTTCTACATCACATGACATACCACCAGTACAAGGTGTACATTCACTGGAATTCGTTAATCCTGTGAAATATCAGAATCATATAAACACATGGAATAAAATCATAGTAAGTCACGATGTTGATATAGCGCACAGACAAAAAATCAATCTTACTGTACCCAAAGCTGTAATTCATTGAAGACCAAAAGGTTAAATATCGAGACTGGGACCATAAACAAAAAGTTGCATTTTAATAAATATTAAAGATACATTATGTAAGATTTAGATAAAGAGCTAACCATTCTTGCTATAATAGTTTGAAAATAGATAATGTAAAATGAATAATTTGAAAATTTCAAATTACTATCTTCTGGGCCTAATATTATGAGTGCTTGAAGTCTTGGTAATCCATTTTAATATTAAATTATTAAATGACACAGGTGTTCTGATCTATTGAAATTTGCGACCATCCGATGGATTACAGGTGATTATGGTCTTGTCATGTGAATAAATGTCTAATTGATAACTAATATAAGATTTCAAGCTCTATACATAATGAATTTTTAAAAATTCAAATCTAAGAATCAAAGTTTCCTATCGAATGAAAGAGGAATATCCCCTCCCCTAAACTACTGAATGGCACTTAATTACAAATAAGTACAATTCCCAGTACCAGGCTTTCAGATCGAAAGTAAAAATCAGTAAAATACGATTAAGGCAAAAATGATAAATTATCCAAACGTACCAGTTCTATTGTTAAATGTACCGCGAGGACAAGGATATTGGGCTGGATGTTCTGTTCTATTTGGACAATAATAACCTTCCAGACATACGTAGATGTTGTAATTGATGACGGGTGTGAAGGTGGCGTTACAATAGTAGCCTGCTGGACAGATTTTACAATCACTAGCTCCGACAGAATCCTGTAAAATGTTTACATTAATACATTAAACTTAGAAAAAAATAGAGATATTTTCTGTTGCAGCTCTGTATCACAAGATATTTTCTGTTGCAGTTGCATCAAAACATAGTTTTTGTTGCAGCTGCGTATCACAACATCGTTTTTGTTGCAACTCCGTATCATAAAATATTTTTTTTTGCATCATCATATCACAACCTATTATATGCATATTATTAAAGCATTAGAGCTTACAAAAACAAAATATTGTGGTTCTCAGACAATCCTTACCAAATATTCTGACACAGGAGGAAGGTTTTTTTTGTCAAAGTTTAAAGGACTTCTCATAAACATCACATTACTTGCTGTAATTAGTATTTAGTTTTTAAAAATAAAAATAGGTTATGCTGCCCTTTTTAAGTGACGTAGGATTATTTGAGAACCATATGTTTTTTTTTCAAGTGGCCTAAACAGAAAATATAAAATCAATTATGACAAGTAACACGTGTAGTTTTACCTGATGGGTTCCTGATGGACAAGGTTCAGCAGCTTCTTTACCTCCGACACAGAAGAAACCTTCAGGACATGTATGATTGGCTGGTGTACTGGTCACCTGACCAGAAGGACAATAATACCCAGCAGAACAATCACCTTCTGGTGTCGGCAAACCCTCGTAACCACAATATTTACCTGATAAAAGAATATTTCAATCAGGTATGATATATGGGGTTTAACATCTACTCGACACAAACTAGGTCATTTCGGGACTAGCATTTGGTTTAATTTTATTTGAATAAATTGCTTGCGCAACAGTGAGAAGAAACCAGAGGACCCGGAGAAAACCTACAAGGTTGGATAGGTGACCCTATTCCTTGTCACATACAACCGGGGAATCAAAACCTCACGACTTGACTCAGTGACAGACTTTATAATACAGAGCACACGCGTTAGACCCTTCGGCCACCCAAGTCCCCTCTTTAGCAGTGGGTCTTTAGCTGTGAGAGGAAACCTAACGACCCAGAGAAAACATATGAGGTTGGATAGTGGGAGATCGAAACCATTTGACTTAATGACAGATCTTATGATCTAAAGTGCAAACCATTGCCCCCCGCTCCCCGCTCCACTCTCCCTTTCAATCAATTACATAGTTACGAAGGGTAGGTTGCAAAAAGCACTTGTAACACAATAACAAATATCTATGCACGAGGTCCCTATGCTTGTGCCGCACCCTCTCCCCCCAGGCAGATTTAACTCTCACATAATGCCTGTTTAAGTAGTAAGAATAAATATTTGTATAAAATTATTATAAAACCAACAAACCTGGTGTACATATTTTACAAGATGATGGAGCACTGTTTCCAAGTGTATTCAGATAATATCCTATAGGACATGGTATAGGAGAGATAGTTGCTACTGGACAATAGTGACCAGTTGGACACCGACTTCCAGTCACTCCATCAAACGGACTGTGAAACGTGGCACCAAGAGTACAATAATAACCTTCAAAGGAAAATAAATTATTTTAAGTATTTTTCACATTGCTTTTGTTTCCAGGTGATTAAAAAGTTTTCATTTAGGTTGTAAAATGGGTTTTAATATCCTACCTTTCTACACCATCCAGCCTGGATTCCCTTGTTAGTGGTGCAGCATGGAGAGTTTGGCAAGGAACAGTGTTTGGGGCACAAATACTGTTTCGCCTGTATATGCTGGACATGTCCTATTTTAGTTGGCAAACGCCAGACTGAGAATATGCCCAAACAGACATCAAGATAATGTGAATCACATTCAAAATTCTAAAAAATATTGACTGTAATACTGAGGGTAATAAAAATATGGTTTAAAAAAAAAAAATAATAACTATTACTAATCTCGACTGCCGTTAATAATAGATTGACATGACTTCTGGCGACATAATTCTGACCTCTATTAACTCCAAATAAAAATGGCTGACAAGCAAAATTTTGAAACAGCATCTCCGGTTTGGTATGGCACGAAATACCATTGGACTGATTGTTAAAGAACCGTTAGCCAAAACACAAGTGTGTAGGTAAAAATTTACCTTCCAACACACCACATGGAATACGACCATCTTCATTAACCCAGTTGTCACAGAAAGGTAGGACAACATTTCATTTTACTTTCTGCACCAACAGCATATTGTATAATAGCTACACACCAGTTCTTTAACGATCAGTCCAATTCGTATTTCGTGCCATCCCAAACCAGGGATATCAATCTTTACTGTATATTCACAATGTATTCTTTTGAGTTTTAAGGAAGAAGCATGCCAAGATGAGTTACACTTTAAATTGTGATCTGTTCCTAGTCAATAAAGATGACGAACCTGCCGTCAAAGTAGAATAAGATAATTAAAAGAGCTATATGACTGAGATTCAGCGCTCGTTCGTTCTGCATCTTTGATAAAAGTTTTCTACGTACCTTGTGAACAGTTTCCTGATGGTTCGGCCAATCGTTCCGTGGCACAGTATTGACCTCCATCACACAAAGTTACATTCTCACTTCCTTCGGGACAGTATTCACCTTTACGACATTTACCTCCCTTTGTGGGATCAGTCGGCATCGATTGGGTAGCTCCACCCAGACAATACCAACCAGAACTGAAAGACAAGTGAATAATGATCAAGAATTGCATGATCAGTCGGCATCGATTGGGGTAGCACCACCCAGACAATACCAAGTGAATAATGATTAGGAACTGGATGATCAACGATCAAGTGTGTCGGTTAATGATAAAGGGCTAAACAAAGGATTTATGCTTTGTGTTTTGTCAACACAATATTTTGATAATTTTTGGTCTAATTGCACTGGGATTAAACCCAAGACCTTCTCCATTATCCAACCTAAGTCATTTTGGGACTAACATATGGTTCAATTTTATTTCTAATCGCTTGCACACAGGGGTCTTTAGTAGTTGGAGCAAACAGGATGACACAGAGAAAACCCACAAGGTTGGACAGGCGACCCTACTGCTTGTCACGTACAATGCGAGCAAGCTTCATCATCCCCCTTCATTACGACAGATACATACCTGCAGTTTCCTGTTGGAGCAGCCAATCCCGTCGTCTGACAATAAGTGCCAGGTGTACAGGAGAGACAAGCTGTTTGATTGCTCTGTTTTTCAGCGGGGTTAAAAGTGCCCGGTGGACAGGGTCTTTGATCTGCTTGTGGTGTATTGCTTGGACAATAGTGACCAACTGGACACGGTTTATCCACAAAATCTGTTGAGTTGGTTGGGCAATAATATCCTGAAAATAAGAAATTTACAGCCATGTTAAATTATTGAAAGCGACTAATAAAGATTATGTATATAAAATGACAACTGAGATCTGTTAAATTGTTGAAAACTTGAGGCAATCATTTTATATATATAAATTGACAACAGAGATCTGTTTCTTGCAGATATTTTTATTAGTGAAAGTAATTTGTTCATAAATGAATGCTGTCAACTTTACAGTGCTTAATGCTGGACTAACAGATAAATCAGCATTTTTTATGTGATCACTTGTTTGGAATTATATTTCAGAAGCCTAAAAATTGTAACTTTTAGCACTGTAACTATTTTGTTATGAGATGCTTTAATTTTCATAATGTAAAACTTGTGGTGATTTTTGTCTAGAAAACTTTACCTTCTGGACATGATTTACAAGTTGCTTGGCCAATTTCATTCTGGTATGTTCCTGCTACGCAACTGATTGGTTGTTCACTACCCCGAGGACACATATAGCCGATAGGACAAATATTGCCGTAACCTGTATATAAAATATATAACATATTGGACAGATATCACCATATTGGACAGATATCAACATATTGGACAGATATCACCATAAACCATGGTATATAAAATATTGGACAGATATCACCATAACCAGTATATATAAACATATGTAGGAATATAAAAACATATAATGGGACAGATATCACTGTAACATGTATATAAATATATAACATATTAGACAGATATCACCGTAACCTGCATGTATATAAAAACATTAACATATAGGACACATAAAAATAAACACACATATATAGATATACTACTTCTGAATTTTATTAACACGCTACGTTTCAATACTAATAGATTCGTGAAATCTTCTGAATTTTATTAACATGCTACGTTTCAATACTAATAGATTAGTGAAATCTTCTGAATTTTATTAACATGCTACGTTTCAATACTAATAGATTCGTGAAATCTTCTGAATTTTATTAACATGCTACGTTTCAATACTAATAGATTAGTGAAATCTTCTGAATTTTATTAACATGCTACGTTGCAATACTAATAGATTCGTGAAATCTTCTGAATTTTATTAACACGCTACGTTTCAATACTAATAGATTCGTGAAATCTATTTCTATATGTCTGAATTTTATTAACATGCTACGTTTCAATACTAATAGATTCGTGAAATCTTCTGAATTTTATTAACACGCTACGTTTCAATACTAATAGATTCGTGAAATCTATTTCTATATGTCTGAATTTTATTAACATGCTACGTTTCAATACTAATAGATTCGTGAAATCTATTTCTATATGTCTGAATTTTATTAACATGCTACGTTTCAATACTAATAGATTCGTGAAATCTATTTCTATATGTCTTATAAGGAGTATATAGATTCGTGAAATCTATTTCTATATGTCTTATAAGGATTATATAGATTAGTGAAATCTATTTCTATATGTCTTACAAGGATTATATAGGACAAATATATTTGTCTACGATATCACCCTTGGTGGAACTGGACGTAAAACTCCAGGAACGAACGAGGACACATATGTTATACTTGCAACTATAGCTGGTTAATTACCTCTGGCTCGTGGTTTCGAAGACTGGTGTGAGTGTATGTGGCTCGGAGATAAAGATACCTTTTCAACCTCACTACTCCAGGTACTAAATCAACTTACCGATATGATTGCTTAATTAACTTACCTGTATGATTGCTTAATTAACCTACTCGTCTGATTGCCTACTTAACCTACTTGTCTGATTGCTTAATTAACCTACCTGTCTGATTGCTTAATTAACTTACCCGTCTGATTGCCTAATTAACCTACCTGTCTGATTGCTTAATTAACCTCGTATGATGACTTAATTAACCTTGTATGATGAATTAATTTACCTACCTGTATGACCACCAATTAATGGACAAGATGGTGGATAGGAACTGTTAGTTGCCGAGTTATCAGGGTTTGATCGATCTACACCAGATTGACAATAATATCCCTCATCACAGACACCTGTCACGTTGGTGGCTCCTTCTATAGAACAATAATACCCACCATCGCAATCCTTACACTGTGATACCTACAGGTGAACAAATATATTTCACAATCATAATTATTAATATTATTATCATTACACATTTCTAAAGCACACAGCAACCAATCTGATAGTTCAAAATTTCTTTTTACTTGTCTTTACTACACTAGGATTTGGAAGAATTGTTATCATTGATGTGTTCTAGATAATGTGAGCAATTAGCCAATGAAACCGACTGTTACGGTGAGCTTATGGTGTGAGGTGCACTTTACTGTGGGTAATCCACTAGAAATATCAATGTCGATTGGTTAATCAAATGTCTCATGTCATAGGTGAAAAGCCGCTCGTATGACCTCTGACGCGACCTGCCAAAAAAACTGGTCAGATCTTCATGTAGTAGAGGTCATTGAAAGTATAAAAAAATGAAACAATAGAAATGACATTATAAATTTGAAATAGTAATTTATTCCATTACAAGGGTGCTTGTGAACATCATAATATGCAGCCAGATTAAATTCATATTCCAAGTTTGTATTCATGGTACGGTATCGTGATGTCATGTACGTATGGTATAAACAATAAGTTTTACATCAGATAGACAATATGATAATCATCTATTCAAATATGACCGGTTTACCATGTGACCAATGGGTGCCGAGACATGTCATTCAATTTTTAATACAACAGGTCAAGACCAGCATACATTTCCAAGCTGGAACCCATGCCTAAAGTATCAATACCAAGTGTTGTTTTAAATGAAATGAAATGAAATGGAGTTTAACGTCCTACTTTTCTGCTCCTAACCTGGGCTAATGAAGACGGGCATACGCCATACAGTGTGCTATCAGGGAAATTTTGCAGGGACAGCGGCACTACGGCCTACTCTTATATCGAATTCCAACTGCCAAGGGATCTTTTACGTGCATGCCAATGTGTACACGGGACCTCGGTTTTTCGTCCCATCCGAACGACTAGACAGCTTTCCTTGTCAGCCCCTTCGTCCTGCATCACTGACAAGGGAGAACCACGCCGGAAAATCTGGATGAACTTTCTCGGCCAATGCACGGATCGAACATCCGACCTCCAGGCTAGCGAGCCAGCATCTTACCCACTTAGCCACGTGATCCCCTCGTTGTTTTAAAAGAGAGAAATGAGGTTTAACATCCACTCAACACAAACTATTTAGGCACTAACACATAGTTACATTTTATCTCAATAATTCGCTTGCGCGCAGGGGTCTTTAGCAGTGGGATAAAACTGGAGGATCCAGAGAAAAACAATGAGGTTGGACAGGCAACTCACTCCTCATCGCGTGAAACAGCGCCACTTGACTCAATGAAAGATCCTATGATCTAAAGGCCATCCAATCCCTCTGAGTTTATATAAATAAAAGTTTCAAACCTTAAATAGATTAGTTTGTTGTGAATATGTTCCTTTAGGACACGGCTGCCAGTCTAATCCGGTTCCGTTTGGACAATAATATCCTGGTGGACAGTTGAAATATCCAGACGTCGGGTCACCAGCTGTTACATTCTCAGGTAAACAATAAAATCTACAACAAAAGAAAAACTTGTTATTGGAATGTGAAAAATATTTTATTAAAGGACAATATTAATGTTGGTGTCAGTCATTATCACATGTCTTTATTAAGTATAGAATGAAAAAAAGCAAGGAAATGTACAGACTATTTCTAATTTTCTCTTATCTAATGACATTCAATTACTTTTTTGAATTGTCAGATATCCTCTCACAGTCTCGCATAACAACTTTTGGTCTTCGAAGGAATTATTAGTGAGCAGAAATTCACCCGTGAATCTGTTATACAGAAGGATAACTTGTGTTTTCCTTTTGCGTTCGTCACTTCCTTTTCTGGAAATCTACATTATGTACACATCTATCGTAGCAATGATCTCTGTGTTAAAATTATATTTGGAACATGTTTAATCAGTTCTATCACATATGTGATAATGATTGACACCAATATTGTCCTTTAAGTTGAATTTGCATTTTTCGAAAAAAGTCCATGGCTAAAATGTAATCAGGTTGATTATTCTACATTAAATTAAGAAACCAATTTGCTTTGACTATATCCCACATATGTCTGCCGAGGATGGTAAATGTTGACTTATTTTCAATTAATCATGTCTTTGTAAAAACTGAACGGAATTGAACCATTTTTGAACCGATATTCTAATCAGAGGTCGGAACAAGTCGCAGGACCTTGAGTACCAAGTCGCTGACTTTAGTACCGAGTCGAGTTCCAAGTCTTCACAAAGCCTGACACCAGTTTAAGTCGCCAGTTCATCAAATGAGTTAGCAATTCATGGCAAATAAGGTAAGTAAGAATCATGCCCCCTCGCCGCGACTTGAGTCCTAAGCTCTTTCAAGCTCAAGTTGTCACACCTGCTGAGTCTGAGTCGAGTCTTGAGTCGCATTAATTGCAAGTTGGGTTATTGATGTGACTTAAGTCAGACTCGAGTCAGAGTCGCGAGACTCGAGTTCCTACCTTTGATTCTTATTAGAGATTCAACTTTTACATTGCTGTATAAGGGATTCCTAAATTGTTCAAATCCTGTTCAGGAATAACAAAAGACAATATGACATTCCTGGTTTGTAATCTTTATACGATACATCATCTTGTCATCCATTATTTTATTAAGACGATATTGTCCACACCATTTCCACTCTACTGCTGTAGAATGATATTGTCCACACCATCTCCCTTCTACTGCTGATAGTGGACAAACGGTGATTAATTAATTTCTCTTACTCACCCATTCGGACAAATATCACAATCCCATAATCCTGTTCTGTTGGTGTAAAAACCAGGCAGACATGATCTAGGTTCACCGGAACTGGCTGGACAATGGAGTCCAATAGGACAGATTATACTAGTCGCAACAACAGATCCTATATTGAAATTGGAAGAGATATTAATAAATCATTCAAATGATTATAATATGTTATAATTTTATTTCAATTATTCACTTGCGCATAGAGATCTTTAGCAAAACTTTAAACAGTAATAACTTAGCTCATATTAAAAGTAATTTGAATGAAATTTTCAATATATTCATTTTGCATTATCTATTTTTGAGCTATTATAGTGCGATCGACCAGCTCTTTATCTAAATCTTACATAATGTATCTTTAATGATATTTATTTTACCTTCTGGACAGTAGTATCCTTGTTGACATGCCCCTTCTTCCGTTGTTAGTCCATTATTCTGACAGTAAAAGCCAGCTGTACAGTTGGTACATTCAGTTACAGCGGACAGTCGTGTTGCGTTAGAGAATGTACCTGACGGACATCTCACAGGTGTGTGAGTACCTGAGAAAATACAGAGAGATTATTAGGAATTTGTGAATTTTAATTAAAACTTCAAATGATAAAATATCTGACTAAATCCTTTAGGGCCTCCATAAGCTGAGGGATTGAGAGAGAAATAATCGGGTTTAACGTCGACAACGTCCACTCAACACAAAATAGGTCATTTTGGGATTAACATATGGTTCAATTTTATTTCCATAATTTGCTTGCGCGTAGGGGTCTTTAGCATTGGGAGGAAACCGGAGGATCCAGAGAAAACCCATGAGGTAGAACAGATGACCCTACTCTTTGTCACATACAACTGGGGAATCGAAACCACAACAGTTGACTCAATGACAGACCTATTGTTTCAACGTGCATGCGCTAACCATTCGGCTAACCAATAGGCAAAACATAATTTTGCTTTAGAACGCAGTAAGAGTCCTCCTTTTGCTGTATTATTTTGGAATAAGACTGCTGGTTAAATGAATCAAATTTAACTCAGTTAATCCACAAGTCATGTTTTTGGAATATTTTTAATTCCTTTTCATTAAAATCAATTTTATTAACTGATGTATTTACCTTTAGGACAATATCTGCCTTCAGGACAAATTTGTGGAGCAGAATTACTTGAACCTTCGACACAATAAAATCCTGGATCACATTCTCCAGTAGGTTCTGTTAGACCATAATCATCACAATACCAGCCTATGTAACAATATTCATTTTATAATAATACTTGCTATAGAAGTTACAATGATTTATAAACCAGAGCAGAGAATCAATGACACAAGCATACAATCAGATATAGAATACATTGAGATGCCCCAATCACCCACAGAAATTAATAAAAACATCAGTGGCTTTAGAACGACATCCTCAATTGGGACAAAAAAAAGGGGATCAATTTCATCGAATTTATATTTTGATTTGTTTTGTGGGATAGCAATGTGTCTTCATGGAAAATTTTAAGCCTATAAAGACAATTTCTGTTTAATCTTTCAAATTTTTTATTCAACCGTACTAATATATGGTACAATTATATTCCAATAATTGGCCTGGACATAGAGGTCTTTAGCAATTTGAGGATACCAAAAAATCTGATCAAATCTTCAGACATTAATGTGTCCCTGAAAATAAACTCAACAAACCTTTAGTACAAGATGTGCAATCTGTCAGATTCATCAACTTGGTGTTATTGGAGAAGGTTCCCGGTGGACATTTGATTGGTTCTGTTGTTTGTTCTGGGCAGTAATGGCCGACAGGACAACTATCGGCTACAGATCCTTGCTGGGGTGCCGCTGTGGTCGCACCAGATCGACAGTAATAACCAGCTGAACATGGCATGCTGGGATACACGGTTCCTCCAGAACAGTAATAACCACCTGTCAACAAATCAAATTTTATTATATAAAATTAAACGTAAAGATACATCTTGTATTCATATACCGGTATATGTTATGTCTTGCAATGTCTTTGTGTACGTGTTTGGTTTGTGTACGGTGCTGTCTTCATGCACTTACTATTGTAAATCAAATACAATTAATCCAGTGGGGTAATCAAGTAAAAAGAATCTATTAAACGGTAAAGCAAAATACTGACAACATGGTCTGTCTATATAAGAAATTAACTCATTTGTGAAAGATGAGGGCCACAGTAACATCAAACTCAATCCACCATAACAGATGAGAACTATAGTAGCATCAAACTCTAGCCACAATAAATTGGAAAGACAACTCATATCTTTAGAGATTGTGTGTCATTAACAATATAAACAAAGAAAATCAAAATTTGTGAAGTCATATTGATATTATTATATATTGCTTTCACTAACTGTCCTTCAAAGATATAATTTTAAGTTGTTCTTACCTAAGCATGGGAAGCAATCAGAAGCAGACTGTATACCAGTTATATTATTAAAGGATCCAGCAGGACATGGAAACTCTCCAGATACACGCGTTCCATTTGTACAATAATGTCCTGTAGAAAAATAAAATCATAAACAGTACACTAATATAACAATACAGACAAGTTAACAAGACAGGGCATCACACTACTGAACTACTTCTTTAGAGATTAGGGAGTCTACTAGTAGTTTGCCCTAGGGAACAAAGGGCAACTTTGAAAATGATGGGTTGCAAAGCAATGAACCTGCGGTTGCCATGCAAGATAAACCCACATTACCAAGTGGAGGATGGAGAACAAAGAACTGTGAAAATTCAAATGGATTCTTCCTGTCGTAAAATGTGACTAATGTCGCTAGTGTGAATTATCTATTGTGATTCTGGACAGAAAATGGTCAAGTTCATAGTAAGGGATGGCCTGTAAAAAAAATTATAAGGATAAGCGAATTCAAAGGATGCAATTTATCCACACATGCACCCCAAACTTTGTTTTTTATTACAAAATATTACATTTAATTCCTACCTGATGGACACGTGTAGAGGGTGTAGTTGGTGATAGGACCAACAGATGAATCACAATAAAAGCCTGAAGGACATTCTGTACAAGCTGATTGAGCTGGTTTATCTTGATAGTAACCAGATGGACACTGTAGACTAGAACTCGTGCCACCAGGGCAATAGAACCCAGCAGGACATTCATACATGCTCGGATTACTGGTAGTCTGACCTTCTGGACAGAAATAACCTAAAAAAAGGATAAAATTTGAAATAAAAGATGAATTTTGAAAAGAAAAGAATACATGTAATATAATAACATTACCAGGGTACAAAAATGAAGAAGTCTGTAAACTACGACAACAATCTTACCTGGACTACAATCTCCATCTGGCGTTGTTAATCCAGAAGAGTTACAGAATTTACCAGCTGTACAGATGATACACCAGGTGGCATTTTCGGCTCCTACACTAGGTTGATAGGTCCCAGGTGGACAAGGTGCTGCAGAAGCTGTACCAGGAATACAGTAATGACCAGTTGGACATCGATCACCTGATCAATACAAGAAAATCAAAATCTGTTGACAATGAATAGCACAGATTCATCAAATTTCCCCCAAAGTCTATTGAGACAAAACTTTAGTTTCAAAATTAAACTGATATATTACAGTATTCATATAAATTTATATCAAAATAATTTTTCATCAATTAATTGGATGGAAATGAATTTAATTTTTCAGTGATATTAACCTAAAAATCAAACCTTCAATTTTATTTCTAATTATCTGGAAAAAAACAAATTTCATTTTTCAATGATACAAAGTAACCCAATTTAACTCCCCAATAAAACAATGTATTACCGCCTACTCCTGTTGGTCTATCTGTAGTTGAATTATTATCACAGTAATATCCAGCCATACAATCACCCCTTGGTGCTGGCATCATATCAGCATCGCAATACTGACCATCATCACAACCCACTGGTGCAGTACTTCCAGTTGGACAATACGTTCCTGAAGCAGAAACCAAATCAAGAAACAATAACCAATGTAGATGACCAGGAATCTTGATACCACATGTGCCATGCAATGAAGTTAAATACCCAATAGGTTATGAATCAGATATAAAGCCCTTTTAATATAGAAGGGAGGGTTGGGTGGTCGGGTGGTCAAATGCATGCGCTTTATAATTTAAGGTCTGTCATTCAGTCAAGTGGTATGGTTTCAATACCAACCTCAAATGTGACGAGGAGCACAGTCGTCTTCCTATCCTTATAGGTGTTTTCCAGGTCCTCTGGTTTACTCCAACTGCCCCAGACCCCTATGGGCAAGCGAATAATTTAAATCAAAGTGTATTAAGTGTTGATCCCAGAAAGACATTTTCTCTCTTTAATACAGATCTCCCACCCTCTTGATGGGCTACTGACAAGTTATCATAGCCCCTCAAAATGACAGGATAGGATAAATTACCATGGAAGAAGCAGCCTTATATAATTAACTAAATTTTGCATGGTGTCCAATTGATTTCATTGGTTTTAATGACCCCTTAGAAGAATGAATTGTGTACAACCCTTGTATGGAGTAAAACTAAACAAAAACTATTACATTACCTGCTAGACATTTTCCACCTTGATCTGGGTTTGTAGGAGTTTGTGATTCTGCTCCTGATCGACAGAACCAACCAGCTTGACATTCACCTGTTGGCGTCTCTAAACCAGGTGAAGCGCAATAATAACCTGGACTACATGAAGCACATCCAGTAACATTATTTTGTCCTGTAAAAAAAAATAAAGAACAAGTGATGTAATATAACGATTTAAAACCCATGTAGAGATACAGTTAAGATAATTTCTGTATATCTAGTTAAAAAGAGTTTTGATTGCTAGATTCGCATTCTAAGAGGAGAAGATGACTCTTTTGACTTGCTGCCTTATATCTATAGATTCACAGAACTATATATTTATTATCACACCCATACGCCATTACAACACACAGACGTTTATTACAGGTACCAGTAGGACAGGTTTATTGCATGTGACCTACCTGTGTCGTTTATACATGTATATTGTGTGACCGTCTGTCATGTTAATAAAGATACCAGTAGGACAGGTATATTGTATGTGGCCTATCTGTCATGTTATTATAGGTATCGATGGGACAGGTATATTGTATGTGACCTACCTGTAATGTTATTAAAGGTACCAATCGGACAGGTATATTGTGTACTATACTGGGTTCCATCAGGGCAATAATGACCAACCGGACATGGTTTATCGATATAACTTGAACTGTTAGAAGTACAGTAATATCCACCTGGACACACATCACAACTACCTTGGTTAGTTTTATCCTGTATAATTTAAAAAAACAGGTGTTAGTTCTATCCTGTATAAACTAAAAATACAACAGAAGCTCTTAAAAATTATTACTATTGAAAAATATAGACATTTATAAACTTTCTCTAGATGAAATGAACCAGGCTGAAGAAGACAGGCATGTACCATCCAATGTGGTATGAGGGAAATGTTGCCTGGACAGCGGCACTACGACCTACAGGTTCTTTTACAGGCACACAAGACCTCAAGTTTTCCATCCCATCCGAAATAAAATAAAGACTGTTCCTGACAAGGGGAAACTGCATCATTTCCTGTGCAACATCAGGAGCAAAATCCAGACTTCCTGAATAGCGAGTTATCTCCCATGTACATTTTCTTATATCATTGAATAATATTCAAATTCTGGAAATTATAAATGACCGATTTTATGTAAAATTGATAAGCCTGATAAGTGCATGGAAAGCTGTGCATTTTCTAACTCATTGAATAATATTCCCACATTCAATCTAAAAATGTTAAATAACTGATTTTATTTAAAACTGAGAGTATTCTACTAGCCTGATAAGTTCCTGGTGAACATCCTAGTGGTACAACAGAACCTTGTGGACAATAATATCCTGGAGGACAGATCCCTCCTTCTCCTGTATTATTACCAGCAGGGGTGGGGATATCGACGCCCAAGGTACAGTAGAAACCAGAATCGCATTTCCCAGTAGGTGCCGTCAGGTTGGTTCCATCACAATAATCTCCACCTGTACATTGCTGACATTCCATGACATCACCGAGACCTAGCTGATTGCTATATGTTCCTCTAGGACAAGCAGTCCAGTTTCTACCAGTACCTGCTGGACAGTAGAACCCAGATGGACACAATCTATGACCTGATGTAGAATTTCCTGTAAACAAGAATTATCAGATTGCATTTATTTTAGGATTTAGATATTACTTTCACCTTTGAACTATTGCCAAGTATTGTTTATATATAGATCCTACTGTTCAGCTCCGACTGGGTTAATAACAACGGGCATAAGCCAAAGACGTGCGCACAGGACCTTGGTTTTTCGTCCTCTTTAAACGACTATAAGTTTTCCCTTGCCAGACGTTCTGTCTGAATGCATTATCGAAACTGGTAAGTCATTCCACAATCGCGGACATTCTCGGATTGTATACACTAAAAGCTATATCATTATATCAGTGATATTTTACTCTCTGAACTGAGTTGTCAATTTGGTGTATAAGGCATCACAAGTGCTGTAAGATACAGGTATTTTAATGTTTATTACCTGCTATTACTTCTTCTGGAACACAGTAAAACCCAGGAGGACATATATCACACAACCAAGCTTGACTGTAGTTAGCAAAACTTCCAGATTCACACGGTTTAGGTAGACCACTTCCGATTGGACAGTGTAGACCAATCACACAAGGTGTTTCATTTGGATTAGAAACATTATTACCTCCTGGACAATAAAACCCAGCATCACATTCTCCAGATGGTGCTGTTAGACCTGAAACAGAGAGAAAAGGGGTTTAACGTCAACTCTTCATATGGCTCAATTTTTTATTTCAATAATTGGCCGTCACGTGGGGGTCTTAAGTTGTTGGAGGAAACCAGAGTTTGAATAGACTACCCTACTCCTTGTCACATCCAAGCGAAGAATGAAAACCATGTCACTTGACTCAATGACAGACCTGAAAACCTAACACTAGATCACCTACCCCCTCCCCTGATCACAATGTAAAAGTAGACATATCACAGGCAACAAACAAAATAACAATGGTCAAAGATATAAACCACCACGATTTGTAGTCCCACCATCAAAACTACCCTTTAATACCTAACGGGGAAAATTTCCCATCAAGATTTTAAAGACAAAGAAAGATTACATCTTGAATTTACAAACATTGTACAATGATCCTGAATTGAATTATGGTATAATACCCAGTTGATTTATGACCCAGTTGTTTGCAAAAAAAAAGCCAAACCTGAATGGATTAAAACATAAAAATATTGTTCAGTATTGTTACAGTAATTGTATCTTATATCCTCTATACACTGTGTGCCAATGCAACATTTGGAGTGACTTGAGAGTGTATAATTATGGTTGATCTTACAACATATGGTTTTACATTAATTGTATTCTAATCCATATCATGAACAGATAACTGACCAACAGAGCATTTGGTCAATTGTTGACGCATCGAGCGCGATTTCATTCGACTACCATAAAGAAGGCATCTTGTTACTAACCTGTATTATTACAATATTTGCCAACATCGCAATCTGTACATTGTGTTATAGTAGCCAGTCCCTCTGTATTACTGTATGTTCCTGATGGACAAGGGACAGGTGTTCCTGTTCCAATAGGACAGTATGATCCTCTCGGACAGATCAGATGGTCTGAACGATTGGATCCTGTCTCACAGTAGAATCTACAATAAATTACTAATTACTAAACACCACCTTACTATGGAAGTCTCCAATGACCTGGGGACAAGAACACAAAGGGATTCGAACCTAGAAAATTCAAGTTTTGAATCTAGTCTCCAGTTCAAAGGAGAAATGGAATTGCTCCATAACAGAGAGAGAGAGAGAGAGGGGGGGGGAGTGCCATGGGGTTTAGCATCCACTCAAGTTAGGTCAGATAGGGACTAACATATAGTTCAAATTTATTTCAATATTTCCCTTGCTCATAGGGGTTTTTAACAGTGAGAGGAAATCGGAGGGCCCGGAGAAAACCCACGAGGTTAGACAGGTGACTCAACTCCTTGTCACGTACAAGCTTTGACTCGAAACAATGGCACTTTACTCAATGACAGACCTTATGATCTAAAATGCATGTCTTAGACCATTTCCAACTCAATAACAAAGACACATTGTTGATCATAAAATGCTATTATTCTTTCCCAGAATCACAAAGGGATTTGAATCTGGGAAAATTCAAATTGTGAAAATATTTTATTTTTAACCATCAAATTAATATTGTAACAGTTATATCACAAGCACAGAGATAATTTCCTCAGCTACATACAGGGTCCAATTGCTGCTGGCGTTCTCATTTTATGAATGCAACTCCACTGGAAACCACAACGCTGTCAATTATCAATGTAGAAAACTGAAAATTTGCCGATTTACTATTATTAATCTTACCCAGCATCACATGGACCAGATACTTCCACCATAGCCGTCTGCTGACAGTAGGAACCAGCCGGACAAACGGTACAATCAGAAGATGATTCTAATCTAGTCTGGTTGCTATAGCTACCTTTAGGACATGGTACCGGGTCTGCAGTTGCTGCTGGACAGTAATGGCCAATGGGACAACCATTGGCATCAGAGCCTGAAAATTAACAAATTGGAGTAAAAAGAATCAACCAGGATCCTAAGGCCACACAAAAAAAATTCTGGCTCTCAGATACCACTGTGTCATCAAAAATGGGCTAACATTTCCATACGTTAATATTTCCCACGATAAAGGTAATTAACTCTATTAAGCATTAATTGACGAGGAACTGAACACTACACTCTGCTATCAAGTAAGTAAAAATCACGAAAGGCACTGTATAATCGATTGTTAATTTGTTATTCTGCATTTATGACTGTGAGAGAGATGACAAAAAGTATTCTCCGTGGGTAGATTGAGGGTGCAGACTTTGATTTAAATTGACAGCAAAATCCATGCTTTAACTTAACTAATTTAATCTAGATGAAGTCATGGAATTATTCGGCCTGTATTTCAAATTTTTTTCTTATTTTTGGTTTTTCTTTACGATTAAAATAAATATTAAATTTATAATAATTTTGTGTGTTTCTTAAAAATGAGGGAACTAGCTAGATTTTGACAAAATACAAAAAAAACCCATGTCCTCCTGTGTCAATTTTGTTAAAAGAATTGTCTGAGAAGCAGAATAATTTGCATGCATGTATGGGTCTTTTAGCAGTGGGAGGAAACTGGACGATGCGGAGAAAACCCACGAGGATTGACAGACGACCCTACTCCTTTATCACATACAGAGAGAGAGAGAGAAAGAGAGAGAGAGAAATGGGGTTTAATGTCCACTCAACACAAACTAGGTCATTTCGGGACTAACATGGTTAAATTTTATTTCAACAATACGCTTGCGTGTAGGGGCTTTAGCAGTGGGAGGAAAGCGGAGAACCCGGAGAAAACCCACGAGGTTCAACAGACGACCATACTCTTTTATCACACACAAGTCAGATATTGAAACTATTCATCTTTACTCAATGACAGACCTTACACACGTTAAAATATTAGGCCAGTGATCGAACCCTACAGAAATATGCTTTAAAGTAATTTATGACATTATTTACCTTGATCAGGTGTTGATATATTGGCTGATTGTTTACAGAAATATCCAGCATCACAGACATCTGTAGGTGTTACCATGCCGACCATAGGACAGTAGTATCCACCTAGGCATGGTGTACAGTCACTCACCGACAACAAACCTATAATATAGACATTCAATCATAACACTAACATTAAAACTACACAATCTGAATCTGTTTTAATCCACAGGTAAATAAATAAATCATTTTGTGCCTGCTTGCAAATGAAATGAAATGCAATGGGGTGTAGACGTGACCTCTGTTTTTCATCCCTTGGTCCTGCACCACTGACAAGTGGAAACCAGGCTGGAAATTCGTGAGGAAATCTCAGCAAATACAAGGACTGAACCCTGGACATCCTTGTTACTAAGCTAGCACTGTACTCACTGACCCATCATGGTCTCGTGTTGTCTATTATTTAGAAAGTCAAAATATCTCCCTATTTTAGTATTTGACCAATTCAACCCCCTTCACAATCAACTGTAGTCCATATCGGTTATTGAAATAAATCAACTAGCTAATGATTTTTGTCCACTGGTTCCCTAGTCCAACGCCAACAAAATAATATATTTGTGTCAAAGAACCAGAAGGACCTAATGAAGGTCTATCATGATTTGTCAAGGTCAAGAGACAAGAGACGGCTGAACCACTACAATAACTAGTGAACCCACGGACTAATGACTGTTCTTTGTTTTCTGATTTATTTTTACCTGTTCTGTTGTTGAATGATCCTATTGGACACGGAAATTCTTGACTGAATCTTGTTCCTTGTGGACAGTAGTATCCCATCGGACATAAAGTTGTTGAGTTGTCGAGGAAAACAATCCCCATGGTGTTGTCACAGAAATAACCAGCAGGACAAATCCTGCATTCTGATTGGGTGACGGTGTCTTGATAAGTACCATTCATACATCGTACTGGAGTATCAGATCCCACTGGGCAGAAATGGCCGACTGGACAACTGTAATCAAAAAATATTTAAATAGTTAATTAAGCTATACAAAATAGTTAGGCCATACAAGTAATATCATCTGTAGAAAATGCCAAAGGTTGATAATTTGTCAATTCATCATATTTTTGTAAATATTGAAAGGAACTTAGACTTTTCTGGACTGATAGTGTAGTTGACATGGTATTCAAAGTCTCTCAAATAACGATCGGTGGTTTTAAAATACTTATCGTAAAACTTACTTAAATTCTGATGGTGTTGATGTATTTTGACCACCGGGACAATAAAACCCAGCACTGCAATTACCGACTGGCAATTCATCTCCGACTCCCGGACAATATTTACCAGGTGAGCACAATTTACAGTCTGTCTCTTCATCTTGTTGTTGGACGTCCAGATAATATCCTTGACCACATGGTGTAGGGGAGGCGCTGGTCTCGGGACAATAATGGCCGACAGGACAGATGTTTCCAGTTGTATTGTCTCCAGGTGCGGAACTCGTGGATTGTAAAATACAATAGTAACCTGTAACACATGGACAAAATAAACACATGGACAAAATAAACACATAGACAAAATAAACACATAGACAAAACACATGGACAAAATAAACACATGGATAAAAAAATAAACACATGGACAAAATAAACACATAGACAAAACACATGGACAAAATAAACACATGGACAAAATGAAGATATCGACAAAATAAACACATTATGATAAATATTTCAAATTCCTGTTACCATATACATGGTGTGGACACACAAATCACTGTTTATTAAACTGTTTTATTAACTAATAATACAGAGAGGCCGATGCCATGTTCCCTTCTCAAACCCTCTAGACAGAAGTGCCTTTTCCCACCGTGAACACTGGCATGTATAAATACATATTTATATAAGGTAAGTAACAGTAAATATTATGATTATGATTACAATAAAGGCTAACACGTGGGACTCATTGATTGTAAAATACCATAGTTATCTGCAACATGCAGAGAAATATTATTAAAGATACATTATGGGAGATAAGATAAAGAGATGGCAGTTCTTGCTATAATAGTTAAAAACTAGATAGTGTAAAGGCAATTTGCTGGAAATTTCAGTCAAATTGATCCACTATGAGCTGAGAACGAAGCGGGTGAAATTTTTGCATAGTCTCGGTCATCATTACTTAAATCATTAATATAAACAGCCGAGTCTCGATTATCCACTTTTTCTGATTTAATTATCAATAGCCGTTAGCGGCATATAGGAATCTAATCCAGCCAACAACGAAGGCTAGCCTTGACATCGAGAGTTTATTATGGTCTGGATAAGTTAATTAATGTCTAATTGATAATTTAGATAACATTTCAGGCCTAAAGAAAGACTTGTAATAAGCAGATTTTGCTCTTGCATAATGCATGTTTAACTGTTGGATGACACAGCGCTTCACTGGCTGAACGTATAGTATAACACTGAAACAGGAAGCTGTAGTCCAATGCCACCTCGCGCTCCGAGCTACCCCTATTCATTGAATTTCAGCCTCAGGACAGTCCTAGTGTAGCTCTGAACAGACAAACGGACAGACAGTCAATATTAGTATAGTCAAACTCATTAATTTCCTGCGATATCAGCATCACAGTCATTTACAGAGCTTGACTAATCCCACGACAGATTAGAACATAACCCTAAGCCAAGGGATTTTATTGTGCTGTCACCACGATCTGTCAAGATTTCTTTTGGTGTCCCGTAGCGGCAAATTATTTCTGTAAACAGGATCTTGGCAATTACTGTATATGACTAAGGCCATATACTGCCAATTAAACATCATCACTCATAAGTTACAGGTAATATACATACAATAAAACATAGTATTACACTTAATTTAGTGTGGTAGCCAAATAATTAGTCAAACCAATCAAGATTTTAACTAAATCGTGTATAAAAGCCATACTGACAATGATACATACTTAGATGGAGAATTAATAAAACAATTTACTCAGAATAAGTCATTGTCACTTAGTAAGATAAAATTACTAACCAAAATAATGTAGTAAGTATAGGGTAAAAATGTGGTCAAATAAAACATTCAATGATAATATTAATAACAGATTTACTCATAGTCATATGACTGAGTAATAGTCTTAGTTTGAACACTAATGCCAAGTGGAAGTGTGATCAGTCTTAGATACCCATAGAGAGGGAATTGTAGGGTCTTGACAGATCGTGGTGACAGTGCACGCCAAATAAATACATAGGACCTCGGTTTTTCATCCTATCCAAAAAACTAGACAGCTGTCCTTGTCAGGCCCTCCTTCCTGCACCACTGACAAGGGGAAACCATATCGGAAAATTCTGACGAACTTTCTTGTCCAATGGAGGGACCAAACATGCGACCTCCAGGCTAGCGAGCCAGCCTCTTACCCACTTAGCCACCATGGCTCCCCTGTTTAAGTCCATTTAAGAACAAAGCTAGCTAGCTACCTAAAGTTTCAAATAATTTCTTTCCTATTTGAAAAAGCTGTCTAGATGTTATATTATCCTGTCGAAAATACTTTTATAAGGTAAAAATATAACAAGATTTTATGGAACTTACCTGCAGAACAGTTTCCGGTTGGTTCTGATAAACCGGCCGTTTGACAATATTTTCCTGGGTCACATGGTTGTGGAGCAGATGATCTGATTGGACAATAGAAACCAGGTTGACAATAATCGCCCTGCGGAGGGGAGGGTGTAGGACTACTGGAGTTTGATGTACAATACCATCCTATAGAATAAACGAAATGTATTTTTTGTTCAAGATGCATTATGTAAGGTTTAGATAAAGTGCTGGTCGTTCTCACTATAATAGTTATATTAAAGATACATTATGTAAGATTTAGATAAAGAGCTGACAGTTCTCGCTATAATAGTTCAAACATAGATAGTGAAAATGAATATATTGAAAATTTAATTCAAATTGCTTTATCTTAAGCTAAGTTATCACTGTTTGAAGTTTTGACAAGATGTGGAATAGATTATCATACCTCTATTCTAACAAGTGGGAACAGCTTGAAAATAGTAGAGAAAGTTCTCGTGGTAAATGCAAAGATATGTTCGTGTGATATTCCAGTCTTTAGTGTCCTGTAGTCGTGAGTCTAGTGTCCTGAAGTCGTGAGTCTAGTGTCCCATGGTCTGGAGTCTAGTGCCCTGTGGTCTGGAGTCCAGTGCCCTGTAGTCATAAGTCTAGTGCCCTGTAGATGTGAGTCTAGTGCCCTGTAGCTGTGAGTCTAGTGCCCTGTAGCTGTGAGTCTAGTGTCATGTAGTCGTGAGTCTAGTGTCATGTAACTGTGAGTCTAGTGCCCTGTAGTTGTGAGTCTAGTGCCCTGTAGTTGTGAGTCTAGTGCCCTGTAGTTGTGAGTCTAGTGCAGGGATCTTAATCGGCTGTTTTTTGTTGGCTTTAACCGCTTGAAGTTCAATCAAGCCGATTGGTAAAACAATGAACCTACCACTATGGTATCATAAATCAATCTACTCTCGGCTAAATTACAACTGGTTAATTATTGCTTGTTGAATAATAAGTCAATCAACTTGCTTGTCGACTACAAAAACAGTAATACCTTCGTGAGAATCAGCCATTGGTTTATAATCCGAGTAATTAGCACATAATTATTGGTAAATTTGATAATCGGCCAGTAAAATAACCAAAACAAGCTTGCTGACTATTCATAACAGCCACGCGGCAACCGAAGGAAGACGATCTCGGCATGGATTGTGCATCTATCGCGCGCCTTCGAAGCTTTGTATGAATTCCAGGTGTACCGCTAGATATTAAAATAATAATTGGATCATAATTTAATGGTTTCACTGACCAGTTGTTAGTTAAATTTAAATCTTAGTAGAATATAATACTCGGATAGAACACCGAATACACCGAGAAACAGTCATTAATAATATATCATGATTCTCCAATGCTGGATTCTCGATGACACGTGATATCAGTTGGAATTAGGTCAGTAAACCAGCAATACTAGTTTTTGTTTTAAATAGCGTTTACCATTATGATTTTTTATTTTATACACATGCTGACAGAGGCTTATTTTCAAAAAAAATATTGTTGTTATTGTCATTGAAAGCTTTATAGCACAGTTGTATGGAATTTAACTTTAAAGCCATTTCAATTATGGTTGTCACATGATCACTGTGCCGCAAAAAATTTGCAAGTTACATGATAGAAAAAAACCTTACAAATTGTGTTATGAAGAAATACCACGCAGTAATTTATTCAGGAATATTACTGACATGAATTTCAAGCCAGTACGTGAATTAAATATGGACAATTTTCGGAACGATATAGCCTATTACCTATTTGTCATTATATTTGTGCTAATTACATACAGTAGGATACAATATTCCTCATTACAAGAATTATTTTTGTTTAAGTCTGGTTATATTAATGAGAATGGAAGCTTAAAATTTTAAAACCCAGTTCCTACCCGGACATCATTTGAATAAGTACCTTATATGAAGGTGTCTGCTGGTGTATGCAGGTGTCGGCTGGTATGTGCAGATATCCCCTGGTATGTGAAGGTGTCTGCTGCTATGATCAAAGTTAAGAGATAATATTAATATATAATATATACCTTGTGTACATGCTCCTGTTGGTGTTGATAATCCATCTGTTTGACAATAATCTCCTCCGGGACAAGGGAGACAATCGTTGATATCTCTGGCCATGGTAAGGTTATAATACGTGCCGGCTGGACAAGGGTATTGATTGGCTGATTGGGTACCTGATGGGCAGTAGTGACCAGACGGACAAGGTGTATTGATATACGTCTCAGCTCCTGAAAAGATAAAATAATATACATTGAATATGAGAGAAGGGGGAAAAATTGGGTTTAACGACCACCTGACACAAAATACATGTAGGTCATTTCGGGACTGAGAAAACACATGAAGTTGGACAGTTGACCCTACTCCTTGTCGGGTACATGCGGGGAACCACACCGGAAAATCCTGATGAATTTTCTCTGCCAAAGCTGGGATCGAACCGTAGCTCCATAAGAGTTGAAATATTATTACTGTACTCACCTTCTAAACAATAGAAACCTTGAGGACATTCGTAGCACGAGTTTAACCCTGTCACGTTTATAAAGGTACCAGCCCCACATGGCAACGGATCAGTTGTTCCTTCTGGACAATAGAAACCGACGGGACATAATCCACCATCACCTGTCTCCACACCTGTAACACAATCGTACATCGTTATCAAAACAAACATATTAATAAAATCGCGCCCATAAATGTCTTCATTAGCCCAGTTGGAGCACAAAAGTAAGAAGTTAAACCCCATTTCTTTCTGTCTAGCCTTATCCAACGGTTAATGAAAGATCTGGTCAAATATTTTTGTGGACATTAAAAGTAACCCAGGACTACATTGTTTTTCCAACTGTCTATAAATTTGAATCAGGAGTCAAAATACAATCTCCACAATGATCGGCAAAACACGAGTTTTGTCCATAAAATACATTGGTCATTCTGATATAAACATATTGTCAATTTCAAATCTACGGTAATGAAGGGGGTTGGGTGGTCTCTTGTGAAATCATAAGATCTGTCATTGAGTCGAGTGGCATGGTTTTGATTCCCAGCTTGTGTGTGACAAGGAGTAAGGCCGCTGGTTCAACTTCAAGGGTTTTCTCTGGGTCCTCCGATTTCTTCCCACAGCTAAATACCCTTTGCACAAGCGAATCATTGAACGAAAATCATTGACTGCCCCCAAAACACAAACATTTAATGAATTTAATATAAACACTTACCACTGAGAAGACAAGATCCATTAACCAGACTTCTGTTTCCTCCTCCGTTAGGTCGCGCTCTGTCCACACCATATTTACAATAGTAGCCTTGATCACATAGTCCTGTAGGTTCAGATAATCCTTGTTGTTCACAATATCTTCCTCCAGTACACGGTGTACACTGATCGGTACTGGATAATCCTGTCTGATTGTTGAATGTTCCGCGTGGACATGGTGACCAATCAAATCCTGTACCGGATGGACAGTAGAAACCTTCTGGACAAGACTGGACGATGTTTCCATTTGTACAATACCTGCAATATCAACCAAAATATTCTCAAACTTTTATTTGTTTCAGAACAAGGCTCTGACTTCAAAATTTCACAGTGGAGATAACAAATGAAATGAAATGAAATCGTGTTTAATGTACCACAGTTCTGCACCGACTGGGCTAATGAAGACAGGCATATGCCATACAATGTGCTATGAGGGCAATTTTGCTTAGACAGTGGCACTATGGCCTACTCTTATATCGAATACCAAATACCAAGTGATCTTTAAGGTACATGGGAACTTGTTTTTTCCTTCCATCCGAACAACTTTACATGTCCCTTGCCGTCTGCCCTGCACCACTGACAAGGGGGAACAATGCGGCAAAATCTTTCTCTGCTAACGCAAATATCAAACATGGGACCTTACTATACACCACAACTAAACCTTTCCAAAATATCTGTAAAGGATGTGAGGGGGGGTTGGATGGTTGAATGGTTAGCGTGAGTGCGCTGTATCATAAGGTCTGTCATTGAGTCAAATGATGTGGTTTTGATTTGCCGGTTGTACCTGACAAGGAGTAGGGTCGCCTGTCCACCCTCGTGGGTCTTGTCAGGGTCCTTAGGTTTTGAACCATGTGTTAGTCAAAAATGACCTGACAAGGAGTAGGGTCGCCTGTCCTCCCACTGCTAAAGACCCATACACACAAGCGAATTATTGAAATAAAACAGAGCCATTCGCTAGTCCTGAAATGACCTAGTTCGTGTCGAGTGGACGTTAAACCCCATTTCTCTCTCTCTCTGTGTAAAGGATGTGAAACTTACCATCCAGGTGGACAAACATAGCATTCTTCAGCCATTGTATGATTCATATAGGTGCCGTTTTTACATGGGTTGGGTTGAGATGAGTTGAGTGGACAGTAATGAGCTACAGGGCATGGGTAATCAGCTGGTCGAGATGAATTCTGACCTCCAGGACAATAAAAACCTGCTTCACAAGATCCTGTTGGTGTTGACAAGCCATCTGTTTGACAATATTCACCTTCCGTACATGGCGTACACTGGTCCGAGGAATTCAATCCTAGATATGGGTTAAACGTACCCTGAAAAAAATACACAAAATAATTAGCTGACTGGGCTAATGAAGACATACAGTGTGCTATGAGGGAAATTTTGCCTGGACCTACTCTTATATCGAATTCCAACTGTCAAGGGTTCTTGCACGTGCACTCCAATGTGTACACAGGACCTTTTTTCATCCAATCCGAACGACTATACATTGTCCCTTGCCAAAACTGAAAAAAGTAGAAACACATCCGAATGTCTCGATGAACTTTCTCGACCTACACCGGGATCGAATACGGGCTTCCTGGTTGGCAAGTCAACATCTCACTGAGCCTTCACGGATCCATCCCCCCCTCTATTGAATGAAGGATGTTATACTTACTCGAGGATTAGCACGTGGAACAGCTGAGCCTACAGGACTGTAGTTACCTATGGTACATAGTTCACTTTAGTTATCACCTTATACACCCCCTCCCACCCCCTCTATTGAAAGAAGAATGTTATATTTACTCTAGAACAAGCTTGTGGAACAGCTGTGCCCACAGGACTGTAGTTACCTATGGTACATATTCACTCTGTTTTCACCTTATACACCCCCCTCTTTTGAAAGAACAATGTTATACTTACTCTAGAACAAGCTTGTGGAACAGCTGTGCCTACAGGACAGTAGTTACCTACAGTACACAGTTCACTCTGTGGTGTTGATGAACCATTTACACAGAAATAACCAGCCAAACATAAACCTACCAAATATCAATTCATCAGTGTGTGGCAAATATCAAATCATCAGTGTGTGGCAGATATCAAATCACATTTCAACAAGTTAAATATCAAATCATCTTATTTAAGTATGTCAGATATCAAATGATATTTCAGCAAGTCAAATATCAAACCATCTTAGTTGAATGCGTCCAAAAAGTAATCACCCAATCCGGCATCTAATATTTAAACAGAACCAATAGGTTACATATCAAATTAAAATTCAAGACAAATTTTAGCCATTTTCAACAATTTGACGTTTCTCACCTTCGTTATCTGTTAATCCTGACGACTGGCAGTAATATCCTGCTAGACATGTTGTACATTCTGTGATGTTTCTCAATCCTGTTGTAGCACCATAGGTTCCTGGAGGACAAGGTGATGGATAAGCTGTTCCTTGCTCACAGTACGATCCTGCAATAATAATAATCCTCTATTTATATAGCACGATTATACCAAAACAGAAGTTTCTATTGCATTTTCAAGTTTTCTCCATCGAACTATGGAAACGCTTCTGTAAACAGGAACATCTTTAGCTGAGATTCAAATTTATTCAAGGAATCAATGGTTCTGATGTAGCAAGGTAATGAATTCCATAAGAAAAGAGCAGAGAACAAAAAAAAATTTAATTTCAAGATTCACTGATGGTTGATGCAGAAATAAATATTTTATTGTAATATTTTACAGGTTAAGAACTGTACTGGAGAGAGAGAGAGAGAAATGGGGTTTAACATCCACTCAACAATAACTAAGTCATTTCGGGACTATCATAAGGTTTAAATTTATTTCAATAACTTGCTTGTGCATGGGGGTCTTGAACAGTGGGAGGAATCCAGAAAAAAAGCCATGAGGTTGTCACGTTCAAGCGGGGAATCGAAAACATGTCATTGACAGACCTTGTGATTTCACGTGTTAAACCACCCAACCACCTGCTATTCTGATATACCATCACATCTTTATAATCTCTAAAAAAAAACCACTTAATTATTTCCCTTGTTTGTTACCTTGTGGGCAGATGTCAGCATCATTGGTTTGATTGGGTGTCGACATCATTGCAAATCTCTTACAGAAATATCCAGCTTCGCATGGGCCCGTAGGTGAGGCTTTTCCCACCTCCCCACAGTAAAAACCTCCTAGACAAGGGCTACAATCTTGACTAGAGTTGAGACCTGTAGTGTTACTGTATGTTCCAAGCGGGCATGGATACTCATCACTCCGTTTGGTTCCTGAAAATTAAAGCAAACATTTCACAATAAATATTAATGTTTTGTTTACCCTGGTATTATCAAGAAACGGTAAATTCAAAAACAGAAATTTACAGTCTTATTAAAACTTATTGTGAGAGATTAATGAGGATTAACATCCACTCAACACAAACTGGGTGATTTCGAGACTAACATATGATATAATTTTAGGGGTCTTAACCAGTGGGAGGAAACCACATTGCCCGGACAACAGTCTACTCTTATTTCGATTTCCAAGTGTCAAGGATTCTTTTATGAAATGTAATGATGTTTAACGTCCTACTCCGAACTGGGTTAATGTAGATGGGCATACGCCATACAGTGTGCTATGAGGGAAATATTGCCCAGACAGGGTCGCCACAGCCTATTTTTATATCGAATTTCTACTGCCAACGGCTCTTTTATGTGCACGCCAAAGTGAAGATGGTACCTCAGTTTTTCATCCTTCCCACATGACTATATTATGCTGTCCTTGCCAGGCCCTCTGATGAACTTTCTTGGCCAATGCAGGGATCAAACACACAACCTCCAGGTTAGCAAGCCAGTGTCTTACTCACTGAGCCACCATGGCTCCTGAATCTTTTACATTCATACTAATGTGTATACAAGACCTTGGTTGTGCAGCCAATTTGATGGATTAGACAGACCCTAGGCCTACTCTTACATCACCAACAAGGGTTAAAACCCACTGGAAATTCTTGAAGAACTTTCCCAGCCAACACAGGAATCGATCCTGAGCAATGACCTCCCAAAATATTTAACGAAAACATACCTGGTGGACAATAAAATCCCTCTGGACAGGTGATAGTGTCATTGATAACTACCACCCCTAAACTATTATCACAATAGAATCCTCCAGGACAGATCTTACATGCTGATTGGCCAGTTTCATCTTGGTACCAACCACTAGGACAGAGAATAGGTGTTGCAGTATGTTCTGGACAGTAGTGACCAACAGTACAGAGTAGCGAGTCTGGGGTTCTCTCCCCTTGTGGACAGTAGTATCCAGCCGTACAATTCCCTGATGAAAATAAAATTAACAAAATAAGTTATTATTTCTAACTAGCAGGATACCCGGCTGCGCTCGGGGGTCATAACTCCGAAACCAGAAGTGGTAGACTAACGCCACCTGGCCTATGTTACTCCCCGGTCCGAGCTACCCCTATACCCCAAATTTCAGACTCGGGGTAGATCTAGTGTAGCCGCCAACCCCGAACAGACCGGCTTCGTTCGGAGGTCATAACTCCGAAACCGGAAGTGGTAGACTAACGCCACCTGGCCTATATTACTCCCCGGTCCGAGCTACCCCTATACCCCAAATTTCAGACTCGGGGCAGACCTAGTGTAGCCGCCAACCCCGAACAGACCGGCTTCGCTCGGGGGTCATAACGCCGAAACCGGAAGTGATAGAATAACGCCACCTGGTCTATGTTACTCCCCGGTCCGAACTACCCCTATACCCCAAATTTCAGACTCGGGGCAGATGTAGCAGCCAACCCCAACAGTCTGACTTCGCTTGGGGGTCATAACTCAGAAACCGGACGTGGTAGACTAACGCCACCTGGCCTATGTTACTCCCCGGTCCGAGCTACCCATATACCCCAAATTTCAGACTCGGGGCAGACCTAGTGTAGCCGCCAACCCCAAACAGACCGGCTTTGCTCGGGGGTCATAACGCCGAAACCGGAAGTGGTAGACTAACGCCACCTGGTCTATGTTACTCCCCGGTCCGAACTACCCCTATATCCCAAATTTCAGACTCGGGGCAGATGTAGCAGCCAACCCTGAACAGTCTGACTACGCTTGGGGGTCATAACTCAGAAACCGGAAGTGGTAGACTAACGCCACCTGGCCTATGTTACTCCCCGGTCCGAGCTACCCATATACCCCAAATTTCAGACTTGGGGCAGACCTAGTGTAGCCGCCAACCCCAAACAGACCGGCTTCGCTCGGGGGTCATAACTCCGAAACCGGAAGTGGTAGACTAACGCCACCTGGCCTATGTTACTCCCCGGTCCGAGCTACCCCTATACCCCAAATTTCAGACTCGGGGCAGACCTAGTGTAGCCGCCAACCCCGAACAGACAGACAGACAGACAGTCACAAATATATATATAGATTTTTAAATTTCAAAGACGATTCAAGATTGAGACAAAATGAAATGACATGGTGTTTCACGTCCAACTTTTCTGCCCGAATCAGGCTAATGAAGAAGCTAACATGCTACTGTCCTGCTCTTTTATGTGCACGCCAATGTATACATGAGACCTTGGTTTTTCGTCCCATCTGAACAACTAGACAGATTTAAATTTACAGTGTGCAAGAGAATAAGTAATTTTTCATTTTTATGAGGATGCGCTGCAACCTACTCAAATTCCAACTGCCAAGGGATCTTTACGTGCATGCCAATGTGTAGACAGGCCACAGAGCCTCGGTTTTTCATTCCATCCGAACGACTAGACAGCTGTCCTTCTCGGCCAAGACCATTTGAAAACAAAGGCATAAAAGATTTATTTTTCCATAATATTCACTCAGCTTAGCCACTGTAACTCAGCCCCCATCGATTGCAACAACAAAGATACTTTTATCAGAAGGATAAGAGGATTACCTGATGTTCCTGTTAGATTGTAGCCACCACAGAATTCACCAAACGAACATGGCAAACAGTCGTTCGAAGCTAGATTTCCTTCATTAGGACTGTATGTGCCTGGTTGACAAGGACTAGGATACGGAGCTCCATCCGTACAATAATAACCACTTGGACAAATATCTCCCATAACTCCATCTGTAGGTGTAGCAGTTGATGATTTGAGTGTGCAGAAATATCCAGCTGAGCAGTTTCCTGTTGGAAGGTCAAGGCCATCTGTTTGACAGAACTGACCTGGTGGGCATGGCAACGGATCGGAGGAACCTACATAAAATGAAAAGATACATGTATAAGATGGCACTTCACAAACTGATAACTGCAACCTGATTTGAATTGAAATAAAATACGGTTTAACGTCCTACTGTTCTGCTCCAACTGGGCTAATGAAGATGGGCATATGGCATACAGTGTGCTATGAGGGAAATTTTGCCCGGGCAACAACGCAACGACCTACTCTTATTTTGAATTTCATCTGTCAAGGGTTCTTTTACGTGCACGGCAATGTGTTTACAGGACTTCAGTTTTCGACCCATCAAAATGAATAGACAACTGTCCTTGTCAGGCCCTACATCCTGCACAACTGACAAAGGGGAGAGAGAGATAAATGGGGTTTAATGTCCACTCGACACAAACTAGGTCATTTCGGGACTTATATATGGTTTAATTTTATTTCAATACTTCGCTTGCACATAGGGTTCTTTAGCAGTGGGAGGAAACCGGAGGACCCGGAGAAAACCCATGAGGTTGGACAGTCGACCCTACTCCTTGTCACGTACAACCGGGGATTCGAAACCTCCCCAGTTGGCTCAATGACAGGCTTTATGATACAACGCGCGCGTGCTAACCATTTGGCCATCCAACCCACCCCCCCCCCCCACTGACAAAGGAAAACCATGCTGAAAAATTTCTTGGCCAACACTGGCAGCAAAAACAAGAGAATTCCTAGTTAGCGATCGAGTCAAGGTTCTCACACACTGAGCCACTGCGGTTTCTTAAACGAAGGTAGACACAGGATCTCGAAGAGAGAGAGGGAGAGAAATGGAGTTTAACGTCCACTTGACACAAACTAGGTCATTTTGGGACTAACACATGGTTCAATTTCATTTCAATAATTTGCTTGTGCGTAGGGGTCTTTAGTAGTGGGAGGAAACCGGAGGACCCGGAGAAAACCCACGAAGTTGGACAGGCGACCCTACTCCTTGTCACGTACAACCGGGGAATCAAAACCCTGTCAACTGACTCAATGACAGACCTTATGATACAGCGCGCACGTGACACTGGATCTTGGTTTGATGGAATAAATTAAAAGGTAAGCCATTCTATTAACACAGTTGTATTACTAAAACAAGAGACACACAAACCTTCAGGACAATAGTAGCCTGGTTGACATCTTCCTCCATTTGTTGTTGTGTTGGGTTGATCCGCACCGCCAGAACAATACCATCCGCTACTACAATTACCTGTAGCATTAGAGTTACCTTCCCCTTGACAAAACTGACCACCAGGACACTGTAGACAACTGGATAGTGATGTACCCTTCTCGCTAGGATTGTAAGTACCAGGCGGACATTTATATTCTGTGTCGTACTTCGTACCCTCCAAGCAGAAGTGACCTAGAATCAAAAAGACATTTTTTGAGTATTTAGCATATATTTTCAAAAGATTTTGATGGTTGAGCAATATTTTTCATTTTGATCAACTTGTTATAAGTATATCATTTTTATAATAACGATATAAGTTTTAATTTTGTGAGGCAACTCTCTTAGTATCTGGTACCTGATATTTAGAACTTTATGCCAGCACGGAAACAGACAAAACTGGTGTATAACAAAATGGTCTCAGACAGGGGCCGTACATCATAGTTAGTTGATAATTACCTGTTGGGCAAGGTGAAGACAGGAATTCTGTCGCATTGGCTAAACAATAAAATCCTTCTGAGCAGTTACTGCATCCTGATTGGGCGATTCTATCAGCGTATGTTCCAGCTTCACATGGTAGTGCTATTGTGCTGCCCTCTGGACAGTAATGGCCTAGAGGACAGATTCCACCAACTCCCGTAAAATACATTTGATTTGGGCATGAGCAGTTGGCTGGTGTCGTATCATTGGCTAATCCTGGAGCTGATCTATCCACACCTGATGTGCAATAAAAACCTGAAAATAACCAACACAGCTGTTTGAAATGAAAGAAAACATAGAAATATTCAACTCAGATGAAATGGAATGAAGGCAGGCATAGGCCATGAAGTGTACAATGACAGAAATTTTGCCCAGACACCAGTATAACAACATTTTGTTATTTCAAATTCCAAATATCAAAGTTTCTTCTACGTGCACAGCAATGTATACACTGGTTCCATTATATTGTCTCATACGATTTACTAGATATTATTCCTTGTCAGGCCCATAGTCATGCACTACTGTGACAAGGTGAAACCTTGCCAAACAATCCAGAAGAATTTCTTGGCCAACCCAGGGATCAAAACCAGGAATTCCTTGTTAGTAAATAATGTGGAAAATATATAGTGTTTCCATAGGCTTTACACCTCATTTAGATCACATTTACCATACCTGAAATTCACAATCATTTCATATCTGAAATTCAGAATCATTCCACAAAATTACCTGCTGTACAGTTTCCACTGGGAGATGTTAGATGCAGTCCAGAACAATACTGTCCCCCAGGGCATGCTTTACATTCACTAGAACTGGACAATGTTTCTTCATCACTGTACGTACCAGTAGGACAGGGCTTCCAATCAAATCCTGTACCTAAAAAATAAAGATATATCATAACAATCAAGTGAATATAAAGGAACGCTTTAGTGACAGTATTTAGACTTGGGCCATACAAAATAAATATTCTAGTTCTCAATCTGATGCGGGAGGGAGTTTTTCATTTTTGTTTTTTTTATTTTGTCAAAAGATCACTACTGGGCTAACATCACGTTTCATGCGGCTCTTTTTAAGTGAAGCAAGAGTATATAAAAACCAAATTTTTTTTTTCTTTGGCCTTATAATCATAATATTAATGAACAAGGCAACTGGTTCTCTCATATGCTGAAGGTGAGGATAATTCCTTTAGTTTTATTTCAAAATTAAATCCAATCAAAATTTGTATCAATCAATTACTAATCGACAAAATTCATAATCTTTTAGTAACTGGACAAAGCAATAAATTATAACATATTTAAAGGAGCTAAATCGCTAATATTTTGGACCTAGAAATTGGCACAAATGGGCCTCAACACATATAATAAATAATGTAATATACTATTCAAAAAAAGTAGGGGATATTTGATTTTTAAGTGTTATTAAAGTCACCTAATGAAACTGACGAAGAAACAAATGACAAAATGAAATGAAGTTCACATTCATCGATTTATTCCAAATGATCATTAGACTAAGTAAGGCACAGACTGACCATTATAAGGGTAAAATGATACCCGGGGTCAAACAGCAAAGTTACCACAGCATCACAACCAAGTCAGTAATGGGTAAATCCTCCTCTGTTTGCCAAACAAGCATTGATCCAACATGGCATACTCCTAATGAGACGTCTAAGGTCATTTTGGTCCAGATCGTCCCATTCCTGTTGCAACGCAGCAGCAAGTTCTTGGACATTGGCAGGACGTTGTTGACGTTGACGTAACCTCTGTCCAAGCATGTCCCAGACATGCTCGATGGGGGAGAGGTCGGGACTCAGTGCTGGCCAAGGTAATGTGGTGATGTTCTGTTGTTGGAGGTAACCTGTAACGATCCTGGCCCTGTGACATCTTGCGTTGTCATCCTGGAAGATGAAACGGCGGCCATGACGTCGTGCGAACGGCACAACATGGACTGCCAAGATGTTGTCCCGGTAGTACTGGCCTGTAACACGCCCTGCAACAACATGTAAAGCCGTTCTTCCAGCAACAGTGATGCCTCCCCACACCATAACAGAACCACCCCCAAATCAATCATGTCTGATGACGTTAACGTCTTGGAAGCCCTCCTACGTCTGTCCAAAAAATCAACAGTGAACCTTGACTCATCTGAAAACATCACATTGCTCCAGCGTCGATTATCCCAGTGTTGACGATCCCTACACCAACGACGTCTTGCCTGAATGTGATGATCTCTCAAACAAGGGATCACGCGAGGACGTCGGGCGCGAAGGTGACCCCTATGCAGTCGATTCCGAATCGTCTGGCCACTCACTCTCACACCAGTGTCTGTTTGAAGACGAGCGCTGATCTGATTTGCTGTGATGACACGATTTCTCAAGGCCAAGGTACGGATAAATCGATCCTGGGCTTGAGTTGTCGCTCTTGGTCGACCTGAGCGTGGTCTGTCTTGTACAGATTGTGTATCACGGTATCTGGACCATAGCCTGCTTATGACAGACTGAGAAACATTCATCGTCCGCACCACAACCGCCTGTGTTGTGCCGATCTGTAGCATGCCAAGGGCACGTAACCTTTCATTTTGGGTAAGCCGACGCATATCAAAATTTGTTTTCTGGTCACTAAAACGATTAAACTGATGTTTCCACCCTGGAATTCAATGCCACAATGACTGTAACATTCAAAGTCAGAGTCGTGCAAATCTTGGGTTGGACCCCCATGATGATCCCAAGCATCACCTGCATTCCATGCGGTAGCTATTGGTGCGTTTGGGCGTCACATGTAACTGGAAATGTTTCTTCTGTTAGGTTCTATAGTGACTTTTTTCGTAGTCATTTGCATATTTTAGTATTATGCCCCCAAAATCAAATATCCCCTACTTTTTTTAAATAGTATATTAATTTATATAAACTGTTTTACATTCAATTGTGTCCGTTTTACTGTGAATTGTCATCAGTTATGTTCGGCGAAATACGCCAGAAGTCTCAACCGCAAGTCAGTTTCTAGCGTCTGGTTATTCCAGTCAACACCGATATTATTCATTGCGCATGCTCTCCAAATAAGAACATGATATCACCGTTTGACATGACTTGTGGAATATGTCTAGCCTCATTCTTTGAGCACCTAGTTACAAATGGCGCTGAAACGCATTATTGTACACGATTCGTGTACCAATGGTAAAATGTTTATTTTGTGTTAAATATTGGATATCAGAAGCCCATCTTTTCCAGTTAAGATCACAACACCAATGCTGATTTAAATTGCAAAAAAAATCATGTTTTCAATGTCAAAGATTTTGGAAGATATTGAGTTACGGACTTAACTACTTTAAGGAAGAACAGCTACAAATCCATGTCCTTGGATCTTGTCGTGCATGATTTCAAGAATTATTAATATAACTTTTTTGTATATATTTGCCTCGCATCTTTTTATTACTGCATTAGCTTGATATGGTCGATAGAATACTCTTAAAATGACACCCAAATAAATTAGTAGCTGTTTTTCCATAAGTATGTGTTATAGTTTATTGACAATTTACCTGCTGGACAATAGTATCCGGCTGGACAAGACTGGATATTCAAGGTAGAATTTTCTGGTTGAACTGGTAGACAGTAATAACCAGGCGGACAGGTATCACAGGAACTAGCTCCGGTATAGTTGGTGTAGGATCCATCAGAGCATTCCTATAAATAAACAAACTGAAAGTTAACAATTCCATTCCATGAATTACTGTGATGTAAATGAAGTTTAAACATCAGATGGTTGATTATTCATCAGATGTTTGATTGTTCTTCAGATGTCAGAGTTTTACCATCAGATGGTTGATTGTTCATCAGATGGTTGATTGCTCATCAGATGGTTGATTGTTCATCAGATGCTTATTCATCAGAGTTTTACCATCAAATGGTTGATTGTTCATCAGAGTTTTACCATCAGATGTTTTATTGTTTATCAGTTTTATTTACCATCAGATGGTTTATTATTCAGAGTTTTACACTCAGATGGGTTATTTTTCATCAGAGTTTTACCATCAGCTGGGTTTTTTTTCATCAAAGTTTTACCACCCGATGGTTGAATGGACACCCAAGTTAAATCAACCATCAGATGATGGTTAGAAAATAGTTTGCTTGATCTTAAACAGTCATTAACGGTCAGAAAGTTAACCTACCTTATAAATTTCGCTACCATTTGGACACTGCAGACCTTGTGGACAGAGATATTCTACTGGATTAGGCACAGACTGTCCTCCTGGACAATAGTAACTACCCCAACACATGTTAGTCACACTTGTCATGCCTGAAATAAAACATTAAATTAAAATAGATTTAAAAGTCAAAGTTTATTTCTTGTGAAAGTTTCTCAAAAACAGAATTGAAATCCGAAATTTACAAAAATATTCTAGAACTCCTAAACATACTTTGGTCTATACATGTTGGATTTATTTTACAGATGTATGAACACTATCGTCTATAGAGGGGTTCAGCCACGTGCATCTACTTCAGAGGGGGCACGCAATCAAAGAGTGAAATTCAGTTCTTCGAAACTTTGGTGTACAATTAAGCTGCCCTTTCAATTATAAGTTTATATCATCTGTTTTTACATATCCATACTCGAGTCTTGGGGTCAAACAATCAAGCAGTTTGACTCCAAACCACTGCACCATATTTATATATATATATATTACATACCTGGGTCTGGACAATAGAAACCTCCAGTACAATTTGTACATTGAGAAACATCACCCAGTCCTGTAGTATTAGAGAAGGTACCTGGTGGACACTGGCGTGGTATATCTGACCCATCTGGGCAGTACGAGCCAACAGGACATAGAATAAAGTTTGTTACATCTGCTCGACTTGGACAATAATATCCTGAAATGAACACCATATTAACTTTTTAATATTTTATTTAGCTGATGAATGAATTCTTAAAAAGAAATTATTATAGTTAAAATCCATAGATTACCAAAATAAGCACAAATGTACTATGGATCAGGGACCGAGCACCTTGGAATTTTGATCGACATCCTAACTAACTTCACCAATCGATGCGCAATCATCCAAGGAACAAGTGTCATTTCTATTGTACTTAGGAAGATGCTTCCAAGAAGAGTAAGAACAAAAACAACAACAAAATACAGTACCATATACAGATTAGCAGTATCGTCAAACAAAGATTAGTAGTATCATCCAACATAACACAGATTTACAGCATTGGCCTAAATTGACATCATCAGTATTCTTACACTACAAGATGTTTATCGTTTAGTTGTGCTGTTTTAGCAGGAGTTACTGTGTTTTTTTAGCAGGAGTTACTGTGTTTATTTAGCAGGAGTTACTGTGTTTAATGTTTAGTTACAAACAACTTGTAGTGCTATATATATATATATATATATATGCCGATGAAAAATCACCTAACCTTTTAAAAATCGACAAACACAAAATACTGACCTTTTTGACACTGTGGACCAACAGTTGACATGTTCCATGATGGACAGTAGTTCCCGCCCGTACAGTTCAGACACTGTGTTTCATCAACTCTTCCCTCGCTAGGATTATATGTGCCAGGTGGACAAGGAGAGGCAACTCTACTTCCTTCAGGACAATAAAATCCTACTGGACAAACATCGGCCTCTGATCCTGAAAATATATTAAAGGTACAAACAGAACTATTAGTTATGTGAGAGAGAGAGAGAGAGAGAGAGAGAGAGAGGGCTTAACGTCCACTTGACACAAACTAGTACATTTTTTGACCGACACACAGCTCAATTTTATTTCAATAATTTGCTTGCGGGTAGGGGTCTTTAGCAGTGGGAGGAAACCGGAGGACCAGGATAAAACCCACGAGGTTGGACAGGCGATCCTATTCCTTGTCATTTACAACCGGGGAATCGAAACCACGCCAGTTGACTCAATGACAGACTTTATGATACAACGTGCACATGCTAACCATTTGGCCATCCTTCCCCCCCCCCCCTTCCTATTATCAAAATACTAACTAGCAATATAACGTTTCAATGATAGCACATCAATTACATGTCCACATTCTACTAATTAAGGTTGTGTCCATAGCAACAGAAGTTTCTTTCCCTCGTTTCAGTTACATATGCGTCCAGATATATCGCAAACAGAAGTTAATCTGATAGTCAAGACTGGGCATGTGTTCAGTACATCTGAAATAAACATCCTGTCATGTATAATTATCAACAATATCAGAATTACCTTGAGTTGGTGTTGAGCTGTTGGCACCAGACGTACAGAAATATCCCGGGGAACATTTACCTACGGGTTCACTTAATCCATCCCGATCACAATAATCTCCTCCCGAACACGGCATACAGTCTGACAGATCCGTTCGGTGAGTCAAGTTATTAAATGTTCCGACTGGACACGGGAACTGATCACTTCGTGTGGTGTTGATTGGACAGTAAAATCCAGGAGGACAACTGTTGTTGGATAAATTGATGACTGGATCGACGGTACTGTCACAATAATATCCGGGCAGACACGCTTTACAGACGGACTGTCCAATCTCGTCTTGGTAACTTCCGCTATCACATCGGACAGGGGCTGAACTTCCTTCAGGACAGTAATGACCGACAGTACAGTTAAACTCCAGGGGTTGTGGGTTATCTTGACCGCCTGGACAATAGTATCCTAGACGATACAATTAAAATGGCATAGAATAGATCAGAAATAGATAATGCAAAATGAATATGTTGAAAATTTCGTTCAATTTACTTTTTGAGGTTTTGACCAGATGTGACATAAATAGTTTATTATTATCGTAACAACTTTACTTGTCAATCGAGACTTAGCCTCGATTTGCCATTTTTAAATTAAATCATTAAATGGCGATCATGTTTCCATCTCTCCCATCCATGGATCGTGTTTCAATTTATTTAAATTTCTACCATCCGATGTCTAGAGAGTTGATTAAAGGCTTGTCAAGTGAATAAATGTCTAAATAATAATTTATATAGAACATTTGGAGCCAAACTAAAGATCTGCAATAGGCAGATTTAGCTCTTAGACAATGCATCTATAAATATAAAGTTTGAACAGTAGTTTAGTTTACATACCTGGATTACATGGACCATCAGGTAGAATGTTACCTCCACCATTACAATATAAACCAGGTGTACATGATATACAATCACCTACAGCATCGTTACCTGTACTATTCAGGTAATATCCTGATTGACATAAAGTAGGTGTGGTACTACCTGTAGGACAATACGAACCTTCTGGACATATATCACCTGCAAATATATAATAGGCTCATTCATCAAGTACACAAACCCTGATAAATGCTTATGACAATTATAAATGATACTGGATAATCAAACATTCCTATAAACAACAATTTAATGTGTATAGAACTCATTTAACCAGGTAGTGATATTTTGACAAAATAAAAACACAAAAAGAAAAAGCTCCATCCCGCATCAGACTTTAGGTCTGACAACCAGAAAATTCTGTTTGTATGGTCTTATAAGAATTCATAGATTGTTTGATTAGCTTATAACTAAAAATTCACACCATTTTTGCCACACTTACTCCTGGCAACATTTTGAAAGTAGATTTATCCCTCACCCTGTTCTGTTCATGATCAGTTATTTCAATTTACAATTCTACCATACATTATTGATTTCTTCTCAACGGTCATATACAATCACTGACCTGTAACATTGCCGTCTGTTGGGTTTGGTTTGGTAGCCATCTTTGAACAATAATAACCTGCTGAGCACAGGCCTGTTGTGTCGTTAAGACGATCTGTTGAGCAGTAATGACCTGGTTTACATGGCATGGGGAACCCAGAACCTTCAGGACAATAATATCCAGCAACACAGTTATCTCCCCCTGTTCCCGTTGGTGTCGCTGTAGCGGATCCATTACTACAATAGTAACCATGGGAACACAGACCAGACGGTTCGGATAATCCAGATTGTTCACAATACTGTCCAGCTGAAAATAAATATAGAAAGTTCATAAAGATTTTCTGGCGCGGTTCCCCCTTATTAGTGTTGCAGGGCGGAGGATCTGACAAGAGACAACGTATAGTTGTTAGGAAGGGACACAAGCCTGAGGGCCTTGGTACATCATGGTGTGCACATAGAAAAACTCTTGACAGTTGGAATATAAGAGGAGACCGTAGCCCCGCTGTCCCGGCAAAATTTCCCTCATAGCCTCTGTCTTCATTAGCCCAGCCAGGTGGAGGAGAACAGTAGGACATTAGGACTCTTTTCATTTATTTCATAAGACATAATAATGTGATAGTTTAACAATAGCTCTGATCCGATATGAAATGAAATGAAAAGGAGTTTATAATCAACGTCCTACTTTTCTGTTCGTCTTCAAGCGCCAACTGTCATAGTACCTTAGTTCTTCATATCATTTGAATAAATAGACGAATATGCTTGGTGCTGGGCGCAATTCCTTCGATCCAGTACCACTGAGAATAGGAAACCTTGCTTGTAAATCCACAGATCTTACCTTTGACCTCCTGATTAGTCAGCCAGTACCATAACCACTAGCCCAAGATCTATACAGGAAACTGGAGGACCCTGAGAAAACCCAAGAGGTTGGAAAGGCGACCTACAATCCGGGACTCAATGACAGACCTTATGATACAACGCGCACGCGCTAACCATTCGGCCATCCTCCCCCACCCAATATACAAAGTGAGGGACAAAATAATATTTCTTACATCCCAAGAAGCTTGATATATTGCTTATGATAAAATGAACAAAAAGCGAAGTTTACATCCTGAAATTTGTTTTTTCTAACGTTATCATTATTTTTGAACTGCTATTTAAAAATGAATTGAATTACCTGGACAAGGGAGACAATCCGATAGGTCTGTTCTAGTTGTCTGGTTGTTATAGGAACCAGCAGGACATGGATACTCGTTAAATCGTTGAGTTGACTGCGGACAGTAATAACCACTTGGACATGGGTTGATCGAATAATTAGATGTAGCTTCCAGACAGAAGTAGCCTGAAAGTCAAGATTTCCAAAAATGTAAATAAAACTTGGGAACAGATCCTTCTGTGGCAGGGTATTATTAGGGGACACTGGAATTCAAGTAACGCAATCCCACTAATAGGGAATGTCTGGCTACTACGCATACATGGACCGAATAAGAACATATCTCCACCAACCATCAGAGCTGAAATTTATTTGTTGTGTTTATGTCACGATTCTACTCACTCCACCTACAGTTGTCTGGACGGACAGAATTGTAACAGGACTAAATTCTCTGTCAATTTGGAATGATCCAGACTGACAATTGAGCACCCCCGTAATATTTTGCTGATCAATAACCATGGTCTATTTGAGGAATGATTGACTCATCTGATTGGTGATGATGTGTTTGTTTTGACCAATCATAGTCTAAGTCTAATGGATGGTTTAATTTAAACTTTTCTTTCCGACTTAAAGATGCATTATGTAAGATTTGGATAAAAAGCTGGTCGCTATCGCTATACTAGTTCAAAAATAGATAATGTAAAATGAATATATTGAATATGTCATTCAAATTGCTTTATTCTGAGAGAAATTTGAACATATAGCGCAGATCGTAAATTAATTATCGTAACAACATAACTTTACAACCAAGACTAACTCTTGATTGTCCATTTTATCGCTGAATTTTTAAAATCTCACAGATGTTTAAATCCATTTAAATCTCGACCATCCAATAATCTAATGAGTTAATTATAGGCCGGTCATGTGAATAAATGTCTAATTAATAATGTAGAAAACATTTCAGGCCTAAAGAAAGACCTGCAATTGGCAGATATAGCTCTTACATAATGTATGTCTATTAGTTGCTCACCTTGCGGACATGTTAAACATGCTGCTAAACCTTCTGAGTTGGCGTACCTTCCATTAGGACAGGGTAGAGGATAGGTACTAGCCAAGCCTCCAGGACAGTAATGGCCCACAGGACAGATTCCACCAAAACCAATCATTCTATCATCATAGCACGTATCATTCATGGGTTCTGATTGGTTGACACCATGAGGGAACTCTCTGTCATTGGCCGAAACACACCAATGTCCCTGACCACAATCAGCTAATTGTAACAAAAAAATAAACATGTTCAGTGTTAAACTATTAATTTCTCAAAAGTTTTGAAATATTTTACATTTTCTAAGGGGGCTATCACATAGCAGAATTAACAGGATTTATTTCTCAACCTGATCAGTTTTCAGATATGTATATTCAGCTTGCTGCAACTACTGCTTGTATGTTTCATACATGGTTGTGGTTTGTAAATTGATTTAAATGTAAATCGTACATTAGACCAAAGCAGATTCATTTTTAGTTTTTTTGAATCCTGATGAGAGAGGGAAATGGGGATTAATGTCCTAACTAGGTTATTTGGGGACTAAAAAAATATTGTTCAATTGTATTTCTATTTTCGCTTGCGTGTAAGGGGTCTTTAGAAGTGGGAGGAAACTGGAGGAGCCAGAGATAACCAAAGAGAGATAGAACAGGCGACCCTAGACCTTGACACGTATAAGCCAGGAATCGAATCCGTGCCATTTGACTCAATGACAGACATTATGATCTAACGCGCACATGTTCAACCATTCGGCCACCCAACCTCTGTGAACAATGATGGTTATTAAGTTATCTAGTCTGCCAATGTTTTAATTCAACAGAAGTCTGGCACATTTACACTTTGTGGTGACTATAATCTTTTCCCATGTCGATCATGTACTTAAACAGACGGGGTAATAGAATTAAACACAGATAAACGAAAAAAATGTAAATGAAATGGTGTTTAACGTCCTACTGTTCAGCTCCGAACTGGGCTAATGAAGACGGGCATACACCATACAGTGTGTTATGGACGAAATGTGGCCCAATCACTTAGTCACCTTGGCTCCCCAGGTAAACAAACCAGACAATATTTCTATATGGAATTAAACACTTACCTGTAGGTGATGTAAGATGGACTCCACCACAATATTTTCCAGGTGGGCATGGTTTACACTGGGACAGTTCATACAATCCACTTATGTCACTATACGTCCCCCTCGGACAAGCTATCCAATCTAATCCCGTACCAGCGGGACAGTAGTACCCCTGCGGACAAATCTCACTCTGTCCCTGTTGTTCACAATAATAACCCGCAGGGCAGGGGTAACATGTAACAGCATGGGTGTGATTCACCTGAAGCAAACAATTTCAATTAAATTAGTCATTTGGATGGGATGAAAGCCCGACTTCCACCGAATATATCTATTTGTGTGCATGTAAAAGAATTCTTGGTAATTGGAATTTGAAAAGATTGCTGTCTGGGCCAAATCCCCCCTTTTCATTTTGCAAACATGTCCATAGAAGGAAACCATATTAGTCTTACATGTTTGAAGTATTGTGTTAAACTGCTAAAAACAGTCGTCCCCATATCATCAGCCTTCGATCTTATATATTTATGTAATCATGTATAAATATATTTATACTTTGTACCTGTACCTAATCAGAGCGAGGGGTTACACATAACAATAACAAATTGAGTAGTGCTTGGAGAGTTACTGGTGCAAAAATATTATAAAATTACAAACGTACATAGCTGTTGTTTCTACAGGGCAGTGGTAGAGATGATCCTTCAGGACAGAAATTACCAATAGGGCAGAATGAGGCTACTGGTTCCTTAGCAACACTTCCCTCTGGACAGAAGTATCCTAGATATTAAAATAAAACAAGAACATTTAAAATTACTAGAGATGTAAATGCGATCGTTGCATGAAAAGATTTCGCATTATTTTGTCCAATCAATCAATAAAAGGCAAAGTTGAGATCATCCTTGGTATCCCATGAATGAAACCAGTGGTTAGTGAAGTAGAACAGAGAGAGAGAGAGAGAGAGAGAGAGAGAGAGAGAGAGAAATGGGGTTTAACGTCCACTTGACACAAACTAGGTCATTTTGGGACTAACATATGGTTTTAATTTTATTTCAATAATTCGCTTGCGCGTAGGGGTCTTTAGCAGTGGGAGGAAACTGGAGGACCCGGAGAAAACCCACGAGGTTGGACAGGCAACTCTACTCCTTGTCACGTACAACCAGGGATTCGAAACCATGCCAGTTGACTCAATGACAGACTTTATGATACAGCGCGGGCAATCCAACCACCCGGAGTAGAACAAAATGAGACCAATACTGAACATGATTTGTGACTTCAACAGAATGTAATGCAAACTTCAAATGGTTATAATATTAGTTAAAACTGACTGATTTGCATGATCTATACTAATGTTTTTATGTTGATTGTGTATGATACAAAGTACAAAATTATTTATGTACCGGTATGTGATCTGATGAACTGAGAAGTGGTATCAGCCATTCTAGGTGTAAGCTAATACTGCCTCATGCATGATACCCATCATCAGTTATAGCTACATATAAAGACTCTCAATCTAACTTTTATTACGGAATGATGACAATTTTTTTTAGAAAATAGGTTTAACTTGCAACATAAAAATGGTGGATTTGATTTTATTTATCATTACCTTCCCCACATAAACCTGTTGGTTGCGTCAATCCATCCGTTTCACAATACGAGCCTCCGGGACATACTGTACACTCAGATTGCGATTTCAGTGCCGTCTGGTTCGAAAAACTTCCTAAAACATAAAAATCACATTTTAAATGAAATAGTAAGTCTTATGGTTAGAGAGTAGGATTCCCGTTTGTCAATGTCCGACCTAGAAATTTACATACGATTCAACTTTTTTTTAATTTAATTTCACTTTTTGTCATTTTGAGACATCGAATTGCACAAAGTTCAAAATCAAATGGGGTTAAACGTCCTGCTGCTCTGCACCAAGTGGAATAATGAACAGTGTGTCCTAAAACAGGAATTTCACCCAGAAAATGTCGCTACAGACCACTTTTATTTCAAATTCCTCTTGTGAAGGCTTTTTTTATGTGCACCCAACAATTTAGCCTTGGTTTTTCATCCCATCCAAATGACAAGACCCTTTTCCTTGTCTCTCCCCCCTCCCCCCACTGGTCAAATTCCTGAACATGTCCCTGTCATACTAACCTTTATTACAGGGTTGAGGTACGTGACTTGTGTTCGGACAGAAACTTCCGACAGGACAGATAATCTCCGTGGCAATGATAGCTGATACTGGACAATAATATCCTCCCCAACATTCTGCACTCGGCGCTGTTAAATTGGTCTCCGCACAATAAAATCCTGAAAATGTCAAAATTCAACTAAAAATGTCTACTATGTGTACATAATCCTATTCAATTCCCCAATCCTATTTCAAAAATGAAATGAGGTTTAATGTCCTACTTTTCGGCTCCGACTGGGCTAATGAAGACGGATATTCATGCTTGAAAAAAAAAAGAAAAAAAAAAAGACATAAGTAAAAAAATTCCTTAATAACACACAGCTGTTCAAACTTGGGGGAGATTGCCAAAAAAAAAAAAAAGAAATGGAAAATGGATGATATAAAAATAATTTATTTTTAGTGTTCACTTTTTGACAGGTGTAGACCTAACATGGGAAATAAAACTAAAACAATGGCCTGTTTCCTCATCTTCGAGAGTAGAAATTTCAATTATTTGCCCTCATTGTCGGAGTAGAAATTTGCCTTCATCTTTTGGAGTAGAAATTTGCCCTCATCTTTGGGAATAGAATTTTGCCCTCATCTTTGAGCGTAGATGGTAAATATACCTACCTGGAGTACAGTTCAGGCATTGATCTCTGGATGTTAAACCTGTCAGATTAGAGAAAGTTCCTGGTGGACAATTCTCTGGTTCCGACGTCTGACTCGGACAGTAGTGACCTTCAGGACAGAGGTCAGCATCTTGACCTTGTGATGGTGTACCAGAAACGGCTCTACGTCGACAGAAATATCTAAAATATGGTGAAATGATGGTATTAATATTCCTTTTAACATATTCTTTGGATCAGTTCGAGAACAAGGTATTTAAATAAAATTGGAACACTTTACAAATATTGACCATTTGAGACTGAAATTGGTAGAAATACATTTTAATATCGTAGGACACACGAGTAGAAATGTTACGATCCTGTGGTGTTGAACAGTTACATATAGGTGAAAAGGAAAAAAACAACCATTCTCCATGCTACAATTTCAATCTCTATCTTAAGTACTTAAAAAGGCAGAAAAACTACAATATAAGGGAGACAACTTGTATCAACTTAAGTCTAAGTTTTCAGACCACAATGATATAGAATATACCACAATATGACACTACAGAACTTACTAGAATGGAACTTGACAGATAATAGACTTGCTTACCCAGCTTGGCATATTTTACTATATTCTGTTTGTGCTTCTTGATCACAGAAATAACCACCTGGACAATCCTGACAACCAGTGATGTTCTGTACACCAGTTGCGTTACTGAAAGTTCCACGCGGACATCGATACTCCATGGCAAACTTGGTTCCATCGGGACAATAATGACCTGAAAAATTTGAATTTTACAAAGATGATAAAAGTTGGAGATAAAAAACTTAAAAAACTTTGTATTATGCTTGATGAAACCTTGACCCATGGTGGCTTTGATGATTATTGAGTGCGGCATGAGGGGAACGCCCAGGTACGATCCAAGTATTGGTCGATTACGTTCCTCGAGAATTTACAACCTGCTTTACCTTTTTCACTGGTGCAAGATATCAAATATTTAACTACAAAATTGTTTCATTCATTAACCAGTTGTGTTACTTACCTGGAGGACAGAGACTATCATTATAAAGAACAACAGGGTTTTTAACGTTATCACAATAATAGCCAGACGGACATGTTTTACACGACCCTTGACCTGTTTCATCCTGGTATGTTCCACTCAAACATCTGATTGGTTCGTGACTTCCCGACGCTGAACAATAATGACCTAAACAAAATACACAGAAAGATCAAATTAGTAACTGAGTGGGTGGGGCCAGCAACACTCCCTCAACCAATAGAAACTGAAGAGAAAGAATAATCTACATTTCACGCGGATCCACGCCACTTGGCTCAATGACAAACCTTTTGATCCAACCTGCATGCGTTAACCATTCGCCCCCACCCCTTCCTCATGAACAAGACAGACTGTTTAATAAATAGTTTAATATAAAAGAAACATTAACACCAACCTATATTAAAGATACAGAAAATAAAATTGTATTTGTATTTATGCATAATGCCCCAGAATCACCAGTTACTCAGGTAACTTAAGGGCCACTTTCAACAAGTGATATGGCTTCTAAATTCCAAGTACAAAATGATCTCTTAGTATAGTGGTGGGTGTTGTGCACAGGCTGATGGATCCGGGTTTTTTGGTGGTTGGCATGTATATTCAGCAGGATTTGAAACATTCCTTCCAATTGGCTTACCTTATTGAACATGTGTATTCATTCTGAAGCATTCATTCTGATTTGCTTACCTATTTGGCATGTTTATTCATTCCGCAACATTTGCTGCGATTGGCTTACCTATTGGACATGTATATTCAGCAGGACTTGAAATATTCATGCTGACTGGACAATAATAACCAGCATCACACGGACCCGTTGGTTGTACATTCCCATAACCAGCACAGTATGATCCCTGAACACACGTCTGACAGTTCGCTTCTGTTCGTCCTCCTGTGACGTTAAGGTATGTTCCCGGAGGACAATACGTACCATTGGCGCTACCTGGTGGACAAAACTGTCCCATACCACACACATCACCTACACAAATAATTGAAATAATCAATAATATACCTGCTTAGTCAAAATGGCAGGGATTTTACTTTGTGAGGGAAACAATTTTGTTTACTTTTGATAAGCAAGATTGTCTTTTCAAAGAATGTGGCAATTTTTAGCATTGATCTGGCTTAAAAAAAAAAGAGAGTACATTTTGAAGTGTATTTACACACAACTTTGAATTGAACTGTGTTTTAAGGTTAAACTATAATTTTAAGACTGACAGGTAAGTTCTCCACTTGGTCCTTTTCACTGTAAGTCAGTCTAGACTGGTCAATTTGGCTCTTTGTTCTTCCGTAACGTAGCCAAGTTTAAAGTAAGGCAATAAATTAAAGGTTACTTAATGTCCGAAGAAAAAAGTGAAACAAAACTGTGACCAGCCAATAAGTTAAATGTAAATATTACCGTAGGCCTGTCCGACTGGTGTTGATGTTGGTGATCCTGATAAACAGTAATAACCTTCGCTACAATTACCGCTGGGAGAAGACAACTCTGTAATTTAATAAAACAGGACGATAAACACTAATAAACATGGCTACTATTACCACTAGGAGAAGACAATTTCATTTTCAGGCCAACTAAAAAGGAAGAAATATGAACGTACCTGTATCTTGACAGAACTGGCCAGGTGAGCAGGGTATCTGATTGGCGCTACCGCCAGGACAGAAATAACTAGGTTGACATTGTCCACCTTGTATAACCACGGATGGTCGGGCTGATACCGCACCCTGTAGACAATACCATCCAGGATCACAATCACCTGTATGACTGGATAATCCAGTACTACCACAATATTTACTGAAACATTGTAATACATAAATCAGCACATATTCTTACAAATAAAAATATTTAAAAAACACATCATTCAATTCAGAAAAGTTGTTAAGTTAATGCTAATATTAAAACTTCCCTACGTAAAGTAACCACTTTTCTATGTTTATAGTGTTGAGAGAAAGAGAGAGAGAGAGAGAGAGCGTTTAATTTCAATAACAAGCTTGCGCGTAGGGGGTCTTTAGTAGTAGGAGGAAACAGGAGGACCGACAGAAAACCCACGAGGTTGGACAGGCAACACAACTCCTTGTCATGTACAACCGGGGAATCAAAACCAGGCAACTTGACTCAATGACAGATCTAACGTGCATGCCTTAGACCTTTCTGCCACCCAACCTCCAGTTGTCATGTGACATTAGATATTAGAACAATTTTACTCACCCAGGTGGACAAGGAAGACAATCAGCTTGCACGGCTCTCCCGGTTTCATTATTGTAAGTTCCGATTGGACATGGGTTCGTATATGGTAGATCCGATCTGATTGGACACCAATGACCTTCCGGACACGGGATGGGATCACTGGTATTGACAAGGCAGTAATAACTGGCTGGACAATCCAGACATGTTGTACTTCGTGTCTGATTGGTGTACGTTCCTGCTTGACATGGTAGTGGTGCGCTGGATCCAGACGGACAATAATATCCTGTAAAATAAACAGTTTTTAAAATAAAATTGTTGCAAAATTGGTTTCTAACGATTTCAATGACCTATTCTTTTTTCGAATCCCAAGTGCCAAGGGTTTATGTGAAAATCAACCAACGTCTACACTGGGACCACAGTTTTTAAAATCTCAAAATCTGGCAATTTCAAGAAACAGTCGAAAACCTGGTTTTGGTAGACCAAGCTGGAAAATCCAGATGAACTGTCTAGGCCTACATCGGGAATGAACCCAGGACCTCTAGGTATGCAAGACAACACCTTATTGACGGAGCCACTGTGGGATTTGATTGTTTTGAATAAGTAACAATTGATATTTACCTGGAGGACATTCATCTCCATAAACCTGGCCAACAGGTGCTGCATCAGATGATCCACTACTACAATAATATCCTGCATCACACTGTGGTCCCGAGCTCGTCATGTTCACATTCGGACAATACGTTCCTCCAGGACATTTTATACAGTTATTAACATCACCATATCGTATCGCAAACCTAGAAAAAACATGTTGAGAACCCTAAACAACACTAGAACAAAGATGCTGAGAACCCTAAACGAACCTAGAGAAAACCTTTTCAAAACCCTAAACAAACTGAGAAGAAACATGTTCAGAACCCTTAACACATCTTCCTGACACTTTTTTTTTTTTTTAGTTTACTACAGATCTGCCTTTATAATTATATCTTTTATTGATTTGTTAATCAATATTGACTTGGCAAATATGGTTGAAATCAATCACTGCTGCCTTCATCTCACGTGCGGTGACCTCGATGGTCATAAATATTTAAGACACATCTCTTACAATCTGTGGATATAACTTTGAGGATACCGAACATTATTTATTACACTGCCCCCTACATTCAGATGCACACAAACAATCCATAGCTTTATGTCCCCAGTTTTTATTTCATCAAACACTTGAATTAATGGGACTAAAAATATAACAGACTCAAAACAAAATTTTTGAAAAGGTTCATACATTTTCTTTGAAGAGTTGTTATATAACCTGCGTTCTGGAAGAGGTGTGGGATTAGCCAATGAAACTGTCTGTTAGGCGCGTTTTTGACATTAAGTGCATGGAACTGTGGTTAACCCACTAGAAACAACCACGCTGATTGGTTAATCAGGTGTCTGACAACATAGGATCAAAAAATGCTTGTATGACCTCTGACGTGACCATCCACTACAACTGGTCAGATCTTCATGTGGTGTAGACCAAGAAACGATTGTATGACTGACGTGACCATCCACTACAACTGGTCAGATCTTCATGTAGTGTAGACCAAGAAACGATTGTATGACTGACGTGACCATCCACTACAACTGGTCAGATCTTCATGTGGTGTAGACCAAGAAACGATTGTATGACTGACGTGACCATCCACTACAACTGGTCAGATCTTCATGTGGTGTAGACCAAGAAACGATTGTATGACTGACGTGACCATCCACTACAACTGGTCAGATCTTCGTGGAGCGTAGACCAAGAAACGATTGTATGACTGACGTGACCATCCACTACAACTGGTCAGATCTTCATGTAGCGTAGACCAAGAAACGATTGTATGACTGACGTGACCATCCACTACAACTGGTCAGATCTTCATGTAGCGTAGAAATGAAAATGAAATGAAATGGGGTTTAACGTCCTACTGTTTTGCTCCGAACTGGGCTAATGAAGACGGGCATACGCCATACAGTGTGCTATGAGGGAAATTTTGCCCGGACAGCGGCACTACGGCCTACTCTTATATCGAATTCCAACTGTCAAGAGATCTTTTACGTGCACGCCAATGTGTACACGGGACCTCGGTTTTTCGTCTCATCCGAATGACTAGACAGCTGTCCTTGTCAGGCCCTCCGTCCTGCATCACTGACAAGGGGGAACCACGCCGGAAAATCTGGATGAACTTTCTCGGCCAATGTAGGGATCGAACACCCGACCTCCAGGCTAGCGAGCCAGCGCCTTACCCATCTAGCCACCGTGATCCCCCTCATGTAGCGTAGACCAAGAAATGGAATATGGATCTGTATTTTAATAAGATTGATTTAAAGCCTTTATCTTACCCATACGTTCCTACTGGACACGATATAGGGGCTGGTGAACCTTCAGGACAATAGAAACCTTTAGGACAGACACCTCTATCAGGATTATCAGTATCTTCAGGTGTGGGACTACTAGATCCTGACTGAGACCAATATCCTGGGTTCAGTTTACCTGTAGCATTCGTTAAACCTGAAACAAAACGAATTCAAAATCACTATGCGAGAGAGAGTCAAGTCCACTGACCAAACTAGGTCATTTCGTGACTAACATATGGTTCAATTTTATTTCAATAATTCGCTTGCGCATAAGGGTTCTTAAGCAGTGGGAAGAAACCGGAGGACCCGGTGAAAACCTATGAGGTAGGTGACCCTACTCCTTGTAATGTACAACCGAGGAATCGAAATCACACCAGTTGACTCAATGACCTTATGGTACAGTGTGCACATGCTAACCATCCACCCAACACAAAATACCAGTAGGTCATGTCGGGAATAACAAATTCAATAACTTGTAGGGGTCTTTAGCAGTAGGAAGATCTGGGAAAAACACACAAAGTTAGGCAGGCTACATTACAGACCTTATGGTCTAAAGGGCATAGGTTAGACAAGTGAACCATCCAACTCAAGGACTCTAGAGGGAAAAAAGTTAATATTTATAATTAGTTACCTGGAGTTTCACAATAATGACCCGAAATACAGGGAGTACATTCTGATTGTTGTGTTAATCCATCTCGTGATCCGAATGTTCCGGCTGGACATGGATCGCCTTGTCTGATTGGTATGAGAACAGTACTAGCTATACAGTATGATCCTTCAAACAGAAATAAAACAGGCATTATTTAATTCACAAAACATTCCATTCCATTTTTCAATAGGCTCCATGTGTCATTACATTTTCACTTAAATATCAATTTTCTCACAGCTTCACACTTAAACATACATTATGCAAGAGCTAAATCGGCCTATTCCATTAATTCGACATTAATTAACTCATCCAGACCATAATCAACTCTCGATGACATCGCTAGCCTACGATATTTACTGGATTAGAATCCAATCTGCTGCTAAATGCTTATTGATGAATAAATCAAGAAATGGATAATCGAGACTGTTTTTTATCGTACCAACTTTAGTAACGATGATTGAGGATAGGCCTAAAATTCAATCGCTTAATTCTCGGTTCAGAGTGGATCAATTTGACTGAAATTTTCTGCAAATTCCCTTTACATTATCTAGTTTTTAACTATTATAGTGAGAACTGACAACTCTTTATCAAATCTCCCATAATGTATCTTAAATGAACTTTGATTATTTAATGTCTAATTAAGAAAACAAAATCAAAATACCAACACTAGATCATTTCCTTTCTTGGATTTATACTAGGCCTAACAGGTTTCTCCGCTAGCAATAAAAGATGGTGGCATCTTGTTACGCTCGAGCAACATTGATCAATGAAATTTCAATTTTTAGGTCGATATTGTAGTTGGAAAGGGATTCTTTTATGGCTCAAATCATATTTAAGCCTTTAACCTTTAGGAGTACCCCTTCACTGGAGTACCAAGCAGTTGCACATATTCCGGCCATAGTCGCTCGGTATTCTATCCATTTTTGGCCGCACGGGTCCTAAGAGTTAAGTTTTAAAAAAAAAATTTGAAAGTTTGGATATCAATGTTATATATCTGTATCTAAGAAATTATGATAATCAAATTTACCTTGTGGACAGAGTATGGGAGCTTCTTCTGGATAACAAAGAAAACCAGCTAGACACAGTTGACAGATAGATTGTCCAGTACTATTAGCGTAATATCCTATATCACAGATTCTTGGTTGATCGGTACCTTCTGGACAGATATGATGTTGGGGACAGATGTTTCCAGTGATGTTATCAATAGGATCTGGTAACCATGATCCACCCAGACAGTAATATCCAGCATTACAAGGACCTGGATTAATATATAAAAACACACAAGACTTAATGGGATACTCAACTGAACGTTCCAGAATTGAATTCTCTAAATATGAAAAATTATGACATTCGAGTGAAAATCGAGTCCTACTGCATAAGAAAAGCTTTGGCTTTCATACAATTTTATTCCTTTTATATGATGACATTCATGTTTTGATGAACGACAAAAAATGGGGTTTACCATCCTACTTTTCTGTATCAACACCAGGAATTTTAAAACTATTTGATAAAATATTTCACACTTACCTGATGGTTCCGTTAGCGCAGTGCCATTACAATATTTTCCAGGATCACACGACTTGCAGGCTGTTAATTCATCTTTTCCGCTACGGTCAGGATTATACTTTCCACGTGGACACGCGATCATCAATGATGTTCCTTCCGGACAATAGTAACCAGGGTGACATGTATCTCCAAACAAAATGGCTGTCTTATTACCAGATGTGTCATTATTGTAAACAGGACTGTCATCCAAGGCAGCACCATAGCAAATATGTCCGGCTATACACAGGCCTGCAGGTTGTGTAGCTCCACGATCTTGACAGTAGGAACCCGCTGGGCAGACGGTACAATCGTTTATGCTGGACATGTGAGTTCTGAAATAGAGAGAGTAATGGGATTTAACGTCCACCCATACAAACTAGGTCATTTCGGGACTAACATATGTTCAAATTTATTTCAATAATTCGCTTGCGTGTAGGGGTCTTTAGCAGTGGGAGGAAACCGGAGGACCCAGAAAAAACCAACGAGGCTGGACAGACGACCCTACGCTTGTCAAGTACAACCGGGGAATCGAAACCACGCCAGTTGGGTTAGCTAGGGGCCTGCTCAATGACAAACCTTATGATACAAAGCGTACATGATAACCATTCGGCCACTCAACCCCACTTCCCCAGGTTGGCCATGAATGGTGAGCTAATATAATGTAATGTAGATGATGGTTGCCAACTGTTTGTTGTGGGTTTCAACAGAGGTAATGCTAGAGCCTTATTCTAACTCTGTACATGATGACAGACCTTTATAAGTTCACATCACACAAGTTGATAGCGCATTCATTTTTTACTTAAGACCTAGCAACATAAACTGATCTGGGTTCAATGGTGCCATTTACTCATTTTACGCGTACTATTTTATATACAGGAAACAGGAGTAATTAAAGCTGGACAGGCTGATACATCTGCGTGGAGACAGGATCAAAAGATGATACCGGCGGGGTGGAGTAGTAAAATAAAATTATAGTATCCCCGCTTAACAGAATACACAACACAAAATTTTAATTTTATCTTGATAAAGGGTATTGCACCCGAAAAGTCGACCCATTAAACGATCTTCTATTTCTACAAGTCTGCTGTGTATTCTGTTGAGCGGGAATTCTTTAATTTTATTTTATATACATTAAATAGGAAATATTTTTTATCTAGATATACTTCAAACACCTTTATTTTTCTAAAACTTCAAAAACATTTTATAGAATATCATTTGCAGAAGGAAGAAGTTAATATTGTGAGTTAGTTATCCCCCACCAATGTCATCCAAAGCACATGTGTTAAACCATTTCAACACCCAAACACCCCCGTAAAAGAGAAAATGTCTGCCATACCTGTTGGAGAATGTACCAGGAGGGCAATCTGTTGGTACAAAACTACCGTTACCACAATAATACCCAGCTGGACACGCTACTTGATCCGTTAACGTTTTATTAGGACAATAAAACCCTGGTTGACATTCGAAACATTCGCTATAACCATAATACGGCATATAGGTACCAATACCACATTCTAACTGAGCTACAGATCCATTGGGTGAATAATAACCTGAAATATATAACATAATAACCTGAAATATATATCATAATAACCTGAAATATATAACATAATAACCTGAAATATATAACATAATAACCTGAAATATATCATAGTAACCTGAAATATATCATAACATTTATATCATGGATGTGTTCACTTCTATGGAATATAGTATTTCTCCTATTTTGAACGTCCGCATTCTATTTCTGTTTTTTTGTCCAATTTGGCAGAGAGACTTTGTACCATTCATATTTTGTCCAATTCCTCCATCGGGTTTTGTCTGTTGGTTTAATACTGAAACAACTTACGAAATGAAACCGAGAAATAATGGTTTGAAAGTCAGGACGAAAGTCGACCTAGAAAGCTTATTTCATCTGTCAACCCAACTTTTATGAAAATATTTGTATGGAACCGTCATTTTGTTTCCATAGAAACAACTGACTATACATACTATTCTTGTCAGCTTTACAGGGCTCAAAAATAGAAGAAAGTGCCCCATCATGACTACCACCAATTTTAATCAAAAAGCATCAAATTAAATCAAAAGCATCATTAAAAGTTATGGAGAAATACTACATAACATACCTGGTTCTGTGATATTCTGACGTGGTGTTTTAGCGCCCCCTGTACAGAAATATCCTCCCCAACAGGGGCCTGTTGGTTCTCCGCCTGCTATAGAGGAACAGTAATATCCTGGGTCACATGGGTAACAGTCATAATGATTGACAGCCCCGGATACATTACTGTACGTTCCTGCTGGACACGGTTTAGCCTCAAACGATCCTGAAATTTTCATACAAATTATAAATAATATTTGAGAATTGCATTATATAATATCAATGTTTTGCCTGGACAATGTTTTCGCCTACTCTTCATCCAAGTCTTACTATTGGTTTTGCGTCCAACCCGAACGAATGTTACTTGCCAATATCGGGATCAGACTAGGTAACTCTTGATTGACCAACCAGCACAGCCACTGAGACACCTTGGATCAAAGAATGTAAACGTTACTATCTCCGTATTTATCAAGATAAAGAGAGAGATGGATACAAATGGTTGACAGAGAAATGGGGTTTAACATCCACTCAACACCAACTAAATCATTTTGGGACTAACACATGGTTCAATTTTATTTCAATAATTCGCTTATGCGTAGGGGTCTTTAGCAGTGGGAGGAAACCAGAGGACCCAGAGAAAAACCATGAGGTTGGACAGGCCACCCTACTCCTTGTCACATACAACCGGGGAATCGAAACCATGCCAGATGACTCAATGACAGACCTTTTAATACAACACGTACACGCTAACCATTCAGCCATTCAACCCCCAAAATTTATCAAGATAGGGATTTTCAAAGTTGTAGAAATTATTAACATATGCCGATACAATCTTTATTAATATAACAGAAATATAACTTACCTAGTACACAATATCCTCCGGCAGGACAAATAGAACCAGTGATGCCATCTGTAGGAGCGGAAGTCTTGGCACCTTCTAAACATAAATATCCTGGATCACATGGTGCTCGGGCCTGCAGGAGACCTGGAGCATCACAATACCAACCCGGATCACATAGTGTACAATCTTCTAACTTCTCCAGATCTAAAATAATACACATATCAATTAACATCTGGGGATAACCTGATAACCTGAGAGAGAGAGAGAGAGAGAGAGAGAGAGAGAGGTAACCTTCTCTCAACATAAACCAGGTCATTTCTTACATTCAATCAGTCAATAGTAATTTAAAATCTGACTATTCAATGTTACAAATTCATCTGATAATTTTCACCCAAATGTGGCTCAAATTGTGGATATTTCTATTTGAACAAACACTGTGAGGTTGATATCATTGAGCAACAAATAACTTTTATACATGAAAATATTTTAAATTAATATTTCAACAATTGGGAGCCAGTGCAGTTTATAGAGAATGAGAGTAATGGGATCATTAACCATTCTGGCAGTGGCATTCTGCAAGTTTTTTTTTATTTTTTTACACTGTGAGATACTCATCTTGTAATAAAGGGAATTACAATAGTCTAAACTAGACATTATCATTACCATTGCATGAACAAGTTTATCGGTGGATTTCATGTCAAGAAGTCTACAAATTCTGCCAATCTTGAATAGAGCGAAAGATATAATTTTACACGTTTGAGATGCTAAACTCTCCATCGAGCAGTTAGCATCATTCATCTACCCTGATTATGAAAATGATCTTACTTGTTGAGTTTCCATAGCGCCCCATAGGACAGGGTTCTGGTTTGGATGAATTAACTCCACAGTAATATCCACGAGGACAATCTATTGGCTGACTGGTTGCTAGAGGACAGTACTTGGTTACAGGACAAGGTTTACAACTGGCTAGGTCTGGGGTTGCTACAACATCTGTATAACTTCCTTCTGGACATGGTTCCTGAAATAATACAAAACAATCATGAAATGAAATGGGGTTTAATGTCCTACTGTTCTGCCTCAACTGGGCTAATGAAGACGGGCATATGCCATGTGTAGACAGACCTCAATTTTTCACCCCATCCATACGATTATACATAGTCCCTTGCATTGTTAAAGTTACAATTTCATATTTTTAGGTTATATTTTTAAAATGTATTAAAATAAAGCCCTAAAATAGATGGTATCTATAAACGTTCCTACCTTGTTAAAGAATAATCCTATTAATCCTATAATTCACTATTGCCAGTTGAGAAATTGGCAAAAATATCGTTTTCAACTTCAAATTCAAACGTTTGAAGATAGCTATTCCATGATGGGGAATAGGAAAACAAGGGAGGTAATTGCAAGGTAATTGTGTTATTATTTCCGGTGTGAAGATTTTTAAGTGTGAGAAAGATAACCTATGATCGTATAATAGTGAGTTGACAACCTATTGAGCAAAACATTTGAAGATAGCTATTCCATGATGGGGAATAGGAAAACAAGGGAGGTAATTGCAAGGTAATTGTGTTATTATTTCCGGTGTGAAGATTTTTAAGTGTGAGAAAGATAACCTATGATCGTATAATAGTGAGTTGACAACCTATTGAGCAAAACAAGGGAGGTAATTGTGTTATTATTTCCGGTGTAAATGAGTTTTAAGTGTGAGAATGACACCTATGATCGTATAATAGTGAGTTGACAACCTATTGAGCAAAAGACATAGAAATAATTATATCTTGACTTTCTTAGAAAATATGAAATTGTAACTTTAATGTAAAATATAGGATATTTTTTTACGTTATTATAAGGTTCCGTTTCACTAACCTGATCATTTCCATACCCTCCAATGGTTGGAGGTTCCACTCCGAATGGATTGGTAACAGGACTTGGACAATAATATCCCACTTTACACGGACCTGTTTCAACGGAACTTCCCTCCTGACAGTAATATCCAGGGGTACAGGGAGCGCAGTCAGTGTTCACGTCTGCTGCCCCAACAGTTTTACGTATGGTTCCTACTGGACAGTTGATCTCTTCTGAGGTTGCTGTAAAAAAAAATAAAAATAAAAAATTTGGGACTAACATATGGTACAATTCTAGTTCAATAATTTATTTGCACAGATGTCCTTAGAAATATGAGAAAACTGGAGGACCCAGAGAAAACCCACGAGGCTTGACCCAATTAAAGACCTTATGACCTAAATCGCTCTAACTTGACCACTCCAGCACCCCAATCCAATGTTTGCGTGAGCACAAGAAACAGGAAGTCAAATGTCAAAGGAATAACATGACCAGTTCTCCTTGTTAAATGTATTTTACCTCAAATTAAAGGGGCTGCAATGCATGTATTGTTTCTCATTTACCGACAGCTCTTCACATATATCTCTGTAATTCTAGGCTTTTTCATGTCAATCCCCCATGTGCATTTCCATGCACGATTATTTGTATTTCCATGTGTATGGAAAGAAATCCCTGAAAAGTTTTGGGAATCCCACGTAAATGATGTGAGAAGTGAGGATTTCTCTTTACAGCATGAATCCTGTCATTGGCTTTTTATAATAACACCATTTCAAATATTCTGCCATTTGAAAGCTGAATAAGCAGAAACAAGAGTGGTTAGTGGAAGAGAACCTCTGTTTATATGCTAGAAAATTAACATCCAGAGAGAGAGGGAGAGATGGGGTTTAACATCCACTCGACACAAACTAGGTCATTTCGGGAATAACATATGGTTTAATTTTATTTCAATAATACACTTGTGTGTAGGGGTCTTTAGCAGTGGGAGGAAACCGGAAGATCCGGAGAAAACCCATGAAGTTGGGTAAACATCCAGTTGGGCACGCCTGTGCACACTTCATGCAAATCATTTTTGTAGAAACAGTCGCATTACATTTTAGACTGACTTTTTCGCCAGCGAAACGCGTACATGGAAAGTAGGCCTTACCTTCGGGGCAATATTTTCCCACGGTGCAATCTGTTGCCTCGGAAACAGCCTTCAATCCTCCAACACAGAATTTTCCTGCAGGACATTTCTTGGAATTCAACATGGCTTCCTCGGACGTAGTGGCATTATCGCAGTAATAACCTGGTTCACAGACTTTACATGATGACTGACCAGGCTTTGTATAAAAACCAGTTCCGCAGTCGGTCGGATTGATTGATTCACGGATACAAAATGATCCTCCGGGGCAAGGGAGACAATCCGATTCACTTTTAGCTGGATCTCCTGAAATAATTTAATATAAATTTTCATTGTATTCACCAAAAATCGCAATAACCTAATTTATCTTTTTAATCACTTAAAAATCTTTGTATTCTATATTCTCATTGAAAATTACGATGGTTACAGATTTAGATTTAATTGTCATTTCTGTAATCCATGTACCCAAAATGTTCAACAATATTTTTTGAGAGAGATCGCCTATCTGCAAACATTTTTGATCAAAAAATATTTTAATTTTGGTCCTATAAAAACTATAAGATTGTCATTAGATGTACCATCAGAGTTTGGTACAAGGAGATGAGATTTTAAATTTAAATTTTTGATAAAAGAAATAATTCAATTTTTGTTTATAAATTTTGTTAAAAATCAAATTTTTGTTTACAAATTTAGCTCACAATTTAGTTTATAATTTTTTGTTTACAAATTTAGTTTAAAATGTATTTTTATAAATTTTGTTTATAAATTTTGAATGTGTTACTTACCTGGTCCTATAAGATTGTTTGTGTTACCTACAGAGCTCGGTACGACTCCCCACGGCATGTACGTACCAGTGGGACACGCCTCGACAATACCCACACCAAACTCACAATAATGGGCTACAAAAACAAATAAAACAATGACTTAATTGATAAAACATAAAATTCACACCATTTTCAGATTAAATATCCCTATTTATAAATAATGTGTCAAGTAGGGGGTGATTATAAAGAAGAAATTTGAGAGACATGGTTCAACATCCACTCGACATAAAGTGGGGAACATCGGGACTAACATGTGGTACAATTTTATTTCAATTTTCTTGCACTTAAAGTTGGGGGGGGGGGGGGGGTCAGTAGAGGGATGAAGAGTAAAACTACGATGTTGGGCAGACGCCTCTAATCCTAGTCACAATCAAGCTTAGGACTAACATGTGGTACAATTTTATTTCAATAATTTTCTTGCACTTGGGGAGGGGGGGGGGGCAGTAGAGGGATGCAACCATTACCAGACGTGGAGTAAAACTACGATGTTGGGCAGACGAATCGACTCCTGGTCACAATCAAGCTTAGGATCGAAGCCACGAAACCTTACTGAGAGACGTTATGATCTAAAGCATGTGTGTTAAATAACACAACCACACTTCGGTATATTTTAACATGGATTATGCCCTGAAGAATTAACGATGATCAGTAAATTTCGCGACAGATTGATCGGTTCTCAAACAACTATTTCATTGGTTCCATTTTATGCACCATCCAAATAACTGACATTTCAGAATTATCAAAGTTTAATCTATTTCATTCTTACCTTGTGTACAGTGTACACAGTCACTGAGAGCTGATTTACCATAGAAAGCGTTGTACGTTCCATTAGGACAGCCATATTGAGATGCAAACTTGGTTCCCGCAGGACAATAATATCCAGGAGGACAGAGGTCGGTTGGTGCTGCTTCACCACCTGAATATAATAACACAGAATATTTATTGCTAAATCAATACGTCTTTTACCATTGCCAACAATTTATTTGTCCCCTATATACCCCAACAATTTACAATATTATGTCACCTAACAGCCCCAACCATTCACAATATATCTCATCTACCAGTCCCAAAAATGTTCAACACATGTCATTTACAAGCCCCAATAATTTATAATACTATGTCACCTTATGGCTCAAACAATTTACAATATTATTCACCTAACAGTCCCAAAAATTTACAATATTATGTCCAAATTCTAAAATCGCCAGTTGACTCAATCACAAACTTAATGATCTTAAGCCAACACATAGAGCCTTCCAAACCCCTTAAAAAAACAAATAAAAAAAGATTTTAATTTGATTGGAAATGAAATGAGGTTTAACGTCCTACCGTTCTGCTCCGACTGGGCTAATGAAGAGGGGCATACGCCATACAGTGTACTATGAGTGTCATTTTTTGCCCAGACAGCGGCGCTATGGCCTACTCTTATATTGAATTCCAACTGTCAAAAGATCTTTTACATGCACACCAATGTGTACATGGGACCTCAGTTTTTCATCCCATCCGAACAACTAGACAGCTGCACTTGTCAGGCCCTCCAAAATTCGATTGGAATTTACACCAAATCAAACACGCACTATTTAAAGAATCCGATTCTGGCGAGAGTCTAAATTTGGATTTGCTTCAGTCAAACCGGTTTTAATATTGATAAACTTACCGTTACAGTAGTAGTTAGGTAGACACGTATCACACTGATTCTCAGCGTAAAGATCGGAACGATTGGAGAAAGTGCCAGCAGGACATGGATAACGGTCTGGTGATGGCGTCTGTAGAGGACAGTAATGACCTTGTTTACACGGCTGGGGAGGGTTTATTGTTACACCTGTAATATATAAAATAATAAAATTATTCCCACATACAAACTGTGTGATTTGATGATATAGTTGGAGTAAAAAACATATTCGAACAAATTTATCTATGAAATTATTGCATTTATATTGTGCGTAGGTGGAAAGCTGGAGGACCTGGAGAAAATCCTACGAGGTTGGTCAAACTACCCTACTCATTGTCACGTACAACCAGGGAATCGAAACCACGGATATCAGAAGGCCATCTTTTCCCTGTAAGATCACAACATCAATGTTGATTTAAATTGACAAATAATTTGTGTTTTCAATGTCGAAGACTGTGGATGATATTGAGTTAGAGACTTAGCTACTTTATCATTTAGCTACTTTAACATTTTACCATAACTAGAGAAGTTTCTTGATTGGAATTCATGTGTACTTACCTGTACCCCAATCACAGTAAAAGCTGAGTGGACAAGCATCACATTCATCAGATGAGGTGAGATTTGTTCTACCTGTAACCGTACCAGGTAAACAGGGAAACTGATCAGCTGTTATTGTACCTGGTGGACAGTAGTGACCTGAAAAAACAATTTAAATATTGCTCATTGATAAATTAATTAATTTGAAGAAATGAAACGAAACCAAGGGTTCTATTTATGTGCACAAACTTGACTAATGAAGATGGGTCTGGGAAGGAGGGAGGGAGGGAGCAAGTTTGTGAGAGAGGGGGAGAGAGACAGAGAGTTTTCTTATCTCAACCAAACCTGGATTGAAGCTCCTAATCAAAATCTTACATAATACATCATTAAATATTGTAAGGATAATGTTTGTTTAACTTCCTGTTTCATTGCTTCTTTCACCAAAATAGATGAGAATATATATTTAACATTTATCAACATGTCCATACATATACAATATACATTCTGAAAAAGATCTAATCTTCTGATTGGCTGAACACTTACCTTCTTTACATGGTAAAGTAGAAGCTATTTGATTGGCTAAAGGACATGCAAAGCCAGGTTCACAACGATGGCAGTTGATTGGATGACCTGTTCCATTGTCAGGGTTATAGGTGCCAGGGTCACATGGTATCGGGGCTACGGTGGGTTCAGCCTGGGTACCGGCAGGGCAATATGCTCCCGCTGGACAAATATCACACTGTGTGGCATCTAAAAAAAAAAATATACAAAACAAATTCTAACAATTGCTTACAGACTATCAAGTTCCATTCCTTACCATACAAGTTTTTATTCAGATATTCAGAGCCGAAGTTGTGAAAATAATTAGGAAGCTATTGCGACAGACACCCATAGTCAGGCATCTTTATTTTGATGCCCACTAAAAATATTTACTAGAGTGTCATGGGTTAATTTTATGCCAACTATGAACAAAACATCCAACTTACAAATGAACTCAGGTCGAAATATCGTCAAACCCAGGACTTCCTGGTTAGTGTGGCAGCGCCTTATTCACTGAGGCAGCGTGGTTCCCTAATGAAACTCGAAACAGAACATTAAATTCACAAATTAACTTACTTTCTAACCCGAGTTGGCTACTGTATGTCCCGACAGGACAGGAGTTCTGGAAACCGGATCCTTGACCTCCCGTACAGTAAAATCCGGCTGGACAATTCTGACCATCTGTCGCTGATCCTTGTACACAGAATTTAGTTGCTGGACACGAAACGCAAGCGGAATCACTGGTAGCATTCTTTTTATCGTTGTATGTCCCACCTGGTAGAGAGATAATTCAGCAAATTAAAACACATATCACAATAGCTTGATAGATAAAAACAAGAGAAACCGAGTCAAAACGTCATCAGAAATAAACTTTTAAGTAAATTGTATTCCATATAATTGTGATAGGAGAGCAAATGTTGGGATTGTTAATTCTCATATTATGCAGTAATTGTTGTGATTCTGGTGGGTGGGGTTGGTTATGATGTCTAGGACAATGTCTTCATGTTAGACTGATGATGGAACAAGTTCTGCAAAGTATTGGGGATTGAGGGTAGCTGGAATAAGCTCTTCAGGTCATTTGAGAGGAACAGTGTCTTAAGTTATTGGGGCTGATGGTGGATGGATGGAACAGTGTCTTCAAGATATTGGGGCTGATAGTGGATGAAACAGTGTCTTCAAGGTATTGGGGCTGATAGTGGATGGATGGAACAGTGTCTTCAAGTTATTGGGGCTGATGGTGGATGGATGGAACAGTGTCTTCAAGTTATTGGGGCTGATGGTGGATGGATGGAACAAGGTCTTCAAGGTATTGGGGCTGATAGTGGATAGATGGAACAAGGTCTTCAAGGTATTTGGGCTGATAGTGGATGGAACCGTGTCTTCAAGTTATTGGGACTGATGGTGGATGGATGGAACAAGGTCTTCAAGGTATTGGGGCTGATAGTGGATGAAACAGTGTCTTCAAGGTATTGGGGCTGATAGTGGATGGATGGAACAATGTCTTCAAGTTATTGGGGTTGATGGTGGATGGATGGAACAGTGTCTTCATGTTATTGGGGCTGATAGTGGATGGAACAATGTCTTCAGGTTGTTGGGGTTGATGATGAATGGTGGATGTAACAATGTCTGGAAGTTATTGAAACCTATGGAGGATGGAACAATGTTTTCAGTCCAGCATCAATTCCTGTTTCATTCAAACATTTAATACAAAACATGTTGGATTACCATATCGTGGAATTGTAATTAAAACGAATATTAGAATTTTATCCAATGCAGGTTCATCAATTAATCATATAACAGCCATTGAGATGCAGATGCCCTGTTCAGATGCTGAGTGCCAAAAACCTGAGCCCTGTTTTGATGCCAAAGCCGAGAACATTGTTAACTGTAATTACAATATTGACGTGTTGTCATTCAATATTTATAGTTTCTAATTATATGTGACATAATGTTTACTTCTGATGTAGTGAACGCATGCCCAGTCTTGACAATCAGATTAACTTTAGTTTCCGATATATCTGGATGCTTGGGCAACTTCTGTTGCTAGGGGTGCAATCTTAGTTCTGTGTTTTACGTATTGGAATGTGGACATGTAATTCATCTGTAATTGATGAAACCTGGTGTTGATAGTATATTTTATAATTTGTGAATAAACAGAGGTACCTGGACAGGGATACTTTGTTCTCATTGGTGTTCCCTGTAGACAATAATGGCCTTCTGGACATAAAAACGTACTAAAATCTTCTACACCGGGACCTTCACAATAAAATCCTGAAAACACAAAACAAATTGCATTTAAACAAAGAGTCGACCAGCCAATAAATTCAATCTGCAATTGCGACGCCAAGTTGTTGGGGACTACTATATGGTTATTTTCTCCCTCGCTAAATGTGATAATTTTATCCAGGCGGAAGGGTTTAATCCATCTTCAATAGAAGGCTTGATCTCGCTTTAACTCCGTACATCTTATCAAGGCCTTCATGAAGTACCCTACATTTCTCGGCACTAATTCCGATTGGTTCCTGACCATGTTGGGGACCTCTCAGATTCCTCAATAGAAAATATCATCGCAAATACCAAGTTTATGGTGGTATAATTTTATTCCAATAATTAGCTTGTGCATAGGAGTCTTTAAGCAGTGGGTGGAAACCCACGAGGTTAGGCAGGCGAAACTAATCCTTGTCATGTACAAGTGTTGAATAGAAACCAAGCCACATGATCTAACCAAGCCTTATGATCTAAAGCTGCCTCACATTACAGACCACTCGGCCTCTCAATCAGGCAGTAAAATATACACCGATGTATAGGTCCTACCTGCTGGACAAGCTACACATGCTGCCAAACTTGTTGAGGCGTTAAACAGGTTGTATGTTCCAGCTGGACACGGATAAAACTCTTTCCCATCACACCATCCACCCTTAGCACAGGCTCCAGATGGTGGTGCTGCCTCCGTTGATCCAGCTAAACAGCGAAATCCATAATCACACACGGTACAGGAAATGGCTCCACCTGCTGAGTAAGTTCCTGCTGGGCATTCGGTTCTCTTGGCAACTGTAAAATATAAATTGATGACATAAACAACATAATCTGATAAATATGCTAAATAAAATGAAATGGGAGAGAGAGAGAGAAATGGGGTTTAACGTCCACTCAACACAAACTAGATCATTTCGGGACTAACATATGGGTCAATTTTATTTCAATAGGGGGGTCTTTAGCAGTGGGAGGAAACCAGAGGACCCGAAGAAATGAAATGAAATGTGGTTTAACATCCTAGTGTTCTTCTCCGTATGAGCATACACCATACAATGTGCTATGGGGGAAATTTTGCCCGCTCAGCGGCACTATCGCCAACTCTTATATCAAATTTCAGCTGCCAAGGGATCTTTTATGTGCACGCCAATTTATACATGGGACCTGGCTTTTTCGTCCCATCCGAATGACTACACAGCTTTCTTTGTCAGGCCCACCATCCTGCACCAATGACAAGGGGGCAAACGACACCAGAAAATCCCAACGAAGTTTCTCAGCCAATGCAGAGATTGAACATGCGACCTCCAAGCTAGCAAGTCAGCGTCTTGCCCCCTTAGCCACCATGGCTCACGACAAGGAGAAAACCCACGAGGTTGGAGAAATGAAATGGGGTTTAACTAACATGTAGTAAATATTTATTCAATAATATGCTTGTGGGAGGAAACCAGAGGTCCAGGAAGATGGATCTGCTTCTTTTCATATACAAAAATAGGATCAAAGGGGCTATACTATATACCGGAAAACACCGGAAAACAACCGGAAAACACTGGAAAACTACCGGAAAAACACTATATACCGGAAATCACACTAAATACCGGAAACCACCCTAAAAAGGTAACCCGGAGAAGGGCTATACTATAAACCGGAAACTAACCCTAACCCTAACCCAGCACACAGAGGACCAGACTCCCGGTTACCTATTTAGGGTGCCAGTCTCCGGGTTACCTATTTAGGGTATTTTCCGGTATTTAGTGTGTTTTCCGGTTTTCAGTATAAAATGGTGTTTTCCGGTTGTTTTCCGGTATATAGTATTGCCGGGATCAAAGCCACACCAGATAACTCATTGACAGACCTTAAGAACTGAAGTAGACCAACTCAATTTTAATGTTCACTCATCACAAAATAAGCCATTTCGGGACTAACATATGATAAAAATTTATTAAATAATTCACTGTTTCGTTGGGGTCTTTGACAATGGAAGTAAACCAGAGGACCTAGAGATATCCAATAAAGTCGGCCCAACACCTTTTCACGTACACGTGTTGGATGGATACCACATCACTTGACTCAATGATATCATGCATATGTTAGAACACTCATCCTTTAAAGTCCACTCATCACAACCAAGGCCATTTTGGCACTAAGATGGGCTAAATCTTTATTCAATAATTTGCTTCTCGTTCATAGGGGCTCTTTAGAAGTTGGGGGATCAAGCAGAGGGCCCTACTCCTTATCACATATAAGAATGGGATTGAAACCCCACCACTCAAGTCACCAAAAGTTAAAGTTACTTATGAAATATGTTTCAAAAATTATCTTTGTTTTCTTATAAAGGATTGGAAAAGCTTAATTCTCCAAAAGTCAAATACGTACATTCAGGTGTCGGACAGTAATATCCAGCCTCACAACCAGTACAGTTGATTGCCCTGGCAGCACTATAATAACCTGGATCACAGAGTTGTGCCCCTTGATCTAAGAATGGACATCTATAGCTTTCATCACATGGTGTACATTGTTTAGCTTTGCCAAGAGAATATGTTCCTGCTGCACAAGGTGTTCTAAAAAAACAATCATAAAACACAGAAATTGGTGGTGGTGGTCAAAATTCTTTTTTTGAGAATTGGGTTCCATAAACTTAAATTTACTTAAAGGGGCAAGATTACTCTCATTAAGAAAACAAATGAAATGGCAGTGGTAAGCTGATACTGTTGACTTATGAACTTGGGCCTTACAATAATAATAATAATAATAATCACTAAAAGATATCACTACTAGTGTAAAAGCGTTGCTTTTTATAACACCCATCACTATTGAATACACAAACCTGGACAATATTTGTGTATATCATTCAATAGTCATGTTTTTAACTCTCATGTACAACATCTATCAATATTATATATCTAGACTAGGTGGTATCAGGTGTTCTAGATAGAGTTAGCATACCCTGTCTCATATACGACATCTATCAATACTATATATCTACACTAGGTGGTATCAGATGGTCTAGATAGAGTAAGCATACCCTGCATCATGTACAACATCATGTACAACATCTATCAATACTATATATTTAGAATAGGTGGTTTCAGATGCAGTTGTTCTAGATAGAGTAATTCTATCACGCATCAAGCTATAAAATATAAAACACATGTTGTAGTCCTACCTGCTGTCCGAGTTTGTTGTTGCACATTCGTAACCTGGAGGACAGTTAGTACATACTGATTGATTCCCCGGTGAAAACGTTCCTTCTACACAAGTTATCTCTAGATTCTGGGTTGTTACAGGACACGCTCTGAATAAAATAGAAAATAAATAATTACACAATCAAGGTCAGTTGTTGTGTCTTATCTGGTGTTCTTTGGTTTTTATAAAACTTTTCTTTTAAAATCACATAAAACTGCAAACAAAGAGTGTGGGGACCCTTCAGGAATAAATCTTATCGTTGAGCCATCCATTTTGATTCAGATACTTTCCAAATGACATATTTTTATCACTACCTCGATCAGTTTTTAAAAGCTGAATTATTTGTGACATGTACTCGCGTCTACTTCAAGATTAAAATGTTTAAGATCTGCAAAGTGTTCTTTAATTCACATTGGTCTATTTCATCACATTTCTTGCGAACTGACAAAACTGATATATTTAAGTATTGAGAATTATGCGTTTGACATTTGTGCTCTGTTGTTATCTCTGTGGCCATCAATCACGGCGGGCAGTGTGCTGTGAGAGAGAGAGAGAGAGAAATGGGGTTTAACGTCCACTCGACACAAACTAGGTCATTTCGGGACTAACATATGGTTTAATTTTATTTACATAATTCGCTTGCGCGTAGGGGTCTTTAGCAGTAGGAGGAAACCGGAGGACCCGGAGAAAACCCACGAGGTTGGACAGGCGACCCTACTCCTTGCCACGTACAACCGGGGAGTTCTATGAGAGACATTCGCTCGGACGCAGCTCTATGTCCTACTCGTACATCAAATTCCAACTGTCAAGGGTTCTTTTACGTGCACGTCAATGTGTACACAGGACCCTGTTTTTTTCGTCCATTTGAACGACTAGACAGCTGTCCCTTGCCAAGCCCTGCATCTCATAGAATATAGAAATACTTACTTTCCTGCTGGACAAACAGTACATGTTGTTTGTCCCCCTGTAGAATACGACCCAGGCCAGCACCGCGAGAATTCATCCGTTGTTGAATCAGGACAGGAGTAGCCAGACGGACATGATAAACATTCTGTTGATCCAGCACGTGAAAATGTTCCGGGTAGACAATCGGTGATTCCTGTACCATCAACATTCGGACATTTTTTACCAGCGGGACATTTTGTACAGACTGTAGCAGAACCGGTGGAATACGTGCCACTTGGACAATTTAATTCTAATGCTTCACTGAAAATACAAAAAAATACACAGTGTAAACCAGGGGCTGCCAGGCAGGATACGCCCACATGTTGCAAGAGATGGATAGAGAACAAGCTAAAAACAAAAACGATTTTTTGAACAATCAGGGGAAATAAAACAGAAAGTTATGGTCTGAAATGCGCAAATATCAAAAGAGACTGAGATTTTTGAAATATAAAGATATGTTTTATGTTTTATCAAAATTGGATAAAAATTGTGACCTCTAGAGGGTTCATAACCTTTGTATTACATACTTATATACACAATTTGCATACAAAGAACGTCCATATTCATTATGGCGGAATGGTGATATATCTAAACGTTTTTTAAAATCGGACAGAAAATTGTGACCTCTAGAGAATACACAAGCTAAAAATGTGATTTTTCGACCAATCAAAAGGAACCAAGATCTTTATGATAAAAACATGTTTTAAAGTTTTATCTAAATCGGATAAAAACTGTGGTCTCTAGAGGGCCCACAACCTTGATATCAAGGACAGGAGCGACAACAATATACGTCCACATGAAAATGTGGGCGCATATAAAATACACAACACAGTTTTAAAAAATAATACACAACACAGTGTAAAGCAATTCACAATACAAAAATGATTTCCCAAAATCTAAAATCATTTTCTTTTTTAAATGACAAGAATAAAAATGAAATTAAAAACAAAACAATTTAATTATTTAAACCCAACAATATGATCAACAGGTATTAACTGATCAAATCATCTCTTGTTGTGTGAAACATAAAAACTTGTCATAGAACAAACCATCAAACATCGTTAAAATAAAAATATTGTGAATAGAAATGTTATCTTCAGTAGTTAAAACCATAACATATACTTACATGGAAGAACAATTTATTCACATTTTGAAGCAATCGGATTAAAATACAGATCTATATTTCGTTTTGTTTTCGGTTTTTTTTTAATACTTTTGATGGCCCCTACTACATAAAGATCTGACTAGATGTATTGGGAGTTCATGTCACGGATCAAACGACTGGCTTTTGACCCTATGGTGTCAGACATTTGATTACCTAATCAGTGTTGATGTTTCCAATAGGATACCCACAGTTCCGTGCATTGCATGCCAAAAACTTGCTGCAACAGACCGTTTGATTGGTTAATCCCTCACATCAACCAGAAAGCGGGTTATATAACAACTGTTCCAGATCCTGGTGTAGTAAGGACATATAAAACGAAATTTTGAACTATAAAAAACGAAATGAAATAGGATCTGTGTTTTAACCAGATTGGTTTTGAAGAGTATTCTATCATTTACTTGAAAATGTTGAGGTAAACATCGTCAAAAGAAATTAGTAATTGTTCTTCCATGAGTACCTATCCTATCCAATTTCTAAATGCCTCTAAACGATTGTTTCAGTAATTTGGAGAAGAGAATGAAAATTGAGTAATAAATAAACTTACTCTGTTTCAGGACAATATTTTCCGGTTGGACATGGAGTACAGATGGTTTCCCTGACAACGGAGTATGATCCCGCTGCACATGCCACGATAGTTGTAGGGTCTGTGTTGTCAGGACAACTGTAACCACGGGGGCAGACGGTACAGTTTGTAGAACCAGGTGAACTAAGGTAACCTAAAATCACAAAATAACTTTACTTCACACAATAAAATGAATATCAAAGAACCTACAGTAGTACACAGGTCACAATTCTATGGAATACAATTATTGCTTATTACTGAGTGACATTTATACAAAGGCTGATCTCAAGTCAATTATTTCAACGGTTATATATACAAACGCCATGCTTCAGTCAGTTGCTTCAACCTCCATACAAAGGCCGTCCTGAAGTCAAATGCTTCAACCTCCATACAAAGGCCGTCCTTAAGTCAAATGTCTCAACCTCCATACAAAGGCTGTCCTTAAAGTAGCTAAGTCTCCAACTCAATATCATTCAAAATCTTCCACATTGAAAACACCAATTATTTGTCAGTTTAAATCAGCATTGATGTTGTGATCTTACCGGGAAAAGATGGGCTTCTGATATCCAATATTTAAGACAAAATAAACATTTTACCATTAGTACACGAATCGTGTACCACAATGCGTTTCAGTGTCATTTTTAACAAGGGACAAGAAAGAACGAGACTAGAGATTCCGTAAGTCATGCCAAGCGCTGACGCAATATTCTTATATGGAGAGCATGCGCAATAGACTGGTATAACCAGACGCTATAGAGATTGGTATTCGACTGAGACTTCTGGCGTATTTCGCCGAACATAACTGATTTGAAATAAGAGTAAAAACTGAAACGATAGAATGTAAATCAGTTCATATACATTCAGAAAACATTAATGTATGCGTTGCGACCCATTTGTGTCAACTTCTAGGTCCCAAATATTAGCGATTTAGCTCCTTTAAGTGAAACGTTTAAATCTCCATACAAAGGCTGTCAAAACCAACATTTCAACCTGCTTACAGAGGCCGCCGTGAAGTCAAACAATAAAAGAAATGAAATGGGATTTAAAGTCCTACTGTTCTGTTCCGACTGGGCTCACGAAGACGGGCATATGTCATACAGTGGAAGCAAGGGATTATTGAACCAATTATATAATATACGTAATATTTACCGATATCACAGCTAATGGGTGCGGCTGTTGTTGTCGGACATTGTGATCCTCCGGGACATTGTACGCAGGCTGTAGTGGATGATTCCAGATTATAATATCCTAAACTACAGGCTGAAGGGGCCGTTGACGTACTGGCACAATAATAACCTAAAATAACACAATATCATATTATAATACACTAAACTACAGGCTGTTGGGGCCATTGAGATACTGGCAAAATAATAACCTAAAATAAATACAATATCATATTATAAAACCCTACACTACATGGTATACCAGTACTCGCACAATAATAACCTAAAATAACATAATATCATATTATAAAACCCTAAACTACACGGTATACCCATTCAATAATAACCTAAAATAACATAATATCATATTATAAAACCCTAAACTACACGGTATACCCACTCAATAATAACCTGAAATAACATAATATCATATTATAATGCCCTACACTACACGGTATACCCGGTCAATAATAATCTGAAATAACTCAATATCATATTATAATAACCTACACTACACGGTATACCATATTATAAAACCCTAAACTACACGGTATACCCGGTCAATAATAACCTAAAATTACTCAATATCATATTATAAAACCCTAAACTACACGGTATACCTGCTCAATAATAACCTGAAATAACATAATATCATATTATAAAACCCTAAACTAAAGGAAATAAGGTACATGTGAAAGAAAACATCAGACAAAAAAATTTGTTAGATTACCGTTCTTTGAATCAACACATATTAAACTTTATAGGGCTCCAGGATTTCTACATGTATATTTTAATTATTTTAAAATTAGATTTATTGGCTACACAAAGTTGAACCTTCTCCAAATCAACATATAATAAAATAGGATAAACCATCAAATACCTGCTGGACAGTTTGTACAGGCAGTGGCTCCACCTAGCGAATAAGTGCCAGACGCACAATTTTGCTCGGCAGATGTACTACAGAATTTACCAGCTTGACAGTTTGTACAGCTTCCGGCTCCAGATAGAGCAAACTGTCCAGTTGAACAGGGGATTTCAGCGGAGGCACCTTCGGGACAATAGTTTCCAGTTGTACATGAGGAACAGGATATGGCTGAAAGATATACAAATAGAAAGAATCTTAGAAAATAAAAGTATAAAAATATAGCTTGCTACCTCTCATAATCCCAGGGAGGCAGGGTACTATAAATAATCTAGAATTATTTCATTATTCAAACAATCTTCATTAGTGGAAAGGAATGGAACAGGGTTTAATTTCTTGTCAACACATTGCCTCAATCATTTTCTGGCATAGGTGACATTGCATAATTTTGCCCAGGCAGCAGCATTTGCAGGTACAGTTCCTCAAATTCCAACAAACAAGGGATTCTATGTACACCTTTAGCCTATCCTTGGCAAGTGGAAGGTTGGGATTGAAACATCCTGATGGTTCTTCATAACCCACGCTGGGATTCAAACCCCGAGAAATATCCGCAGTAATTTTACTTAGAGGTCGAATTGTTCCTTCAAGACATAGACCACAGACGCTGACACCCAATTGTACTTACATGCTGCGGGCCCAATTCTTCCATCAAATATTTAATAGGGGCCATAGATGATCACACCCAATTGTACTTAATCCTACAGGGATAAATATTCTTCATGACATTAAATAGGGGCCTCAGACAATCACACCCAATTGTACTTACATGCCACAGGGATAAATGTTCCTTCAAGATATTTAATAGGGACCACATTGTATGTACTTACATCCTATAGGGCTAAATGTTCCTGCAAGACATTTTACAGGGGCCACAGCTGCTGAAGGACATTTATAACCTCCAGGACATGTTGTACAAGATGTCTGACCAGCTGTTGAATATGTATCTGAAATAATTCAATAAAAACTTTGTTAAACATATAAATAATTTTAAGACAATGCTTTAAATAGGGGGCGGGGGTCCCACCAAAGCGGCTGGTAAGTAAAAATAGTGGTGTTTCATGATTGGATGAGTGGTAGGTTAGAATAGTGGTGTTTCATGAGTAATTTTGCATGGAGAGAGTGGCACTTCCTACAAAATTTCTTCAAATTTGTGCGATTGCGAAATTTATACCGAAAGTAATGAATTTAAAACTGATAATCACCAATAATTTAATATTAAAAATTACCAATAATTTAATACTGATAATCACCGTTAATTTAATAACGATAAATCACCAGAAATTGTAATACTAATTATCACAGGAATCGAACATGGGACCTCCAGGTTAGCAAGCCACCAAGCTGTTTATCTAAGTGTTACATAATGTATGTTTAAGTTGCTGTATATCAATGAAGCATGATTACATGGGTATGTTTAAGTTGCTGTTAATCAATGAAGCATGATGACATTTATAGAGGTATGTTATCTGTGAGATATATCAGTATATACACAATAGATGATCAATATACCATATAAATATTCTACCAACAATAATAAGATATCTACATGTATATACTATTACTACAATGTTTCTCTTATAGTAAATTTATATTACTATTAAACAGAAATTTACTTCTATATGTCCTATAAGGATTACATAACACAGACTAAGTATATATCACTATTGAACAGTCTTCTAATTATTATATACTACTACTATATTGTACAGGTCAGCATATACTTTAAAGCAGAAATATTGGTATCAAAGATGCATTATGTAAGATTTAGACACAGAGCTGGACGTTCTTGCTATAATAGTTATATTAAATGTATTATGTAAGATTTAGATAAAAAGTTAACTTTCTTCCTATAATAGTTTAAAAGTTGATAATGAAAAAGGAATGCATTGAAAATTTCAAATTACTTCAATCTGAGTGAAGTAATGACTGTTTGGAGAATATCAGTCTTGATTTTCATTGCTACCGTTGTTATATTAATAAACAAAGTCTCAATTATCCATTTTTAAATTAAATTATTAAATAGTGATTGTGTTTAAATCCATTCAAAATCACAACCATCCGAGTCTAAGAGTTGATTATAGGCTCGTCATGTGAATAAATGTCTAAATAATAATTCATATAACATTTGAAGCCAAAATAACGACCTACAATACACAGATTTAGCTCTTACATAATGCATCTTTAATCCATATACAACTCTAATTATATATAATCATGTCCAATTTTTACATAGTGTGGAAAAAACGTAATGTATAATGATGGCTATTTACAGCTTACTGTATCATTTAAATGAAATTAAATGAAATGGGCTTTAACGTCCGACTTGGCTAATGAAGACGCGCATACGCCATACAGTGTTATGAGGGACATTTTGCCTGGACAGAGGCACGACAGCCTTCTCTTAAATCGAATTCCACCTGTCAAGGGATCTGTATCATATAACATCCAGCAAAGAGAAAAATGGGGTTTAACACAAACTAGGTCATTTCGGGACTAACATAGTGGGGTTTTTTAGCAGTTGGAGGAAACCAGAGAAAATCCACATGGTTAATAAATTCTCACACGCAAGTGTGGGATCGAAACCAAGCTACTGGACTCAATAACAGACCTTATAAAAAGTAAATATACTAACTTGATGGACAGTTGCTAGGAGCAACAGTTGTCTGGGGACATTGACTACCAGCTGGACATTGAATACACGTTCCGCCACCTAGCAACGAATAATATCCACTGCTACAATCAGTGGGATCAGATCTGCAATAGAGAAATTGATAAAGAAAAGTATTCAGACATTTTAAATAGAAACAAGTTCAAAATCTTATATTACACAGTAGGAATCAGGGCCAGGGATTTAGACCTTATGGGAATACCCGGATCATTTTAGATTTTGGAAGCCCAACAACTCAGAAGTTTAATAACATGACAAATAAAAAAATTGAACTAAAATGTTGGAAAGAAATATGTGTTAGGTCATTAATATAACAAGCAGTTGCCTTGCAAGATACGCCCACATCTTACATGAGAACACACTAAACAGAAAAGTGATTTTCGCAAAATAAGGGGCCATAATCCATGAAGTTAGGGACCAATACATGCCAATATCGAGCACCAAATCCCCCCCAAAAAAGAAGAGAAATGAAGAAAAGAGAGAAGTGAAGAATAATTACGTTGGATTGTTGCATTCTTTTCCTGCAGGACACTGTAGACAGACAACATTGTTAACATCACTGATTTCATCTGAAAAAACACAATAATTATAATTATTCCAATAAATTAATCATCATCAATTAAACATACATTATGCAAGAGCTAAATCTGTCTATTGCAGGTCTTTCTTTAGGCCTGAAATGTTATCTAAATTATTAATTAGACATTAATTAACCTATCCAGGTCATAATCAACTCTAGATGGCATCGCTAGCCTGCAATCTTTAGTGGATTATGAGCCGATTTACTGCATAACATTCCTTCACGATTTAACGATTAAATGGATAATCGAGACTATGCGGTTTTTCGTACTGACTTTAGTAATGATGATCAAGGCTAGCCGGAAATTTCAAACGCTTAGTTCTCGGTTCATAGTGGATCAATTTGAATGAAATTTTCAGCAAATTGCCTTTACATTATGTAGTTTTTAACTATTATAGTGAGAACTGCCAACTCGTTATCGAATCTCCCATAATGTATCTTTAATTAATCATCATCAATTAATGATACATTATATATATAATTCTGTAAGATTAGATAAAGAGCTGGCTGTTCTTGTTATAATAGTTCAAACATAGATAATGAAAAATGAATAAATTGAAAATTTCATTTAAATTACTTTATTCTGTGTGAAATTCTATCTGTTTGAAGATATAGCGTGTTTAAATCTCCGCCATCTAATGGTCTAGAGAGTTGATTGTAGGCCTGTCATGTTAATAAATGTCTAAATGATAATTTATGTAAGATATGTGACCTGTAGAGTGTCCACCGACAAATTATCGATGGACGGACAGGGACGACGACAATATAAGTCCACATAAAAATGTTGGCGTATTATAAGTATTTCATATGTACACATGGGCGTGCATGTAAAAGATCCCTTGACAGCTGGGCACAATTTCCCTCATAAAATATGGTATAGCATATGTTCGTCTTCATCAGAACAGTAGGACATTAAACCCCATTCCAATTCTGAAGTTAAAGTTCATGTGATTATAGATCTACGTGTGACGTCACATCATACAACCTCGACAGCACGTGTGTTGTTTACATCTGATGTAGTAACACAAACTGATCCAGCAGATTTTACGCCTTCACATACTATTTTATTTTGTACTTACTTGATGAACAGAGGGTACATATATCACTACCCAGTGGTGCAACATAACCTTGTGTACAGGCTACAGGTGTTGAGGTGGCGTTTAAACAACTAGAACCAGCAGGACAATCTTGACATCCACCAGAACCTAAAATATAAATACAAACATTTTAAAATCACAAAACACTTTCATACTGTGTGCAGAGGAGAGGATTTTGTCACAACAGCAGCATTTCTTCCTTGAACAATTTAAAGATAACAAAATCGGGCGAGATAAGACAAAAGAAAACAAGCGGAGGCTACCCTCAGTCCTGCCCCACCCCCATCCCTGAACCCAAGAGAGAAAATTTGAGGAACACATAAATCCAAAAAAATAACAAATCACAGGTGAATAGGGAGAGGGAGGTTTAGAGAGGTTTAACATCCAGTCAGAAACAAACCAGGTCATTTGAAGACTAACAAATGGTTCAATTTTATTACAATAATTCACTTGTGCGAAACAGGAGCTAATCGGAGTACCAGGAGAAAACCCATAAGGTTGAACAGGTAACCCTACTCCATGCCATGTACAAGTGAGGAATCAAAATATTTCAGTCACCCAACCATTTCACTAAACTTTATTATCTTCCAACATTCATCTTATGTTATTGCTTTTAATGAAAACCGATTCCTATCAAACAAACTCACCAACTGACGAGGAATATTGTCCTGGTGAACACGGAAGACAGGAACCTAATCCCAGGGTGCTATAGTAACCAGCATCACATGCAACAGGTGCTCCACGATTTGGACATTTTGATCCAGCTGGACATTCCTGACACGAAGACTGACCTGAAATAAAAATCAATTAAAACAATAAACAAAATCAATATTTCACGACTGTAATGAAATATTTGTTTGTGTGATTATGAAAATCTGGGGAGAGAGAGAGAGAGAGAGAGAGAGAATTGGCTTAAACATCCCCTTGACACAAACCAGGTCATTCTTGGACTCAAATATGGTTCCATTTATTTTAAAAATTCAATTGTGCGTAGGGGTCTTTAGCAGTGGGAGGAAAACGGAGGACCCAGAGAAAACCCACAAGGTTGGACAGACGACCCTACGCATGTGATTGATACTCTTTGAAATGTCTGAATAAATTAGCAATTTCATTGCTTTATCCAAGTACCGAACACCCATAACCAGCGGCTGCCATGCAGGATATGCCCACATTTCCCAAGAAATGGATAGAGAACAAGCTAAAAATAAACGCGATTTTTTGTACAATCAAGGGCAATAATCCAGAAAGTTACAGTCTGAAATGTGCATATATCAAAAGGAACTGAGATCTTTGGGATATAAAGATATGTTTTAAGTTTCATCAAATCTGATAAAAATTGTGACCTCTAGAGGGTTCACAACCTTTGTATTACACACTTCTACACAATATCGAAAGGAACCGAGATCTTACGGTGATAAACCTATATTTCAAGTTTCATTGAAATCGGATAACAATTGTGACCTGTACAGTGTTCACAAACAATTGTGGACGGACGGACGGACAGGGGCGACGACAATATTTTATGTGGGCGTATAAAAATTGTTCATTGAATGAAGCCATGGTGGCTCAGTGAGTAATACACTTGTTCACTGGCCTGGAGGTCTAAGGTATGCGCCTGGTTTTCGCCACGATATTTCCTCGGGATTTACCGGCATGGTTTCCTCTTGTCAGTTGTGCAGGACAGAGGGCCCAGCACAGGTGTGTAGTTATTCAGATGGTACAAAAAAACGAGATCCTGTGTACACATTTGCATGCATGGAAAAGAACCCTTTCCAGATGGAATTCAATATAAGAGCAGGCGGTAGTGCAGCTGTCCAGGCAAAATTATCCCCCAAAGCACACATATGCTCGTCTTTATTAGCCCAGTCGGTGCAAATCCATAGGATGTTAAACCCAATTTCATTCATTGTAATATTTTGATATTCCGTAGAAACAAGTGTCCCAATATGTACCTGTAGATGCTGTGTAACGTCCAACTGGACAGAGTTGTGGGGCTTGTGTCGGGTCCGTACAGGTGTGACCAATCGGACAATCTGTACAGGTAGAGGCTCCACCTAGTGAGTACTGTCCACTACCACATGTTGTTGGTGTACTTGTTCCATCTATTGGACACGCCTGACCCGCAGGACATGTTTTACAACTTGTAGATCCGGACACATCGGAATACTGACCAGCCGGACATTTCTGGAATAAAACAATAGCAAAGTAAATAAAGGGGAACAAGCAATATAGAAAGAGTTAGAGATGGGGTTTAACGTCCACTCGACACAAACTAAGTCATTTTGGGACCAACACATGGTTCAAATTTATATCAATAATTTGCTTTGATGTGTAGCTGTAGAGCAAACGGAGGACCCAGAGAAAACCCAGGAGATTGGACAGACGACCCTACTCCTTGTTACGTACAACCGGGAAATCGAAACCACGCCAGTTGACTCAATGACAGACCTCATAATCTAAAGAGCATGTTTCACCATTCATGGGTGCTGTACAACCGGGAAATCGAAACCACGCCACTCGACTCAATTACAGACCTTATAATCTAAAGAGCATGTTTCACCATTCATGGGTACTGTACAACCGGGAAATCGAAACCACGCAACTCGACTCAATTACAGACCTTATAATCTAAAGAGCATGTTTCACCATTCATGGGTACTGTACAACCGGGAAATCGAAACCACGCCACTCGACTCAATTACAGACCTTATAATCTAAAGAGCATGTTTCACCATTCATGGGTACTGTACAACCGGGAAATCGAAACCACGCCACTCGACTCAATTACAGACCTTATAATCTAAAGAGCATGTTTCATCATTCATGGGTACTGTACAACCGGGAAATCGAAACCACGCCACTCGACTCAATTACAGACCTTATAATCTAAAGAGCATGTTTCACCATTCATGGGTGCTGATAAAAGTATACGATGATGTAAAATGCACCAATTCTCCCTGGATCAGTTTGTGTCACTACATCCGATGTAAACAATGCACGTGCTATCGAGGTCTTGTGATATGACGTCACACATAGAACTTTAGTCGTCTTGTACAATGTTAAAAGGAGGTTTTCCAATAACCTCTGTGAAACCGATTGAATGAAATGTTTGAGATAATTAAGTCGTTGATTATCCGTTTATTAACTTACCGTACAATAGGATTGAATCAAATATTCGAGATTATCAAGTCGTTTATTAACTTACCGTACAATCAGAGGACTGAGTTTGTTCTATTTGATTATTATACGCTCCAGATGCACAATCTTGTTTGGGCGAGGTTCCTCCAACACAACTAGAAATAAAATATATATATAAAAATACATGTACGTTATTATACGTTCCAGACGTACAATCTTGTTTGGGCGATGTTCCTCCAACACAACTAGAAAATAAAATAAAATATATGAAAATACAAGTACGTTGAGTAGGGTCAGATATATTTCTGTGAAATGACTGGGCTAATGAAGATGGACATACACTATATATGACGAGGGAAATTTTGCCCAATCGTGTGCATGCCAATGTGTACACGTAAACTTGTTTCTTTCGTCCCATCTGGATAACTATACACTGTCTCGTGCCAGGCCCTCTGTCCTCCACCACTGGTAGAACCATGCCGCAAAATCTCGATGAACTCCACGCAAGCGAGCCAACATCTTACTCACTGAGCCATCACGGCTCCCCTTCGACAATATGAGATTTGCGAGAGAGAGAAAAATGGGGTTTAACGTCCACTCGACACAAACTTGGTCATTTCGGGACTAACATATGGTTCAATTTTATTTCAATCATTCGCTTGCGCGTAGGGGTCTTTAGCAGTGGGAGGAAACTGGAGAACCCGGAGAAAACCCACGAGGTTGGACTGTTGACTCAATGACAGACTTTATGATACAGGGCGCACGTGCTAACCATTCAGCCATCCAACCCCCCCTATGAGATTTGCATGTCCTACCAAAACACATACACAAGTGGACCTATGTTTTCCCAGACAATCCAAACAACTAGGCAACACTTTGCTCGTCAGTCCTGCCAGAAAATCCCGCATAAGGGCGGAATCGGCCAACCGGGCAGGAATAATCTCGAGATTCCAATTTCTAACAAATCTTAGAATTCAAATAAAAATTAAATGGGTTTAGTAGTTGCCTTAAAAAATGTAGAAAATTTCTTGGATTTATTTTCAAATGAAAAATTTACATATGAATAAAAGAGAGATAGAGAAATGGGGTTTCATGTCCAATCGATACAAACTAGGTCATTTCGGGACTAACATGGTTTAATTCTATTTCAATAATTTGAATGCAGGCAGGGGACTTTAGCATTGGGAGAGAGAAATAGAGAACCCAGAGCAAACCCACTATGAGGTTCACCAGTAGATCGTACTCCTTGTACTGTATAAGCTTGGGATCATAACCACATCATATGCTCTAAAGCTCTTGATCACCTATCCCCAACCCCTTTCAAATGGAATATTACATAAAATTAGAATAAAATGACATCAGTATATAATATTAATACGATCTGAGAGAGAGAGAGAGAGAGAGAGAGTGTTTAATGTCCACTCAACACAAACTAGGCCATTTCGGGACTAACATATGGTTTAATTTTATTTCAATAATTCGCTTGCGTGTAGGGGTCGTTAGCAGTGGGAAGAAACCGGAGGACCTGGAGAAAACCCACGAGGTTGGACAGGCGAACGATCTATGAGTTACTTAAATTACACATATTATGGTTTAAAATGAGGTCACAATATATAATATTATTACGGCCTCGATCACCCAACATAAAATTAGAATAAAACGCTGACACAATATATATTATTATTAAGTTCTATGATGTATTAAAATATACAGGTTTAGGTTTAAATTACATCAAATATAAAAAAAAGTATAAAATGATGACACAATATATTATCATGATCTGTAATTACATATTGTTTATATATTACCTAGGTAACGATATATAATATTTATCTTTATATAAACCACCTGTCAAAACTTGATGTCTCACTACTATTTATATTTATTTTATTGTTTTTTCAATCGTAATATAATCTTTACGTTAAGTTGGTAGCCGAGTTTTTTCTAGTTAGTATCAGGTATTACACCTAGTCAGGTAAATAAATCAATCGGTTAAAGTGACACTCAAACATCAAAATCTGATATTGTATGTATTATCAATTTCAAATGAAACAAAACAGGGTCTAAAGCGGGGTTTATGTCATCCTTACAAGTGCAACTTGCGGAAACTAGCATCAACAAATTGCGGTCAAATTTGTTTCCATGGAAACAACATCACATGATACTATAAATATGTCATGTGATTGTGAAAATAGGCAAAACTGAAGCTAATGAAGGCATCATCATTGGCATGCATGTAATTGAACGTTAATACTGTCTGGGCAAAATTTCCCCAATAGCGCACTGTATGACATGTGCGCATCGTGATTATCCCAAGTGAGAACAGCAGAATGTTAAACGTCATTTTATTTCATACATATATGGGTAGTATGGCATGTCAAACAATTTACAAAGATTGAACAGGACGACCTTGATGAGTACAAAAAACACAATTACTTTAAATTAGTTTTCTCGCGTACGTCTGGTGATTTTATTAATTGTTTTGTATATTGATAGATACAGGATATAATCCCTACCACGACTAGGTAGTATTACCAGACAATAACAGACCATAACAATACAGTACCTATATACAATAGAATGATAGATTTACTTTATATACCAGTTCATCTGACCCCTACAATCGAGTATATAAGTTAATCTGACCCCTACAATACAGTAATAGAATGATAGGTTTACTTATATATAAGTTAATCTCACCACTACACACCTTCTCAATCTTTCTGGGTGATTTTAATCTACTCAGACTTGTTGTAATCTACGATAATCCCAGCTAAATGGATTATTTATCACATAACTGGATATTAAATAATATTATTATAATCAGTTAGAGATATATCAGTTACTGGTTATTCACAGACTATTTTTGAAATATCTTTTCTTAATTTCTTTAAATGACATATAGAAGTATAATATTCATAATAACATAACTTTATGGATTTACTACTTCTTGGTTTATTACATGCAACGTTTCAATACTCTTACAGGTATCTATATCAAACAATGATCAATAATGAATAATGACTTGACATTTATAGTACATCCATCAGTAAAACAATTTAACAATCAAAACATTCAATTATGAATATTATACCTCTACTTCTAAATGTCATTTAAAGTTGCAATTTCATATTTTTAAGTTATATTTTTAAAATTTATTAAAATAAAGCCTTAAAATAGATGGTATTCATAAACAGTCCTATCTTGTTAAAGAATAATCCTATTAATCCTATAATTCATTATTGCCAGTTGAGAAATTGGCAAAAATATCATTTTCAACTTCAAATTCTAAGTTATATTTTTAAAATTTATTAAAATAAAGCCTTAAAATAGATGGTATTCATAAACAGTCCTATCTTGTTAAAGAATAATCCTATTAATCCTATAATTCACTATTGCCAGTTGAGAAATTGGCAAAAATATCATTTTCAACTTCAAATTCTAACGTTTGAAGATGGCTAATGCATGGAGGCAATAGGAAAACAAGGGAGGTAATTGTGTTATTATTTCCTGTGTCAATGATTTTTAAGGGTGGGAAATAATGCCCATGGTCGTATAATAGTGAGTTGATAACCTATTGAGCAAAAGACATGAAATAATTATGTTTTGACTTTCTTAGAAAAAATATGAAATTCTCGCTTTATGGGTATCCTGAAGATTATTTTCAGCATCATCAAACCTTGGACCGCAACTACTCCCTCAAGTTATGATATCTTTTCTCATTGTTTGAATAATAAATTTTATGACAAATTTAAAATTCAGAATTTTATCAAGAAAACTATTTTATTTCTGTGAGTAAAGTACATGATTTACTAAATATGACTTTTTATTATAAAATTTCTGACACTTTTAGTTTGACTATTATAATTTCATTATAAGACTCGATTTCATGGAGAATTTAAAAAAATTTTTTTTTAAATTCTCAGCTCTACGTCTTAAATATGACAGGGACAACATATAGGTGTTTGGAGAAACTATCCTTCCTATTGGAGACCTTATCCTATTGGACAAACTATCCTACTTATTGGACAGACTATCCTTCTAATTGGAGAAACTATCCTTCCTATTGGAGAAACTATCCTTCCTATTGGAGAAACTATCCTCCCTATCAGGGAAACTATCCTTCCTATTTGATAAACTATCCTTACTTTAGGGTGACCCACCATAAATAAATATCTCCATATATCTCGACAATTTCGCCACAATATTTATATATATGCCAAGCCTCAAATCAGTTTCACACAATTATAGTCACTAAATAAACGATCATGTTGTACTTAATAAGCTATGAGCACTAATCATCTATAAATAATAGACTGAAAACTGGTTCCATGTGTCGTCCATAACATCCAGACACTTTTGAGTAAAAGATAGGTTACGTGCCCTTGTTTTGAAATTAGTCTCGGTTAACCAGTCTATCGACCATTCTAGGGCTGATTGACAGGTCGGGATAATCAAGACTACTTTTTTACGAAACATAACAGAAAGCTAGAACAAGAAATTGAATTTAGAAATGAGCACGTTAGCTAGCTCAACAATTGTTTTAAGAAGCTTGTAAAAGTAAAATGAAACTACTGCTAGTATCATGTTCCTGTCTAACCCGAGTGTTTCAGAGATATTATTTGTACCAAACCAAAAGATGTCGCTCTTAACGGTACAGTTAATGATAAAGCAATTTAAAAAATAAAACGAACGTAATTTCTAAATCTGCTGTAATAACCAAGAAGCTTAATTTTACTGCTATTCAAAATCGTCAACAATAAATTTTTTACGGCTGTAATAGTTGATAGATTTGTAGAGAATTGCACGTGCCATGGCTATTTATAGTATCATACTGTCAGAAAGTTGGCCTCGACACGGCGAATGTGCACGCTTCAGTGGTAGTCTCGAACTATCAGCGTTTGACTGTATTTCTGTAGGTGCATGGGTCACCCTACTTACTTGAGAAACTATCCTCCTTATTTGAAAAACTAATCTCCTTTCTTTTGGAGAAAATATCCTACCAATTGAAACTGTCCTTTGTGAAGAAATCATCCACCTATGTTATAAATTTTTACCCTTTTCTGGGATAACTCTTCTGAAAGAAACTATCTGCTATTTAAGATAAATTATTTCTAATTGAGAAATTGCATTACCTACTACAAGAAAGTATTGAATTATTAACCAAAATGAAATGGGGTTTAACGTCCTACTGGGCTAATGAAGATGGGCATACGCCATACAGTGTGCTATGAGAGAAATTTTGCCCGGGCAGCGGCACTATCGCCTACTCTTATATCGAATTCCAACTGCCAAGGGATCTTTTACGTGCATTCCAGAATTATTAATCAAAATCTGTTTTGATTCCATATGGCAAACATTAATCTAACAATAAAAATATCCCTAATCAAGTCTGATATTCTAACCCATGAAGTGGGATCTTTAACAATATATTTTTATTGTAATTATGATGACAAACATCAATATATTTATAAAAATATCCCTAATCAAGTCTGATATTCTAACTCTGAAGTGGGACCTTTAACAATATAGTTTTATTGTAATTATGGGCTTGAAGACCCTTGACACGGATATAAGTAGTTTTACAGTATGATATTATTATTAATAAGTGGAGGTCCGATATTTACATACCACTGGTAGTACCAACAGAATAAATAACACGATATTGACATAGACTAAACATAACATAAACATCGGCTTTACACCTCGACAGCTATGTCAATAACTTACTTCTGTAGATCATTTTACCTGTTAATTAAATATCTATACCTGTGATTTACATCCAAAACAACAGGTATTATTTTATTATTCCAGTAAATTTATTAAAAAGTCAATCTGGGCCAGATCTTGGAATTCAAAGACAGTTATTAACATCAGTAGATCATTTTACCTCTTATTAAAGATACAATTGTTAAACATACATTATGCAAGACCTAAATCTGCCTATTGCAAGTCTTTCTTTAGTCCTGAAATGTTTTCTAAATTATTAATTAGACATTAATTAACTTATCCAGGCCATAATAAACTCTTGGTGGCTTCAGATTTCTACGATATTAAATAGATAAGAACAGTTCAGCTATATTTTGATTTAAGCTAAAAATGGAGGAGCGAGACTTAGCGTCGAACAACCAGTACGGTGGTTGAAATTATTGCACACTATGAAATTTACAAATAATTCATTTCACATGATCTATTTTTGAACTATTATAGCAAGAACGGCCAGCTCTTTATCTAAATCTAACATAATATATCTTTAAGAGTTTAATGAAGCGTTGGCCATTCTTGCTATAATAATTCAAAAATAGATTATAAAAAATGAGAATATTGAAAATTTCAGTCCAATTACTTTATTCTGCCGAACGGAGTTGTCACTGTTGAATGTTTGGACTACAAATAGGCATCAACTGTCTCCGCAGTGTACTACAAAAATTGTCGATCATTTGATTGACAGACGATAACTCCAGCCACATATTCTCGATTATCAAGTAACATTTTAAATGGCTATGGTATCCTCGCTTGGCAAGCCTTTCATCACCAGTCTCCGGTAGTGACATCAGTGACTAACGGTGAACGTTACCTTGGTCCGCCATTTATTGATTTAATTTTAAATGGATGACTGTTTAAATCCAAGCCATCCGAGGGTCATGTAAATAAAGATCTAATTAATAATTTCTATAACATCTGAAGCCTAAAGAAAGACTTGCAATAGTCATGAGATTTACCTGCAATTTTCAGTAAAAGTAAAACACAATTTGTCACAAGTATTTGTTTATTATTCCAAAAATTTATTTAATAGTCTATCTGGGCATCTGGGATATCTCATCCTTGTAGATCAAAAATATCTTAATCAAATATCTATACCTGTGATTTCTACCAAAAGCAATCAGTCACAGGTATTTCTTTATTTTTCCAGCAATTTATTAAAAATTTATTATAATCTTATTATAAATACAGGAGGACCACACAAAATATAAATAATTACACACGATATAAATCTACAGATATAATAAACACGGACATTTCTCTCTTTCTCTCTCTGTCTTATATCAAATCAGATATGTTGGAGTTCTACATCAATAATCTATCTCCAAAGATCAAACAGATGTTGATTAAACACTACCTGTCATTATTACCTGAGTCACAGAAACCTGACACCTGTGATAGGTGCAGTACCACGGCTTTCACTTCAACATTTTTTAATAGAGTCAATTGTTTTATGTATTTGTTTTAAGATGCATTGCGAGCAAGAGAGAGAAATGGGGTTTAATGCCCACTTGATACAAACTAGGTCATTTCGGGACTAACATATGATTCAACTTTATTTCAATAATTCGCTTGCATGTAGAGGTCTTTAGCTGTGACATGAAACCGATCTAGAGAAAACTCACAAATAACAAATCCAGAAATCGCCAAAACAAATAGAAAATAACAAATCCAGAAATAGCCAGAACAAATAGAAAATAACAAATCCAGAAATAGCCAGAACAAATAGAAAATAACAAATCCAGAAATAGCCAGAACAAATAGAAAATAACAAATGCAGAAATAGCCAGAACAAATAGAAAATAACAAATGCAGAAATAGCCAGAACAAATAGAAAATAACAAATGCAGAAATAGCCAGAACAAATAGAAAATAACAAATCCAGAAATAGCCAGAACAAATAGAAAATAACAAATCCAGAAATAGCCAGAACAAATAGAAAATAACAAATCCAGAAATAGCCAGAACAAATAGAAAATAACAAATCCAGAAATAGCCAGAACAAATAGAAAATAACAAATCCAGAAATAGCCAGAACAAATAGAAAATAACAAATCCAGAAATAGCCAGAACAAATAGAAAATAACAAATCCAGAAATAGCCAGAACAAATAGAAAATAACAAATCCAGAAATAGCCAGAACAAATAGAAAATAAAAACTTTTGATCTTATGTGTCAAAAATGTAAACCCCATCAAATATTACATTTATTGCTCCCAAGTACAAAGGATTAACCATATTTTTACAGCCTATCAATGACGTCAATATAAATTCCAATAAAAGGTGGGCCAGGTCGTCTCACCCAAATTTTACAATACAACCCATAAATTACATCACGTACATAAGATTGTACATTTACATTTAAAAAAAATACAAGACAAGTATTATTGTCAAGAGTTCGATTAATATTCAGGACACTTTTTATGTAGACTAATGAAATTCAACGTCACAGATGAGAAATTTATTATCTACAAACATTGTTTAGCCTTTAATGGTGAATAAGTCACGCTCCTGTTATCATAGTTTTACGCAATCCTGCCCCTAATTTGAATCAATGTTAAGTAGAAATATCCGTCTATAAAATAGAGACATCATTGTTACCCTTATAAAAAACTTGATGATCTAGAGTACATGTTATTTAATCCTGTTTATCCAGTGACCTTTAGGGTGATATTTACAATGATTTGGCTGTATATTTATTTGACAAGGTCGAGATTGATCGCAATATTACTGAGATAGATGATATTGATTTAATAAAATATTTATAACAAAACTTCAACAATATTCCCCAAACATGCTACTTCAGGAACTAAAGTAGTTTGTACTTCCCATCGTTTTTATAGGTTATTTTGGGACTAACAAATGGTAATTTTAGTTTCCATAACACTGAGTAATGTTAGTGTTCAGTGGACATTTATTTATCTCTCCACCCTCACTCTCTCAGCTTTCTAGTCATTCAGATGGGGAAAAAAGCCATCCTGTGTACATATTGGAATGCACATAATAAATAGAACCCTGGCATTCCATTTCATTTTATAACCAGACATTGGTAATAACAAAGTTGTCTTAATCAATTTTCATGTACTTAATGTTGTTAACTGGTCATATATTGATGTTACAAATAGCTGTATGTGTGACAACTGAGTCTATTTGTAATTAGTGCAGTCTACCTGTAATTAACACAGTAATCAATAACCTTAGCTGATCACACTGGTTAATCTTACAAATCATTTATCAATAGAAGTCGTTAATATCTGTTAATCATTGATGTATCAAATCGTGCAGTCTTATCTTATGTCAAAGTAGACGATGTCCAATTGATTATTAATTACAAACAACAACACAAATCTTTAATCAAGAAATGAAATAAAATGGGGTTTAACGTCCGACTGTTCTGCTACAAACTGGGCTAATGAAAACGGGCATATGCCATACAGTGTGCTATGAGGGAAATTTTGTCCGAACAGCGGCACTACGACCTACTCTTATATTGAATTCCAACAGTCAAGTGTTCTTTAACACTGGACCTCGGTATTTCGTCCAATATGAACGACTATACGTTGTCGTTGGTCCCTTGCAAGGTCCTGTGTCCTGCACCACGCCCGGAAAATCCTTATGAACTTTCTCGACCAATGCAAGAATTGAACACAAGACCTTCAGGTTGGCAAACCAATGTCTTACTCACTGAGCCACAGTGGCTCCTCAATCAACCAAACACCCCTCCCATACACTCAATCTTCTTCAGGTTTCTTCTTAGGGCAACATTCTTAAAAAAATGCCAAATGCTATGCAAATTTGAGTACTGTCGACACAAAATTTGGCATATTCATTCTTTGGACAATTCTGCATCGATTGACTGACTTCAGATTTTGATAGGATGTCATGATTCCAAGATGGCTGCGATGATGTTATGCCCATTTCCTGTTTCATTTGGTACACATAAATTTAGTAGGCAAGAAATTTGTTCCCCCAAATCGACTAGGATTATCGTGCAGAGAGGATCTAGGTTTTGCGTAGAATTGAGGTTTTGAAGTTTCAATAAAAAAAATAAAAAAACTTTAAACCTCTTTTATTTAGATGAAAATAAAGCGTTTAATTTGTAGCAATGGTAATGCACAATCAAGACTTGGCTTCAAATGTCCATTTTATTGTTGAATTTTTAAATCCTGCAGATGTTAAAATCCATTTAAATCTCGGTCATCTGATGATTTTAGGTTTGTCAGGTTTATAAATGTTTAAATAATCATTTATACAACATTTGAGACCAAAAAAAAAAAAAGACCTAGCACAGTATGTAGATTTAGCTCTTACATTATACATATTTAAGATCGCATGTCGAGTGATAACAATAAACCATTTTCACAAGCATCTGCAATTATTGAATGCAAAATGATATTGTTTCTATATGCCGTACTTTATTAGCGGGAATAGACCAGAAGAGTTGGATGCTCAAACATAACTTATTTCATTTGACTCCGTTCATTATTGTTTCAAAAAAAAAAAAATAAAACTAAATAAGATCTGATGATAGCAGTAAGTCATTTACTGTCTGCAACGATTGAATGTAAAACGTTTTTATTGTAAACATGGAACAGGAGAGTAGCACGCTAAATCCCAATCACTTCAGCTCACTCCGTTCGTTCTACATAGTAATTGTTTCAAAATAAAATAAGATCTACCGGTGATAGCATTAAACCATTTACACAAGCGCCTGCATCTATTGAAAGTAAAATATTTTTATTGTAAAAATCAATTAAAGAATAGTTGATGTGGTATAAATAGAGTTATACATCAATACTATCAACAATAAGATTAGTCAACTGTAAACTGACAACACAGACTTCAATCTACTACCACAACTAGTTTATAATTAATAACTTTTAGCTGGACAACGCCAATAACTCATTTCTTTTGTTAACGTTTGTTTTAGATTGAGAAATAGGAAGATGTTTGAGTTGTTCAAGCGACAAGAAACAAGGAAGGTTAATTATTCTATGTGATGAAGCCTTTTAATGACCAACACCAGCTTCAATAGTTCAAATATATCCAGTTATGAAATTCTTCCCTACTTAAAGATAGAAATGGGGTTTAACCTCCACTCACGACAAACTATTATACGTCATTTTGAGCCAACATTTCGTACAATATTATTTCAATGGAGAGAAAGAGAAATGGGGTTTAATGCCCACTTGACACAGACTAGGTCATTTCAGGACTAACATATGGTTCAATTTTATTTCAATAATTCACTTGCGCATAGGGGTCTTTAGCAGTGGGAGGAAACTGGAGAAAACCCACAAGGTTGGACAGGTGCCCCTACTCCTTGTCACGTACAAGCAGGGAATCGAAACCACGCCACTTGACTCAATGACAGACCTTACGATACAGCATGTGCATTGGTCAAGAAGTTCATTAGAATTTTCCAGCGTGGTTTCCTATTGTCAGTGTTGTGTGAAAAGGACAGCTGTCTAGTTGTTAGGATGGGATGGAAAACCGAGGTCCTGCGTATACATTGGCGTGCATTTAGAGGATCCCTTGGCAGTTCGAATTCGATGCAAGAGTGCCGCTGCTTGGGCAAAATTTCATCATAGCAAATTGTGTGGCGTATACCCATCTTCATTAGCCCAGTTGAAGCAGAACAGTAGGACGTTAAACCGATTTCATTTACTTTTATATTTTTGCTAAAATGACAGTGACAAGTAGATGTTTTTAGCTGTAGTCGAGCATGGATGTTTTTTTTACTACAGAAACCAGGATGTGATTGGTAAGGTCCCACGATAGTACTCCATATATCAGATAGTACTCCATATATCAGATATATATGTTTTTAGCTGTAGTCGAGCATGGATGTTTTTAAACTATAAAAACCAGGATGTGATTGGTAAAGGTCCAATGAGATAATTAGATATTGCTCGATATATCAGATTACAATGTCGTGCATATACCCATTAAACTACGCAGAATACATAATCTAACAATTCAAATAAAACATAAGCTTGTTTTTAAATCCATTATATCGGTATTGAATTATACTCATGTCATACTAGAAATAAAATATTGTTTAAACTATAGAACCACACTACTAGTATTTCACCACCAACATTCATATTTAATTGGTGTATATAATCACTCTATAGCTATTGTCAATCAATGCAATCCATACTCCACCTAGTCAGAAATTAATGTAATCCAGTATGAAGTTTAACGTCCTACTTTTCTGCACCGAATGGGCTAATGAAGACAACCATGAGGAGGGGAATTTTACCCAGACAGAGGCCATACGGCCTACTCTTATTTCGAATTCCAACTGTCAAGGATTCTTTTATGTAAACCTGAATGTGTACACAGTACCTCGGTTTTCCGTCCCATCCGAACAACTAGATAACTGTCCTTGTCAGCCCCTCTGTCCTGCACCGCTAACAAGGTGGAACTACGCCGGAAAATCCTGATGAAGTTTCTTGGCCAACGCAGGGATCGTTATCCAGTATGAAGCTTCATATCTTCTGAAGAAAAACAGGTATAGGTAGGATGGGGGCTGGATTAGATGAAGAAAAACAGGTATAGGTAGGATGGGGGCTGGATTAGATGAAGAAAAACAGGTATAGGTAGGATGGGGGCTCAAATTTATGGCCCATCAAGACTCCAAAGAGATAAAGAGAAATGGGGTTTAATGTCCCCTCAGCATGAAGGAGGTTATTTCGGGACTAACATATGGTACAATTTTATTTCAATAATTCGAGTCAACATAGGTGTTTAAAGCAGTGAACCCAGAGAGAACCACCAAAGCTAGGCAGGTAGGCTATATAGCAGGTACGCCTATACATCAGGTAGACCTGTATAGCAGATAGGATCATATAGCAGGTAGATATTATATAGCAGTAGCAGGTAGGCCTATACAGCAGGTATGCCTATCCAACAGGTAGGCTTATATAGCAGGTTGATCTATAGGCCTACAGCAGGTAAGCCTATACAGCAGGTAGATCTATACAACAGGTAGATCTATACAGCAGGTAGATCTAAACTAGATATATAAAATGTTAAGATTAATTTGTTACTTCAATTGATTAACTCCACAACTTCTATATTGATTTGAAACATTCCTCTCTATTTTAAAAATAAAATCGTTTAAGAATGACTAGGCCTAAAGGAGACAACCAGTTCTGTATCAGACTCTAAAAACATTTTCTCATTCTGTCATCTTCTCATCATCAAGGTTTAATGATGCAATACTTTTGTTTTTCCTGAAGCTGTGGTAACAAGCACAATATGATCAGTAACAATTGGTATAGATTATTTTCATGGGTCTAGAGAAGTTTGCCGACTATAAATTTAAAAATAATCAAAATATTTCTGTTTAATTATATATTATTCAAATACTTGTATTAAATATACATTATGCAAGAGCTAAATCTGCCTATTGCAGGTCTTTCTTACGGCCTGAATTGCTATCTAAATTATTAATTAGACATTTATTAACTTATCCAGACCATAATCAACTCTCAATGTCATCGGTAGCCTGCGACATTTACTGGATTTAAATCTGATCTGCTGCTCAAAACTCATTGATGACTAAATCCAAAAATGGATAATCGAGGCTATGTTTTTTATTGTACCAACTTAAGTAATGATGATCGAGGCTTGACTTAAATTTCAAAAGCTAACATCTTGGTTCAGAGTGCAGCAATTTGACTGAAATTTTCAGCATATTCTATTTACGTTATCTATTTTTATAACTAACTATCAACTCTTTAAGTAGTCTTACATAATGTATCTTTAACTGTTATAGATTATTTAAAGGGACAATAACACTCTTGCTGGCTTGACAGCTCCAGAAAATAAAAAATAGCCTTATTCTAAGTACAAGATGTGTTAGTGTCCTACCTGTTGTGTAAACTACCCATTAAATCATATTTTACTTTACGTCAGGCTTTTCAAATCATTTAGTTGAATTTTTCCAATTTTTTAAATTAGGTGTGTTAAGATGAAATTTCTATCATCAATTAATTGGAATATTGTAAAATAGTACAATTTGTTGACCAGAATAAAGATTGGGACATATTATTCAGTTACAACAAGAGTGGTATTGAGCCTTTAAATCCATTAAATCTCCTATAATTTCTCTGGTATAGGACGAAAAGGATCCAGTAAATTGGATGGTACAAAAAATCTTTTTAAGGATGATGTATTTTATACAAACTTTCACGTAACAGCACCAGAAGCACTAAAAACATTTGTGTGCCACTACGATGTATTCACTTAGTTTATTAAATATATTCAAGTTGCGTTATGTAAAGCGGCACACACACAACTCGAACGTCTGCCTGAATCATTTGGCAGAATCAATTCAGTGTCGAATTGCATGGGCTGATTGAGTGGACACACTAGATAAATTCTCTGCACGATTCAACTTGAGATTCAGCGGTGAGATTTTTAAAATTTTATGCCGTTGGGGTAGTTAGAGGTGGGAGGAATAGGAGTAACTGGGTGACAGCAGGCCCATAGCTGGGGGGGGGGGGGGCGGCAACTTTCTAGACATCAGTGATTGGCTAATGAATTCTATAATCAGGTGATGTCTTTGGAGAACTGGTCACCGAATGATTCAGCTAGTGTGTCCTCCGCTAAATCTTCTTATTGTTGATCTTTCTTTTGGCTTCAAATGTTATATAAATTATTATTAAGACATGTATGCACGTGACATAATCATAATCATGGTTGGATGGTCGTGATTTTGAATGGATTGAAATACAATTGCCATTTAATAATTTAATTTATAAATGGATAATCAAAACTTTGTCTATTATTTTAACAATTACTGATAGCAATGTAAATCGAGAATATGCTATTCTTCAAAGATTTAAATTCAAAACTTTGCTCAGAATAAAGTAATTTGACTGAAATTTTCAATATACTCATTTTCTATTATCTATTTTTAAACTATTATAGGGCCAGCTCTTTAACTATATCTGATTTCGATATAGCAGAACCCAAGTCAGAGAAGTAGACTTTTGTCAGCAATACGAGTCAAAAAAGTAGTATTTCAAAATGTCAAGCATCTAAATCACAAGTCAAGATACCAATAACAAAAGCTAAAGTCATGTTCGTGACTTTTTCGTTCCTCAAATTGAGTGAGGTCGGGTACTTGGCATTCAATCAATTGATTTCATTTGAAATGAGTTCAGTAAAAATATAAAAGATCATTGAAGAATGTAGAGTGGTAGAAATTAATAGAGTTATAGTGGTTGATATTTAACCTGTAATGGAAGTGATTTCTATACAGGCAGTCAATATAACATACAATAGTATTATAATTAACAATAGACTCCATACACTGGTACTTATACAACCAGTATATTATATTACATAGTGGGCATTACAGTCGTATTTCATCCCTGACTACAGATTGATATATCATACATACTGGGAATTACAGTTGTATTTCATCCCAGACAACAGATTGATATATCATACATAGTGGGCATTACAGTCATATTTCATCCCAGACTACAGATTGATATATCATATATAGTGGGAATTACAGTTGTATTTCATCTCAGACTACAGGCTGATATATCATACATAGTGGGCATTACAGTTGTATTTCATCCCAGAATACAGATTGATATATCATTACATAGTGGGCATTACTGTTGTATTTCATCCCAGACTACAGATTGATATATCGCAGTATATTATATTACATCGTCAGCATTACACATTCATATATCATAGCATTTACATTATATAGTGGGCATTACAGTCATATTTCACCTCTGAATACATGATATATCATCTCAAAGTTTAATTCCAGGATATTTTAGTGGGCATTACAGTCGTATTTCACCCCTGAATACATGATATATCATATTAAAGTTGAATACCAGTATATCACATTATATAGTGGGCATTACAGTCATATTTCACCCCTGATTCACATATATTACCTTATATAAATGGTATTATTGCCGTATTTCACCCCTGAATCACACTCCTCTATTTAATAAATTCGATAAATACACACATTTTTAATCTTCCTATACATGTAAGTACAACAAATATAGTTTTTTGTATATATAACTATAAGCATGTGATTGTGTAGTATACATACATGTATATTATAAGACAGTTTATTTGTATATTACAATCACATCGATACATGCAATACATGTACATTATATATGAATGTTACAGTTTATTTGTATATTGCAATCACATAGATACATATATTATATGTTATTACAGTGACAGAGAGAGAGAGAGAGAGAGAGAGAGAGAGAGAGAGAGATGGGGTTTAACCTCCACTCGTCACAAACTAGGTTTAACATGGTTTATTTGGGGTTTTTTATTTCAATAATTCGCTTGCGCGTAGTTGTCTTTAGAAGTGGGAGAAAACCGGAGGATCCGAAGAAACCGGGGATTCGAAACCACGCCAGTTGACTCGGTGACAGGCCTTATGATACAGCGCACGTGCTAACCATTCGGCCATCCAACCCTCCCTGAATTGGCAGAGGAGTTTACTTTTGTTTTCGAAGGTCGTCCCAAGAAGTAACATGAAGATAAGTGTATGGAGGTGGTTCTTGGTTCATGGATTGTGTTGTTGTATGTAATTAATAATCAATTGTACGACGTCTTCTTGATGTAAGATACAACATTAACAGATATTAACGACTTCTATTGGTAGATGATTTGTTAGATTAACCAGTGGAATTAGCTAGGGTTATTGATTACTACTTTAATTACAGATAGACTCAATTGTCACACATACAGCTATTTGTAACATCAATATTTGACTAGTTTAAAATATTACCATGAGAATTGATTAAAGATACTTTATGTAAGAGCTAAAACTGCCTAATGCAGGTCTTTCATTTGGCTTCAAATATTATATCAACTATTTAATTACCCAATAATACTTTCTACAATAGATATATCGCTTGTGTGATAAACCTACTGCGATATCGAGAGTTGATTATGGTCTTGTTTTGTTAACTAGGTCATTATGGGACTAACATATGGTTCAATTTTATTTCAATAATTCTCTTGCGCGTAGGGGTCTTTAGCAGTGGGAGGAAACTGGAGGACCTGGAGAAAACCCACGAGGTTGGTCAGACGACCCTACTCCTTGTCATGTAACAACCGTGGAATTGAAACCACGCCAGTTGACTCAATGACAGACCTTATTGTGCTAACCATTCGGATAGTTAAACAGAATCCTTGACAATTGGAACTCGATGAAGAGCGGACAGAAGCACCGCTATCCAGACAAAATTTTCTTCATACTACTATCATCTGGGGTCATAGTACTATCATCCATGGTCATAGTACTATCATCTGGAGTCATAGTACTATCATCTGGGGTCATAGTACTATCATCTGGGGTCATAGTACTATCATCCGGGGTCATACTACTATCATCTGGGGTCATACTACTATCATCTGGGGGTCATACTACTATCATCTGGGGGTCATACTACCATCATCTGGGGGTCATAGTACTATCATCTGGGGTCATAGTACTATCATCTGGAGTCATAGTACTATCATCCGGGGTCATAGTACTATCATCCATGGTCATACTACTATCATCTGGGGTCATACTACTATCATCTGGGGGTCATACTACCATCATCTGGGGGTCATAGTACTATCATCTGGGGTCATAGTACTATCATCTGGGGGTCATAGTACTATCATCTGGGGTCATAGTACTATCATCTGGGGGTCATAGTACTATCATCTGGGGGTCATAGTACTATCATCTGGGGTCATAGTACTATCATTTGGGGGTCATAGTACTATCATCTGGGGGTCATAGTACAATCATCTGGGGGTCATAGTACAATCATCTGGGGGTCATAGTACTATCATCTGGGGTCATAGTACTATCATCTGGGGGTCATAGTACTATCATCTGGGGGTCATAGTACTATCATCTGGGGGTCATAGTACTATCATCTGGGGTCATAGTACTATCATCCGGGGTCATAGTACTATCATCTGGGGTTATACTACTATCATCCTGGGTCATAGTACTATCATCCGGGGTCATAGTACAGTAGTGCAGGACACATGCCTGTCTTTCTTAGCGAAATTGGTGTAGAACAGATGGGTATAATGTTACTGGATAATAATGACTATGAGATGTATTTCACATTATTTATTTATTCAAAGCTTTTAAAACTTACATCAATATTTGACATCATATCTTTTTTCAAAGCTTTTAAAACTTGCATAAATATTTGACTATTCAAATAGTTTTTCAAGGCTTTTTGAGGTGATTTCTTCGTGACTTTTTAGCATTTGTTATTCCATGTCAATTAAGGCTAATGGACATCTATCTGGGTTTTTGTTTCTCTATGAAATATTCAAGATTGTCATTTTGAGATTGTTTTTTTTTAAATCCCTAGCAAACTAAAGTTGCAATTTCATATTTTTAAGTTATATTTTTAAAATTTATTAAAATAAAGCCTTAAAATAGATGGTATCTATAAACAGTCCTACCTTGATAAAGAATAATCCTATTAATCCTATAATTCACTATTGCCAGTTGAGAAATTGGTAAAAATATCATTTTCAACTGCAAATTCAAATGTTTGAAGATAGCTATTCCATGGGGGGGATTGGAAAACAAGGGAGGTAATTGTGTTATTATTTCCGGGGTGAATGATTTTTAAGTGTGAGAATGATACCTATGATCGTATAATAGTGAGTTTGTCAACCTATTGAGCAAAAGACATAGAAATAATTATATTTTGACTTTCTTAGAAAATATGAAATTATCGCTTTAAATATGAAAGTTGAAACCCTGAAAGGAATATTAGTCCTAAAATAGTTCAATTCTCTTCAATATTTATAAAGATATGATGAATTTAAAATTTGTCGTCATTTAAAATCCTCTGCAAACAATATCAGTGGGATTTGGCCTAAATACAGAAATGCCACCTACAATCGTTTCAATCCTAGTAAATCCAAGCCGTGAATTTTCTTCCGTTGATATTATTTGTCCAGTAGGGTCGGACGGGAAAAAGATTTGACGAAGAGTAGGTAAGAGAGGGAAAACTAGGTAATTTCGGGGACTAACATATGGTTCAATTCTATTTCAACAATTCGCTTGAGCATAATAGGTCTTTAGCAGTGGAAGGAAACCAGAGAACCCTGAAAAAAAAAAGGAGGCTGGACACTGACAGGCGACCCTACTCCTTGTCACGTACATGCGGGGAGTCGAAACCACCCCACTTGACACAATGACAGACCCTATGATATAATCCGTATGAGTTAAACCATTCGATCACCCAACCCCTTCTTGCTGATGTTAAGATGGTGTACTCACTATGAACCTTGCGGACAGCTAATACAGGATGACGAGGTTACATCAAAATATTTTCCACTCGGACAATTTGTATTACAATCTGTCCCACAGTTACAAGCCCCTTAAAAAGAAATAACAACTTCATTAAATAATATTAAATTTTGTTTATTTAATTTCATTTACAGAGAAGGGGAGGAAGAGAAAAACATAGAGAAGAAGATAGGAGAGATAGAGAGAGAGAGAGGAAGAGAGAGAGAGAGAGAGAGATAGAGAGAGAGAGTCTGATGTCCACCCCACCATTAATAGTCGATGTCAACTACTCAACACTTAGTGGGTAGGTTGTAAGGGGGGAGGAAGAGGGAGAGAGAGAGAGAGAGAGAGAGGAGGAAGAGGGAGAGAGAGGGGGAGAGAGAGAGGGAGAGAGAGAGAGTGGAGAGGAAGAGCGGGAGTGGAAGAGTGAATAGGGAAGGGAGAGAGAGAGAGAGAGAAAGACAGAGAGGGAGAGGGAGGGGAGAGAGAGAGAGAGAGAGAGAGGGAGAGAGAGAGAGAGGGAAGGAGAGAGAGAGGACAAGAGAGGGAAAGGGAGTCTGACATCAAGTTAACAGGAGTGAGACACACACACACACACACACACAGATGTGTGTTATAAGTTAACTAAATATCCTGGCGCCTGTTTCACGAAATTTTAACTAAGATAAAATCCAAATTTTAGTAATTTGATTGGATAATATTAGATTGATTTTAGTGCCTAGCCAATCAAAATTGAAGTATCTACTAAAATTTGAATTTTATCTTTAGTTAAGATTTCGAGAAACTGGGCCCTTGTTGTCAGTTCTAATTTTGATGATGTTTTGTCAGGCACTTCTGTGTGGAAGTAAGCAACATGAAAGAAAGAAAATTTGGGCCCCGGGGGAAGTCAGGCATTCTACTAGTATAGATTATTTATCACCCTAAAATGATATCTAGAAGGAGCTGATCAAAAGTACAGTTAAATATAGCATTGAAATGAAAATTTACCCAAATCCACCATTATTTCAACTCAATCATCATATCACAATTATTTTTATGGATATTTGATAATTCACCATTTTGAAAGCTATATTGTCCATGGCAGTCTGTGTAAAAATGGGATATTGAAATTATGTTGGATTTGTGTATTGCACAAGTTATGTCCCTGGTAGTAATTATGACTTCCAAACTTGCTTGGAAATTGCATTTTGAGGGGCATTTTGACAAATGAAATGAAATAAAAAGGGGTTTAACGTCCTACTGTTCTGCTCCGAACCGGGCTAATGAAGACGGGCATACACCATACAGTATGCTATGAGGGAAATTTTGCCCGGGCAGCGGCACTACGGCCTACCTACTCTTATATCGAATTCCAACTGCCAAGGGATCTTTAACATGCATGCCAATGTATACACGGGACCTCGGTTTTCCGTCCCATCCGAACGTCCCGCATCTCTGACTAAGGGGCAATCACGCCGGAAAATCTGCATGGATGGGGCATTTTGACACGAAAACGTTCCGCTTGTAAATAAAAATGACAATTTGACATAACAAACAGTAATTTATCAAATACATATATAAATTATTGTGATCAAAGTTGAATTAAGGATGGATTTTGGGTTGATTTGGGCTTTTTTTTTTTATCTATTCTAGACTATTGATTGATATTATTTTCTCGTTAATTTTTAAACTTACCAGAAACACAATTAAAATGGTTTATCCAGCATACTAATATTAAAATAAATAAATCACCATTTCGCTTTAAATTCATTTTCTTAAAAAAATTTCATTCAGAACAAGACCAGCTTGTCCTTTTGTTCGCGGCTACAAATAGACTCGGTTGTCTTTAATCCAAAACATGAGTCAAATTTACACAGAAATGCACCCTAATTCCTCTAAAATCGAAATAAGTTGGTTAAAATCCACACGGAACACAAATCTTGTATATGTTCACGAAATACAGCGATAATCCTGTTTATTTTTCACTGTTATTTAGATCGAAAGACGCGTGGGCCAACTCGCCACGACGTTACAACTTCTTGTTATGGTGGATTTTTCTTCACGTGCGATCATTCGAAACGTCATTAATATGCACGAGGTGATGTACGCTGAGTTTGGTTGGTTGATTATCAGTTGCTAGGATATTATGTACACACAGTAAGAGAAAACGGGTCGGGTTACATTCGGCGAAATGAGCAGAGAAGTGTGGTTATACATTCGGGGATATCCCGATAATCTTTGTTATTCAAACATGTTTTAGGCGTGTGTAAAGATTTATAGCTATTTAGGCTATATTTTATTAGTAATCCCCTTCCACAAGTTTACGGCGTCTTATTAGGCCTATCTACTATTTTTTTAATATTATCGTCTACCACGATCAGGCCGATTAACCACCTTTATCGTTGCGGGGGTGGGGTATTTCGGGGGTGTGAATCGAGTCGTGTAGTTTCGATTCTCCGGTTGTACGTGACAAGGAGTAGGATCGCCTGTCCAGCTCGTGGGTTTTCTTCGTGGGTTTGCTAACGAAGCAAAGAAGTATAATTGAACCATATGTTATTCCCGAAATTACCTAGTTTGTGTTGAATTCCAACTGTTAAGGGTTCTTTTACGTGCATGGTAATGTGTACACGAAACTCGTTTTTGGTCCCAACCGAACGACTAGACAGCTGTGCTTGTCTGCAGACCTACCGTCCTACACCACTAAACGGCGATACCCAAAGAACTCTCTTGGCCAACACATGAGCTATCCCAACATCACCAGGCTAGCGGGCCAGCTTCTTACGCAGGGGCGTCGGGACCCGGGTACCAGGGTATACAAATGGTACCCTGCCCATTTCTGGGGTATACATGTATACCCATGCCCTAATGATGAAAGTTTTCAACCTTTTTACTATAGTCTATTTATTTTTAAATAATAGATATGTATAATACGAAAATTGTGAATAATCAGGCTTTTGTCTCTTTCATTATCATCTATGTTAAAGGGTTTTATGTTGGAATTTGGAATGCTAGAGGCGCACTAAACAGCGTTCTCGGAATTGACAAATTTCAAAATTGTCTAGAGGCCGGGGGGAGAGATCCCCCCCCCCCTATGTTTTGATACCCTGGCCGTCGAGCCGTTCCGATGCCCCTGGTCTTACGCCACCGCGGATCCCCCGTAACCCTTGTGGGTGCACGTTGTGACAATCACATATCGCAGGTATCATGGGGACCATATGGACTCTATTTATAATGAGAACTTTTTACGTACACACACATATATATATATACTATTCAAAAAAAGTAGGGGATATTTGATTTTTAAGTGTTATTAAAGTCACCTAATGAAACTGACGAAGAAACAAATGACAAAATGAAATGAAGTTCACATTCATCGATTTATTCCAAATGATCGTTAGACTAAGTAAGGCACAGACTGACCATTATAAGGGTAAAATGATACCCGGGGTCAAACAGCAAAGTTACCACAGCATCACAACCAAGTCAGTAACGGGTAAATCCTCCTCTGTTTGCCAAACAAGCATTGATCCGACGTGGCATACTCCTAATGAGACGTCTAAGGTCATTTTGGTCCAGATTGTCCCATTCCTGTTGCAACGCAGCAGCAAGTTCTTGGACATTGGCAGGACGTTGTTGACGTTGACGTAACCTCTGTCCAATCATGTCCCAGACATGCTCGATGGGGGAGAGGTCGGGACTCAGTGCTGGCCAAGGTAATGTGGTGATGTTCTGTTGTTGGAGGTAACCTGTAACGATCCTGGCCCTGTGACATCTTGCGTTGTCATCCTGGAAGATGAAACGGCGGCCATGACGTCGTGCGAACGGCACAACATGGACTGCCAAGATGTTGTCCCGGTAGTACTGGCCTGTAACACGCCCTGCAACAACATGTAAAGCCGTTCTTCCAGCAACAGTGATGCCTCCCCACACCATAACAGAACCACCCCCAAATCGATCATGTCTGATGACGTTAACGTCTTGGAAGCGCTCGTTTCGACGACGCCACACCCTCCTACGTCTGTCCAAAAAATCAACAGTGAACCTTGACTCATCTGAAAACATCACATTGCTCCAGCGTCGATTATCCCAGTGTTGACGATCCCTACACCAACGACGTCTTGCCTGAATGTGATGATCTCTCAAACAAGGGATCACGCGAGGACGTCGGGCGCGAACGTGACCCCTATGCAGTCGATTCCGAATCGTCTGGCCACTCACTCTCACACCAGTGTCTGTTTGAAGACGAGCGCTGATCTGATTTGCTGTGATGACACGATTTCTCAAGGCCAAGGTACGGATAAATCGATCTTGGGCTTGAGTTGACGCCCTTGGTCGACCTGAGCGTGGTCTGTCCTGTACAGATTGTGTATCACGGTATCTGGACCATAGCCTGCTTATGACAGACTGAGAAACATTCATCGTCTGCGCCACAACCGCCTGTGTTGTGCCGATCTGTAGCATGCCAAGGGCACGTAACCTTTCATTTTGGGTAAGCCGACGCATATCAAAATTTGTTTTCTGGTCACTAAAACAATTAAACTGATGTTTCCACCCTGGAATTCAATGCCACAATGACTGTAACATTCAAAGTCAGAGTCGTGCAAATCTTGGGTTGGACCCCCATGATGATCCCAAGCATCACCTGCATTCCATGCGGTAGCTATTGGTGCGTTTGGGCGTCACATGTAACTGGAAATGTTTCTTCTGTTAGGTTCTATAGTGACTTTTTTCGTAGTCATTTGCATATTTTAGTATTATGCCCCCAAAATCAAATATCCCCTACTTTTTTTGAATAGTATATTTGAGTTAAACGGCAACGGTGTGTTCTTTATTTGCATTCATACGTGAAAAACAACCTAAATTGTTATCCAGAAATATTTTATTGACATATGGACAAGATTTAATAATTCCCACAAAATTGCTACTATGTGTTCTATTCTCAGACGGACGGACCAACAGAGAATGATGAGATTCCATAGGTTTCATTCTCTCAAACTTTGTTACACATTTTAAGTAAACGGCAAGACCCTTGATCCAAGCAGTTCTGGTATGATGAGCACTAACATCGAATTCACTGGAGGTTCCGTGTTCTATCCCTGCGTTGGCCGAGAAAGTTCATAGGGATTTTCCGGCGTGCTCCCCCCACCCCCTTTGTCAGTAGTGCAGGATGGAGAGCCTGGCAAGGGACAACGTAAAGTCGCTCAGGTGGGACGAGGTCACGTGTACACTTTGGCGTGCTAGTAAAAGTTTCCTTGGCAGTTGGAATTCGATATTATAGGCCGTATCGCCGCTGTCTTGCTTGGCAAAATTTCCCCAATAGTACACTGTCTTCATAAGCACAGTCTGAGTAGAACACTGGGACATCAAATCTCATTTCATTTCCTTTCAGAAAAGATAAAGACGCGCTCAGGGTGCAAATTTGGTCATCGGATGGGACAAGTTCAGGTGAGGGATACAAGAGTTATCCACCTTTAGTTTTCAAACTTTAAAATAATTACATGGTACCGCGGTGTTCTCGGTGAGTAAGGCGTTTGGTTCCTAAACTGAAGGTTCAATAACCCTTGACAGCAGGAATAAAAAATAATAGTAATCCGTAGCAGCGCTGTTCGAGCAAAATGTCCCTCATAGAACACCGCGTGGTATATGCCTATCTTCAATAGCCCGGGGGGTTCAGAACAGTTAAACCCCATTCCATTTCATTCCTTGAACTGTACAAGACACTTACAAGAGTGATAAAGGCGAAGGAGACCGATGTATTTTAAGGGGCTGGGGGCGGAATAATAATTCTAGAAATACACAAGTAAAAAAGTTAAAAAAAAAAACCTTTCTAACTTAATAACTAAAATGTATTAAAATATATTTAGTATACAATTCTAGAAATACCCCCCAAAATATATTTTTCTAGAAATACCCGCCAAAACGTAAAACAAAATAACAAGTAACGTTTTTAAGTATTTAATAAATACAATTTTATTCTAGAAAAAGACAAAAAAGCTATTTCGGTCTAAGGAATAAACACGAAATGAAATGAAATGAAATGGGGTTTAACGTCCTACTGTTTTGCTCCGAACTGGGCTAATGAAGACGGGCATACGCCATACAGTGTGCTATGAGGGAAATTTTGCCCGGACAGCGGCACTACGGCCTACTCTTATATCGAATTCCAACTGTCAAGGGATCTTTTACGTGCACGCCAATATCTACACGGGACCTCGGTTTTTCGTCCCATCCGAACGACTAGACAGCTGTCCTTGTCAGGCCCTCCGTCCTGCATCACTGACAAGGGGGAAACCACGCCGGAAAATCTGGATGAACTTTTTCGGCCAATGCAGGGATCGAACACCCGACCTCCAGGCTAGCAGGAATAAACAGAAAAAATAATAGTTTTTATTTATCTTTCTACCACGTCTTTTCTCCATTCCATCTAAAGATCTTTCCCCATCTGAGGTCTTTCCCCATTCCATCTGAGGTCTTTCTCCATTCCATCTAAAGGTCTTTCCCCATCTGAGGTCTTTTTCCATTCCATCTAAAGGTCTTTCCCCATCTGAGGTCTTTCCTCATTCCATCTGAGGTCTTTCTCCATTCCATCTAAAGATCTTTCCCCATTCCATCTGAGGTCTTTCTCCATTCCATCTAAAGATCTTTCCCCATCTGAGGTCTTTTTCCATTCCATCTAAAGGTCTTTCCCCATCTGAGGTCTTTCCCCATTCCATCTGAGGTCTTTCTCCATTCCATCTAAAGGTCTTTCCCCATTCCATCTGAGGTCTTTCCCCATTCCATCTGAGGTCTTTCTGCATCTGAATGTTAGGCTATTTGTTTTCCACTACATATTTAGCATACAATTCTAGAAATACCCCCCAAAAAGTAAAACAAAATAATAAGTAACGTGTTGAAGTCATCAATAGAAAAAAACAACATTATATATTCTAGAAATAGACAAAAAACTAATACTGTTTATTTATATTTGAAATAATTTCCACGTCCCTGATTGATCACTATGTTATTTGTTGTCCACGGTCGTTATTCCGTGATAAATTTTATTCCAGAAATGTGGGTTATTCGCGTCCACATGGTTTATGTCATAACGGTAAATATTTTCTTCATTAACAGACTCCAGAAAGTAATCGATATTAGTCGGTATATTCAAATTAACATCCACAATTAAATTCAATCGGTTGGGCGTGGTTAATGTTATAAACGATAAACACAGCCATCGTGGACGATGAGAAATCAGAAGCCAGAAATCCAGGAGTTAAAATAAGAACAACCTTCCAGCTAGAATCCATGGTGTTGTATAATTCGGTTGGTTTGTCAGCCCCATAGGGTTCATCTCTGTCACGAAGATAAAGTTTTAATCCCCGTCGTACCTCTAACTCGTCACGAAGAGTGTGACACACCCATTGGTACACGTCATCAGCATACAGAACACACACGTCATATAGAAATTCTTCTCGCTTCTTGGCTTTCACATATCGCCCGATCATTCGTAGCAAAATTAGTTTGATCTTCAGTTTATTTTTAACGAATACAAAAGATACCAGCAATGCGACCAGGAGTACGCTCATTCCGGTTACAGCAACAGTGAGCCACAAATAGGAGAAGCAATGTGAGTATAGAGAATGGAATCGCCTGTTAACAATTCCAGTAGTTGTTTTTACTCCCTCGAAACTAATACACGGATAATCTCCACCGTCCAGGTTAACCTTGGTTTGATTCAGCCACTGTAATAAACTCAACGATTCACAATTACAAGACAACATGTTTCCAGATATAGAAAGGTGAAGTTTATGTCCGTTTAATGTGAGTTCATCTAGAGTTTTTCTAGTGTCTTTGTCTATCGTTACTAAGGAATTTTTACTCAGATAAATCTGCTGCAGCCTGGGCAGACCTGATAGAGCGGGAATGGTAATTAAATTATTATAAGACAGCGAAACTTCTTTTAAATTGGACAATCCTTGAAATATATCACGGGGTATTATACCCAGAGCATTTCTACTTAGATCTAACCTTTCTAATTTGGATAATGGTTGCAGTAATCGTTTGCCAATATTGAAAAACGCATCGACATTCAAATGCGTATTGCTAAGTCTTAATTGGGTTAATTTTGGAAAAACGACTGAGCAATATAAAAGCAACTATTGCCGCTTAAATCCAAAATCTGTAGGTTCATTACACCCGTTATTTTAGTGTCCGAAAAAACAGCAAAATTGTACGACATGTTCAGGGCAACAATATTTGTTCCTCCTGTGATTATAAGATTAGTAACGACGCCAATCCTATTAATACCGCCTAAGTAAAGATACTTTAGCTTACTCGGCAAAGTTAACGGGTACGTTTGGTGTCTGTCATGGTGTTCCAAATCCTCAAAGTGGGATTTGTCGCCCAACGGATTAGCGGTGGATTGGGCCGATATGTCCAAATACTCAAGATTCTGAAAAAGGCAAAAACCCAAATAAATATCCAAAGGACTTATTCGTGCAGCAATTTTATTGTTGGACAAATCAAGATGTTTTAAACACCGTGTTAATCTAGGAAGGGGACTTTTAAAAAAATCAGAAGTTTCCACCATGTTTATCTGATTGAGTTGTAAGTCAAGGAAGGAAATGCAGATGTCTTTCAATATGTCAAGAGTGAGAAAATAGCCCGCCGTAGTCGTAAACAAATGTCTGGATGCAGCATAGTTTATTGTTACCGATTCCAGGCTTTTGTTTCTAAATACGTGTAATGTTGAGATAGCATCGGGTAAAGCCAGCTTGGTATTTACGTCAGCTATTATGATAAGATTCTTCAGATTTTTAAACGGCACGAAAACATTCTTGTCCATTTCATCAAGAACACATCCTGATAAATCAAGGGTAGCAATAGAGATATTTTGAAACACCGAAAATGTGCTATCATAAATCTGCTTTACTGGACAACGGCAAATTTGGTAACTTGATAATATTAATTCTGATAGAGCTTTTAGTTGTGAAAATCCTGTTCCAAATTCAACTGTGTCTCCTGTGTCAATATTTAAAGTTATCAAATTTGTTAAATAACTGATGGGTTCATCGGGTAAAATTAAGTGCGACCTTGAGCCGTAGTAATTGGTTCGAAGAGTCAGGGTCTTCAGATTCATCAACGGAATAAAAACTCCTCTGGGTAGAGATGGGAGAGAATAATTGAGTCGATGCCCCATGATTTGAAGGTCTACCAAGTTCGTTAAATTATTAAAAGCTTCTTCTTGAATATCATACAACGGGTTGGAATTTAAACTAAGACTTTTTAATTGGTGTAAATATAGGAATTGGTGGTTTAATAAATGTTCAAATTTGTTGTGATTTAAATTTAAAGTTGTTGTGTTAGCAGGCAGGTCGACTGGTACAGAGGTCAGATTGTGATGAGAACAGTCCACAGAGATTCCAGTATGGTGCTCATCTACACTATATTTACATCTCGAACTTGAGGTCCCTCCGTTCTTTAACATTTGAACAACCAGGATGAATACAACACAAACCACGTCCATATTCATGCTTGGTTTTGGTTGGGGTACTGAAGCGAAAATATATAAATTTATCAAAGGTCAATTTATTGTTTATTTATTTCCTTGTCTGGATAGATGTTTTTAATAATGATACTTTATATAGTCAAATAGCGCAAAAATATAGGGTTTAACGTCCACTCGACACAAACTATGTCATTTCGGGACTAACTTATGGTTCAATTTTATTGCAATAATTCGCTTGTGCGTAGTAGTCTTTAGAAGTGGAAGGAACCCGGAGGACCCGGAGAAAACCCAACAGATTAGACAGACGACCCTACTCCTTGTCACCCGTCGCATGTGCTTGTCCGAAGGTTTACTTTTTAAAGGAAAATGACTATAAAAACTTAGCATGTACCCTCAAAATTTGGGACTTTTCGGTACTCCCATCTTGTTAAACGTTTCGAGTGTTCGGTTTATTGAGTACACTAACACAAACCACGTGCGAACAGACTCGATCAATGTTGGGGGGGGGGGCAGAAATTGGAATGCCCGAAAAAATTCCAGGTTCAGGTTACAGATGGCGTTCTTCGCGCGAATCGTGGGAACCTAGCAATAAGAATGTTGTAAACATTTTTTTTTTCTATCGTAACACCTGACTTGTTTGCACGAATAGTCACGGGTATAAATATGAAATAGATATTTGAGTAACTTCCTTGTTAGATAAATATGACAATATAAAGAAGACGGTGTGTGAAATTGTATACGTATATATAACATCAACGATAAATATATGGTTGGTTGAATTCATTATTTGGAGCATGACCTTTTATGAAGGGTGCCCGAAAAATGTTTTAATCTATAGTCAATTCAGTACAAATTCGTGGTATTCAATTAAAAGATAAGTAAAATTAGTATCTCATCAGATTTCGGTCATTTTATTTTGCCAACGCCTATGCCACAACAAACCATCAGAACCCTTTTTCTAGCAATTCATTTGAGGGTTGGTCCCCTATTTTCATAATTTGACTGATCAGAACGGCATAAAATCCACTCACTTTATCTAATGTGTCTGTATCTCCAGGCAACAGTGATCTGTATTGCTAGGAAACAGTGATCTGTATTGCTAGGCAACAGTGATATGCATTGCTAGGCAACAGTGATATGTGGTGCGGTCTTCAAACAGTATATTATTATACCTAGAGAATTTTAACAAATTATGTTGATTTCAGAGAACACCAAAATCATGAGTTTGTTTTGACCCCCCCCCCCCCGCCCAAAAAAAAAATAAAAAAAACACCAACGTACCAAATTCAGATATCCAAATCTAATCTTCAGGATATTTGTACAGACAAACTGGGTTCAGATATCACCTACTTAAGACATTCATCATCTGATATATGACTCGACTGGGAAGAAAGTTAAATACGTGCTGCAGCACAGATTTCATCATCTATTGTGTGCATGTATCAACTATGTGTGACGTATTTATAATCTATTTATAGATATTTGTGGGGACATTTACTTGTAATACAAGGTGTTACTGTTAGATTGAAAAAATAAACTCGTGCAGAAAACTGCTGATCCATAGGTCGAATATTATATTAAAATAAATAATACATCAGACCGTGAAACTGTGTAAAAGGTTAAATCTAGCGTGCCTACAACGAATATTATATTAAATTTAAATAATGCAACAAACCGTGCAACCAGGGAACATTATGTGTAAGCTTCCTTTTTTAAAGATACATTATGGAAGATTAGATAAAGAGCTGGCAGTTCTCACTATATAATCATGAATGGAAGTCGAACAGCAAATCGGAACCTAATCCAATAAACATCGCAGGTTAGCAATGATATCGAGAGTTGATTATGGTCTGGATCAGTTAATTAATGCCGAATTAATCATTTAGATAACATTTCAGGCCTAAAAAAGACCTGCAATAGACAGATTTAGCTCTTGCATAATGTATTTTTAATATGTATCAACAAAGTGTATTGAGAAATGAAAACAGTCAGTTTGCTTGTGACAAGGTTGATAGTTTTAACAGCCCATCACACAGGACACGCCAGTTATATTCATTCACTATTGCAGGTCTTGCTTGTGGCTTTAAACCTGATATTATTATTTATTATTATTTAGACAATTTTTATTGTTCAAATGTCAAGCCTATAATTAAATCAACTTATAAACAAGCCTACAAGATACGACAGTAAAGGAATTAACCCTTTAATGTACTTGATTATAACCAATTTTTAAGGTTTCACGACGTCTAGACAACTTCTGTAGCGACCACTGCCCTGTGTACTGTTGATTAAGTTTCCAAAATCCTAAAACAAGATGTTATAAAAGAACTATGCGGGAACACAAAAATATCAACTATGAGGGAAGGACTGAGACAGGATGTGTTACCCACCAACTGAGACAATTCTATCGACACTAATCGTATAAATATATCTTGTAATAATTTCACAAATGAATTGACAAATCTTGCCAAAAGACACATTCCACACAAATTAGTAACTATATTAGACCGAGGGACGAGCAATGGATGAATAACAATAAAAGGAAAATGGGTAAAAAGAAAAAAAAGACTTCACAAAAAAGCAGTAAAGGAAAACTCAGACATAGCCTGGCAGAATTTCAGAACTATTAGAAATAATTATATTGATTTTATAAGAAAATGCAAATGCGAATATTTTACAAAACTTGACGACAAAATTAACGACAAGGAAATCTTTGGTAACAAAAACTGGTGGCAACTTGTTAATTCATGTATGAAAAAGACACGGAGGCAGACCACCATTTAATTTCACCATCTCGGTACCCGTAGTTCGTCTATTTATACACTGAAAAAAAACTTGTGTTGAAACAACACAAACTTGTGTTATTTTCAACACAAGTTAGGTGTCTCTATTTAACAACACAATCTTGTGTTAAATGCTGAAACAACACAAAACTTGTGTTAAATGTTGAAACAACACAAAACTTGTGTTAAATGTTGAAACAACACAAAACTTGTGTTAAATGTTGAAACAACACAAAACTTGTGTGAAAATCTACACATTATTTGTGTTGAAATTTCTGAAACTTGTTTGTGTTGAAATTTCTGAAACTTGTGTTGAAATTTCTGAAACTTGTGTTGTTTCGTACAAACTTGTGTATAACAAAAACTTGTGTTGTATTTTACCAATTTATATCCAGTATAGCAACCTTTCGAATGCAACCCCTTCCATTCGTTCTGTTTAAACTGTAATTATTGATAAATGACATAATAATTTTGTTTGTTAAATTATTATTTATTCAATAAATGATATGAAAAAATAAATTAATGCCTAATTAATACCAATACAGACATCTCGAAGGTTAATAAACAAAGTTAATTCCAATACTAATAAAATTGTGTTATACAATGAAAAAATACCCCCCCCCCCCCATTCCCAATTATTAAATAAAAAGTAGCAATTTAAATTGAAAAATAAAGCACCGAGACATTTGGAATATTAATTAACAAAGTTAATTTCAATACTAATAAAATTGTGTTCAATAGTAACAATGTCCCCCCACCCCTCAAAAAAAGCTATTTAATTTTTTTTTACAATTAACCTTAAAAAGAACTGAGAATATAATATATATGTTCACAATATCCCTACCCCATGGTCCCAAAACATACATTTTAAATATATCTAAATTTAATATCAACCGAACCAAGCACTAAAGACATTAATAATGCACTAAATTGAAATACTTTTAAGAAAAAATAGTCCCTTTAACAGATTAGGAATTCAAAATTTTCTACAGTATATAAATGGGAACTAATAGATAAAGCACAGGCAAATAATTATAGATAGATAAAATAAATATAGCATAAAAATCAAACAAAATGGAGAAAATTAAAAATTTGTAAAACAAAAATTGATTAATTAATAAAACCAATGTTCACTAAATGTTTAAAAATAAAGGTTGATTTCATCCTACAATAATACATTTTTATAATTATCGAATGTTACTATTAATTATTGATGATCCCTCTATATTATTTCAAGTTTCCAGGCCAAATCTTTAGTGTTTAGGATTACACTGCATTCTATATAATGAAACAATATTAGAGATGGTTTGGTATTTGACATTAAAAACAAAAATGTGATTAAAAAGGCAATATAACTTTTGGGTTTCCACAATAAGATCTGTAAAAGAATTTGTTGACTTTATATTCAGAATTTAGAGTTGTTTTCTTTCTTTGGTATTAATATTCACTAAATAGATATAATTCTCCAAGGATGTTCAAGTGATTATTATAAATACACTTATCGACAAATGGGGTTTTGATGTGGATTTAACTTGGTACACCAGTCATGGGTATAGAGTTATTTAGATGGCAGAATAAAAGAAAAATAACTCATTGAGAAGGGGGCGGCGGCGTGGGCGGGGGAGTTGAAAAGAGCATAATTTAACAATATATTATATTATTTTGAGACTCAAATGTATGACTACATGCGAATGCAAAAGGCGGGGGGGGGGGGGGTATTTTAGTCAGGTAGCATTATTGCTTACTCATGTACACCAAAAACACGTCATCTCGCCTAAACAGATGTTTTACGCCAAAACGCTTCAACTTGATTGATTGTCATGTTTTTGGTGTATATTTATATCTTTTCTTGGGCGCCGAATCGAACTACGGCTTTTAAAATGTTCAAAAATCGACGTAAATTGATTTTTTCAACGTTAGTTGGTATACAACGATGAGCACATGAGTGAGTAGACTGTGGGAAAGTTACGACAACTCATTTCCAGGCGCCATTTTGGGTCCCAATTATGACGCCATAAAAGCTATGACGTCATGGCTTCATACAGGTTTACATACCAAAATTTGTTTTTTTCTTGCAGTATTAGACGTTGAGGGATAATGTAACGTTTTACCCTAAAAAAAATGCAAAAGAAACCAATGCAGTTTGGTTCAGTGATAAATATATCAAACAAAATCATACCCAAAATCGGGGAATTTTCTGAGAGCGATATCTCGTAATCAGTGTGTTTTACTATTTACTCGTTGGATTATAAATGATTTCTTTTTAAATTCCTCAAACACAGAGTGGTTATGAAAGCGAAATGTGCCGAAAAATCAAATTAAAAAAAAAGAAGTATTTGTTATATTATTATTATTATTATTATTGTTCGATTTATATAGCGCTTCATTACACGTGAAGTGTTTCTAAGCGCATATCACAAACATATACTTCAAACACACAGAAACAATCAAAATCAGGAGAACATAATTAAACACAGCTGCCTGTTAGGCGCTATTATTCAAAGGTTTATATCCAACAAATCAACCGGCTAATCTCTATATTGAACTCAGTCGAGGTATTACCTGATGAACACCTACACCAAGTAGAGTTCAAAAATAAAAAACGAAGTTTAAAAGAATCAGCTTCATTAACAAAAATTAAACAATCAAAAACTAAACAGATAAATCAAATTCAAACGAAACAAATAAAACAAAGAAAATGAAAAGAGCAGTTCATTACCATTCTACATTAACAAAATAAAGGAAAACAACTTGTGAATTTTTTTTCAAAAAATAACAGCAACGTAACACTAATGTTAATACTTTTTTAACGAACATACATAAATATAATTAATTTTACCTATAATATCTATTTCAGAAATCAGACTTTATTTTGCAAAAAAATTAATCCAAAGAGTTGCGTACGACCATTATCAATCACTTCATCAAAAAATGGCAAATACCTTAGAAGAAGCACCCCAAAGACATGGTCAATCTTACCATCATTCTTAGCCAAATTTTTGATTTGCGGAAGGTGGGTACCAGTGCCATACAAAAGACCCTATTTCAAATTCCCGCGCTTTCAGATTCTTATCATATCCTTCTTTTTGACGTGAATGATATATACTTTAACTTTAATTTTCAACAATGAAACAAATATATTTACACTTTGACTTCCATGAAGTTTAAACCAATGGGCAAAAGCAGTCAAGATATGAGAGGTACGTGTGGATATAATAAAAGTGATTGGTGATATACTTACAAGAATACAGGATATAATAATCGTTCTATAAGAGCAGCTATACAAGAGAACAGACGACAATCTAGTTTAATATCTTCTGGTATCTGTAATAACTGACTAAAATATTCCAATCTCTGGGCATTTACAGCATTTATTAATACATCATTTAGCGCTTTCTCTAAATCCTTATAAAGTATAACGTGCCGGGCGTTTCTTTCATAATGGCCGCCAAATTTGGTAATATTATTATTATTATTATTATTACAGCATATTTATAGCGCGCCCTTTCATAAAACATGTTCAGGGGCACTTTACAAAGTGACAATGTAATCATAAATAAACAACAAGATTATGGACATGTTAACAATTGTATACAGAGTCAGTTAAAAGCCTCATTAAATAAATGTGATTTAAGTTGTTTTTTAAAAGAATATAGAGATGTACAACATCTTAAACTAAATGGTAGATTATCCCATAAAACAGGTGCTTGATAACTAAAAGAGACTAGTTGAACAGTTTTGGGCTTTAAAAATAGTTTATCTGATGTACGTAATGTTCGACCATTATATCGTGGTTATGTACGCGAAATGTGCGGAAATCGAATTTGACAAACATCAATTAAAGAAATGTATTTTCCATGTGGTGCCGGGCATTTCTTTTAAAAGGGCTACCGCATTTGGTAATACATGTATAAGGCAATTTAACAAAAAAAACATAAATTTGGTAGACTAAAAGGGCATCTCGTAAGATACGTAAGATATGACTTTTGCAATGTCCTTTATATGGTTTTCGATGTCTCTGAATTTGAAGATAAATTTTGAAAATACAAAATAGCAGCAACACCAATTGGCGGATATTAAATTAATCGTCATTTTTCCTGTTGGATATTAGATAGTGTCTCTTAAGCATGATGTACACTGTAGTTCGATGTACCCTGTAGTTCAGATACAGTCTCCAAACCGTGTTTACACTGACTGTAGTTTGGGTGTAGTTCGTCAAATGAAGATGAATTTTACGATACAAAAAAATGAATATATTGTAAACGCGCTTTAAATATCTGGATGCGATAGACTTCGTGATAAAAAATTCAAGGTACATTATATCATTGGCAATAATAAGATCCAATTTTAGTTTTTAGTTACACACTGTTAACCACCAATAGATGTTTTAATGACAATAAATCATAAAATGTATTCAGCTCGACGTAAGACATAAATAGATACAGTTGGTTTAACTTGAATAGAAGTTTTAATTATCTATGCTGCATATATGCATATATCACCTTGATGTTCATATCGTCTTACGTATTTGTCAACATCAAGATTAGTGTGACCCATTTGTGACAATTTCTAGATCCCAAATATTAGCGATTTAGCTCCTTTAAAAGCGAATGCAAGTTAAATATGTTTAATCAGAGGCGGATTCAATGGGGGGCGCGAGGGGCGCCCCCCCCCCCTAATTTTCAACAGTGCCCTTTTTTACTGCTGAAAGTGTCTTTTCTCAGACTCAAATATTACCGTTCCCAACCCGTTGTAGGGATCCCAACTGACTCGAACCATCGACTCAAACACACCAGTCTGGGAAATTGCTCTCGGAATGGCTACAGATGCAAGGAAATGACGGATAATTTTCTTGGGGACCCCCCCCCCCCCCTCAGCGGCAAGCCCCGTCTCCGCGGTCAATGCCTTCATTTTGCAGCGCCCCCCCTTTTCAAAATTCCTAGATCCGCCCCTGGTTTAATAGTACTTTTATCTAGTGTATCTTTTATTTTGATTTTTCTTATAGAATAAGGCTATATAACAATAATGTGCGCTTCTTGTTGTATAATACTAATAATAGTATGTTCAGCTATACTTTTCGTTTAAAAAATGTATGTTTTATGTCCTATATACACTTATTCGCTGAAATCTATGACATCCAACAATATAATAGGTCATATAAATAGATAATAAGTTTGCATGACGTCATATGAAATTCCTGGCTTCACAGTTGTCGCAACTTTATCTATACACGGCGTTGCGTCGACCAACCATGCAATGTGAAGTAGATGTCAATATGGTTATGTGCATAGGCGTACGAGCTGGGGGGGGGGGCTGGGAACCAAATGCTGGGAAAATTTGGGCACATTTGTACTTTGTAAAAGTTGTATAAAAAAATATTGTGTTCTTGAATGTGTCCAATTTAACAGCGAATTTATTATTATTATGTAACATATCAAGAACCTAACTACATTTTTGGGGCACCAACCACCACCGCCCCCCAGTCAAAAATTTCACCGTACGCCTATGGTTATGTGTAAGAATATTCAGTTCAATATATTCACGGTGTATGATTTTATTCATACTTCAATTTTAGTGAGTTACTTCTGCAACGTTTTTAGAAAAAATTGCTATTAATTTGGCCAGTACTGTAATAGCAAGTGTATAAATATTTTCTGTTCAGTCTGTACACAGTAACATATCTGAGAACCATATTATCATTTCTGCCAAAGGCTCCCTGTGATTTATAGTTAGCAGTGATACAAGGGTATTTCCAATTTTCCATGCTCTTGGCCTGAAGAAATAAAATAATAAAAGTCAAGTTTTTATTATTATGCAAGTGGAAAAATACAATTCTTCATGGTATGATTTGAATAAATACAACTGATTTGAAGTTGGAATTATTATTTGTCTAAGATGACTGGGCATTTACAAATTGAAATAGCTACTCTTCATCAAGAAAATACATGAATATTTTTCCCAATTCACCTGGATTTTATTGTAGGTCTTTGTACGTGAAATAGCTTTATTTAACGTCCGCTTCCACCGAAGTGGTATTGCAGAAAATTAACAAATTCGGATTCCCTTTTAAAGGAATTAGACTACCCTATCACTGGATTGTATTATATTCAAAATGGCGCCCAGAACACAAAACAAACATTGCAATTCAGGGCGGACTGGTGTCGAGGTTGTATCCTAAGAATGATTTTTTGAATATTTAATCAAACAGAAACACAATTATGCACATGCAGTTATGATATAATATTAAATTAGCTTACCTCAAATACCTCGAAATATACTGTTTGGTCAGTTTGTCCGCCCACCATATTTCTATTAGTCACACATCCTTCGGCCAAATAAAATGGAGGTATATTTTGTTTTAACCGAAACGAAAAATTTGCGTTATAAATACATTGTATTAAAAAATACCAAAATCACAAACCTGATATTCTTATTTTCTGAACAAACTTTTTTCACAACAATATCACTTTTTTCGATACTAATGCTTAATAATACAGTTAACATTTGCAGTACCACAGGGTTTAATACCGCAAAATTACTTCACTAAATATTTCTTTCTTTGTTTTAAGAGTAATTCATTTTAATTGGTCATTTACAGGTAAGAATGAACCAATTAAATTAAATAAAAAGATTAACTCGACTATTTCCACGCCCATTCAAACATTTTTTTAAAACGTAGATATAACACAATTGTTATTGTCTTTGATGTGTCAAGTTTATTGGGGCGATATCAATCAGACACTTCCAAATGCAGACATTGTAATAACCTGTCTCTGTATATTGTCTGAGACAAGATGTGAAAATAAACAAAGAGTAGAATCAGAATAATCTTTTATTATATCTAATTAAATAAATAGTTTATATTTAGATAATAATTGACTAAAACTTTGATCTCTTATATCAGTATACTGTTATAAAATACGTTGTTTTAAAAGAGATATTAAATGCATCGCACGATACATACATTGCGATTTCTACTTAATGTTTGTAATAATTAATATATCCTTTTAGATAATTAGAAATATTAAAAAATAAATTAAGTGAATTACTCGACATTCAAATTCAGGAAGAGTGGTTTTACATATAGGCTAGTGATAAAGGAACATAATAAATGTTATCTTTAATGTCGACGTAATTAATTATATGGAAAAAAACCACATAAGATTTTATAAATGTACACAAGTTTGTGTTAAGACATTGAAAAAAACACAAACTTGTGTCATTGCAATGCAATACAACACAAACATGTGTTAAATATTTTTAACACAAGTTCTTGTGTTGAGATCCAACACAAGGGTTTTTTCAGTGTAGCAATTCTCTCTGTGTCTCTTTCCTCCCCGTTTACATGCTTATTTTTGTTGATTTTTTGGTCTAGAATGGACGAAGAGGGTTTGAAATAACATTTTCGTCCAGGTTTTGGTAAATATTCATGATTTTGAGGTGGAAGGATAACGGGGTTATCAGGTTGGCTACGGTGATAAGTACGGCAACTAGTTACATATTTTTAGTATGCTTCTTCAAGTTTATGTATCTCAAAATTTTGGTGGTCAACCTCATACAAATTTTAGTGCAAAGACATGACCATTTGTTCCTCTGTCTGTAGTGAAAAGCATTCATCCCAACGAAAATTTTGGGAAAAGTTGAAGGTGGGCAAAGAGGCCAGAATTACAATTGAAGCCAATGAGGAAATTAATGGTGGTCTGCCTCCAGACGACAGACATGTAGTGAATTACCTCCCCTTATTCATGACGACAAAACATTTGTTTCACCAACAGATAAAGCTGCCTGTTTGAACGAACATATTATAACTCATTATCACTTGACAGCACAAATGCATTTCTCTCCACGTTAAGCCGTAAAGAAATTTCACTGTGTACCATCCAACTAAATCCCCAGGAAGTTAAAGGCATGCTACTAACAATTATTTTTTCAAAATCGTGTGACCCAGACGAAATAAGCGGAAAATTATTAAAATGGCTATCTGAAGAAATATCTAAACCTCTATGTAATATATTTAATCTATCCATAGAAAGTAAAATCGTACCTGATATTTGGAAATTCGCAAATATTACTGCCATCCTTAAAAAAGGCGAACTGACAGATTGTGGAAACTATAGACCCGTATCTCGATTTTAAGTATTCTTGACAAAACTTTCGAAAAAATGCATATACAAACATGTCTTTAACTTCTTCCATGACAATTCTATTATTACTAAACTTCAGAGCGGCTTTCTTCACGGTGAATCTACTGTTTATCACCTTACTGACCTAACTCAAGCCATCGATCAGGGAAAATATACGAGAGCAGTGTTCTGCGACATAAGCAAAGCAATTGACAGAGTCTCGCACGCTGGAGTCTGTCATTAGCTTGAGGCGGCTGGGTTCAGGGAAGACGTCCTTCACTGGTTGGAAAATTATTTAACCAATCGGAAACAAAGAGTCGTTGTAAATGGCGCCTCCTCCGCCCTCAAACCAGTTTCAATAGGTGTTCCGCAGGGCTCTGTTCTCGGCCCCCTCCTATTTATAATCTACATATATGATATCATATATATGTAACATAAGCTTAAACATTCGATTATTTGTTGACGATACTACTCTATATCTCAAAATCCATGATCGAGCTGCTGATGCCGATACCATCAATAATGACCTGGACAAACTTATAGATGGGCTAAAACATGACTGGTATCTTTTAACACCCTCAAAACCGAAACACTGGCACTAACCAATAAAAAAACCTACTCTTCTATCCCTTAGATTTGGTCGAATTCCTACTAATTTACAATACTAACAAACTACAAAACTTACAATTACATGCACTTAGAACTATATGTTGGGCTGTATGGGTACCAGCCATAAACCCATATACAACGAAACCGGGTTTATAACGCTACAAGAAAGACGCAAACGAAACAAATTGACACTTATTTTTAAAGTTATTCATGATCTGCCACCCGGATACCTAAAAGACATCATTTTATACAGACAATTATCATCTAAAAACAATTAAAATCTTTCAGAATACCAATGTGGATCAACAAAAGCATGGAACAAACTTGATATCAATATAAGAACTTCTCCGTCTCTTACTACCTTCAAACAAAAATTGAAAGAAAACGATCTCACTATTCCAAATTCATTTTTACAAGGCAAAGAAAGAACCATATATTACATAGCAGATTGCGGCTTTCTTGTAGCGGCCTAAACGGTCATAACTTTTTACGGCATATCTCCGAGGGTCCATCAATCAAGATGAATGCTCCTACTAAAGGCGCAAAATGTCTTGCTCGGTGTTATTAATTTCGGTTTTGTATTTGAGCCATTTTGATTTTAAGGTGAAAAAAAGTTGTAAAAATGAGCTACAAGTATTTACAATGCAATTCAGTCTTTTCGTAATTTAAAATATTTCTTCTTAAAGATACATTATGGGAGATAAGATAAAGAGATGGCAGTTCTCGCTATAATAGTTGAAAACTAGATAGTGTAAAGGTAATTTGCTGAAAATTTCAGTCAAATTGATCCACTATGAGCCTAGAAAGAAGCGGGTGAAATTTTTGCATAGTCTCGGTCATCATTACTAAAATCATTAATATAAAAAGCATAGTCTCGATTATCCACTTTTATTGATTTAATTATCAATAGCCGTTAGCGGCATATAGGAATCTAATCCAGCCAACATCGAAGGCTAGCCTTGACATCGAGAGTTTATTATTGTCTGGATAAGTTAATTAATGTCTAATTGATAATTTAGATAACATTTCAGGCCTAAAGAAAGACTTGTAATAAGCAGATTTTGCTCTTGCATAATGCATGTTTAACTTTCATAAATTGTATCATTAATATATACGAAGACAATCTATGTCAAAATTAGTTTGTAATACAAGCAGTTGCTGAGAAATAGTCAATTTTGCATGAGTCACTTTCCACGTTATTTTGCCTGTAAAAAAGAGTCAATTTTAATCCGATTTTCAATTTTTCTTCGCCTTTGGATGCCTAATGCCACATTTGACTAGTTCGAACCAATTTCACATTTCACTGTCACAGGAAATGGCGTCATTTTGGAATAAAGTGTATTTTTTGACTTCAATACAAATATTTATACAAAGTAGTCGTATTTGTTATGTGTTTAACATTATGATATTTGATTCCAATCAACAAATAGAATAAACCCATGCGGCCATAAACATACCACAAAATAGTTTCTGACTTGTTCAGTTACGAAGAAATAGACAATTTTCTACGTCATTTTTCAAGGTTTTGGGTTAATAAAAGTGTCAGTTATGATTCGATTATCATACAATTTTCACCATGTTATGCCCAATGCCATTTATGATTTGATAAAACTAATTTAGCATTTTCATTATCACCGGAAGTAATATCATTTTGGCAAAAACTTTATTTTTAGCCACCAAAAAAACTATTTGTTTGAAGGAAGTGATATTCATTATTCGTATAAAATTATGATATTTGATTCCAGTGGAGAAATAGTATGAATACGATCATATAGATATGAAAAAAGAGTTTCTAACGTCTTCCCTTGCCGAGAAATAACCGATTTTGTCAGTATCACTTTTTACGGTTTTTCGCATTTTAATAAGGCTCTATAAAGGGTTCATTCTGTTAAACTTTTAATTAATTTTCAGTCATACAAAGGACAACCGAAGTGGTTATTACTGTCATCGTGTCGAGACTTCATTGTATAAATGTATAAATGCGGAACTGCGATATTGCTGGATTTATTGGCTAATTCTGTGTCCATTTTAAAACATGAGTGCAATGCAATGTGGAAATCTGTTTAACGTTTTCATTGTTTTGGGTAGTGACGTACGTCAATTCAAGAGTAATGTGGAGTGAGTGAGAGAGAGAGAGAGAGAGAGAGAGAGAGAGAGAGAGGGTGTGGTCATTTCGGGACTAAGATATGGTTCAATTTTACTTCAATAAATTCGCTTGCGCGGATGGGTCTTTAGCAGTGGGAGAACCCGGTGAAAACCCACGAGGTTGGACAGGCTACCCTACCCCCTGTCACGTACAACCGGACAATCGAAACACCAGCTGACTCAATGAAAGACCGTATGATACAACGTACACGGGTTAACCATTCGGCCAACTAACCCCCGAGTAGCACTCGGCAAACCTCAACAGATTCCAGCACCCCACATCTAGATGTAGGGAACCGGATTCTGCCGAGGTTTGCCGATTGCCCCGAAAAGAACGTGGTAGCCTATGGAAGACCAAATGGGAAAACGCAACACTCTAAACTAATGCTTCTTGTTTCTACATTCTTATGTCAACATTTCATGCACAAAATCAACATTTTAAACAAAAGATTGACTTTATGTTTCATTTTCAGCGTTTTATCGGTAACTTTTATATATCATTAAATATTAAATATTAAAATTAAAAAATAATTTCTTAATTTTACACGACAAAGAAATCAATTCATTGGTTTCTGAAAGTATCTAAAAAAAATCATGAATTTGAACTCTTATGAAAATATTTTCTACGTTTCAAAAAGTCTTGAAGTTAAAATCTTGAAATGAAAATGTCCAGAAAAATATAATGAATTATCAACATTATTACACCAGAGGGCGTTAGCGTATGTGTACAACTTTGAAACAGACTATAGATTAGAAATCAAAAGTAGACTTTTCCAGAGTGGAAGTGGGCCCCTGTTGTGTTTACAGTAATTAGTTGCATGAAACAGAAATTAAAGGGGCTAAATCGCTAATATTTGGAACCTAGAAATTGACACAAATTGGTCCAACGCATATAATAATGTAATATGAATGTATATAAACTGATTTACATTCAATCTTTTCTGTTTTCACTGTAATTTCTAATCATTTATGTTCGGCGAAATACGCCAGAAGTCTCAATTGGATGGCCCTCTCTAGTGCCTGGTTATTTCAGTCTACACCGATAGTAGTTATTGCACATGCTCTCCAGATAAGAATATGGCGTCACCGTTTGACTTGACATGTGGAATATGCCTAGCCTCGTTTTTCAAGTCCCTTATTACAAATGACGCTGAAACGCATTATGGTACACGATTTGTGTACCAATGGTAAAATGTTTATTTTGTCTTAAATATTGGATATCAGAAGCCCATCTCTTCCCGGTAAGATCACAACATCAATGTTGATTTAAATTGACAAATAATTTGTGTTTTCAATGTTGATGATTTTGGATGATATTGAGTTCGAGACTTAGCTACTTTAAGCTAGGGTAGGACAAAGGCCTTTCTTACATATTCGCTGTTAGTTGTTTACTTTTTCATATGTTTACAAATTAGACCTACACGTGTTTCGAATATGGCAATGGATGATAATGCTGTGTTTTAAATGGAATCTATTCACTGTTATTTGTTTACTTTTTCATATTAACTATAACTATAGGATAGTGTTTGCAAATTAGCTCTACGCGTGTTTCGAATGTGGCAAAAATGGTTGATAAATCTATAATTCGTATCAAAGTTGTACACATATGCTAACGCCCTTTGGTGAAATGTTGATAATTCATTATATTTTTTATATTTTTCTGGACATTTTCATTTCAAGATTTTAACTTCAAGACTTTTTGAAACGTAGAAAATATTTTCATAAGAGTTTAATTTCCAGATTTAGATTCTTTCAGAAACCAATGAATTGATTTCTTTTTCGTGTAAAATTAAGAAATTATTTTTTAATTTTAATATTTAATGATATATAAAAGTTACCGATAAAACGCCGAAAATGAAACATAGAGTCAATTTTTTGTTTAAAATGTTGATTTTGTGCATGAAATGTTGACATAAGAATGTATAAACAAGAATCATTAGTTTAGAATGTTGCGTTCCTGTCTAAAATGTTCAAACTGGAATGTAGAAACAAGAATCATGAATAATGTCCCATTTGGTCTTCCATAGTAGCCTACCGGTGAAACCGTCATCACTGCCGCATCGCAGTTCTAGTTATAATTCATAATTATAATAGTTTGTCTGAACTTATCAGTTGATCATGGACCATCATTCATCTGTCTTATGCCTAAGTGATAATTCCCCATCGTTTCTTTTTACGAATATAAATAATCATAAAACGACTAAATTCGCAGTGTAACGTGATAGACAATATTTTGATCACGTGATCTAGTAAATCACTCGGCAAACCTCGTAGGGTACAGGAATCCACCGAGGTTTGCCGAGTGCTAGTAAATACGTGAATTGTGAGACATGCGCATACTATCTGGCTGTGGTGGATGGAAAAGAATGACTATCGAATTAAAAGAAGGCTTTCGCATTACTTTTGTGAAACTGATTGCATTCTACAGTGACCTTTCCCTTCAGTTCATTCAACTCAACTTCTTCTCACGTTTCCGCTCTTCAACAAGACATGATAATTCGGCTTTTTTTTTTTAGAGTGATAAATGATGTAACATATCGTTATAAAACTCTTTATTTTTATTTTCAATTGATTGCAACTCATACTTTCGATAGTGTCTTCATTTTGACAAGAAATGACATGAACTACTTTTGTGCGCATGTGTACATTTATATTATAGAAGTAAAGCGTCCCCATCGCAGACAGTGAAGTGTCAACATTGAAGATTTGACTCTCTGCAAACATGATTCCGTTAAAGACAATAATTTTTGTGTTTGTAATCGGGATATCTGTTGCATCAGGTATTGCCATCTATTTTACTGTAATTATAAACCGGTTTCATCTCGAATAAACTCCTCGAATGCTCAAAACTAGGATAATATTTCAGTGTTATGACTGGTGTAGGAATCCAATATGGCCGATTTTCGGGTACCTGTTAAAGAATGTGTATTTTGACCATACTTTATGGCTTTCCTCGGAATTTGTAACGATATTTATTTTGTTCCGTTGCTTAGTCCCCATTTTAAAACGATTATTCTTGTTATTTGAGCGCCTTTAGATCGTTTTTGTGCACGGGTAACATCCGATGTCATGGGAGAAATTGCACAGGTCAGGCTGACCCAGTTTGTGATACAACAACCATGTAAAATAAAGAAAAGAATATGTTCATGTTCCTGTCACATAGCCTTTCATACATGGCTAATGTTATAAACAGGTCACAATTCTATGGAATACAATTACTGCTTATTACTGAGCGACGTTTCGACTAGGCTTCTCTAGTCATTATCAATCTGTACCTGATCAGAAGAATCCCGATGAGCACGGAACTCTGTGTTATTTTTATAAAATCATTTTTCCTTTCTACTGTTTCACAACTCCCAACTGTCATGCACTTGAGCCCAAAACATCAACATCGAGACGTATTTTTATTGAGGCCTAAATGTCGCTGGACTGACGTGATGTATTCTTATTTCACCATTTGTATTTTCTGCCATGATGAATAAGATGCACAAAATACAATCTGATTAAAATATAGATCTATATTTCGTTTCGTTTTTTATAATTTTTTATATCTACTTTTGCTTTGTTTTGATTTCTATCGCTGGTAATGTCTACCCACAGTTCCGCGCAAAAAAGGTCAAACGCTCGATTCGACAGACCATTTGATTGGCTGACCCCTCATTTCAAGCAGAACATGAGTTAAATAACAAGTCTTCCAGATCCAAGTGAAGTAAAGACAAGTAAAAATGAAATTTTGAACTATAAAAAATGAAACAAAATTGGATCTGTGTTTTAATCAGATTGCACACAATATGTCTGGCCCCAATTTCTCTTTTCAATCAAAGCCTGGAAATATATATGTTACAGTCAATATCTACAATCAGGCAATGTACACATTGCCTGATTGTAGACATTGACTGTCATATATACATGTATATCATTTGTCAGTTTTTCTAGCACAAATTGTTCTGTGTACTGACACTATTGATATCACTGTCTACAGATACATGTACTACAATGATATTGTTGATATCATTATTACAGTAGGCCTACAGGTACATGCCACGTGGCCTCTACAAAGCTGAAAATATCTGGCACCGATACACTACTTAATTTGTGACAGAAATTTTGTCAAGTCTTAACTAAATCTGATATTTTCAATCCTGCTTGCTTGTGTAAAATAGCTTTACTTAATGTCTGCTTCCATCGAGGTGATATCGCTGACAATGGATAGACCACTCGCACCAAGACAGACCAGTCTTTTGGATATTCTGAGTGGTCGTTTAGTTGTCCTTGGTCCGAGTGGTCTTTGGTCCGAGTTGTGAGCTTACACATCAGATCAGCTCTATTTATAACAACTGGCGTGGTTTCGATTCCCCGGTGTTACATAACAAGGCGTAGGGGTCTTTAGCAGTGGGAGGAAACTGGAGGACCTTACTCCTTGTCACGTCCAAGCAGGGAATCGAAACCACGCCTGTTGACGCAATGACAGACCTAGTGATCTAAAGAATTATTTGGTATTTTTCAGGTTTAAAGTGTAAATGTACGGAATGTAGTCAAGCTGATGAACCCAATCACAACGTGACGTGTGAAACAGATGGCGTCTGTTTAGTTTCATCAACATTAAGTGAAGCAGGAGAGTTCAGGATTAGACGATTGTAAGTATGTGTGGTCGTATATTGTCGTCGCCCCCGTCTGTCTGTACGTCTTGGGTCCACTATTGTTTGTTGACGCTCTAGAGACTAAAGTTAATATTCGATTTGCTTTAAATTGATACACAGTATTTAAAGTCATGAGATGATTTTCAACAATTTACTGATGATTACTGCAAGAGTTATGGCCCTTGATCACTTAAAATTCGTGCAGGCTGTAGAGACCAAAGTTAATATCCGAGGCCAGGGTTAAAAATATTTCAGTTTGCCCAAACCCGACTCATGATGATTAGGTATGGGTAGGTAGGTAGGCAAATTCTTTTTTTCTTTTTTGGAAGGACCAGACTTTGAGAACTAAGTGCAAAAACAAAACAATATTTAAACTCTAACTTTTTTATTAGGCCTAACGAGAACAGTTGAAACAGTCACAATCATTTTGTCCGTTGTCTTCGTGTCTATTTCATCAACAGTGACATCATCAAAGACGTCCCTCCATGTCTTACTGTTGTTAAATCGCTGCAACTTGTTCGAAACGATTGGTTTTACTTTATTTTCGGGTTTTATCACTACCGAAGGCGACAGTGTAAAGTAATTGTCTGCCATGACACATACCGTTCCTTAACAACAACTATCGCGATAAATAACGAGATTTTACAAAATCACGTGTCGAGTTTGGTGTTACTATGTATAGACATGACAGTGGCTGTTCAATCTCCCGACCGATTATTTCGCGTTTGGGTGTCATTGTCAAGCGTAAAAATAATGCTGTTAAAAAAAAAAAAAATCTTCAAAAACGGCAATAAAAGAATTTGACTCAGCAGCTTTTTTTTGGTCGGTCGCGTTTGGGCAAACAGACAATTTTTTAATTTTGGCCCGATTGACTTTAAATTGATACAGTGTTTAAGGTCATGACACGAAGAAGCCTATTGATTTTCAACAGATTCCGATAATTACTGCCAGAGTTATAACCCTTGATCACTGTGAAAATTCTTGTGGACGCTCTGGAGGCCAAAGTTAATATCAGACTGTTGTGAGACTAAGAGGCCTATTATCAGCGCTTTCCGATGATTTCTTCTGGAGTTATGGCCCTTGATCACTTTGAAAAATTTTGAGGAAAATTGCTTTTAACTTAATACACAGTGTTTAAAGGTCTTTATTACCAACAAAAGAAAAAATATGCGACAATTCTTTTGGACTGCTTTGATAACTTAGCCATGCAAGCCAAACTGATTTTTTGTTATTAATCAACCTTTAGTTATACCAATTGTTAAATATAAGTGGTGGTCGAGCGCGAGACATTATATTTATACTGTATGCAATGTCTTGCTCGAGTCATTACAAAACTTAAGATACAGACACTATCCTGCACATGCATTTTAATGAAATCGTCACATGAGTTCAATATTTCATCTAGTATAAATAATTTACGATTTGTACGTTGCCCATACCATTATTTGGAATAATGGTACACCAACATCAGTGTATTTTATATGTGTATTAATTTATAAATTCTAACAGTTTAAGGTCCATATTTGTTGCTCTACTCTTGAATAATGGTAGGGGGGTTGTTGGGTGACCAAATGATTAGGGCGTGTACGTTAGATCTCCAGGTGTGGTTTCAATTCCCTGCTTGTACGTGACAAGAAGTAGGGTCGTCTGTTCAACCTCGTGGGTTTTTTCTGCAAACCTGGAAATAAGGCACCTGTCACAGACAATGTCAGACACAAACCTCTGGTGCCGGTCATTTTGATTTGTCTTTTTTATTGATATTAATACATGTCCGGCATTGTCCGCCACTAAGTTGAAAATGCCGGGTACTATTTCATTAGTGCCTGATATTTTGTCAGGTACATCTAAAATCGTTATTTTCAGGCCTGTTTCCCAGGGTCCTCCAGTTTCCGTCCAGGCAAATTGTTGAAATAAAATTGTGTCAAGTGGACGTTAAACCCCATTTCTCTCACTCGCTCTCTTGAATAAATCCCATTGAGCACGCCTCAAACATGAAGGCCAGAAACCGCTGTATTCTTAAAATAGTTTAGATTTAAAGATAAGTTATGGGAGATTACGTAAAGAGCTGGCAGTTTTCACTATAATAGTTAAAAAAAATAGATAATGTAAAAGGAATTTGCTGAAAATTTCAGTTAAATTGATCTACTCTGAACCGAGAATTTAGCGATTGAATTTTGGGCCTATCCTTGATCATCATTACTAAAAAAACATAAGTCTCGATTATCCATTTCTTGATTTGATCATAAATGAGCGTTGAGCAGCAGATCGGATCCTAATCCAGTAAATATTGCAGGCTAGCAATGACATCAAGAGTTGATTATGGATAAGTTAATTAATGCCTAATTAATAGTTTATATAATATTTCAGGCCTAAAGAAAGACCTGCAATAGGCAGATTTAGCTCTCCCATAATGTATGCTTAAGTTTTCAATTTGTTTTTTTCAGATGTAAGGATAAATCTGAATATTTTCCCAACCATCGTCCGATGTTCTGCGAGATTATAGAGAGTAAGAAAACGACGTTTAACGTTATTTGTTGTAGTGATAGAGATTATTGTAATGCAGACCTGACCCCGGGACTTGCTCCTGTAGAAAAAACACCTGAAGAGATCGAGGGTAAAATACATTTTTTGACACTCAGTCTCCAGATAATAATAATAGTTTTATTTGCTTTCTTTTATCTTGAATATATTTTTTCTTTAAAGAGGTTTTGTTACAATCTGATTGAAATACAGATCTATATTTCGTTTCGTCTTTTTATACTTTCGATGTCCTCTACTGCATGAAGTTCTGACCAGTTGTACTGGCTTTTAACCCTATGACGTCAGACATTTGGTTAACCAATCAATGTTGATGTTTCTGGTAGGATACCACATTTTGTGCATCTCACGGCAAGAATTTGTCATAACATACCGTTTCATTGTTTAATTCCTCACATCAACTAGAACGCCAGTTATATAACAACTCTTCCAGATCCTAGTGTAGTAAAGACAAGTAAAACAAAATTTTGAACTATAAAAAACAAAACGAAATAAGATCTGTGTTTTTTATCAGATTGGTTTTGTTGGTGGTAAAATGTTGTAATATGCTAAAAGTATTATGTTTTTTTTAGACTCACTGACCAGGAGGTCCTGGGTTCGGACCATTAACACACAGTTTTATCTCGAATATATTTTTTCTTGAAAAGTGTTTTGTTCGTGGCAAAATATCATTATATGCTAAAACTTCAATTGTTTCCATGGCATTTAGTAATAGAAGTGGACTACACAGGTCATAAGACTAAGCAACGTTTCGACTAGACTTCTCTAGTCATTATCAAACAGTAATCGTCCCGTTTTCATTAGCTCAATGAGTGCAGAACAGTAAGACGTGGAAGGTTGGGTGGCCAAATGGTTATCGCATGCTCTTTGGATCAGAAGGTCTATCATTGAATCAGGTGGCGTGGTTTCGATTCCCCGCTTGTACTTGACAATTAGTAGGGTTGCCTGTCTATTCTCTCTCTCTCACAGTAAGATGTTAAACCACATTTTCTTTTTATTTATTTATAGAAGAAAAGAAGAAAGAGAGGGATAGTTTGAGTGCCGTGGAGTTAATGGCTGTGATAGCTGTGCCGATTGGGCTCGTGTGTATTCTTACGCTTATTGGTTTCTTCATGTGCCAGCACTATAGGAATTCTCAACGATCGTTTCATCGTAGTGAGGAACACAGCATTGAGACAAATCTGCTGGTTCCTGGAGAACCGGCGTCATTAAAAGAGCTGTATGATAGCATGTCACATTCTGGCAGTGGATCAGGTATGTTTTAAGTTTTAACATCTTGTTTGTTGGGGTGGGGGGAATGTTCGAGCTACATCATAAGGTCTGTCATTGAGTCAGCTGGCGTCATAGGGTCAAAATCCGCTTATATGATCTCTGACACGACCTCTCAAAACAACTGCTCAGTGTAGGCGATCGAAAGTATGAAAAAGCGATTGGTGCATGTTAAACCCCTTTTATCTCTTTCTTTCTCATAATAGTTTTTTTTTTGTTGCCAAAATTTAGCATTGATATCATTGGCTAATACTATTTTTTTATGTCCCTCTCAGGTTTGCCGATCTTAGTACAGAGAACTATCGCTAGACAGATTCGACTGTGTGAGATAATCGGCAAAGGAAGATACGGGGAAGTGTGGAGGGGCCAGTGGAGAGGTGAAAATGTTGCTGTGAAGATTTTCTCATCTCGCGAAGAAAGGTCGTGGTTCCGGGAAGCAGAGATTTACCAAACAGTTATGTTACGTCATGAAAATATTCTTGGTTTCATCGCTGCTGATAACAAAGGTAGGTAACTCCAGAAAAAAAAGGGTGACCCACACTGGTAAGCTGATATCATTGACTTATGAACCTAGGCCTTTATTTAATAATAATTTTTATCGTTAAATCATATAAGTGAGCATTATTCTAGTCTGTATGTAGTATGTATGTACAGAAAGTGCTTATACAGTTGTCATTAATTAGCAGGTGTGTAAATAGCTCTAAAAGATGCCACTACTGGTGTAAAAGTGTGACTGTTTATAACACCCATCACTATTGAATACAAAAACCTGGACAATAGCGGTGTATATCATTCAATAGTCAAAGTTTTAACACCATAGTGACAAAACACTTACTTAATGACTACTGACTCATTACTAACATTTTTAACTAACTAATACACATTATTTATATAAACTGACAGCTTTGATCTAGTAGTGTCGTATATTTTCATTTATAACAGATGTTTGTTGCTAAGTCAATGATATCAATATTACATTGTCTAGACGTCGCTTGGGATATCTCAGTGTGGTTTCCCCTTGTCAATGGCGCAGGAACCTAGTCCTTTGAATGATACATAAAAGAACTTTACAAAAGGCATACTAACAAATCGTAAAACTTAAGTTTAAGAAAGACTGTGACCGCTGATGAAATTGTGTTTTACAGAATATGGTCATATAAATCAGACTTTCTTTGATAAAAGGGGGTTGCATGGCCGAAGGGTTAGTGTGTGCGCGCTGTATCATAAGGTCTGTCATTGAGTCAACTGGCGTGGTTTCGATTCCCCGGTTGTACGTGACAAGGAGTAGGGGGTTGCCTGTCCAACCTCGTTGGTTTCTCAGGGTCCCCCATTTTCCTCCGACTACTAAATAAACGAATTATTGAAATAAAATTGAACAACGTGTAAGTCCCAAAATAACCTAGTCTGTGTCGAGTGGAGATTATAAACCCAATTCCTCTCTTTTTATATTTTTTATTTTATTTTCTTTGTATAACAGATAATGGCACATGGACACAGTTATGGTTGATAACAGACTACCATGAGAATGGATCATTGTTTGATTATTTGAACCGTCAGAATGTATCAACAGCTAGTATGTTAAAGATGGCCCTAACAGCATCTAGTGGTCTCGCTCATTTACATATGGAGATTGTTGGTGGCAATAGAGGTAAGAAAAAATCCAGATATAATTATAATTGTACCAGACAGTCAGGAAGTCCCAAATTGACAGAAATGGAACTGAGTGACATGGCATCGAAATCTGTCTCCACAACAGAGGTGGTGTTCGTACTAGTAGAGTCGTTTCATAATTAAAAACAACCAATATGTTTCAGCTGTCATCTTTGGTTGAAATATTTTATGTATTCGGCTCAGGGATGTAAAAATCCACTAGCCTGACGCCCGGGGCTACCAAAAATACCTTGCTGGCTAGTGACGTATTTAGCTGTATAAGTCCAGGACTAGCGCCCTTTCACTGCTCATTTTTTTAATAGTTTGTGAATTAAACTAATGATATAGATAAAAAAGCAGTAAAATACTCCACGTTTTTTTTCTCCAATCCAGTCAAACTATGGACTAGTTATAATTAATGCCGGGCTAGTGTCTGACAGTAGACTACTAGCCCTGGGCTAGTGGATTCAAATTCTTTTTTACGCCCGATTCAGCTCATGCGCTGCAATGTCCTGTGTTCAGGTTCAAGTAACGCATGTAAGATGTTCGACTCAAATTCATAATTTGTTTTGGATGATCAAAATGGTGCTAGGTTGGGTTGTATCCTAAAGATTACTGCAGTAAAAGATTAGGGTTGACTGCTTTGCAGCTAGCTATCTTGTAGGTAAACTTGCGATATATATATATATATATATAACAATGACATTATTTCTGACCAGCTTCCGACATGAGCGAAAAAGTACTTTAAAATGATATTAAACCAGTGTTGAAATCAACCTGTGTCAGCATACCTTTTATATTTTAACCGTTTACCGTGAAAGAAAGTAGTGCAGGTTTACAGTTGTACTAATATTTTGTATATTTGTAGGTAAACCGGCTATAGCTCACCGTGATTTAAAGAGTAAGAATATTCTAGTAACTGTAAATGGAACGTGTTGTATTGCGGATTTAGGTTCGTATGACTATTTATCTTTGTTTGAAATGTTCGTTCCCCGTGATGGCTGAGAAAGTTCAGAGTGGCAGGTGGGGATTGGCGGGGGTTAGGGGATTTTCCAGCTTAGTTTCCCTTTGTCAGTGGTGCGGGGGGGGGGGGGGGGGGGTTGGATGCCTGAATGGTTAGTGTGCGCGCTGTATCATACAGTCTGTCATTGAGTCGACTGGTGTGGTTTCGAATCCCCGGTTGTACGTGGCAAGGAGTAGGGTCGTCTGTCCAACCTCATGGGTTTTCTCCGAGTCCTCCGGTTTCCTCCCACTGCTAAAGACCCCTACGCGCAAGCGAATTATTGAAATAAAATTAAACCATATGTTAGTCCCGAAATGACCTAGTTTGTGTCGAGTGGACGTTAAACCCCATTTCTCTCTCTCTCTCTTGTCAGTGGTGCACGACAGACGATCTGCAATCTCATTAAAATACAGATCTTTATATTCCAAAAATCTATTTCAGTCCCTTTTGAAATTTATGCATTTTAGACCATAACTTTCTGGATTATGGCCCCTGATTGTACAAAAAATCGTTTTTGTTTTTAGCTTGTTCTCTATCCATCTCGTGCAAAATGTGGGCGTATCCTGTCTGACAACTGCTGGTTTATACTTTCGATGGCCTACAGTACATAAAGATCCGGCCGGTTGTACTTCGATGGCTAGCACTACATGAAGATCTGACTGGGAGATTGCGTTGGGGTTTTGACCCTACGACGTCAGACATTGATTAATCATTCAGTGTGGACGTTTCTAGTGGTTTATCCATACTTCTGTGCATGGCACGCCGCAAATCGCCGTAACAGATGGTTTCATTGGCTAATCCCTCACGCCATCCAGAATGCATGTTATATAACAACTCTTCCAGATCCTAGTGTTGTGAAGACTTAATAAAATGAAATTTTAAACTATAAAAAAGAACATGAAATAGGATCTGTGTTATAATCAAATTGGACGGCCTGGCAAAAAACGTGTCTAAAGGTTCTACGTACACCTTGATTACGCTTGTACGCTTGTTTCAATCCCAGACTTCAACTAGACAAAGGAGTAGGATAGCTTGCCCAACCTCACTAGAGAATTATTAAACTAAAAGTGTACCATATCTCTCTCTCTCTCTCTCTCTCTCTCTCTCTCTCAGCAGCTACTCTTAATTTTTTGTATTTTTCTGTTTTAACAGGATTGGCTGTTCGACATGACTCCAAGACAGATTCTGTAGATATCGCCCCTAACAACCGTGTTGGTACCAAGAGATATATGGCACCAGAAGTCTTGGATGAGACGATTAATATGAACCATTTCGAGTCTTTCAAGAGAGCCGATGTGTATTCATTTGGATTAGTTCTATGGGAAATAGCAAGACGCTGTAACGTCGGAGGTATGCTATGATTTACAAAAAACAACATTTCTTAACAATCCTGTTGTGTGGAGTAGTGGACGTTAAACTCCAGTTCTCTCTCTCTTTCCGGAAGGGGTTGGATGGCCGAATGGTTAGTGTGTGTGTGTGTTGTATCATAAGGTCTGTCATTGAGTCAACTGGTGTGGAATTTCTCTGGGGCCTCCGATTTCCTCCTACTGCTAAAGACCCCTTACCTGCAAGCTAATTATTGAAATAAAATGACCTACCTAGTTTGTGTCGAGTGAACGTTAAACCCCATTTCTCTCTTTCCGGTTTACTCCCACAACTGAAAACCCCTATACTCAAGCGAATTATTGAAATAAAATCAAACCATATGTACATGTAAGTCCTGAAATGATTTAGTTTTTGTTTATTTGTTTGTTTATTCAGGTATAGCAGAGGAATATCAGTTACCATATTACGATATGGTGCCGTCTGATCCAGCATTAGAAGACATGCGTAAAGTGGTCTGTACAGATCGACATCGACCAGCGATACCAAATAGATGGCAGACAGAGGTATAGAAATTATTATAATCTTTTAGGATTCATGCATCTTCAATTGAAGGCTTGATCTCGCTTTAACTCCGTACAACTTCTCAAGGCCTTCACGTAATACCATAGATATTTCATCACTAATTTCCTTAATCATCGCGAATACCAGGTCTCGCGCTTTCCAGCTAAAATGGCTACCTGTGATAATCGAGTTGCAAAGTTCAAGGTTCGTTCAATGTCAAGGTTTCAGTGGAGGTCGCCATGTGTTTGTATCACAACCTCTGATTGGACGCTACTGTTTACGTGTGTGCAGTAAAAGGAGTATTGTAAAGTTAGGGAATTGTAAAGTAATCTAGCAACGTCCAGATGTTGTAAAACTCGCAGCCATTGCTTCATGATCACTGGAGTTGTGGTGTGACAGGTGTTGGCGCACTACCGAGGAACTTCAGGGATCAATCAGGGTTTTGGACGAGGATTTTCCTCTTTCGCCCTGGCAAGGAAAAGTATCTAGTCAGTTGGATGGGATGTAAAAAAAACATTGTCTAATCGTGTACTCGATGACATGCATGTAACAGAATCCATGACAGTTGGATTTCGTTCAGGCAAAATTTCACTCATAGCACACCATTTGTCCTAATTAGTGTGGGGGAGCCAGCGTGACTCAGTGAGTAAAATGCTGGCTCGCTAACCTGGGGGGGCTGGTGTTTGATCCCAGTGTTAGACGAGCAAGTTCGAGATTTTCCAGCTTGGTTTCCCCCTTTATCAGTTGTGCAGAACAGAGGGTCTGGCAAGGAAGAATGTACAGTATGTATGGTCGTTTGGATGGGACAAAAACCAACCGAGGTTCCATGTACAAATTGGGGTGCAAGTAAAAGGAAACCTAGGTAGTTGCAATTCAATATGATACTATGCCATAGCGCCAATGTCCATGCAAAATGTCCCTTATAGTAACACTCTGTATGGCGTATGTCTGTTCTCATTAGCCCAATCTTAGAACAGTAGGACATTAAACCCCATTTCATTCAAAATTTGTAATTATTTTAAATTTTATTTTTCAGCCATTACGGGTGTTGGCGAGGATAATGAAGGAATGTTGGTATCAGAATGCTGCTGCCCGTCTGACTGCACTTCGTATACGTAAAACGCTAGCCAATCTTTATTCACAGGAAGACACAAAGATATGAGATGGCGTAGTAATATGCTAATCAAATTTTTAGAGCAAGATATCCATTACCGAGGAAAATAGTTTCTCGGATGACACACTCAGGAGACATTACTACAAAACTCTGGACATAGTTTAAAATCGTTGATAAGTAAACAGTGATATTTTAAAATGCCGATAGTCAACACATTTTAATCTGGCGACCATGTTTTTGTGTATTTTCTTTTAAGAACTAATTGTTATTGTCGCTGCGTTTTATATATGGCGGACAATTGAACATACAAATAAGTATGTCATTTATTTATTTGTGCTTAGTTGTCATGACAACTAAAGATTCTCTGTGTGTGTGTGTAACTATATATATATATATTTATATATATATATATATTCCAATATGGCTGACATATTTTCTGCTGTATCTGTTGAGCTGTGATGATACTAGTGGATGACAAGCGGAGAGACACAATATTTGTGGAACAATTTTTTTCCTGTTTGTTCAAATTGAACATCGTTGAGCCGGTGGTAACAATATATCAAAAAAAAAAAGAAATAATTCAGTTGATAATTAACCTATAGAATTGACAGGTGTGTGAAGTAGGATAACTCTGTCTTGGCATAGCACCTGTCTGTATCATATAAATACTCTTAAATTGATACTTATATATAGTTATATACAAAAAAATCATAATATTTGATAACAATAATAAGAATATGCTCGTCTTTATTATGCCCAGTCAGTGTAGAAAAGTAGGACGTTAAATCCCATTTGATTTCGCTCGTCTTTTAATCAAACCACGAGTAGCTATGAGATAATACAGACAGTTGTTATGCCAAATTTCTGGTTTTTATCTTATTTCATGCAGAATATAAGCGTCCAAAGTAAAGTCATGAATCACAAAATTTCCCAGAATTTGGGCTGTGTTATCAACTACTAATTCACCCTACAGTAATGTAGACTCCACCAACCATACTGTATGTAAGTCCCTGGGAATAGTCCATTGCATGATATAAAGGGGAAGATCAATTATTGAATACATATGTACATAGATTTGTAAATTTTTAGTGGTGAATCACCAGTGATGGGATTTCGCCCGTATATTTCGGACATGTCCGACGCTATTTTCCAAATATTGGCTCACTTTCATTCTGTGGTATTACCATGTCACGTAATTTTGTAGGAATATTCTTGACATAAATTTGAATACCGTACAGGAATTAAACATGAAATATAACGAGGTTCACCTATTTTTTATTACATATGAATTTGAATATTTTGTTGACACGTGATTCTTAAATGTGGTTTGAAAATGTCCCTTTAATTTTTGGGAAAAAATGTCCGACAAGAAAAGTTTTTAAATCCCATCACTGTGAATCACTCCCACGATTGAAACATTTTATAAAATGTGTTCACATAAATCAGTCGTTGCAAATAATGAGAGAGTGAGAATAAACTTACTCTTTCTGACAATCATCTGCTTCTTTTGAAAGCATTTTTCTGAGATATTGAAAAGCAAGACAATCAAAATCTCCATCATTTAAGGAAAATCAAACAATTACAAAAACTAGTCCATGGTCCATCATACCCATAATGCATCTGGAAAATATAGCCTCATTGGCTGAGGGAGTAAGACATTAGCTCACTAACCTGGAGGTCCCGGTTACGATCCCTGTGTTGAACAAGAATGCTGATAAGGATTTTTTAACGTAGGTTCCTCATGTCAGTGGTACAGGATATGGAAGACCTGTTGTTGAACAATTTAAGGACTGTTAGTTCTTTTGTGGATTTAGGCTGTCTAGGGAGCATACTTTGAGAAAACTATTTTGTAATGTGGTTCTACTCCGTTTCACATCTGTCATACACACGACTAAATAAACATTTACAATTTTTTAAATGGAAGCAGAATAGATACTTCTCAATCTTCTTGAAGTATGCTTAATGTCTTCGACTAAAATCGCTGATTTTAGACTCAAAATATCTGACAAATAACTTGGTGACAGATTTCAAGCTTAGCTAACTGTAGACAGACAGCCTAAGTTTAGTAAGTACAGGGAGAACCAAAAAAGTGCTGCAACACTAGAATGTATAAATGGGGTTTAACATGCATCTGTTATACTCCGACAATACATAATTCATTTTTTTGTCATATACGAAAAGCTAATGTATAGAATGTTTAAATGCGGTTTAACGTCCATCTGTTACGCTCCCACAATACTTAACTCACTTTTTTTATACCCCCTCATTGAAATGTGGTCGTATATTGTCGTCACCCCCGTCGGTCCGGCGTCCGCAATTGCTTGTGGGCGCTCTAGAGGCTAAAGTTAATATTCGATTGACTTTAAATTTATACACGTCAAAAAATCTTGTAAATACTCTAGAGGCTAAAGTTAATATCCGATTGACTTTAGATTTATACACAGTGTTTGAGGTCATGAGACGAAGAATCCTGTTGATTTTCAACGATTTCCGATAATTACTGCCAAAGTTATGGCCCTTGATCACTTTGAAAAATCTTGTGACGCTCTAGAGGCTAAAGTTACATGTATCATCTGGTTGACTTCAGATTGATGCACAGTATTTAAGATCTTGAGACGAACAAGTATTTTGATTTTCAATGAATTTTTATGACTTGAACAGATAAATTCATGGTTTTAAATGTTTCGTATACTAAACGTTAGCATGGGGCAGAATTTTATAAAAACCAAACAAATTCTAATGGTTTTCTGATAATTACTTAATGAGGTGTTACTCTTAATCAGATTTTAATGTATTATAAATGTTTCATTACCGAAAAAGTAAAAATATATGACAACTCTTGTTGACTGCCAGGACGATATAGCTGCTGTGGGCGTATGTTTCGTTGCCTGGCAACATATCTTTGTCATATACGAAAAGCTAAGGACACTTTCCTTGCCAGTCCCTGAGCTCACAGGTACTACTACCTCTAACATGATAAATGAAATAAGGGGTTTTCTCCACCCGGTTAGTCATTATGTGCTAGATGCTAAATGGTTTTAACACCACAACTCAGAGTTTCTCTATTTAATGTTTAGTGTCAAAACATTGTTGGTGAATTATTCAAATTGTGTAGTTGTCAGCAGTTTTTGTATTTAATGTTTAGTTTCAAACCATGGTTGGCAAGGAATTTGAACATTAAATACAGAATCTCCTACTAAAACATATATGTACTGGTAGCCATAATTAACGGCAAAAAAACAACACTTGTTACCTCTATTCACCATCTCTCTGGATTGCAGTTACCCCTCACCATTTTGATTTTCTATTCTTCGGGAACACCTGTTTAAAATGGTCTTACACTAATTTAGAAACTTAAAGTACTTCTTTGCACATTTAGTTTCAAGTTTTGGAATTGGAATCAAAGTATCTTTCACTTGATTCAAGTGGCTATTATATACCGGAAGAACAGAAAATCTGATTGGTCTGGCCTTTTGCCTGATATTAATTATTATGAGTATATTATTAATATGAAATAAATTATCAAACTCTGGACTGTTATCAGCTGAGGTGTTTCATTATGTGAAGGTGAGACCATGGTTGTGCTTCTTCAACTTGAAACACAGTGTACAAGTTGGTTATACTAGCTGTATAAATTGGTGACTAAGGTAACGATTTAGTTACTATGGCATTTTTGTTTGTTACTATTGTAAACAAGATGGTTACTGTGGTACTCCATATGCTTACTATGGTAAACCAGATTGTTTCTATGGTATTTAACTTTGTTACTATGGTAAACCAGATTGTTGCCATGGTATTTAACTTGATTACTATGGTAAACCAGATGGTTACTATCTATGGTAAACACCTTGGTTACAATAGTAAGATTGTAACTATGGTAAACAGGATGGTTCTGATGGTAAACACGATGGTTATTATGGTAAACAAGATGGTTACTATGGTAAACAAGATGGTTATTATGATGTATTGTTATATTGTATATATTTGTTATATTGTTGTATATATTACTGTAGATTATGTGTTTTATTATGTATGTATATTGTTCATATTCAATCAGGGTCACTCATTTTCGCTTTCGGGTTTAAGAATTTGCTGATTTTGAGAACAATGGATCCCCGTGAATCGAATCATGATTTATTATATAGTGAATTTGGATGTTATTCTGAAATAGCTAAAGATTATTTACTTCATATGGGTTGTCATTTGATTTTATTTCTGCCAATTAACAATTTCAGTAATCATGGAATTCAATGCTAGGCCTTGATTATAAACAAAATAGAGAGCCTACCTCCATATATATATATAAATGATCACACATAGAATCCTAAACATAGGGCACCTGTCACAGACATTGTCAAGTTTTCACGCAGGGTATATATTATATAACATATACATTGTGTAATAATTGGTGCCTGACAAACTCTGTGACAGGTGCCCTATGTTCAGGCTTGTATATATCTCTAGATATATGTAACAGGAGTATATCTTTTGAAATCGAGTGGAGTAAAAGAGATGTATATTTATTGGGTGTTGATTTGATGGGGTTTTTCTTTGGGAAGCCATCCCTCACCCATCTCCCCCCTTGCCTACTTCATCAACTGTTGATATCAAGTGGAGTAACATTGATGTATATTTATTGAATTGGGTGTGGATTTTCTTCAGGAAGTCTTTCCTCGCTCATGATGCGATCAACGGGCGTCTGTAACATGGAAAATCTCTTTCAAATATTGAACTGGAAATAAATGAGCAAGATTACAAAATAACTGGTCTGAATCCGATTCAAGGGCAAATAACTCGTCTTGAAACGATTTCCACGTTACAGGTGCTTGTTATCCCTTCATCAACATATTAAGTGTAAATGTGATATATAAATGTAAATAATTGAAACAATACGTCATGTTGTTCTTTCATCTTTATCTTACTGCATCTCATTGGTCAGGAAAGGAGTGGGCCCATCTCGGAGTAAGGCGCTGTCTCGCTAACCATCATGTCCGGGAGTCGATACGGGTGTTGGTTGAGGAAGTTCCCCTGGATTTTCTAGCGTGATTGACATGTTGTCAGTGGTGCAGGACAGAGGACTGGCAAGAACAGTGTCTAGTCGTTCGGATGGGACGAAATCGCGTCCCATACACACATCGGCGTGCACGTAAAAGACCCCTTGGTACCGTGAATTTTAGATAAGACTCGGACCTGGCAAAATTTCCTTCATAGCACACTGCATGGCATATGCCTGTCTTCATTATCCCAGTCAGTGCATTCCTATACGCCCACATGTTCATGTGGATGTAGTATGTCGTTATGTCGTCGCCCCTGCCCGACCGTTCACAATTTGTTTGTGGACACTCTTAGAGGTCACAATTTTTATCCGATTTTGATGAAGCTGGAAATATAGGTTTATATCCCAAAAGTCTCGGCTCCTTTCGACCGTAATGTTTATTTTCACGGGTTGATTTATGTCTTATTCTATGTGGATTGGGTGGTCACATACATGGTTTAACGTGTGCGCTTTATGTTAAATCCAACCTTCTAACTCTTCCTCCCCACAAAGACGTTACATTTAATCTTCTGACCCCCTCCCCACAAAGACGTTACATCCAACCATTTGACTCCCCTCCCCACAAAGACGTTACAGCCAACCATCTGACTTCCCTCCCCAAAAAGACGTTTTATCCAACCTTCTGACTCCCTCCCCATAAAGACGTTACATCTAACCTTCTGACTCCCCTCCCCATAAAGACGTTACATCCAACCTTCTGACTCCCCTCCCCATAAAGACGTTACATCCAACCTTCTGACTCCCCTCCCCATAAAGACGTTACATCTAACCTTCTGACTCCCCTCCCCATAAAGACGTTACATCTAACCTTCTTACTCTTCCCCTCCCCACAAAGACGTTACAGCCAACCTTCTTGACAGTCGGAATTTTTCGTAAGAGTAGGTCGTCATAGCGATTCTGTCCAGGACGACATTCCCGTATAGCTCACTGTATTTTATATCTTCATTAGCCAAGGCCGAGCAGATCAGGGGGATCACGGTGGGTAAGACGCCGCCTCGTTAGCCTGGAGGTCGGGTGTTTGATCCCTGCATTGGCCGAGAAAGTTAATCCAGATTTTCCGGCGTGGTTCCCCCTTGTCAGTGACAGTTGGAATTCGATATAAGAGTAGACCGTAGTGGCGCTGTCCTGGCAAAATATCTCTCATAGCACATTGTATTGCGTATGCCCGTCTTCATTAGCCCAGTTCGAAGCAGAACTGTAGGACCTTAAACCCCATTTCATTTCATTTCGGAGCAGAACAGTGGGACGTTAAACCCCATTTCATTTTATTTGACCAGATGAAATTTGTTTGCATGTAGGCTTACAAGTATATATTTATTACATACAATATAAATATATATAAACAAAACAAGAATGTAGACGGTCAGGAATTTAATATTCATACGCAGGAACAACACTTAAATACATGGTTATAGATAATACTGCACACTGATCCGCAGTAAATATACGGATAGTCAGTGTCTTATTACTAGATTGTTCCAAATAACTCCGTTGTAATAATTGTTATCTTGTATCATTCTCCTAGATGTACGGAGTTAAGGCGAGATCAAACCTATAATATTGAAGATGCCAAGGATTGTGCTCGATAACGATAAGAGGATACTTGCCGAAACCCCATGCTTATAGAATAAAACCAGTGAATGATATCCCATAAATATTGTGTTCCGTTTAACATGCTCCCAAATCGCTAAATGCCACTTAAAGATTATGTCCTAGGACCGATTGTGCTTGTTTTTATTTTGACGAAGATCGGAAGGTCAGGCCTGTTTAAGCATTTGGAACTGGTGTGGGCAGGCCTACATTGAGAGGGTGTACCTTATTGAAGTTCGCCCCTGCACTGAAGGAACCCGAACCATTAGTTGTGGACGCGTCACCGTAGGTTGAAAGACCCGTGTTTTTGGTTGATCTACCAAACTTCGTGTCCATACTATCCCCTCCGTTTAAATAGACCGTGGCGTAAATCTTCGGCGCGAACAGGAAGAGTAGGACCATTGTTCCGTTGAGGATGAGAGCGAAGGATAAGGAGACTGTTTTCAGGTATTCGCGACCAGCCGTGAAATACGTTGAAACGAACGCCAACCAGATGATGAGCGTGGTGTAGACACAGATGGAGATAAACCGCGATTCGTTAAAATTATCCGGTAATTTTCTGGTTTTAAAGGCGAGGACGGAACAGATGATGACCAAGATGATGTTGTAGAACAGGAAGGATGCCACACCAGGCAGCGTCAGATTGCAACTCAGCTCCACGTATTTCTGCGTTGACACCGGCATCGTTAGTCTGGCTTCGGGCGTGCTTAGTATCAGTACACAGGTTGAAATTATTAACTGAAAAATAATATAATGAAATTTATGAAATGAAATGGGGTTTAACGTTCTAGGTATTGTACTGCTCCGTCTGGGCTAATGAAGAGGGTCATGGAGACGAGATGTCCAGAGACCGTTTGAGATTATTGTCAAATATAATAACACTTGTAACCGAACTTCTGGAAACGACACCGTTTTTGGAGGCTCTAAATATTTCGTTCGAATTATTTATCCATGAACATGCCCTGAATATCGTCTTGAAATGAAATGAAATGGGGTTTGACGCCCTACATTTCGGCACCGACTGGGCTAATGAAGTATGCTATGTGGGAAAGTCTGCCCGGACAGCGACCGCGCTACGGCCTACTCTTATTCCGAATTCCAACTGTCAAGGGATCCTTTATGTACACGCCAATGTGTACTCAGGACCTCGGTTAATTGTTCGTCCCATCCGTCCTACACCACTGACAAAGGGGAACCACGCGGAAAAATACCGATGAACTTTCTCGGTCACACCGGGATCGAACAAGGGACATCCAGGTTAGCGAGCCAACGTCTTACTCACTGTGCCGCCCTGGCTCCCGAATATTTTGTATTGATATCTTTGCACGTAAACGGTGGGTTTTGCCCGAATAAAACATATTGTTGGGAGAGCGCTGTGTAATACATGTCTGGATGTAAAACACGTTCTTAAAGAGACTTGATGATCCTATCCGTTACCAGAAGATCGAGAAACATACAGATAATGAATGTTAATAGTAATACATCAGTATATCTTGTTGTCCGATTAGGCATATTTCCAAACGGACGTTTGTCAACTTGCGTGGGACTGATCCGGCAAACACGGACGAAACAGCATCCATACTATACAGTGTCTTATTAGCAATGTGAAAACCTCAGATGATGAGTGGTATCCAATGTTTTGGAATAATGAGCCACGTTAAAACCTCAGATGATCTATGAAATCAATCAGGTGTTTTGCCATTGGAACATTTACAATCAAGTCATAAGATTAATTAGAATAAAAGAAACGTAATTACCTGTCCAGATATTAGTAGAAATGACAGAAATAATTGAGATCGAGCATTGATAAAAACTAGTCTTTTGTTGGACTTTTTTCCAGATTCGAAGATTCTGTAAATTCGACTCGTTCTGGTCAGGAGAGGAGCGTAGATCCACGTGAAGCTCAAACAAAAGAAGAAAAAGTTGGTTTTGCATAAAAAATGATTAGGTTTGGCCATCAGTGTAAAGACTATTGCGTAGCCGATGAAGACCCCAATTAACATCATGTAGCTGAGTTCTCGACTCGATGCTTTGATGCACTTAGCTTCGTTGTTCTTGAAATAGTAGGCAGATATCGCTAGAGTTGCTACGATTCCTATTGAGGACAGAGTCATCAGTATAATAGCGAGCGGTTGCTCCCAAGTCATGGTAGCAGGCGATATAGCGGAGCAGGTTGTGTAGTTCATGTTGGGTTCAGGCCAATGGAAGGGTGGACAGGAGACGCAGCTGGTCTCCTCACTACTGACGATCTCATTCGATCTACACGCCTTACACTCCCAGCAACAGATCAACTCCATCTGAATGTAGAACTCTCTGGACCCGCATGGTTTACTGCAAATGGATTCCGGTGATTCGGAACTGTACCAGTCAACATATTCCCAGGTTATGTTATTTGACATCGTCATTTTCTTGGTCAAAGCATCATAAGTTGCTACTTTGATCTGGGTGTACGGATTCCCTCGGACCAACTGATCGATCATGTAGCGACCCAATTGATTACCATTTGCATCAAACTTTATCAACCCATTTCTACCATTAAATGTTGTATTTTTCAGATAGCCTAGCAGCAATGGTCCAGTTATACATGACCGAGCGTTACTTCCGGTAACTCCTGGGCAGTTGTCTACCAATAGGTTATGAAGAGCATGCGCAAAGGTCGTGGTTGCATCCATAACAGGCGTAACGGTCGGGACGGGTTTGAAGCCGTTAGCAGCTGAGAGCAAGTCGTTTTCGTCACAAGGTGATGCAGAAGAATTGTCAAAGGTACAAGAGAAATGACCCTCCCAGAACTCCCGAAACCACGGATCCTGTTCGTTAAGGGTTGGTCTAATACTCTTGAAATATTCTGTATAAAGTGGATCTTCCTCGGAATAAAAACTGACGCCAAAAGCCCCCAATCCCACATCCCATACTTCGCCCAAATTCTTGATTCGTTTAGCCCAGCCATCACTTCCGATGAATATAAACTTAGTACCTTGCCCCAAGGACTTCAATGCTGTGAACAGTCCCTTTGTTTGGGTAGGACCTGCAAATACAACCACTACCTTAGCATTGGAATGGCTTAGAAGATCTTGTCCAACTTTGAGGTAATCGTTTGGAAGAGCTCCTTCGGCAATTTTATTGGCGGTACCAATACAAATTCCTCTGGTGTCCGTTAGCTTTTTTATATTTTTGTAGCCGAGTTCACCGTAGCTGCCTTTTGAATAAACGATCGAGATGTACGACCAGCCATATTGGGATATCAGACTGACGATTGCTTCTGCCTGGAACTCATCAGGAGGTACAACTCTCATAAAGTAAGGATACAGAACCTTGTTGGAGAGCTTATCACTGGTAGAGGAGTAGCTGATTTGTGGGATGTGGACTGGTCCGAGAAGACTTGCAGCAGCTATACTGTTAGAGCTCTTCAATGAGCCAACGACACCAACTACGTCGTACCGCGGAGTTGCTTGGCTCAGTGAGGCGTTCGCGGAACACGCTGATTGGCAAACATTGACTTCTGGGATAAACGATAACGATTGCGCTATGGTGGTCGTTTCCTTTAGACAATCGTCCAGGATAACGAAACCTAGCGTCGTATTGGGAAGGATATCGGAACTGTTGTTGATGACGTCAACAGCGTACACGAAAGCCTCTATAAATTGGAGAATAACCGTAGATCGCAGACCCACGCCGCAGGGTTTCACTCTGCTAAAGCTACCAATGGGAAAAATTGCACCCAAATTGATATCACCTTCTTTGATGTAGCGTTTCGGGGGTAGATCGGGAACGTAGAAACCACCACGGGCATAGCCTGCAACAAGTACCAGGAAAACTAATCGACGAACCGCAGCTGGTCCGATCTCCATATTCTAATCTATAAGCATATACTTCTTTTGATGCACCTGAAAAAAATGAAACCAAATTTAAAAGAATCACGCTCAACCCCAGTCAACACTTTTTGTCTTTGGAAATAACAACAGATACCAGATTCGAATAGTTTGGGTTTGGATTTTTTTCTTAAGATAAAATTTAAAATTATGTGTTAGTTTTGTTCCTATTTCGAACTTTCTTAATCCAAATCTTATTGGTTCATGTAATTTAAAATAATACTTCCACTAGAATAAAAGGTGATTTTAACATGTGGAAACCATGATACCGTTCTACCAAATTTTTAATTTTTTGGCAAAGGCTCTTCAGGAATTCTAAAACTTCTATATATTGTTAGGCTTTCACAGCATGGCGACTTGCAAGCGATTTGGCGTCTAAATATTGTCGTTTGTAAGCGATTCATAATCCGTCTATTTACAATCAGCGGCATAATGTGATATGTGGAAACCTGTTGTCAGATTTAGCCTACAACTGACGTCAGTTTGTCTGCACATCAACAGCCCTTTTCAATTCTGTGATTACCAGCGGCGCGCCCAGGTGAAGATCCTAGCACCACCCTCCCACATCCTGCATACACCACTGTAAAATATTCCCTTATTATTCTGAGGGGTTGGCCTAGTAGCCTAGAGTGTTGCGCTTCGAACTCTAGCTGGCCGGTCACGTCTCTCTTGCGGTCGTTGTTTCGTTCCCAGGTGTGAGCGTATGTGGCTTGAAGATAGGGGCGCCTTCTCAACCTAGTGGGTTTCCCCCGGGTACTCCGGTTTCCTCCCACAGGAAAGATCCTTACGCATGCGCTAAGCATAATAAAATAAGACAACTTGTCTGCGATATAACGCTCGGTGGAAGAGGATGTTAAACATAAAAAAATTAAAAAAAATAACTCATAAAAAAAATAAAGAGAAAGCTTCTGTTTCTGCGAAACGTGTAAATTAGTGAATTTTGTCGGTTGCAATATAGTCAAGTTGTAGCATGCATCCCGAATTATTGCAGAGGACAGACAGACACTCGCCTCCCCCGCAACCAAATATCCTGCGTCCTCCACTACTGGTCAGATGATATAGCCTACAACTGACCACAGCTAGATTAAGCATGTGATTACACATGATCTGTTTCACGAAATTTTAACTAAGATAAAATCCAAATTTTAGTAATTTGATTGGATAATATTAGATTGATTTTAGTTCTTAGCCAATCAGAATTGAAGTATCTACTAAAATTTGAATTTTATCTTTAGTTAAGATTTCGAGAAACAGGACCCAGTTCTGGTATTATATGATCCAGTATTACGATCCTCCAGTAGTTTACATATGCAAAATCAGGAATTGTGAAATGAAATAAAATAGGGTTTAACGTCCTACTGTTCTGCACCGACAGATATTTTTGCAACGTGCACCCATCAGATATTTTTGTAACGTGCACCTCTCAGATATTGTAACGTGTGACAAGATAAAAGGTGTAATTATTTTTAACTTACCTTTCAATTTGTAGATGACGGGAATATTTCAAAATGACTTGAAGAGTTAATCGCCCTCTTTACCAAAACATTTTGTATCGTTACTCTCAAGCTTGGCGAACAGTGATGAATTCCTGTTTCCGGTTTTCTGTTCAGTTGTTGTCGCTTTTGGATGAGAATTTCGGAAGTAGATTTTAATTTTTCCGGAAAACTCGAGCTATATAGAGTCCAATCACTGCCTTGGCATCAAACAGAGTTCGATAATGACTTTATCTACCTGATGATTAGAATGTTGAGTTGGATGTTAATCACTGTCCAGTCCACTATCATATATCTATTACTTGAAATAAATAGGAAGGATGAGACCAACAGCTTCTCTCATTTAAAACACGTATTAATTACATGATACAATACTACTTTAGTTCCTTGGCGGCAAGACCTTTTCCTGTTTATTAGCATCTGCTTTCACAAAAGCGATATCGCAGGCAAGACCAGGAGAGTTGACGCCTTTTCCTGAATATTAGCGTCTTTTTCCACAAAAGTGATGCAAGACCTGGTAGAGTCGAAGCCTCTTCCCCGTATATTCACGTTTGCTTCCACCAAGTAATATCGCAGGCAAGACCTGGGAGCGCTGAAGCCTTTTCCTCTATATTAGCCTCTGCTTCCACCAAAGCGATATCACAGGCAGGACCTGGGAGAGCTGAAACTTCTTCCGGTTTATTAGGAAATGATTTTACAATCTGGATGTGAATCTTTATGTATTAGCTGTAGGATGGAGATGACCAATGGCTATCTGGTTTAAATATGATTATAGTAATTTAGATGGAAAGTGTTTAATAATTGGATGATAATAGATCTCAGCAGTCGAGTTTATTTTTTACCTGTATAATGCGATAATTACCGCGATTAGTTTATTAATCAACGACAGATTTAAAGGTAGTGTGTATATCACACCTGAGGTTCTGCTATTTGAGAGGCGGTGGTGGTAGAATGGTCTATTGCGTACACGTTAGATCATAGGGTCTGTAATTGAGTCAAGTGACGTAGTTTCGAGCTCAAGCATATACGTGGGAGGGGGTTGGTTGTTCGAATGGTCTGTATCTGTCTGCATCAGTCCGGTTGGTGCAAAAAAGTAGGTCGTCAAATCCCATTTCGTTTAATTTCAAGTAATTATTGGAGGTATAATGTCACCTCCTCCTTCCCCTGTCCCGTCGAATACTACGTGACAAAAGATGGTCCGCAGGGGGTTGGGGTGGTCGATTGGTCCTTTGTGTACACTTTGGATCATAAGGTCTATTATTGAGTCACGTGTGTGACAAGGAATAGGGTCGTCTGGCCCATACAGTGTGCTATGAGGGAAACTTTTCCCGGACAGGGGCAGTACGGCCTACTCCAATATCGAATTCCAACTGTCAAGGGATCTTTTACGTGCACGCCAATCTGTACACAGGTCGGAATACCTGTGTAGGTCGAGAAGACACTTGTGCTGTGCTTAAGCACGCTTTCTCACTGATCTGTGATGGCACCTGCGGGGCCAACAAGGAGTGGGGGGAGGGGGTAGAGGGCCTGTTGATGATCGCACCCGTGGGAGATAGAGTGGTTAAATGAGTGTCGATGATATTTTTCTTAAAAATGTAACGCCCAATACATTGTACGTGACATTATGGACAGGTTGATTTAATAAAGTTATTTACATATGAAAGAGTAATGAAAAAATTGGGTAAAATATAAAAAGAAAAGACAAATTTAAATTTCGCTGTCTCCCTTCGTCATAATAAAGGCAGGTTAAAACAAGAGGTCCAACTGATCGATGTTTGGTTTCCTCAATTCGGCACCCGATCCGCCTATTATTAGCCTGCTAGTAGTAGAAAGTTGTTAGTCGAATCCGGATAGAAACAAAACGTCGGGAAAAAGAATCCGCTTGTTTGATGTGTAAAAGCGAAGTTCTCGCCGTACAAACCACATAGCTGGACCTGTGGATTATTTACAAATTAAAATCTGTGCGATTATTTCCTTAAAATCTGTTCCTAAGTTCTTCATAGTTAAAAAAAAAAAAAAAATTCTTTAAAACTTTTTAACAATTAAAATCTGTGATTGCCAGTGGTGACGCTCCTTGGGCCGAGAAGGAGATGGGAGGAGAAGGAACCGTCTGGTGGGTGTTGATGATCACACCTGAACTAACACAGAAATCATAATCCATTCACTAATTACTTGATTTAATTACCTGGTCAGGTGGATAGTTGTTGATTTAATTACAAATTAACCTATTATGATGATTGTTGATCAATTTTAGTCTTAGAACCTAAAATCCAGATCTAAACCTTGGACTTTGGCTTGGCATGCCGGGGACAGGTGAGGGTGTGGCGGTGTGTTCCCACTATGCCGGCAGACTGTTAATCCTTTAATTGACCTTAAAACTATACTCTGTTTAAAAGTAGTCACTCAAGAACTGTTCACTAGTGTTCAGCGTTAAAGAGCTCTTAAAATCCCTCTTAACAAAATTTATTAACCAACTAATGAATGACATTTTGAACACAGTCCATGCCGGCGTTATGCCTTCAAACATGAATTCAATTCACTATATTAATATAAATAGATGGTCGATCTGTGTCGAAATTATATTTATTTTAAGAAATATCGACAACTTGAAAACACAGTTATTAAATGGCACTTTAATTGTAAATCAGTATGGAACAAATATTTCCTATATTTATATGTGAAATGAATAAAAAAAGAATTAAATAAAAAATAAATAAAAATATTAAAATTTCATGAAAATAATGTGTATTTGCTATGACAACCATAGTCCACCATATATGTGTAAATTAGTTAATGTTATTTAATAAATGTTAAATCTGTTAAAATCAACACATTTTTATATGTGTAAATTATTTAATGTTATTTAATAAAAGTTAAATTTGTTAAAATTCATACAGTTTTATTCTTAAAAAAGATATGGACTATAGTTTATAACCCCATTTTTCTAGGATTAACCCTGGATTAGCGGCAAAATTTGACATCAAAGCCTGCCGGCAAAGTGGGAACACCCCGGTGTGGCGGCACTTTCCCCTTCTATACTCGAATATATACGCAGATAGAGCGAGGACGAGAGGGAGAGAGAGGGAGAGAGAGAGAGAGGGTGGGGGGTAACGTCCACTCGACACAAACTAGGTCATTTTGGGACTAACATATGGTTCAATTGTATTTCATGTAGAGGTGAAGGGGTCTTTAGCAGTGGGAGGAAACCGGAGTACCCGGAAAAAATCCACGAGGTTGAACAGGCGACCCTACCCCTTGTCACGTACAACCGGGGAATCGAAACCACGCCAGTTGACTCAATGACAGACCTTATGATACAGCGCGCACGTGCTAACCATTCGCCCCCCCCCCCCATACGCAGATCAAGTGATCACATGATCCATCCTACTTTTCGTCAGTGGGACAAAATACGATTGCAGCGATAATATTTCGAATCTGGTGATGATGACTGAGTACACTTTTTTTCTTTTTTCTTACTATACATTAATTCATTTTTTAAACTTATGTTGAGGAGAGGGGGAGGGGGTATTGAATCAAGGTGGCGCAGTTCCGATCCCACTCTTGTTCGTGACAAGGAGTCGCCTGTACAGCCTCGTCCTCCGGGTTTCACCCACTGCTAAAAAAATATCTAGGCGCAAGCGAATCATTGAATTAAAATTGAACCATATGTTAGTCCCGAATGACCTAGTTTGTGTCCGGTAGACGTTAACATCCCCTCATCTCTCCTTCTCCCTCCCCCTCTCTCTCGTTCTCTCTCTCCCCCCTCTCTCTCTCTTCTTCTCCCTCTCTCTCTCTCCCTCTCTCTCTCTCCCCTCTCTCTCCCTCTCCCTCTCTCTCTCCCCTCTCTCTCTCTCTCCCTATCTCTCTCTCTCCCTATCTCTCTCTCTCTCCCTATCGCTCTCTCTCCCTCTCTCTCCCTTCTCACTCTCTCCTTCTCTCTCTCTCCCTATCTCCCCCTCTCTCTCTCTCTCTCTCTCTGGGTTTATTTATCCAGTTAATTAGTTTGTAATTAAACCACATGTTATCGTGGATAATATAAAGCAGATTATCTCCTGTCAATTACCTGTTTATATCGACATCGTCTCACACCTGATCAGATACAAAACATTCTAACATTTACCTGTCCGATTCTCTTAATCACCGACAATGACCAACCAACGCGTTCTTTAGTATATAAATACATAGGCGTACGAGCTTTGGGGGGGGGGCTGGGGGCCGGCCGCCCCCCCCCCCCCATTTTGGGCACCAAATGCTGGGAATATTTGGGCACACAATTGTACTTTGTAAAAGTTGTATAAAAAAATATTGTGTTCTTGAATGTGTCCAATTTAACAGCGAATTTCTTATTATTATGTAATATACTAAGAACCTAACTACATTTTTTGGGCACCAACCACCACCGCCCCCCCCCCCCCCAGTCAAAAATTTCCCCGTACGCCTATGTATAAATATCCCTAAATATTGCAACAAGACCAAAAAAACCGCCCTTGTCGATGATTAGGACCCAACAAATGAAATGAAACTGCACGAACCGAGTTAATGAAGACTGGTATAAGTCATGTAGTGTGCTATGAGAGCAATGGTTACCCGACCAAATTGCATCAACCGGGCTAATGAAGACAGGTATACGTCATAGAAGGTGCTACGAGGGACATTTTTACCCTGGCAATGGCGTTTCCATTTTGTCTTCGTTGAGTTCTATTAAAGGTTCTTTACGTGCGTGAGTGTGTGGGTGGGTGTGTGGGTGGGGGGGGCGGGTTTCCTTGTCACATATTCACAATGCAGCATCGTGTTTATTATTTATACATAAAAACGATTTTTCATACCATCCCAACGACTAGGCGGTTTTCCTTGCCAGATATTCATAATGCCGCATCGAGTTTATTTATTTATAAATTTTAAATAAAAAAAACAACACGAGCGCCGCCATAACATTCATAAGGAATGTTAATGTAATTATACTCTCTCTGAAACTCGATCCTGAAAACATAAAATAATTCTCATGGTTACAGCCAAGTTAAAGATTACCAGGTGTAGACTCCAGCTAAATATACCTTGACTCATCAAAACTAGGAACCCAGATCGAGGTTCTTTCTTAATGTAATTTTCTCTTTTGGCAGTGTTGTTAAACATAACGCCATTTTGCTACCGTGAAGCAGACGTGAATAATTTCCAACACAATTCTTTAAAATGGCCGGTGACTGGGCTCAACTCCAATGGGAGAAGTTTGGACTGCAGTTTGATGAGGTGGATGCCGATAAAAATGGCAGTTTAAGTTTGTGTGAAGTGGAACAAGTTTTAATTAAATCTGGATTCAATGGAGATGCAGAGACTGTCAAGGTAACGCACGTGAATCATACTCACTCATTCCTTTGTTGGATATTGACAAGGCAGCGATTTTACTGGACTTTCGATCGTCATAATTTTCGTTTCGCTAGATTTGTCTCATTCATAAACTATATTATCTTGCCCCGTATTTTTAAAACACAACTCATTTATTTCTTTGTTGCGGTCTACGCCCAAAGAAACGATATTACCACAGCAGCGACTTTACTGGACCTTCATCATAATTTGCGTTTCGCAAGATTTGGCGTCATCAGAACAATATATGTTAAAAACACATCTGACTTTTTGGGGAATAAAATTTTATTCAAGGTTACAACGATGTATTTCGAGATATCATCATCAGTTAGGCCAAAATACAATATCAAACATTCTTCTGGCTTTACTCACTATATCTTTTCTCTCAGCGACAACATAAAGACTACAGAGAGAGAGAGAGAGAGAGAGTGTACACGGGGCCTCAGTGTTTCGTCACATCCCAACGATTGTCAGCCCCCCACCCCGCCTCCCCGTCCTGCACCAGTGACAAGGGGAAACTATCTCGATGCACTATCTCGGCCAACACCGGGAGGGGAGCGAAGCCACGACCTCCATGCTAGCTAGCCAGTGTCTTACCCACTTAGCCACCGTGGCCCCAGAATGAACAGAACTGGAAGTAAGCCTCATAGTATTTTGTTAACCTCTTTTGGCCACCTGATATTATTAATAAACATTTAACTTTATAAGTAAAATTTATTTGGCACCTTTGATGAATTGTATCGTTATGTAGTATTTGTTTATTTTGACGGGTTTGTTTATATTTTGTTCTACGTGGCTCTGTCCGCCATTCCAGCCAGGGGCGTGTCGCGCACCACACAGCGGGTTTTTACGAGGGTACTGTTATGGACAGGGGGCAGCGGTGGTTCGTTGAGTAAGACGTTGACTCGGTGACCAGGAGGCCCCTTATTGTTCGAGCCCGGTCTTAACCTAGAAAGTACATCGGGATTTCCGACGTGGTTCCCTCTTGTCTTTGATGCCGGACGTGGAGGCCTGGCGTTGGAATTCGAAATAAGAGTAGACCGTAGTGCCGCTGTCCGGGCAAAATTGCCAATGTTGACAAATTCTTATTTCAGCATATCTTTGTAAATTTTTCGAACTATATTCCTTTTAGAGATTCGGCAATATTTACCCGTTGTATCTCGCAAGAGATTAACAATCCCTTAAATGACGACCATAGGCTTAATAATAGTTAATAACACCGCCCCCCCCCCCCCAAAAAAAAAAAAAAAGAACAACGGTACAACACCAAATGGGCATTATTCAAAAATATTTTAAGTACCGTAGCTGAAACTGTTGAAATTTCTTAATTAAGATATGTATTCAACCCTGTCCGATTAATAGGACAGATTATTCTGACTTGCTGTGTTACAGTATGTTTATAATAGAACCAAGGTTAGAAGAACTAACAGTAGCGAAAACACGATGTAATCTGATATATATATATATATATGTGTACTACTCGACCGCTGTATACTTATATATTCTATATCTACTCTTCCTCCTACATACATATAGTTTAACCATAATGATATTACCATTTACCTGTCTATTTACCTGACCATTTACCTGACCAGTGACCATTTACCTGGTCGATTACCTGACCATTTATCTGCCCAGTTACCATGACCGGTTACCTGGTCATTTACCTGTCCGTTTACCTGGCCATTTACCTGACCATTTACCTGTCCAGTTACCTACCCATTTACCTGGCCGGTTACCTGGCCGTTTACCTTCCCGGGTACCTGCCCAGTTACCTGAGATTTAAACAGACTGATATGTAAACACATGGATAAATCTACATTTAATAGGGAAAACAACCCCTCTGCATAGAGTAGGGGGTTTAATGCCTCGTCACACAATACTTCTGTTATTTTGAGACTAACATAATGGTAAATGTCTTTGTCTGTGATTACATGTGCAATGCAAGGTAGAAGAATTTTGCCCGGACTAGATTTCTATGTTTGTATATTCTATGTTTGTATATTCTATGTTTGTATATTCTGTGTTTGTATATTATATGTTTGTATATTCTGTGTTTGTATATTCTGTGTTTGTATATTCTATGTTTGTATATTCTATGTGTTTATAGTTTCTATATTTCATGTTTGTATATTTTCCCATTTGATACACATATATATTTTTATATTTTACTAGTTGATATTCAAGAATCTTGATACCGATGGAGATAAGAAAATATCTAAACAGGAATTTCAAGCTTCTGTTAAAGAACTACCCAAGATAGAAATGCAGTAAGTTTTCATTTCATGACTCCACTATAATACCCTTTTAGACATATCGTTTGATTAACGTCTTTAACGAATTAACGTGTGTATTAATAATAAAATATAATATTTCACAATTAATGTTGTATGTACATGTAGAGTTATACTCTATCACACTTTTAATTAAAATTGAAAATATTTTATTTCCCCAGGGAGATGTCTTTGCGACGTGCTTTTAAAATGATGGATACAGACAATAGTGGATTTCTAACCAAAAGAGAAATTATTGATGCTGTCAAGACGCTGCCTGGGTTAGATGTCTCGGCTGAAAAGCTGGCTGATCTTCTCATTTTCCAAGTTACAGGTGAGAAAGTATATTTATCGAGCGAGAGGTTTTGCCAGGATCCCGATATTACGACATTGTTAAGATCCTATTGTTTTACACCGACTAGGCTGATGAAGACATGAAATTAAATGGGGTTTAACGTCCTACTGTGCTGCTCCGAACGGGGCTAATGAAGACGGGCTTATGCCATATAGTGTGCTATGAGGGAAATTTTACCCGGGCAGCGGCACTATGGCCTACTCTTATATCGAATTCAAACTGCCAAGGAATCTTTTACGTGCACGCCAATGTATTTACGGGACCTCGGTTTTTCTTCCCATCCGAACGACTAGACAGATACATAATACTATTTTATTTGTTGCAGATAAAGACAAGAAAATCAGCTTTGACGAATTTCTACACGTGTTCGGTATCGAGGCTGCTAGCGCCCACATGAGAGAGGTCTTTAAAAAGATCGACAAAGACAACAGCGGATTCTTATCCAAACAGGAAATCATCGACAGTATCGCTGCCGACTCGGAGTTAAATTTGAAGGCGAAGAAAATCTCTCCTCTTCTCATTCACTTCAGTAAAAATAAGGGAACAGATAAAATAAATTATGATGAATTTATTACTTTGTATACAACCGAAAAACCTTAAATTAAAAATGTTCTGTCATATTTTTAAACGATAAAGGATGAATTCTTTTCAAATACGTGAATGTAATCTTTTGGTAGTAAATATTAGAAAAAAAGTTGAAAAAGAATGAAATGACAAATTTGGACATTTTAAAAAATGATTCCTAAACATAAAACTCGCCGAAATATTACAAGTTATTAAAATTCTATGAACACACAATTTTATATTTAAGTATTGTTTATAATTTCGAATTTATAAAGGAAATTAAAACCAGGTAATTTTGTAAAGGTAATTTGTAACTATGGTTACCTGTATTTTGATCAATATTTATTTAATTGTTGTAAAATTGTATTAGATATTATTTTATTCTATTTAAACTATCTTTAATTTATTTTTAACTTATATTATTTTGTCTTACTATGTTAATAAAGATCTTTTTAATTTTAAATTCTCCTTAAAGTTTGTTCAGCCAATATGATGACACCAATGTATGTTGTTCCGGGACACGTATTAAACTATGCTTCCTAATTGGGTGCTAAACGATTCCAAACAATACACAGGTCACAATTCTTTGGAATACAATTACTGCAACGTTTCGACTAGGCTTCTCTGGTATTTATGAAGCAATGATTTTTGACTGTCACATCTTCATACTTACCGATATATTGTTCCAACTGCTTATTCCTGAACGATGTTTCCACCTGGGATCTCTATTACTGAAGGTAGTTAATAAACCCGGCTCATCTCGGCTTTTTTTATTGTCCTTTTTTTTGGGGAGGGGGGGGGGGGGGGTCTTCTCTCCGAGGAATAAGCCCAAGTCAGGTTTGTTATCATATCTGAGTTACTGTATGTTTGAACAATATGGTTATGATGTGATGGAGATCAGAATCTTATAACAGCGATGATTACCCCATCGAAATCTACCCATTTGGTAAACCGAAGAGACTGCAAACACACAGGAGATACAAAAACCGAAACGCGGGCAAAAACACAGGGCATAAATCGGAGCCTCAACCCAACCCCTGCTGCCTGGGAGGATGACAAAGGCTGGGTATAAAGTAAATATCTATGAATACTAGGCTCAGTATGGATTTAAAACCATTTGTGTTGATATACTTATCCAGACGTTACTTTCCTATTTCAGATCACTCAACAAATATTTCTGTCACGTTTCAGCTATAGGAGTTTTGGTCAATTTGAAGACTGTGACTTTTACTTAAAGATGACCTGGATTAGATCTACCACATGACCAAGGGGACTAGTGTGTAATCTATCACATGACCAAGGGGACTAGTATTTAATCTATCACATGACCAAAGGGGACCAGTATGTAATCAGGGCCGTAACTAGCTCAGAGCAACGAGGGGGGCGGGAAGTGTTCTTGGGGGTGCTGTAATATTGACGGACAATGCATATCTATTTTTTTTAGGGTTACGGGCCTGTATGTAATTCTGTATTCAGTCACATGACCATGTAATCTGACATACACCATACAGGGTGCTATGAGGGACATTTTGCCTAGAAAAAGGCGCTATGGCCTACTATTATATCAATTTCCACAGGACCTTGCTTTATAAGCCCATCCCAACAACTATACATTGTCCCTTGCCAGACCCCGAGACCCTCCATCCTACACCACTGACAAGAGAGAATCATCGCAAAAACCGGGATCGAACATTGGGTCAGCAGGTTAGCGAGCCAAAGTCTTACTCACTGATTCACCGTGGTTCACAGTTTGAATTATCCAAGAGGACTCGAGTTTGGTCTCTCATTATTACCCAATAATAAAAACTAATTATTATTTTCATGTTTGTATATTAATAATAGATGTTATAATATATTTATATACATAATAATAATACTAATAGATATCACAGATAGACGTTATAATATATTTACAATAAAACATCAAATATTACATAATCTGTACTTTCATTTCCGGGACTGAATTAAGGTATAAGTTTAAGGGCAGCAGTCCAGGGGCCTCTGCCATGCAGCTGGTCGACCTCCAAAGACTGATGCTGAATAAAAGTATAAGTACTATAAAATATCTCTGTAGCGTACATATATTTGTGGTAAACATTACTACATTCAAAATAAACACTGTTCTGTATACCAGGGTTGGGGACCAGATAGACCCTAAAAAATGTTAATCCATCTTCGATTATTTGAGGTTGGTTATTATTCATTAACAATTAAACTAAAGTAAAATCTACCATCTTTAATTAAGACTGTGTTCAATAAAATATACACCTTGTTACAATGTTATAGGTGAAATATAGATCTAATAATGCTGATTGAGTATACAGGCACATTATTGTCTAAATGACCAATCTCTATATACAATTATACAAGCTGAATATATTTTATTGTATGATTAGCAGTATATAACGGTTATGGTTATTTAGGCACATTTTATCATGTAAAAAGTTTACGTTTCTTAATGCTAAGTGTAATCGTTATGTATATTTTGTTAATGCTTGAATGTAATTTAGGCACAGATTGTTTTCAATAATACTAGGTTGGTAATGGGACTATTTTATCTCTCGGGTTAATATTATAAAAAATTTAAAATGGGGGTGTCCACTGAGTTATCCCCCCTAACTCTCCAGAAAAGATAACGTACTAGATGCACATCTTTGGGTATAATAATTTCATAGCATGTGTGTAATATATATAGTGTTTAGATACTACATGAAGTCCAGATGATCAAGACTATACATCAAGTGACTTTAGTGTCTGGGTAATCTGGATGATATATAAGAGAATAAATACACCACGGTGTGTGTTGTCTTTTTAAATATATTCATATTACACGCATATTTCTAGAAATCAAATAAATGATGATATTTTGAAGGGCCAACAGATATTTAAATCGTTTCTAACAAATAAATTATTAAAATAAAATTTTGATCTAAAAATCACAAATTTGTAAATGTATAAAAAGCACATCACTAAAAGGTTTTTTTCCCTTAAAAGTAAAATTTTATAAAATTTGTAATATTTTTAATACTGGACTTGTAGTAATGTTGGCGGACGGTTTCTAATGTTCATGGTGGGTGTTCCGACACTTCTTTGCTGGTTGAAACTAGGTTGGGGCTGGGCCATCGCTGATCCGTAAGTTTTCTGAAAACAAGTAAAATAATAATATTTAAACGGATTGTTAATCACTTGATAACAACAATATGGTGATGAATTGTTTCAATGGCATGGAGAGAAAGAGAGAGAGAGAGAGAGAGAGAGAGAGGGTTTAAGTCTACTCAACACAAACTAGGTCATTTTGGGACTAACATATGGTTCAATTTTAATTCTATAATTCGCTTGCGCATAAGGGTCTTTAGCAGTGGGCGGAAACCAGAGGACCCAGAGACAACTCACAAGGTTGGACAGGCGACCGACCCTACTCCATGTCACGTACAATTGGAATTTGATATAAGAGTAAGCCTTAGCGGTGCTGTCCAGACAAAATGTCCCTCATAGCACACTTGTTGTAGAGCATATGCCCATCATTTGTAGCCCAGTCGGGGCAGAACAGGAGGACGTTAAAAAAAACCATTTTATTGCATTAAATTATATAGACAATGCTTAGTTTCTCAAAAGTTGGATGTTAAACTCTCATTTGATTTGATTCGAGTCGGGAATTATAGTACTTACTCGTCTTTGAGTTCTCATCTGAGCATTATAAAACGACATGGAATCCGGATCATTCATCAATAACTCACGTTGTAATCTATCAAACTTCTCTTGTTCATCTTCAGGCTACAATTATATAACATAACAATTACACATGATTTCATTACAATTACACAACATTTCATTGCAATTATACAGCATTTCATTACAATTACACAACATTTCATTACAATTACACAACACTTCATTACAATTACACAACCTGGTTTCTTTGTACACATTGGTTTGCGAATCAATGAACCCTTGACAGTTGGAATTCGATATAAGAGTAGGCCGTAGTGCCGCTGTTCGGGCAAAATTTCGCTCATAGTACACTGTATGGTGTATGCCCGTCTTCATTAGCCCAGGTTAGGAGCAGAACAGTAGGACGTTAAACCCCATTTCATGTCATTTTCATTTCCTATTATAAATGGCAACACTGACCCCTTTAAAAGAACCAGATAATTTTTATTGTATGTTATTTATATATATGTATAAATGTTACTTACTATAGGTTGTGTATTATAGGCCATTAAAACACCCGGTCTCATTCCATGGCCAGCAGCTAAACTCGTAGAATTCTCTTCATTTACATTTAAAAAACTCTCAGCATACCAATTATCAAACTCTACAATAATACAGGTGTAATAATTAAAATAGGTCTTTTTACTTTCTTTCACAAGCCGTTAGGGCTGTTGGGCGGCCATATTGTTTAGCATGTGCACCTTTGATCAGAGAGAAAGAGAGGGAGAGAGCGAGAGAGAGAAAAATGGGGTTTAACATGCACTTGACACAAACGAGATCATTTCGAGACTAACATATGGTTTATTTTTATTTCTATAATTCGCTTCTGCTGTGTAGGGGTCTTTAGCAGTGGTAGGAAACCGGAGGACCCAGAGAAAACCTACGAGGTTGGACAGGTGACCCTACAGGGGAATCAAAACCACACCAGTTGACTCAATAACGGACCTTACGATACAGCGCGCACATCTAACCATTCAGACATCCAACCCCCCAAATTTTGTTAACGGTTAAATACCATGGTTTCGATTTCCTGCTTGTATGTGACAAGGAGTAGGGTCACCCAGATAAATTAGTAGCTGTTTTCCATTAGTTTGTGTTATTGTTTAAAGATACATTAGTTAAGAGTTTAATAAAGGGTTGGTCATTCAAATTACATCATTCTCAGCCAAGTTATCTATAAAGTTGTGTTATCATTGTATGTAGTTTTGACAAGATGTGTGCACAGTGGTAACCAGGGCACTGGTAGAATGGGGACTTAAATTAAATTTTTAAATGGCGAACCGTTTTAATCTAATTAAAATCTCGAGTATCCGATGCCATCGAGAGTCGATTATGGTCTTGTTTTGTTAATAAATGTCTAATTAATAATTTATATAACATTTCAGGCCTAAAGAAAGACCTGCAATAGGCAGATTTAGCTCTTGCATAATGTATGTTTAAATATCATATATCTATTTAATCTAGCTGGAAAAATTTGGAAGTGAAAGCCATGATATAAAAGTATAAAATCCACACCTTGTATGAGTTTCTGTCGACATTGATCCACCAATTTCTGACAATATTGTACTTCTGATTTTAAATTCTTGAGTTCATCAAAGTTCACGCGATACGACTGCTTCATTTCTTTAAGTTGTTTGATCGTATTAAATTCCTCTTCACTGATAATCACATCACCTTCTTCATTAAACATCGTACCTGATAAAAACACAACAAATAATCACATCACCTTCCTACTTACTAGAAAGGGAGAGAGAGAAAGAGAGAGAGAGAGTCCACTCGACACAAACTAGGTCATTTTGGGACTAACACATGGTTCAATTTTATTTCAATAATTCACTTGCACGAAGGGGTCTTTAGCAGTGGGAGGAAAACGGAGGACCCGGAGAAAACCCTGATATTGGACCGGCGAACCTACTACTTGTCACGTACAACCGGGGAATCGAAACCCCGCCAGTTGACTCAATGACAGACCGTATGATACAGCGTGCGCACGTGCTAACCATTCGGCCATCCAACCCCCTCTACTTACTAGAGGTTTCCCCTTGTCAGTGGTGCAGGATGGAGGGCCTGACAAAGACAGCTGTCTAGTCATTCGGATGGGACAAAAAACTGAGGTCCTGTGTATACGTTGACATGGATGTAGAAGATCCCTTGGCAGTTGGAATTTGATATATAAGTAGGCCATAGTGCTGCTGTCCGGGCAAAATTTCAAACTGTTTGGCGTATGCCCGTCTCCATTAGCCCAGTCAGAGCAAAATAGTAGGCATTAAACCAGTGATGGGATTTCAAAATTTTACTTGTCGGACATTTTACCGAAAATAAAGGGGCATAACTCTTATCGTTATTTAAGCAGACGAATTCGTACCACAATTAAAAGTCACATGTCAAAATATTCAAATCCCATACATAATAAAAATAGGTGAACCTCGCTATTTTTCATATTTAATTCCCGTACAGTATTCAATTCATACCACAATTAAAAACCACATGTCAACAAAATATTCAAATCCCGTACGTAATAAAACCCCATTTCATTTTTATTTCATCTGTTTCAACACAATGTTTGATATTGTGATGTCAATATTCGTTGAAATGTAGAGAACTGAACTGTTTCCAAACATGATGAGTTTACAGACAGTGTGGAATAACGTTATTAATGAGCAGACATGATTATGTGTCACCGTTGTACATTACACCAATAAAAATGGAATTTGACTGAATGATTGTCAGAGATGTCTCTTCTTTTGGTTTTATCATTTATTTTTTTTTTCACTCTCATCAAGTTGCCTTGGAGAACTGATATTGGACTCTTCCTTTCCTTAATAATAGGTATGATAATACCAGATTAGTTTAAAAGTTTACATTATTATTATAATGTTTAATTAATACGCCAACCATACCTTGAGCCTCTCTATCAGCTTTTAAATGATCTAGCCTCTGTCTCAGGTTATCTATTTCTATCTTATTCCCGTTTATCGTCCTTGCTCTCTCTGTATATAACTTCTTCTTTACGGCCAAAATTTCTACATATTAATAAAAAAAATATCTAATACAATTGTATTATACACAATCATAATTTTATGCAGTGAGTTAAGTCATGTCCAGGGGCCTTCTTCTCAAAAACTTAAACATGCAAGAGCATATTACAAGTCTTTCTTTAGGCCTGAAATGTTATCTAAATTATCAATTAGACATTAATTAACTTATCCAGACCATAATAAACTCTCGATGTCAAGGCTAGCCTTTGATGTTGGCTGGATTAGATTCCTATATGCCGCTTAACGGCCATTGATAATTAAATCAAAACAGTGGATAATCGAGACTATGCTGTTTATATTAATGATTTTAGTAATGATGACCGAGACTATGCGAAAATTTCACACGCTTCATTCTCGGCTCATAGTTGATCAATTTGACTGAAATTTTCAGCAAATTACCTTTACATTATCTAGTTTTTAACTATTATAGCGAGAACTGCCATCTCTTTATCTTATCTCCCATAATGTATCTTTAAGCTCGGATACTGTAAGATTATAACCATTTCCTTGGCTTAGACTTTTAGCTCTTAATCAATGAATAGGTTGCATCCTTAAAATAATTCGGTCTTTCGTGGATAAGACCCCTGAATTGTCAGGAAAGTGAACGTCCTAAAACCGACAAGGGGTATCTAATGTGTAGCAATGTGAAGTGCCATCAGACGGTAGAAAGAGTAATTATCAACGACTTCAGATCAATGTTTTCATTATGCTTATCAAATATGGTCAGTGCCTCATCACCCCAAATACAGTGTCTGAACCAACCCCTTCCTCCCCCAAATAAAATACATCTTTGGTTATAATATAATAATGTAATGTACCTTTATTTTCTATAAGTATACTGTTAATTTTACTTCCCCTTTCCTGTTTAAATTCTTCAAAAGCTGTTGTTCTACTGGGTGGTGTGCTGAAACAGATAAAAAACAGTATTACTGGGAGGTGTGCTGAAACAGTTAGCAAACAGTATTACTGGGTGGTGTGCTGAAACAAACAGATAGCAAACAGTATTACTGGGTGGTGTGCTGAAACAGTTAGCAAACAGTATTACTGGGTGGTGTACTGAAACAAACAGATAGCAAACAGTATTACTGGGTGGTGTGCTGAAACAGTTAGCAAACAGTATTACTGGGTGGTGTGCTGAAACAGATAGCAAACAGTATTACTGGGTGTTGGGCTGGCTGAAACAGATAGCAAACAGTATTACTGGGAGGTGTGCTGGCTGAAACAGATAGAAAACAGTATTACTGGGAGGTGTGCTGGCTGAAACAGATAGAAAACAGTATTACTCCTTTAAATATAGTCTACATGTGAATTCAAAGCAGCTTCTGATCACCCATTAAATATTGTCTACATGTGATTTCATACCTGGGTCGTTCTTTTATGTTGGAGCCTGTTCCCATGGAGCTGATTGGTGAAGCCGTGCCATCGAGTTCCTTGTCCTCCTTCCTGTCTACAGGGGTATGGGGTGACTTTAATTCCCGATCACCTTTAGCTGAATGTGAAGGACTGGTGGATGCTTTACCAGCTACAGGACTGTAAACATACAACAATTATTATATATTAATAGATTCTAAAAACATGAAATATCAACTTATTTTCCTTGTCCATCGTTTGCATGTGACATTTGTAATAATTCATGTTTATAAGTTCGATATAAATGAAGGACGAAGACCAAAAGAGAGAGAGAAATGGGGTTTAACGGCCACTCGACACAAACTAGGTCATTTCGTGACTAACACATGGTTCAGTTTTTATTTCCATAATTCGCTTGAGCCTAGGGGTCTTTAGCTGTTGGAGGAAACTGGAGGACCCAGAGAAAACCCACAAGGTTGGACAGGTGACCCTACTCCTTGTCACATACAGCCGGGGAATCGAAACCACGCCAGTTGACTCAATGACAGACCTTATGATATAACGCGCACACGCTAACCATCGGCCATCCAACCCCAGTCTTTTTAAATCATCAATATGGATTAAGCTGTGAAAGAATGGATAATGTATGAAACGACAATCAGCTGTTCTAGATTAATAACTTTAGCATGATGATAAGTGGTATTAAATTATAATTAAAATTAACGAAAATAATATTAAACTACAGGAAAACAGAGAAATTATGAATGAATATGAAAAATGGCACAAGAATCATTAACGTTAAATATTATAGATTAATAATATAATATATTGATTATGCCTTTCATAATCAGTCAGCAAAGATAGAATTATTAGTTGTTACTTCGAGTTCAACAGGTGTCAATTGATTTAACACAAAAATTTCACCCAACAAGGTGTGCAGCAACTGAGTATGATTACATCGTGACCAATCATGAGAGGTGAAATCTTTGATTGATTACATCACGATTCTACTCATACCACATCTGTTTTCGTGATTGTTAGAACTGTTAAAGAACTCAATTATACGTTACTGTACTTCAAATCACGATCTTGTTAAGACAGCAACACACTAGGCTAAAGTTGGCACCAATTGATTTGACCGATGGATGCAGCCACTCAATTTGATTCAAATACACATCTATATTTCGTTCCGTTTTTTTTATACTTTTGATGGCCTTTACTACATGAAGATCTGACCAGTTGTAGTGGAAGGTCACACCAGGGGTCATACGAGTGGCTTTGAGTAACTTTAAACCCTATGATGTCGGACATTTGACTAACCAATCAAGGTTGATGTTTCTAGTAGGATACCCACAGATCCGCCCATTGCGCGCCAAGAATTTGGTGCAAAGGACCATTTCATTGGCTAATCCCTCACATCAACCAGAGCGTGCATTATATAACAACTCTTTAAGATCCTAGTGTAGTAAAGATAAGTAAAACGAAATTTTAAACTATAAAAAACGAAACGATGTAGGATCTGTGTTTTAACCAGATTGTTATGAGGGAGACACATTAGGTGAAATTTGGCACCAATTGATTTGACCGATGGATGCGGCCGAATGATTCGCCTAGTGTGTGCCTGCAGTACTAATTTGTAGGCCCCTACATGTGATCTCAGCTTTTCGCCCAATCTAAATAACTAGACATGTTCTCTTTGACAGCATCACAGGCACCAAATGTGAGAAGTGGGAAGGGGGTTTAAATATCCTGACGTTATTTTGTATTAGTTTCAGTGGTTTAAACCAGGTTAATTAATGGTTATATAATTAAATAAAATATTATAAATAATAAATTAATATCATATTATTAGAGAATTATATATACTCTTCAAAAAAAGTAGGGGATAATATTCAGAAACAATACAAAAGTGCGGAAATGCACTGCTGTTTTTATTAGAGGTAACCAGTGTATGTTAATAACAGGCCAATTGCCTACACATGAACATAAACAGTTCATATGGGCAGCTTATCTGACGGCCCAATTTCACTTGCAAATAGATACACTGTCAAAAGTGAAATTGGACGTTTTTGATTTTTGTCTTAATAATGAATAATTGCTCCACCAATCCTCAGACATTCAGCAATTCGTCATGTCATGCTCCTAATCAACCATCCAATCACGATTTGGGGCCATCTGACACACTCCTTTTGCAGTGCCATGGCCAATTCTTGCAGTGTTGTCGCTTGACCAAATTAAACTTAACACATTAAAGCAAAGATGCGCTAAACAGTAAATCTTATGCAAGAACCAATAGGAAAGCAAACATGGATAGGATAAACCAGCAAGGGGCAGTTTTCATCAAATTTGACAATGAACCCCTCCCACGTGTATGGCGCTATTGCGTGTCGCACATGCAGCTCAGTGGTTCTGTTGGGTCGATAAGTTCTTCATCTGTGAACATACTCTCAAAGCATGTCAAGTGTCCATGACTATTTCATATCACAACCTCCTACTTTTTTTGAAGAGTAAAACAATTGTATGACCTGGTCCTAAGTTCCCCAAGCATTCTCAGATTTCAACTTTCAATCACTGCATGTTTATGAGAAATATCTTTGATCCTTATTTGATACCTTATAACAACAAAAGTTTTATAAAGGGTCATATTTTAGTTAAAATAACGTGAACAATTTTGAGTAAATTCTTAACTTAAGTCTGAGAATGCTTTGTGAACTCAGGGCCTGAAATGATTTCTAAAACATTGTGATGATTTCACGAAAAAAAGATAAAGCCAGATGTAACAGTTTCTGAAATGATTATAAAACATTTGATAATTGTAAAAAAAATCAAGAAAACTTAAAATAAAATATTTTTAGAACACAACCTTTCGACTGATCAAGACGTTAAATTTGTGCTATAATTTTAGTGCTCAGCCAATAATTGAAACAATCTCTATTCTTATGTCGAGGCTTGGCTCCAGGAGACTGGTCACAACCATCGTTAGGCACAAATTATCTCATAATGTACGTATTTATTATAATTCAAGGCTGTGTGATAATTTATGTTGAGGCTTGGCTCCAGGGGAACGGTCATTAACATTGTCACACATAAATTATCACATGATGTACGTATTTATTATAATTCAAGGACATGTGATAATTTATGCCGAGGCTTGGCTCCAACATATAATACTATATTGTGTTATATTTTGTGTCTGACAGTATCTATGATAGGTGCCTTATGTCCTGGCTTGTGTATTGTACAAACAAGTGAGTGATTGAACGTGAATCAGGTGCTGCTGAGGCTGTTAAACTGTTAATTATGTCCAGTACCTGTCTTGTACCAATCCGTTAAAAGCACTCATGGCGTGTACAGCCGAAATAATCCTACTGTTAAATAATTAATAAAAAAATAAAATAAAGTTGAATGATGAAAAGAGAAACAAAGGAGTATATAAGAAATATTAACATGTAATAAAATTGCGTCGTATTCGTCAGGCTTTTCTTCTTGTTCTATTAGTGTTTAAAGTCTGCTTCCACCGAGGATGATAGCGCAGACAAGATGCTGAGCGCATGGGCAGTGATCTATCCTGCGGGGGGAGAGAGAGAGAAATGTTGTTTAACTTCCACTCGACACAAACTAGGTCATTTCGGGACTAACATGTGGTTTAATTTTATTTCATTAATTCGCTTGCGCGTAGGGGTCTTTAGCAGTGGGAAGAAACCGGAGGACCCGGAGAAAACCCACAAGGTTGGACAGGCGACCCTACTCCTTGTCACGTACAACCGGGGAATCGAAACCACGCCAGTTGACTCAATGACAGACTTTATGATACAAGACGCACACACTAACCATTCAGCCATCCAACCCCGCTCCTGCTCACACTAGGGATCAAAACCACGACCGCAAGCCATAGGTGACCGACCAGCTAGAGCTTAAAGTACAACACTTTAGACCACTAGACCAGCTAGAGCTTAAAGTACAACACTTTAGACCACTAGACTAGCTAGAGCTTAAAGTACAACAATTTAGACCACTAGACCACCCCAACCGTCCTGTCTAGGCATCTCACTTCAAACACTAATACCTAATTTTATTGCATGTATATTGAGTGAAGGATAAATTCTCCAACTAGTCCAAATATGATTTAGGGAGCATGGAATCTCCTGCTAGAAAATAAACAGAAATTGTTTCGTATGGCATATATCCTTCAGAAACAACTGCTAGTGTGCAATAAAGCACCACACCAAAAATAGGAATTGAAGGGCATTGAATGCAGCATGCCATTGTGATATGTTTTATAATGATTTATTGAATGCAGGATGCAAGTGTGATATGTATAATGATTTATTGTGACTAAAGACTTAATGTGTGTCCTGTGATTCATTGAGACAAATCATGCTTTAATCTGTTTGTCAGATTCTACTTACTTCATTCTATCCTCTAGACAGGCATGACATATATAATACATATCATTAACATAACACTATATCCTCTATACAGGCATGATATACAGAATAAATATTGTTAATATAACACGATATCCTCTATACAGGCATGATATACAGAATAAATATTGTTAATATAACACGATTATGACATCATTCTATACAGGCATGACATCATTCTATACAGGCATGACATCATTCTATACAGGCATTCTATACAGGCATGACATCATTCTATACAGGCATGACATCATTCTATACAGGCATGACATCATTGTATTCTCAGGCATACCATATAGAATAAATATCGTTAATATAGCATTACAACCTGACATATAGAATAAATAACATTTATATAATAAGAATATAACATCATAGAATAAATATTTTATCACAGTATTCATACATTATAAATCTCAAATGAGATGACATGACAACCAGCTAATATAAAAGACATAATTTCTATCGTGTAACCTATATTTAATTTTTTCGCTAACTTTTCTTTAAATTATCGTGCACCAGAACACATGTCAAATCAAATCAAAAATTAGTCTAATTTATATAAAGTCATATCTTGGTAGCAAGGTCTAAATTTCTTACCACAATTAATCTCATTTTAAAGAGAGCTAGATAGAGAGAGAGAAATGGGGTTTCACATCTACTCGACATAATCTAGGTCATATCGGAACTAACATATGGTTCAAATTTTAAAATTTGCTTGCATGTAGGGGTCTTTAGCAGTGGAAGGTAATCAGAGGACCTGGAGAATTGAAACCTCGGCACTTGACTCAATAACAGACCTTCTGATCAAACGTGTACACGTTATACTACTCCGCTACCCAACCCACCATCTAATTTTAAATTGAACTGAACATTAAATATAAATATTAAATGTTAAAATATTATATCTAAATCTATATTAATGCCATTTAAAGATAATATATATTTTAGGAAATATCAGATCAGATAGGATGAATTGTTCTAATATAATATCTGCAACTAAGCTGAGCTTTTATACTTGAATAAAATATAATATTATCTAATATTAGGAAGGATATATTTTGGATATTAAATGAGTTATCCTAGAATAGTAATAGTTGTAACTAAGCTGGACTCTATACTTGAATAAAATATATTCAATATTAGGAAGGATATATTTTGGATATTAAATGAGTTATCCTAGAATAGTAATAGTTGTAACTAAGCTGGGCTATATACTTGAATAAAATATAATATTATCTAATATTAGGAAGGATATATTTTGGATATTAAATGAGTTATCCTAGAATAGTAATAGTTGTAACTAAGCTGGACTATATACTTGAATAAAATATAATATTATCTAATATTAGGAAGGATATATTTTGGATATTAAATGAGTTATCCTAGTATAGAAATAGTTGTAACTAAGCTGGACTCTATACTTGAATAAAATATATTCAATATTAAGGAAGGAAGATATTAAATGAGTTTTCCTGTAACAGCTGTAACTAGACTGGGCTCTATATTTCAAAGCTAAATAATATATTGGGGTATATATTCAATTATGACATCTAAAAATATTATATAGTTATTGGTATCAGAAGCAATGTCTTTTAAAATGATCTAACTATATTATTACCTACTGTCTATAACAGTTTTATAAAATAACTTACACAAGCAGGGAAGTTTGTGTATTTTGACGACTTTAAAAGAAAACATTTAATGTATATACACGTGCATACTTTTACAAATTCAAATTATAATGAATTTTACCAAGATTAAAGAAGAAATGAAAGCATATTTAAACTGGTGAGAGTTTGTATATATAGAAATGGTCTAATAAATATTAAAGAACCTTGGTCCAAGAACTGAACCTTGTGGTACACCAAAGAAGTACCTATGAAAGTCATCATCAATACAAAAGAGCTAGGTTTAATATTTTCTATGTCATCAATAATCTTATTTTATTGGTTTTGATGACGAATTATCAATCAATAATCCAATAATTATGTTGTTTTTTTAAATCAATGTGGTTCGAATTTTTTTATTTTTACAGATTCAGTGTTTTGTCAGCGTTAAATAAAAGATATTTCAGATTAGAGAAAAGAAATCGTAAATAAAACTAACCTCTGTCTGTCCTTAAATCCCTTCTTTTTACTTTCTCTTTCCTTTTCTTTTTTCTTTAACTGTACAACAGCTGATGGTTCGGCTTTTGCGGATCTTGGAGCGTTACCGACACCGAATCCTGAACCGTCTGACTCACCAACCATAGAAGTGTCTTCCGATATCAAACCAGCCTGTAGAAAGAACAGGAAAAAATTTAAATAATTAACTGAATCAATTTCTACATATTAGTAATATAATTACAAAGTGGACATTGATTTGGCCTCTGATTACACTGTAAGCCGAGTACTATTTAATCTTGTGTATCTAGCACTAATTTCTTTCACATACTTTTAATATCAAATCTTTGTTTAAAAATTCGTAAAAATCATTTTCTTCTGGCTGATTATATTTATAAGTGTTCAATTTACAAGTATTTAATAAAAATTTAATCATTATATTTCAATAATCAATTGGGTTGTTTATTTTTTAACAGTGATCGAGAAAATTAAACGCTTGTAAATTGGACACTCATTATCAAAATTGAATGGTCAGCTTTAAACTGGACACAAGTACAAATTAGATGATTTGGGGTGATTTTAAATGATTTTTACGTATTTTTAAACAAAGATTGGATATTGAATGGATGCTAAAGAAATTAATGTTAAATACCCAAGATTAAATAATACCTGGGTTACAGTGGAATCTCTAAATGGTTGACCATGTGAACTTTTTAAACTAATATCTAATTCTTAATTTAGATATTGTAGAATCAATTCTACCTGGTCATATTACCTGTTTTCGCCACCTTGGAACGAGACCCTAAGAGTTGCCATAGTGACACGAATCTCACCTGTTGAGCTGCGGCTACGGCCATGGGATCGGTCCTATCAATCAGTGTGTATTTCTGACGTAATCTCTCCTCTATCTCATGCTCCATTTGTCTTAAATAACAATTTTTTTAAAAAAAAAACATTATTCAGGGGTACAACAAGCATTTAAATAACAACAAAAATTTAATCATATTTTATATAAAAAATAAGACATAACCATTTCTATGGAATACACAAGGCTGTACAAAAAAAATCTTTCCAAAAAATTCAGCCATGGAATATTTATAGTATTCGAGGGACCTTGATTTTTCAAACCATCCAAAGAACTTTTCATTTTTTCCATGACTGGCATGGATGACAGGAAAGCAGACTGGAAATTCTGAGTAACTTTCAAGTGTGTCCAAAATCATGGCCTAATTAGAACGCCTGTGAGACTTTAAAATATAATGACATAAAATGGATAATCAAGACTTTGTCTTGTTTCTCCAATGCCATTGCTACAATAATAAACAGTCAACACTACATCTTCCAAATTTGAATGAAATTTTCAAAATATTAATTTTTCATTATCTTTTTTTGAACTGTTTTAAAGATAAAGGGGAATTTTAAATAAAATAAACTTACAAATAAATTTCTTTAAAAGCTTCGTATGTTCCTTGAATTTGTCTGACGTTTATAATCTGCACAATTAGAAAGATAAAATAGATAATACATATAAAAATGAAATGAAATGAAATGGACATACACCATACAGTGTGTTATCTGGACAGCGGCATTATGGCCTACTCTTATATCGAATTTCAACTGCCAAGGGATCGGGATCTTTTATATGCACTTAAATGTGTACATGTGACTTCGTTTTTTCGTCCCATACTAATGACTGACTATACATTGTGTATTACCAGACCCTCCATCCTGCACCACCAACAAGGGGGAATCATGCCGGAAAATCCAGCCTCCGCAGGGATCGAACAGGGGACCGGCAGGTTAGCAAGTCAAGGACTTACTGAGTGAATGATACATGTAAACATGACGGAAACAAATTAACTCCTTATTATAAGTGGAATAAAATCCCTGAAACGGTGCTGGTACACCTTGGATGGATTAATCCCTAGTACACTGCTGGTACACCTTGGGTGGAATAACCCCTGAAACTGTGCTGGTACTCCTTCAGACCGTGGTTGAGGAATCTCTGATACAGTGTCGGTAAGAATGGAGAGTAACTTTAGTCAGTCAATGTAGGTAAAGTTGTTCACATAGTATCTAGACTTCAGTGAATATCAATCAATGACATTTTGTTTATGACAGTTGAGTTATTTCATCAGTTCACATGACAAAGGTAATTAATCATACCATGTTTATCACAACAAACAAAACATAAAACATTTATTAAATAAAATTACTGAATATAATAGAAGCTGTGTATTAACAATCACTCTCTGGTTGTGATCAAGCTTACACCATTGCTTGATAACAAGACAATCATTGTTAAAACTTTTCTTTGAGAGAGAGAGAGAGAGAGAGAGAGAGAGAGAAATGGGGTTTAACGTTCACTCGACACAAACTAGGTCATTTTGGGACTAACATATGGTTCAATTTTTTATTTCAATAATTTGCTTGCGCGTAGTGGTCTTTAACAGTGGGAGGAAACCGGAGGACCCAGAGAAAACCCACAAGGTTGAAGAGGCGACCCTACTCCTTGTCACATACAACCGGGCAATTGAAACCACGTCAGTTAACTCAATGACAGACCTTATGATACAGCGTGCACGTGCTAACCATTCGGACATCCTACCCCCCCTTTATTTTGTGTGAAGTTATGAGGGTTTGAAGTTTGGAGAAAATGTACCCTAGATTTTTTATTATCATAGCATCCATGGTACTTGACAAGTCTTGATTTTCTATTTTGTGGTTGAACTGTTAAATGACCTACAATAGGCAGGGTTTATCTCTTACTAAGACATCTTTAAATAATTAAACCCAATCGTATACTTACATCAACCTCGTCAACTGTTCCCTCTAGATAAGGCTTGTTAAACAATGAAACCCAATCGTATACTTACATCAACCTCGTCAACTGTTCCCTCTAGATAAGGCTTGTTAAACAATGAAACCCAATCGTATACTTACATCAACCTCGTCAACTGTTCCCTCTAGGTATCGTCTGACTTGTTGACGAACTTCGTACTTCTGTTGTTCTGATAACGCATCATAACTGATGTGACTTCTGTTAGCCTGGGTAGATATAATATATAGTTAAAGACACATTATGGGAGATAAGATAACGAGATGGCAGTTCTCGCTATAATAGTTAAAAACTAGATAGTGTAAAGGTAATTTGCTGAAAATTTCAGTCAAATTGATCCACTATGAGCCGAGAAAGAAGCGGGTGAAATTTTGGCATAGTCTCGGTCATCATTACTAAAATCATTAATATAAACAGCTTAGTCTCGATTATCCACTTTTTTTGATTTAATTATCAACGGCTGTTAGCGGCATATAGGAATCTAATCCAGCCAACATCAAAGGCTAGCCTTGACATCAAGAGTTTATTATGGTCTGGATAAGTTAATTAATGAATGTCTAATTGATAATTTAGATAACATTTCAGGCCTAAAGAAAGACTTGTAATAAGCAGATTTTGCTCTTACATAATGTATGTTGAATATATAACCTGTTATAGCCTGGGTAGATATTGAACCATGTACATGAGATGTGCTCTGGAAACAAAACTGGAGTGGACAGAGCCCTACCTTAAATTTGTTTGGGTTTGGATAATAAAAAAAAGGTTAATTTTAAGAACAACAATAGTTAAAGGCTTACCAAAGTATCATGCATGGCCAATTCAGATTTAAGAAAGGAAATTTCTTCTTGTAACTTTTTACACAAAAGCTGAAATAAATGAAATAAATGAAATAAATGAAATAAATGAAATAATGGAAGTTAAAAGTATTTTGATCTTCGGGTTTTGAGAGATGATAATCTAGACGATCTTGATAGAGATAAATATTGTTGAAATTTGATAATTACAGTTTCTAATATATCTGGACGCATGTGCAACTGAAATGAGTGAAAGAAAGTTCCGTTGCTAGGGAAGCAATCTTAGTTGCATGTTATAGGTATTTGAATGTGGCCATGGAATTGATGTGTAGTCATTGAAACGTTATATTGATAGTTAGTATATTTGATAATCAGAAAATAAAGACATGTAACTTACAGCAGGATCGTAAACTCTGTTGACAGCTGGTTCACTGATGACACACATCATTCTAGTAGCAAACCTTAAAGTTGATACCTAAATAAAACACATGGCAGAATTAATATTTTCTTAACCTGGGATTTTATTACTTACAAAATGACCCAAGTAATCTATATTTTTAGATGGGCGAGCTGTAAAATTTGCTTTACGTACCCTCGCAAAAATGTTTTTCAAAAAGTATACTAGACAGTTAACGCAACTGACGGTCAGGGAAGCTTGACATATATAAGTGAAACAACAACCTTTTTCAGTCGTCCCTACAAACGGGATTCAATAAATAGTCTACAATAAACTTTGGCCAACATTTAGTCTGTCCGCAGACACGCGTGAATGTCGACAAACGATTTTAGATGAGGCATTATAGTCCAATAGATGATTAACTTCAGCCAGGAAAATTCAGATTGAGGAGGCTACAATTGTTGCCATTCTAAATCTACTTCGTTTCGTATTTTTATAGATCAAAATTTCGTTTTACTTGTCTTTACTACACTAGGATCCGAAAGGGTTGTTCTGTAACCCGCGCACTGGTTGATGTGAGGGATTATCGAATGGATTTTGCCATTTTAAATATCTTTTAACGATGAAATTGTACGTAGGTATACTTACCGTTTCTTCCATCTGTGTTGCCTCCCCCCACATATTAGCGACCAGGACGGTATTACAGTTTCCACCAATAGAATCTTTTAAATAGTGGGTTAATTTTGACTGACGGAATGGTATGTGTTCCCGTCGTCTGTCAGCCAGTGCTACAATAACTTGTTCTAAAAATGACAGCGATTTGTTGATATACGTGGCCTCTGTTTGAGTTTTACCTTCCGACTGTAAAAAGAGAGAAAGGAAATGAAATGAGGTTTAACGTCCTACTGTTCCGCACCGACTGGGCTAATGCGAGAGAGAAATGAGGTTTAAAGTCCTACTGTTCCGCACCGACTGGGCTAACGTCCTACTGTTTCGCACCGACTGGGCTAATGCGAGAGAGAAATGGGGGTTTAAAACGTCCACTCGACACAATATTTCAATAATTCACTTGCGCGTAGGGGTCTTTAGCAGTGGGAGGAAACTGGAGGGCCCAGAGAAAACCCATGAGGTTGGACAGACGACCCTACTCCTTGTCACGTACAACCAGGGAATCGAAACCCCGCCAGTTGACTCAATGACAGACCTTATGATACAGCACGCACGTGCTAACCATTCGGCCATTGCCCCCCCCCCCTTCCGACTTGGCTAATGAAGACAGGCACATGCCATACAGTGTGATATGGGGGTAATTTTACCCAGACAGCATCACTACAAATATACAAGTCTCCCTTGGGACTATGGAGAGAAAGAAATCACAAACAAGTCTATCCATTAGGATATTTTGAGATTAACATGTGATATTGTGTTGGTACTGCAGTGCAGGATGACGGCACATCACACAACAACAAAATTAAACTTAAAATATATAAAACACATACATCCACTTCTCTAATGTAGTCTGTTTAAAAAAAAATGGTCCTCAAAACCATAAAAAAAAAAAAAGAATCAAAATCGTATGCAGTGATCCTTTGTCAGAATTGAGTGACATTTGAATCCTGTCGCGGTTCTGCCAATCGCAGTAACAGATGCGTAGTCAGCAGAATCGTTTTAGCTTTAGTGTCTGCCTTGCTGCCCTAAATTCTAGTGTTTATTTGATTGAGTTTTACAAGGGATTGAGAGAATTGAATTCCGGAACGTTCAATCAATTATCCTCTTCAGGAATTATTATTTGGTTACTCCAGCTATTGTTGAAGAATCAACTCACCTTTGTTTTTCCCAATCTTTCTGATCCTGCTAGATCTACGAAGTTTAATTTGGAAACGGTATATCTGGCATCGGATTGGACTCGAGATCGGGACTGGAAGATAAAAACATGTAACTATTAGCAACACATTACTCTTGATAAAACTAGTGGTATTACAAACTCACACAACACAGTAAAAGCCACCATGAACAAACTTCTCCACAATTTTCGTTTTTGTATCTTGTCAGTCAAATAATTTCTCGCACTACAAAATGATTGGATACTTGGCTGTAAAATCTTACAAGAATATTGTCAGCATGTTCATCAAAGGTTATGCCTGTCATGATAAGACTAGAGATAAGTAAAACTCAACGGAAGATTGGTAGAACAACACTTTAGATCAATCTGCCAATGAAACCCTGGTAAACTTACTAACCTCCAGATAAACTGTGAATATACAATGAGATCGTGATGACTGTTTATTTAAAGAATGAGCTGATATAGCACGATTCGTTTCTCCCTGAAAAAAAAAAAATAAAACTTAAATTCACTAATCACCCATTTGATGGATTGATAATCCGTTATAAACAGCAACATTTTGAAAATTGAATCTCTTAAAGGAATGTTTCAATTCCATTCAGTATTTATAAGATATGATAAATTGAAAATTCATTCGGCATGCACTGCAGATGATATGGTCAAACGCCAGGGCCACCAATAATAATCTTTTTCGTCCTGGAACTTTATCTTCCATAGATATTTTGATGTTTTCTTAATCAAATATTATCATGTTAGATTTAGATAAAGTGCTTCCAGCTCTCGCTATAAAAGTTCAAAAATAGATAGAAAAAAATTAATATATTGAAAATTTCGGTCAAATTATACTTAATTCTGTGCTAAATTATGAGTGTTGGGAGATGTATAGTAGATTGTTTATTACCGTAGCAACGGTACTGGACAAAGAACGCTGTCTTGATTATCCATTTTATAGCTAAATGTTTAAATCTCGTCAGAGTTCTAATCCGTTAAAATCTCTGCCATCCGATGGTGTAGAGTTATTGGTTTGTCAAGTATATAAATGTCTAAATAATATTCTATATAACACTGGAAGCCAGAATAAAGATATGCAATTAAGCAGATTTAGCTCTAACATAATGCATCTTTAATCTTATATTTAAAGCTATAATATGTTTTACAGCAAATTGTCACCTACCTCAAACAGCAGATTTAGAGCCTCTTCTTCATTTTGAACTAAGTGACATGAGAGACCTTTAACGAAAACACCATCACTATTCTCCGTGACAACCATCGGTTCTCCGTTCATCTGACCGCCATTAGCTTCAGGTAGTGTGGACAGTAAGTCAAACATTGTTTCATTATAAATCTCCATGTACGATATTCTATAGAATAGATAAATCATTATAAATCTCCATGTATGATATTCTATAGAACAGATAAATCATTATAAATCTCCATGTATGATATTCTATAGAATAGATAAATCATTATAAATCTCCATGTACGATATTCTATAGAATAGATAAATCATTATAAATCTCCATGTACGATATTCTATAGAATAGATAAATCATTATAAATCTCCATGTATGATATTCTATAGAACAGATAAATCATTATAAATCTCCATGTATGATATTCTATAGAATAGATAAATCATTATAAATCTCCATGTACGATATTCTATAGAATAGATAAATCATTATAAATCTCCATGTATGATATTCTATAGAACAGATAAATCATTATAAATATCCATGTATGATATTCTATAGAATAGATAAATCATTATAAATCTCCATGTATGATATTCTATAGAATAGATAAATCATTATAAATCTCCATGTATGATATTCTATAGAATAGATAAATCATTATAAATCTCCATGTATGATATTCTATAGAACAGATAAATCATTATAAATCTCCATGTGTGATATTCTATAGAATAGATAAATCATTATAAATCTCCATGTGTGATATTCTATAGAATAGATAAATCATTATAAATCTCCATGTATGATATTCTATAGAATAGATAAATCATTATAAATCTAAACTGGAAGTTTTAATTAAAATCATTTAAAGTTTCATTGGTTTCCATTAATTTCAGACCACAATCTTAATTTTCATTAGCTCAGTCGGAGTAGAAAAAGAGTAGAACGTAAAACCCTATTTCATTTTATCCTAAGACAATTAAAGTAATATAATTGTGATCTTTTTTCCCACAAGCCAGTCTACACATCATAAAGGTTTTTATAATCAGATGTGTTTAATTCAGTATTTGCATTAGAGGGAGCCACAGTGGCTCAGTGATTAAGGCGCTGGCTCACTAGTCTAGTGATGGCCGAGATAGTAGCCTTGGCTTGTCCAGCGTGGCGTCTCCTTGTCAGTATTACAGGATGGAGGGCCTGGCAAGCAACAGCGTCTAGTTGTTTGGATGAGATGAGAAACTAAGGACCTGTGTACACCTTGTCATGCATGTGAAAGAACCCTTGGCGGATCAAAATCAACTGACTGCCTGCACAAAAAGTCCCTCATAACACACTGTATTGCATCTGCCCATCTATATGAGCTTGGTTTGTGCAGAAAAGTAGGATGTTAAAAACCATTTCAATAATTCATTCTTTGCATTAAAATAGAAATGAAATGAATTGAAATTTGTTTTAATTTTCTACTGTCCTGCTACTATACTGAGCTAATGAAGACGGGCATACACCATACAGTGTGCTATGAGGGAAATTTTGCCCAGGCAGTAGCACCATGGCATACTCTTATATCGAATTTCAAGTGCCAAGGGATCTTCTACGTGCACGCCAATGTATACGTGCACACCAATTTTTCATCCCATCCGAACAACTAGACAGCTGTCCTTGTCGGGCCCTCCGTCCTGCACCACTGACCTGGGGGAACCACATCGGAAAATCGTGATGAACTTTCTCGGCCAAGGCAGGGATCGAACACCTGACCTCCAGGCTAGCGAGCCAGCATCTTACCCACTTAGCCACTGTGGCTCTCCGCATTAAAATAGTGCATATTTTTTAAATACCGGGAATGCGTATAAATCTTGACTTGTTGTGTCTACCAATCAGGCAGTATAATATTGTCAGATATATTTACCGGACATTGATGGAATATTCTGGTTTTTCCTCGATATCATGAAATAATTGAGAAATGGATCGTGGAATCAATCCTCGATGTTTATAACTCTCTGTAGCACCTGTCATGGTAAATGTTTTACCGGCACCAGTCTGGCCATAACACATCAAGGTTCCTGGAAATAAATGATGAAGTACATGTAGTTGGACAATAGTCTTTAAACTTACTTGTCATTCTCTATGTGAACAAAATATTTTGGGCAGGAGAGTGGATTCATTAGCCCAGTTGGAGCAGAAAAGTAGGATGTTAAACCCCATTTCATTCATTCGAACTTGATTTGTTAAGTACTGCATAGTATCTATTTTTATGTCTAACTGCACTCTCCCGGGATTCCCACATCATACCTCATTGGGGTCATAAAAAATATTACTATTATTACTCTTTATAAAACATTGTATCGTTGAGTAAGCAACAAATAACGACACTAAAAGATCAAAGTCGTCAGTTTATATACATAATGTGTATTAGTTAGTTAAAATTGTTAGTAATCTGCCAGTAGTCATTAAGTAAGTGTTTTGTCACTATGGTGTTAAGATGGTGACGATTGAATGATATACATCACAATTGTCCAGGTTTGTGTATTAAATAGTGATGGGTGTTATAATTAGTCACGCTTTTACACTAATAGTGACATCTTTTACAGTTAGTTACACACCTATTTATCAATGACAACTGTATAATTTCTAACCACTCTCTATACATACTAAACATTAGTTTATAATACTGACCACTTATATCATTTAATGACAAAAACAATCACTACTAAAAGTTCCAGGTTCATTATTGAATGGTATCAGATTACCAGTGAAAGATACCATTAGTTTACTATTTAAAAGATAAATTGCATGATAGACCACGGATGGTACAGACTACAGAGACTGCTTACTGTAATCAGTTGATATATAACTTTTCTGATCGCACACAGAGTCTGTGATTTGTGTTTTATTGGCTTCCTGTGTATTTGTGTTATGTTTGTTTTGCTTGTAAATGATGCATGGAGCAGTCATCCTGCCCTGCTGTGAATTTTGTTTTTTTAGTGTGTTATTATGCGACAAATCTCACCATTATAGCCATCTAAACTGGATGTAACGATATCAGATGCCAGGGTTTCATAGACGTGATCTTGACTGGCATTGTGGAATATTCCGTCCAACTTAAATCCCCAGTCCAATATCTGATTGTTAACAACTCCTTTTTTCGGATCTTTACGTGTGTGAACATTGACGCTCTGAAATAAAAACAATTTAAAGGCTCAATACCACTCTTGTTGTAACTGAATAATATGTCCCAATCTTTATTCTAGTCAACAAATTGCACTATTTTACAATATTTCAATTAATTCATGATACAAATTTCATCTTAACACACCTAATTTAAAAAATTGGAAAAATCCAACTAAATGATTTGAAAAGCCTAACGTAAACCTTTTCAAATGTGACTTGGATTTAAAAATATTTTCAAACCGTCCGGAGAAGTAAAATAGGGTGTAATGGATAATTTAGACAACAGGTAGGACACTTAAACATCTAGTACTTAGAATAAGGCTATTATTTATTTTCTGGATCTGTCAAGCCAGCAAGAGTGTTATTGTCCCTTTAATACATTTTTGGATGAATTGTTTTTTTTGTCAGACATACATAATTTAAATAAAATTGGAAATCTATAAGTGGTGGGTAGGTGTCTCAGAATTCTCTCAGGAAGCTACTAGTTTTGTTCTTATGCAAACTAGTCATTCGGATGGGACGAAAAAACGAGGTCCTGTGTATACATTGGCATGCATGTAAAAGATCCCTTTGCAGTTGGAATTTGATATAAGAGTAGACCATAATGCTGCTGTCCAGACAAAATTTCCCTCATAGCACACTGCATTTGATTACTGGTACCTACATTGGCATGCATGTAAAAGATCCCTTTGCAGTTGGAATTTGATATAAAAGTAGACCATAATGCTGCTGTCCAGACAAAATTTCCCTCATAGTAGTCATAGCACACTGCATTTGATTACTGGTACCGTACTGGTACCTCACGAATTTACTCACCCTATCATAAACTAGGCCAATGCGCAATGAATGGCCTATCTCATACTCAGAGTCCTGACAAAACTGTGTTAATCGCGATTCCTTGAATCCTTGTCTTGTCACCTAGAAGTACTAGTTTGATCTGCATTTCTACTAGTACTAGGCCTAATTCACGCCATTCATTTCAAGATTCCAAATTTTTAACCCAAATTTTACATTCTTGAATTGGACTTTTGCAAGTTGTTTTAACTATTTTTTTATTATTTTTTATTAGGCCTATATTACTTTAGTAGACTCTAGTCTTGCCATTTTAGTCCCGGTATTTTTTTCAGTTTATTAACTTTTTGGCTAATGACTTATTAAATTACCTTTCCATCTGGGAGTAATTCTAACGTATCTTCTGCAAAATTTGCTGTTGGTCGGATTCTTCCCCAAACGCAAACTTTCTTACTTCTTTGGTTTGTTTTACTACTCATGATGCTGACTTGAAACGTGTCACAAACATCCAATAACTACAACTATTCTTTTCCGACAAACTAAGCTTCCATATTTGTTTACAGGTTGTTAAGACCGCTACGCACGCGTCAGATGGGTTTCCGGCGGAAGTTTACGTAAGGATAAATTAGCTCTGATTATCCAGATTCTCTATCTGTTACCGAAACCATTGAAAGGTCTTGATAAACGCGAACCACAATATGTCTGCTCTCTAAAATGAAAACATCCGCTTTGCTGTAATTGCTGTGATTATTTCAAAGATTAATGCCATTCAAGATTAGTGATGTCACTCCTTTATTCGCCAGAAACGTAAGTAAACTTTAAAGTAACAGATTTCATAAGAAAAACAACAAGGTTCTTAATGGGTGTCCGCTTTGTATGCCATTTTTGTTGTTGGTCATTCTTGCATTTTATTGTTTTATTTATTTACTTTGACTTTGTTACTAATGTCAAAATATTTATTGATCTGTTTTCATCAATGACTTTGATGTACTTTACATAAAATGAATGTTAACACAGTATTCAAAATTTATAATACAATTGTATAAAATAAAATTGACAATATTGGTGAATGATAAACACAAAAGGTACCCGATATATAAATTGTAGATTTTGATATTTGTATTAATACTTCACTTGAACTTTGAACTGTCACTTGCAGCATCACTGATGAAAATTCTCAACAACTTGTTGGATGAGGTCTTTCAAAGTTCAATGCAATTACTGTCCACAATTTTGGCAACTAGCCACGGCTGACAAGGAAGTGTTTTTGATATATTATAAAGATTTGCCCTATTTGATATTTAAAGGATGTGTTTCTTGTGTTCATGTCATGTTTTATTTCAAATAGTGATGGTGGCAGTCTATATATACATGTATATAGAGTCAAGTCCATTTTAAACCTTGTGCATTCCATTTTTTCCTGTCTCATGACATGCTGCCTTCTGTTTTTTCAGTTTTGTATAATAATATCTATTTTGATACTGTTTGGCCATATTTGCATGAAAAATTTGTATTATTGACTGAGCTTGTTTCAGCTTTTTAGCAGAATGTTATAGATCAATTTACCTAAAGTCGTCATAAGGGAATTCTCTCTTAGTGATCAGTGGTATTGGAATTCAATGTTTTCGGGTGATTTATGAAAATAAAACGTTAGCTATAAGTGTGTTTTTTAATCACATAGATTTTTTTAAAAAATTGTATTTTCCGCGATATTCCGTTTCAGCAGATTGTAATACTGTTTCAAATGCCAGACTCCGCAATTTTTTAGTTTTTTCCTTGATCGCAGAAAAATCATCACCCCCACACATATCACAGACATATGGTCACACATGTGATATAAATTCAGGCTTTGTCATAAAACCAGTCTTTGATAGCTCCTTGCCATACAGGAGTGTTTACTTACCGCTTGCGGTTTCTGTTTCTCATCTTCAGTTGGTTTTTCACCGGAATCAACCTTTCATGATCAGAATCAGTGTGCTGTGATATGAGGGAATTTTTGCTCAGATAACCTTAGGCTAAATCTACTTGTTAAGGCCAGCTCAATTTTAGTCAAGGTCGCTGAGATGTAAATAAGATTAGGGCATGTAATTGTTGGTGAGATTGTAGGTTAGGGGTTAGGGTAAGCATTGGGGCTAGTATAGGGTTAGGGTTGGAATTAGCGCTAGCCCTGTTTACATCTGGTGACCTTTGACCAAACTTGAAGTTGGCCTTATCAAATAGATCTATCTGTTCTTTTTTGTGCACTGCATGCCAATATGTGAATTGGACGTCTGTTCTTCATCCCATCTGAACACCTTCTGTACCTCCGACATGCTGGAAAATCTGGGGGACCCTTTCTTGGACAAAACCGGAATTGTACTCAACCAGCGCCCTACTTACTAAATAACCGTGGCCCCCCCCCCCCCATGGCTTCATACATACATTTTTTGTAGTACAGTACTGCAACTTTTGTCATGAATACATTGTCCATTCTCGACTGGTTCATGTGTCAAAGGTCAAATAGTGCATTTTTCATGAAAACGACCTATATCATGCAAATTTTTATCTCCTCCTACAGTTTGGATCCTTCATCAAACTTTGACATAGTTTTCTACTGAAGAGACTTAGCAATCGGTAGGAAACCGACCTTTGAATTTACCTTTATTTCCAAATTTCCAACTCAGTGAACTTAAGTATAGTTGGAAAGCTTCAGCGATCGTTATCTTCTAAATTAATCAATGTATTGGAACCAAGCTTCACGGGAATAGTAGACAATGAAATTTGTTCATTTGATATGACATAATTTAACAGAAATCTTTGGATTTTGAAAAATTATTAAATCGTGTATTTTTCATGTACGTTAAAGGGACATTCTGGGAGATAAGATAGAGTTGATAGTTCTCGCTATAATAGTTAAAATCTAGATAACATAAATGGAACCGAGATATTAGCTTTTGAATTTTAGGCTATAGTCTCGATCATCATTACTAAAGTTGGTACGACAAAAAACAAAGTCTCGATTATCCATTTTTACGTTTAATTATCATTCACAAAATGTATTCCAATTGGCTAAATATCGCAGGCTAGCGATGGCATCGAGAGTTAATTATGGTCTTGATAAGTTAATTAATGTCTAATTAATAATTTAGAGAATATTTAAGGGTTAAAGAAAGGCCTGCAATAGGCAGATTTAGCTCTTGAATAATGTGTCTTTAAATTTATATTTTTAAATAATCGATAAAGACATGTATTTAATATGAACTTTAAAAGTATATTTAATATTATAATTTATCATCAGTCCATTGGTTCTCAAAGTATGTTCTACATTTTTTGAATGATTGTCGGCAATAGTTAGTTATCTCCCTTGCTATAACAAGATGATTTGAGAAGCAGTTTCACAGGATAGCCAGATCACAAACATGATTTGTAAATCTAACACTCTAGTGGCACGCTAGAGAATATCAGTAAACAAACGCCAAAAGGGTGAAATGTCGATTGCTTACTTTAATTTACTACTTGATGGTATGTGCAGGAGAACCACACCACACACAAATAGAAACCAATAAGACAAACTTGTGAGTGACACAAACTTGTGAACAGACATAATAAACAACAAAAACATCATCAAATCAACTGAATGGATCTGGGAAGGGGGGGGCTTGTCGTATATGTATGCTTCACAGTACATAGTCACACAGGCATGATATAGGCGTCACTGAAATGAAAACAAACTCACAACAATAGACGAAAATCTAAGATGAAAAGGGGAATATTTGCGAAGCATTGTATTATTCTAGTATATCATGATGGTGATGATCAGCTGTGTTTTTACAAGATATTTCAATGTCAGCACGCTGAAGAAAACGGTTTATAATTAAAGACAAGAGAGGCGCTCAATTGTCAGTCGGGAATTGACAGAATTGCAATTGATTGACGTAAAATTCAGTCCTGTCACACTTCTGTCAGTGCCCACAACAGAGGTGGTGTAAGTAGAATCGTGATGTAATTAAACACAATGAATATGTTTCAACTGTCATGGTTGGTGGAGATATTTTCTTATGCAGTCTGCGGTGGCGCATGCATTGTACCCCGAAAATCCCCCTGAGAGAATTCAACCCTAGTGCATTCAATCGAATATTCCAGGCTATGACTGTAAATAGTAATCACTAGTTGAATACTGTTAAATGTCCACAGTATATCAAAGCAAATTGAAGTGTACAACTATATGCTATTATTGGTGACAGCTTTATGTATAACCTAATTCAGTTTTATAGTTGATTTACATATGAAGATAAAGATAGACATGTAAGCATGTTATTTGAATATGGTGTAGACAAGGTTATTTGACCCTGTATTAGCTGGATATGATTGTCTCCCTTCCATGTGATTTAAATATGAAAATAATAGGTCATGCATAGACTGGTTTATTATGAAAAAGTTTACAAGTACTTTTCAAATATTTTAAAGCTGAAGTCCTTCATATATTATTTTAAAGCTGAAGTCCCTCATATATTTTAAAGCTGAAGTCCCTCATATATTTTATAGCGGAAGTCCCTCATATATTTTAAAGCTGAAGCCCTTCATATATTTTAGTAAAATAGAAATATGGGGTTTAACAGTCTGTGCACCAATTGGGCTAATGCGCCAGACAGTGTGCTATCAGGGAAATTCTGTCTGGACAGCAGCACTATCACCTACTCTTATTTAGAATTCCAACTGCCAAGGGATCATTTAAATGCGTGCCAGCAGGTACATGGGACCTCCTTTTTTTTGTCCCATCCAAACAACTAGAAGCTGTCCTGCACCAATGACAAGGGGAATAAGATAAAATCAAGTATGAACAATCCAAACTATTAGACAAAATTCAAAATGCTAAGGCTGACCTTAAAAATATCTTTGTTTCGCCTAACGCGACCGACTAACTAAAACCACCCCCGACTTAAATTATTTTATTGCACTTTTCCGCGATCTTTTTCTTTTATTTTGTGTGTCAACCTGAAATATATCACGAGAGTTATTTCCCTTTACTATGGCTATGGTTTGATTCATTATTGAAACTGGTTGATCAAGACGAAAGCGTCATAGGTGTCGCTTCTCAACAAAATGGTTGCAGACGAAAGCACGTCCATTCCCACGAAATGATTCTGCCTCTATGTCTGTGGGGCGTCGTTTTAAACATGACGACGATATTTTCAATATCCGTTTTCGAGAAAAATAAAGGCACAACCCCCGCGATCGTTAAAAACGTGTTGAGGGAGTTTCAAACGTGAGTTTGTCGCAATTTGTGTGCGAGTCGTGCATCAAGAAAAATCCCGATGTCATTGATTTGTTTGCCAATAAAAGAAGACGAATGTTTGCACCCGGAAAATTATCAAGCTGTCAAATTAGCTCTTAAAAAAAAAAATCTGAAAAAAAACCCGACCTACCGACCCTTCTCCTCGATTGTGGGTCGGGTTTAGTGAAACAAAGATATTTTTAAGGTCAGCCTAAAAAGAAAATAACAGGTATAGGCAAAATGGTGTATTCTGCAAATGGACTGTTCACCGTGTCTAAAATACACGACAAACAGTGGTAACCACCCTCTTCTTAGCCACTGAGCCAAAGTGGCTCCAAGGATGGGGGATCTAGATTTTAACTGATCTCATATCTCATAGTTTATTTTTTTTGCAAATGATTTTATCACAGTGAGAATTAATGTCTCCTGCCTCAGTAACAGAATAAATATATGCCAGACAATCATTAACTACTTACACATTTATCATTATATAAGACATCTAATTGTTTATTACTCTACATAATCTAAGTAGAAATGATTATTACCCAACTTAGTCAAGGTATGGTATAATGAAACTATAGAAGGCCCCCCCCCCCCCCACACACACACACATACACCCCCGCCTCAATTAGAAACAATGTTATTGTGTGAACTTGTAAACCCCATTTTATATCAGAAAATTAAATCTGGGATTTTATAATCATTTAAAGTTGTTAAGTGCCAGTCCACGAGAAAACCATGCAGAAAACGGGAAGGTGAGGGGTCGGCCGATTCCATTCATATTCATAGGGTTTGGTCATGCCCATGAGACTACTCGATAGCCAAAACCGCCGATCTCAGAAATTGACCATAGCTGAGATACGGTAAACAGGTGTTTTTGGGGGCTTTTTGCTCATTTTTTCGTCAATTTTAGGCAATGTTAGCTGCTGTTTTTCAGGTTGTAAATGAGTACTTATGAAACAAATGATGATTCGATATATTAGGCTAGGTAGTAATGTTTCAAAAAAATGAAAAAAGAAAAATCTATCTTTCCACTGAGGGGTGCCATTTGGTTATTCCTGAAGGGTATAAATCGAACCCTATAAAGTACCCAAATTTATGCCCCGATATCTCCACTGCCGCGGGGTCCCATGAATTCTTTTTGTGGTTGTTAGTAAATGGGTACAAGGCCTCTCGATTAAAAAAATAAAATTTCATATATCTTCATACGCATGCGCGATAACATTGTCTAAGTTTTGACAATTTTGATATTGAATCATCTGATATTGATATGTTCTAATCAATATAGTGACAAAATATGGATGCTAAACCATCGGCAATTGACAGACTAGCGTTTCGAACCCGCTCGGACAGTTCTGGTATCCAGCCATCCAAGATGGCGGCTGCTGTATGTGGTTTTTCGCATGTTTTATTGAAAGAGTATACTAAAGACATCAGAGGGTATCTCTCATTGGTAGCAGTGGATTTATTATGCGGACGCAAAATACTAAGAGTGATTACTGGTGATATCGGAGAGAGCATTTCATTGATATTTACTATTTGTCAATGACAGTAACATCGTCCTGCTCATATTTACTATTTTTCAATGATAGTAACATCGTCCCGCTGATATTTACTATTTTTCAATGATAGTAACATCGTCCCGCTGATATTTACTATTTTTCTATGATAGTAACATCGTCCCGCTGATATTTACTATTTGTCAATGATTATAACACCGTCCTGATGATATATATTTACTATTTGTCAATGATAGTAACACTGTCCTGCTGATAGATCCTGATATATATTGAGGAGATTAGATTCATGAGGTACTTCCACTGTTATATCCTTCTGATATTTTGTAAAAATTTATTAATGTAAATTGTGTATGATATTTTGCGAGCGTTCATGAATGTAAATTTTGTATAATACTGTATTTGATATTTTGTAAGGAAAGGATTCATTGAATGTCTCTGATATATTGTGAAAAATTATGAACGTAGTTTTTGTATTACATTTGATATTTTGTGAGGGTTCATGAATGTAATTAGATGTGATATTTTGTAAGGATTAGTATTCCCTCCCGAAAGTAAATTTTGTATATATTTGATATTTTGTGAGGATTAAGGATTGACTCACGAGGTCAATAACAGGCATTGCCCAAATTAGTATTTAATCTGCGATTGTATATTTTTACCTCAGAGAGCAATCTGCGTTTTCTGCTTTACGTACAAGTTAAAAAAAAATGTTACGAGTCAGAGCAACATGTATAAAACTACTCTACTACTAGTACCAATTGTTGCTGTTTGATATTCTGATATATACATATACCTAATATATTGCTACATTAAGCCAATTGAAAAAAAAAGTTTTTTGTTTATTTTGGGGGCTTTTTTGTGAAAATGATGATCACCGTACTTTAAGAGTGTAGGACTACTACTTGTAGGTAGGGTATAGTCTAAATATAGATGATTAACTCGTTGGTCGCAGGTAGAGGTAAAGATAACATCGGTCCTGAAAATTGAAAGAAAAGAAAAAATCTTGCCTTTTTAGTCATGCTGACCTGGAACTTTTTAGTGTAGAATTTATTTTCCAATCTTGATGATTTAGGCCTACATTTTACTATTCAATGACTACTGGGAGCTATGACAGTTCTCTCAACTGCAGCTTGTAATGAGATCTGTACATATCAAGAGATTTAAGAGTGAAATAATGCAAATTTTAGCAAATTTTCACTTCCAGTTGCAGTAAGAGTTGTCATACGAACATTATGTTGCGAAAACTTAGCAGCTGTGAAGGCGTCTGTATTATACTACATTTGTTTGAATATCAGTTTGATAATATTGGGGATAAAGCTTCAAATTTATCCGATTTTTGTCAAAATTACCCACTATTTTTGAGAGTGTAGTTATAGACATATATGAAATTTTATTTTTTTAATTGAGACACCTGATACCCAGTTACTAACAACCACAAAAGGAACTCATGGGACCCCGCGGCAGTGGAGATATCCCGGCATAAAGTTAGGGTACTTTATAAGGTTTGATTTATACACTTCAGGAATAACCAAATGGCACCCCTGAGTGGAAAGATAGATTTTTCTTTCTTCATTTTTTTGAAACATTACTACCTAGCCTAATATATCCAATCATCATTTGTTTCATAAGTACTCATTTACAACCTGAAAAACAGCAGCTAACATTGCCTAAAATTGACGAAAAAATGAGAAAAAAGCCCCCAAAACACCTGCCTGCCGTATCTCGGCTAGGGTCAATTTCTGAGATCGGCGGTTTTGGCTATCGAGTAGTCTCATGGGCATGACCAAACCCTATGAATATGAATGGAATCGGCCGACCCCTCACCTTCCCGATTTTGCACGATTTTGCATGGTTTTCTCGTGGACAAGCACTTAAGAATAAAAAAAACCAATACAATTAAAATGATGTTTTTGTCTTTAAAAAATTTATTTCTTAAATTAAAAAAAAGAAATACATGTATTATAAAAGAGTCTATACACTGTAGATTATTATATGTGCAGTCAAGTTATTATGAAATAAGATGAATTATACATGAATTACAATATGAAGAGAGGCATGTTTATTATGAAGACTAGTTTATTATTATGTTTAATCATCAAACAGCTGTCAGCTAGTAATAATAATATTAACATAGGCCTATAGATAATAATATTGATAATAATAATATAGATGCTTATATAAATAGGAGACAGCTAATGATTTGATGTATAACTGGACTTATTTTTTATTTTTTATTTTTTTATATATATAGTATAATTTATATAATCTAAGGAAATACATAGGTCTGGTGGTATATCACTTCTTGTTTCTTCAGGGTTATACTGGTATTCACGAAAATCCTATAAAAAAATTGTCACAGTGCTCTAGATGTACAATACATGGTAAAACAGCTGGTAATATTAAGCATACATCTGCCTATTGCAGGTTTTTCTTTAGGCCTGAAATGTTTTCTAAATTAGTAATTAGACATTAATTAACTTATCCAGACCATAATCAACTCTTGATGGCATCGGGTACTCAAGATTTTAACTAGATTCGAATGCGAAAGCGAGGCTAAGTCTTTAATATACCAGTGCCCGGGTTACCACAATGCACACATCTTCTCAAAACTACAGACAGTGATAACTTGGCTCAGAATAAAGTAATTTGAATGATAATCTATTGTTGAAATATTATAGCAAGCCTGGTCAGCTCGTTATCTAAATCTTACATAATGTATCTTTAATGATAATGGTTGTTATCATGATGATGGTAATGAGGATAAGAATAAAGATGCTTATAGTATTTAGAGAGAGAAATTGGGTTTAGCTTCTACTCGACACAAACTAGGTCATTTTGGGACTAACATAGGGTTCAATTTTATTTCAATAATTCGCTTGCGCATTGGGCTAAAATTAAAAGATTGTCTGTTTGCCCAAACGCGACCGACCCAAAAAAAAGCCGCCGAGTCAAATTCTTTTATTGCCGTTTTTGAAGATTTTTTTTTTTAGCAGCATTATTTTTACGCTTGACAATGACACCCAAACGCGAAATAATCGGTCGGGAGGTTGAACAGCCACTGTCATGTCTATACATAGTAACACCAAACTCGACATGTGATTTCCTTAAATCTCGTTATTTATCGCGATAGTTGTTGTTAAGGAACGATATGTGTCATGGCGGACAATTACTTTACACTGTCGTCTTCGGTAGTGATAAAAACCGAAAATAAAGTAAAACCAATCGTTTCGAACAAGTTGCAGCGATTTAACAACAGTAAGACATGGAGGGACGTCTTTGATGATGTCACTGTTGATGAAATAGACACGAAGACAACGGACAAAATGGTTATGACTGTTTCGTTAGGCCTAATAAAAAAGTTAGAGTTTAAAGTTTAAATATTGTTTTGTTTTTGCATTTAGTTCTCAAAGTCTGGTCCTCCCAAAAAAAAAAAAGAATTTGCCTACCTACCTACCCATACCTAATCATCATGAGTCGGGTTTGGGCAAACTGAAATATTTTTAACCCTGGCCTTGGGGTCTTTAGCAGTGGGAGGAAACCGGAGGACACAGAGAAAATCCACAAGGGTGGATGGGCAACAATACTCCTTGCCAGGTACAACCAGGGAATCGAAACCACGCCAGTTGACTCAATGACAGACCTTATGATACAGTGCGCACATGCTAACCATTCGGCCATCCAATCCCCCTATTGTTCAATTGTGGTATAGCTGGACTTATTTTTATTTTTTTTTGATCTATCATAAATTTATTATATTCCGTCAATTCCTGTAAAACAACAGGTAAAACATCGTCCAATAGAACTGCTCGTATATTTCGACACAACGTGAATGTTTCGGGATGACTGCGATCCCTGTTCTAGTGAATAAGACGAACTATTTCTCGTTGGAGTAAAACACGGAAAGCGAAGGGATCGATTAAACACTGGAACTGCTTTCTTTATCGCTGATTTCTCGAAGTAAATCGGTTCGGCACATGGTCCGATGGCGATTGGAATGGCTATTGACAATTTTCCACCTGATGACGAGAATTTGAGAACAGTTTTAACGGAATAAGTGACCTTGACCATATGACAGCCGAATAAAAACGAAGAAAGCATCGCTGTATTAGTAGACAGTATGACATCATAAGACGATGTACTCATTTGTTTTTCTGTCGTTACGACGGCCGTGGATTCTGGATTTTTGTTATGAAGTTCTATCAGTGAGTACGTGGCCCGGTGTCCCGGGGATTTCAGAGTCACATGCTGCTGTAACGTACACGTTATTTCTAATATTTTACGCTTTGATGGAATGGTGGCGCTTAGTTGCAGACGTATGTTATCTCCCGCCATAAAGACGCTTCTGTCTAAGCCCATGTTGATAGTGGCAGTGCTGTTGTTGCCACACGACAAAACGACCTCCTCCGTATGTGAAATGGAATTATTCCCATCTGGCAACATATTGATGTCGAACGGTCGTAACACATTGAATGGTCTTCTCTTAGATAATAGTGATTTAAATTTCGCGTTACCGCCGGACATGCCACTATATATAGAAGTGCTGCTTGGATCACCACATAGCCTTGCTTTCAAAAAATATGAAATGTCCAATCGTAATCCACTGCGATATTCTGAATAGTCTGTTGTCGTGGGAATATCTTTCGGCAGACGAAATCGAAAATTAGACACATATTTTCCCGGAGTCAAGACGGAAGTATATTTCGATTCGTTGGATCCAATAACACATGTTTTTTTGTATATATAACTTTCACGCTGTGTACTCAGTTTTCCGGATTTCATGATGGTCGCATTTCCAACTCCTATAATCATTAATTCCAGAAATCGAATTTCAAGATTGCGTGAAACGTCCATCACGACGTTTCCTGCAAGTTCTTCACCAGGTCGATATTGATAATCATGGGATTGATTCAACTCGATATCGAAATACGAGACAAGGTGGTCGGGAGAATCATGATGTCTGTGAGAATGAGTGGTATGCCCATGTCCGTGTCCGTGAGAATGGTTGCTAGGGTGATGTTTCCGCGCTAACGTCAGCTTCGAGAATTTAAGAGTTCCGTTATTAGCAACCAAGTGTCCACGACTGTGTCGTGATCGTGGTTTTGAAGGAGGTGATTCAAAGAGATCATCGGGGTATGATAAATGTCTGGGCTTTGTCGGCGTTTGACCGTCTGAAGTATTTTCAAATCCAAGATTCGTCACTCCTTGTGGAGTTCCAGTCACTAAGTATTTCCCACCGGACACACGACCTTGAGAGATGAAACCATTGACTACCGTCCGAGTTTGAGTTGGTGTGAGCGTATTCGACTTCACGTGCCCGTTTGCTTTATTCATTGTTTTTATTTGACCGTTTGTTACAGATTTTGATTTTGATTTGATCTGCACACGCTCACTGACAGTTCCAACCGGAATAGATCTAGAGGTTGTGACTTCTCGATTCTCTTCCCTCGTTCCCATTGGTGAAATATATGCAGGTTAAAGGTTGATAAAACTGAAAGTAGAAATAGAGAAAAATAGTACTGATTTATCGGCATTTGTTAAATGTCACTCAACCAAATTCTTACCATTTTTGTTGTAGTGTCAGTTGAATTTCAGACACAGGTTGACAATTTACACATTATAGAACATATTTGAATCATAAAATTATTCAAAATAAATATAAATAATGCTAGAATTATTCAAAATAAATATTTGAATAAAAGTTGAATGATAAACGTAAAAGTACATTTTTTTTGCAACAAACCCAGTGTGGAAAATCAAGAGAAATTTCTCAGGCAATACCCCGGAAATTAAGATCAAAAATATATTCTACATAAGTCTGTTTTTCATCCTGTCACACTCCCATTGTATACATGAGAAATAAACCACAATTTGAAGAAGAAATGCTGATCTCTATGGTCTAAGTTTGTCTTGAAATGACCTAATTTGTGTTGACTCATTTCTCTCTCCCTGTTTACTCACCACAAAGTCCACATTCAATAATAAACGTACAAGACCTAAAGAAATCGCTTACCGGTACATTTATTTTATTATAGTTTATAATCTATTAAATATGTATTTTTATTGAATGACAGATGTTGGTGACCATCCCAACCTACCCAAAACACAAATAAAACCTATGTGAGAAGGATTAATTATTTATTTGTGTGGGTAGCCTCCAGCAGTGTATATAGTACAGTTCATATAAAAAACAGATATACATCGTTATACAAGTTATCCACAAACCATACAAAGTATTATATTATTTTTTGTTAATTCATGATGTTGCATTTCAAAGGAATTTAAATTGGGTCACTTTTTTGAACAGATAGAGAATAATGTGTGTTTGTATACCGTTATATAAAATGACAACCTCCTTTTTATTACTTATAGTAATTATATTTATACCTCAGTATCTTCATTATCAATGAATTAAAATGGGGTTTAACGTCCTACTGTTCTGGGCCCTTATTCACGAAAACTTAAACTAAGATACAATCGAAATTTTAAGAAATTCTGCAATTCGATTCGCTGACCAGTAAAATCAATTTGCATATATCCAATGAAGTTGCAGTATTTCTTAAAATTTTGGTTTTAACTTAGTTTAAGTTTTCGTGAATAAGGGCCCTGCTCCGAATGCGCTAATGAAGACAGGCATACAAAATACAGTGTGCTATGAGGAGGGAAATTTTTGTCCAGAGCTTTTTGTCCCATCTGAACAACTTAACTAGACACTATTCCATGTTTGGCACTCTGTCCTGCACGACATGCAAGGGGAAATACCTAACTGCACCAAAATATAAAAACCAGTAATTTCTCTGTGGTTCAGTTGCATTTTTTCCGGAAAATATCAAAATTTTCACCGCTTAATCCACGCCAAATTATACTCTGAGTCATTTAACATTTAAATAAGAAAACAAAATTGGATTCAATCTAATAAAAAAGGGACCTATCAAAAGATTTCAGCGAAACTCATACATGACACTGGCTTCTGTTGACTTTATCCTATATCTTTACAAGGACCGCTGTCTTGTCATTCGGATGGGACGAAAAACTGAGGTCCTGTGTATACATTGGCGTGCACGAAAAAGTGCTGCTGCTCGTGCAAAATTCCCCTCGTAACACACTGTATGACATATGCCTGTCTTCATTAGTCTAGTCGGAGCAGAGCTGTAGAACATTAAACCCCATTTCATTTCATTTCCTATATCTTTGTGAATTAACAGAATTAAACCACTATCGAACTTATATTTATTTTAATAATTCCATTTTCACAATATATTATAGTTTGCAAGTGATTAACGGTCGCTCAAATGATGAGACATGAATTATATATAATTTCATAAAATTGGTAGTGAGAAAGACGAGACCAAAAAATATTTTTACGACATCTGAATATTTGAAGAATTTTTAAATAAAGTTATTTACCTTTGAGTACATTTTTAGATTTTATGCAGAAATATTTAAAATTGTGCTTTTCGTTATCCAGGATATGCACCGACTGATATTTTTCTTATTGGTAGTTTGCGTTTAGTGCTCTGTCCTTTTGGTTGTAGAGATATGCACTGACTGTAAGATCTTTCTTGATCTTATTAGTTAGCTTGCCGTCGTTTAAAATCGTCCTTTGGGTTGTCCAGAATACGCACAGACTGTCAGATATTTTGTGATCTTGTTAGTTAGAGGTCTATTGTTGAATACACAACCTACATGAAATGTCTACCTACATGTCTACTTACCTGATCACACCTGAATAGGTAAGACATGTGACTCACATACCTTCATAAAACACCCCCTGATATTATTATGCACTTTCTTAATGGATTCTAATATTTTTTTGATAAAACAGATAGGAAACAGAATTAATATACCATTCGCCTCTATTTATGGCTTGTTTTTCTATGCTTGTCATAATATCTTTAAATCTATCAATATCATCAATAAAATAAAACCATGTACGAACAATCCAAACCATTAGACAAAAACGCTATAGGCAAAATAATGTAATCAGCAAATGGACTGTTCATCGTGTACAAAATACACGACAAACAGTGGTAACAGGTGTCCGGAAGAGTAAACTTACCCTGCCTGGCACCACACATTATGCAAGAGCTAAATATTATGTAAATGATTACTTAAGTGGCTCTCACACTCTGCCGTGTAGGCCTACCGTGTGCCACCGTGCTCGAAAATGTCGGCGAGGGCACACGGTGGTTCGTTATCAAAGCGGGCAACACGTTAATAGGGCGTTGGCGCTTATTTACACCCGGTGGGACCCGGCGAAATTTTTGTGCATGTTCAAAACTTTGGCAGGCTGGCACCGGCCACAAGTAAGCGGCAAGAGGACGGTGTTGAACGGTATGAGGACGGTATGAATACGTTATGAAAACGGTCACATTCTATGAACACGTTCACAACATGCTCATAAACTGTTAGAGAACGGTGATGAACGGGCAAAAAAAAATCCACCGTCTGCAACGGGTTGTAAGCGGGTTGTGAACGTGTCATGATCGTATTGATACCGGGGACTCGCTCGCAGGACGCTCCGAGCGGTGAGGGGACGCTAAGTGACTGGTAGGTGGCTGCTACAAACCCGGTGCACACGTTCGAGACCCGGTATGGGCCCGGAAACGGCCGAAATTTTCAACAAAAGTCAATCTGGGCGGTGAAGACGGTAGAAGCACGTTCAACACCCGGTATGCGCCCGGTGAGAACGGTCAGAAGATGGCAACGAAACGGTGAAAAGATTAATTTTTTTTGCGGCCGGGGACAAGTTCGCTCAAAACCCAACGTTCTGCCAACGTTCTGGACTGCCAACGTTTTTTTTTAATAGCCCGGCAGGTGGAAATGAAATGAAATGAAATGGAGTTTAACGTCCTACTGTTCTGCTCCTAACCTGGGCTAATGAAGACGGGCATACGCCATACAGTGTGCTAAGAGGGAAATTTTGCCCGGACAGCGGCACTACGGCCTACTCTTGTATCGAATTCCAACTGCCAAGGGATCTTTTACGTGCACGCCAATGTGTACACGGGACCTCGGTTTTTCGTCCCATCCGAACGACTAGACAGCTTTCCTTGTCAGCCCCTCCGTCCTGCATCACTGACAAGGGAGAACCACGCCGGAAAATCTGGATGAACATTCTCGGCCAATGCAGGGATCAAACACCCGACCTCCAGGCTAGCGAGCTAGCGTCTTACCCACTTAGCCACGTGATCCCCCCCCCCGGCAGGTGGACGGTAGGCCTACACGGCAGAGTGTGAGAGCGCCATTAGGCATTAATTAACTTATCCACACCATAATCAACTCTCAATGCCATCACTAGCCTGCGATATTTAGCTGATTGGAATACAATTTTTGAAAAAATAATTAAGCGAAAAAAATGGTTAATCAAGACTTTGTTTTTTAATATTGTACTAGCCTAAAATTCAAACCTAATATCTCGGTTGAGAATGAAGCAATTTGATTGGAATTTTCAGCATATTCTATTTACATTATCTATTTTTTAGCTATTATAGCTAGAACTGTCAACTCTTTATCTAATTTCCCATTATGCCATTTAAACTATTTTCTGTTAAAAACTGTTTTCTTTTAAAAACTGTTTTCTGTTAAAAACTGTTTAATGTTAAAAACTGTTTTCTGTTAAAATATTGTTTTGGGCAATTCTGTCATATGTGTATATAAAGATTGCACTTGGTATACTGTATTTAGAACTTGGAAACAAGTTTAGAGCATATGGCCAACAAATTTACTCAGAAAATAAACATAGGGCAACAAATCGAAAAAAACAAAAAACAATTTAGAATTGGGAAACAAGTTTAGAACGGAGACTCAAGTTAAATTAGAACTGGGAAACAAGTTAAGATTTTTCAGAAACAAATTTAGAACCAGGACACAACTGGGAAACAAGATTAGAACTGGGACACAACTGGAAAACAAGATTAGAACTGGGACACAACTGGGAAATAAGATTAGAACTGGGACACAACTGGGAAACAAGATTAGAACTGGGACACAACTGGGAAACAAGATTAGAACTGGGACACAACTGGGAAACAAGATTAGAACTGGGACACAACTGGGAAACAAGATTAGAACTGGGACACAACTGGGAAACAAGATTAGAACTGGGACACAACTGAGAAACAAGATTAGAACCGGGACACAACTGGAAAACAAGAATAGAACTGGGACACAACTGGGAAATAAGATTAGAACTGGGACACAACTGGGAAATAAGATTAGAACTGGGACACAACTGGGAAACAAGATTAGAACTGGGACACAACTGGGAAACAAGATTAGAACTGGGATACAACTGGGAAATAAGATTAGAACTGGGATACAACTGGAAAACAAGATTAGAACTGGGACACAACTGGGAAACAAGATCAGAACTGGGATACAACTGGGAAACAAGATTAGAACCGGGACACAACTGGAAAACAAGATTAGAACTGGGACACAACTGGGAAACAAGATTAGAACTGGGATACAACTGGGAAACAAGATTAGAACCGGAACACAACTGGAAAACAAGATTAGAACTGGGACACAACTGGGAAACAAGATCAGAACTGGGATACAACTGGGAAACAAGATTAGAACTGGGACACAACTGGGAAATAAGATTAGAACTGGGACACAACTGGAAAACAAGATTAGAACTGGAACACAACTGGGAAACAAGATTAGAACTGGGACACAACTGGGAAATAAGATTAGAACTGGGACACAACTGGGAAACAAGATTAGAACTGGGACACAACTGGGAAACAAGATTAGAACTGGGACACAACTGGGAAACAAGATTAGAACTGGGACACAACGGGGAAACAAGATTAGAACTGGGACACAACTGGGAAACAAGATTAGAACTGGGACACAACTGGAAAACAACTGGGACACAAATTTTAATCTGGGAAACAAATAAATGGTTTAGTAAATTTTTAAAAAATTTTATTTTTATATTGAACCAGTGACAAGAGGGTCAGTACTGGAAGTGAACAATCAGGACCTCCAAGTTAGCAAGCCAATATGTTAACAAGTCAACGTTTTATTCACTGGACACTGAGCCACCGCGGCTCCTCCAGAAGCTTTTAATCAGGGCAGTAAGTCATTTATATTAATTTACTTAGACTTATTGCCTGTTAGATTACTTGTCGATATAATGTTTTTATATCAGGGCAGTAAGTCACTTATATAAATTTACTTATTTGACTTGCCTATTGAATTATTTGCCAATATAATGTTTTTATATTGTGATGATTTTATAGAAATATTATGTATATATGCACATGTATATTGTGTTAAGTAAGCACAACACACTTTAACATAAATATAATACAATTTTCAACAGAAGGTGTTTTGTTAGGTTTGATAAAAATATTATTTCACACCAAGGTACGTTTCAAGTACAAATAGTGTGAATGACTTGTATGTTGTAATGAAAACCAACACAGAAAAAATATTGCTTATTTATAAAAAAAGAATTAAAAACACACTTGTGAAATCTTGTTGAAACGTCGCAGTGAAATAAACCATAGTAATTGTTATTCCATAAAAGTGTGTTTTTGATTATAAAAAAAGAAGTCTAGATTGACTTGTCTGTAGTAATGCCAACCATGGCACAGATAGTCTAGATTGACTTGTCTGTTATTTGTAATGAATAGCATGGCACAAATACATGTAGTCTAGACTGATTGTCTGTTGTGATGAAAATGATGGAACAACTAGTCTTGATTGACATGTCTGTTGTAATGAAAACCATGGTGGGTAAATTAGGGGGTGGCCGGTGTCGGATTTAGGACTGGCATCTCACAATCTCCTGGGACCACTTCAGTCAACCTGATTACTTATTTCTGGTTTCATTAGCCCGGTTTGTGCTAATGTTTCATTAGTAAAATGTTAAGCCCTATTTTGTTTCATTCAAATTACTCACTTTGTCAGAGTTTCCTGTGATTCATATAATTCTTGTCTTATAATGAATAACTGTGGTAGGATGGCCATTAATGGGGTTGAACGTCCATCGACATAGACTAGATCATTTTGGGTCTAACACATGGTTGAATTTTATTTCAAAGGGGCCTGTAACCAGAGGATCCAGAGAAAACCCAAGAGATTGGACAGGGGACCCTACTCCTTGTCATGTACATGCGGGGATTCAAACTCTTGTCTCATTGACAGAACTAATGATCTAACGGGTACCCCTTAAACCTTTCCACAAGCCAATAATCCCCCCCTATGTCTGCAAAGCTGTTGAACACCATTTCAGGGGTTTGAAGTCTGTTGTAGACCACAATATTTTAAAAGCTAATTGTCTAAAGTAATGGTTCAATTCCACTCAGTATATTCATACAGATATAAATGAATTGAACATTTTGCAATGTTCAGCATGATCTGTTGATGATATAAATGAAATGAAATGGGGTTTAACGTAACATCCTACTGTTCAGCTCTGACTGGGCTAATGAAGACGGGCATACGCCATGATGGAAATTTTGCCTGGACGGCAGCACAACTGCCAAGGGATCTTTTATTATTGTACCAACGCCCAACAGTAGTAATGGCTATTGAGGCTAGCCATAAATTGAAGCGATAATATCTTGGTTCAGATTGACGCAATTTGACTGAAATTTTCATCATATTCTGTTTTCATTATCTATTTTTTAACTGTGATAGCGAGAAGAATTAGCTCTTTATCTAATCTCCCATAATTCCCCTTTGCATGTTATAATATAATCAATTTGTGTACATAGAATGAAGCTGGGAGAATTAGATATTGTCAAAATTAAAATTAAATTTACCTGTTAAATTGTCTGCTGTATATGACACCTGCCATGTCAATCAAGTGTCAATCATGTGTATATATGAAAATATCATATGTAAAATATCATCCAGTGTATTCATGTACTATACGCTTGTAACTCACAGTATGTGATCATACTAATATAGTGGTTTACAAGTAGATCTAGCGATACAGTAGATATTGTAATTAACACCCCCACCACTACATACTACCACCACCCTTATAAGCTAATTCGATATAAGAGAGCTGTCTAGTTGTTGGAATGGGACAAAAAACTGAGGTCCTGTGTATATATTGGTGTGCCCGTAAAGGATCCCTTTGCAGTTGGAATTCAGTATAAGAGTAGGACATAGAGCAGCTGCCTGGGTTGGATGGCCAAGTGGTCTGTCATTGAGTCAGCTGGTGTGGTTTTGATTCCTCGGTTGTACGTCACAAGGAGTAGGGTTACCTGTCTAACCTTGTGGTTTTTCTCCGGGTCCTCTTTCATATCAACTGCAAAGTTTGCCAAACGCTGAATTCAGCTTTCACAATATTTTGATTTGCAAGCGATTCAGAATCCATCAAATGACTTTCATTCGCTTGGATATTATAGATGGTGGAGAGCACAGGACGTGGGTCTGGTAAAGAATGTTGTCTAGTTGTTTGGATGGAACAAAAAAATAAGGTACCATATACATGTACACATTGGCATTAGGTAAAAAAAAAACAACCTTGAACACCCATCTGGGCAAAGAATATCTTTTACACATTGCAATGCGTATGTGTTTGAGTTAGTTGTATTTTACATCCGCTTCCATCGAGGTGTATGACGTACACCTGTATGACCTGTATGAGGTGTATGACAATGCGTATGATGGGTTAGTTGTATTTTACGTCCGCTTCCACCGAGGTGATATCGCAGACACCTGCGTATGACGTACACCTGTCTTTTATAGCCGAGTCAGTGCAGGATAGTAGGAAGTTAAAACCTCTTTTCATGTGATTTTGGTGCAGAAGGGAGGTCGCATATATTAACACAATGTTAGTGAATCCAAGCCTGAAGATCAGAAACTATTTTTCTGCACTAAAGAATTAAAAAATACTTTGATGAATAAATCATGTTATGACTTGTTTGTCATTAATGTAACAACACATGTCTTTGACTGCTGCATTGACGTAAAATGTCAAAAATAAAATATTGTTGGAAATTGTACTAAATTTTACTAAAGCTGTTAAGTTTTGGGCATAACTTAAAAGTTGAAAACCAGTATCTACCATTCAAAATGTAACTAGAATCTGCCAGTCAAAATGTAACTAGAATCTACCAATCAACCAGAATGTTACAAGTATCACCCAACCATAATGTTTCTAGAATCTGCCAGTCAAAATGTAACCAGTCAAACTATAACCAGAATCTAATCCTAACTTTGAATCTGCCAGCCCAGCCCAACCCAACCCAACCTAGTAATTCAATAATGTGGTATAATACGGTATCTATTTGTTGCCAATGATCTGGTCAATGGCTGTCTACTACTAAAACGGCCTATTATAACAATACCTCTCCGTGTCAATAGATTTTTATTTGAAAGGGTATCAATAGAAATAGATCCAACTTTACTTTCGACTGTGCCAGTAATACGACCCATTATACTGTATGGACAATAGACCCTACATTCACTCCGACCATAATCAGGTCACATATACACACTGCCTGTAAAGGGACATACTGGCCTGACATCAAAGGCCACCTGTGAATTAAAAAAAAGTGGTTTATAAAAGCAACTGCTCTTATAGGGAGATAATTGATGTATACAAATTTTATTCATTTGAGAGAGAGAGAGAGAGAGAGAGAGAGAGAGAAGAGAGAGAGAGAGTTTAACATCCGCTCGACACTAACATATGATTGAATTTTATTTCATTAATTTGCTTGGTTGTAAGGATCTTTAGCAGTGGGAGGAAACCTGAGGACCCTGAGAAAACTCACGAGGTTGGACAGGCGGCGACCCTACTCCTTTGTCACATATACCACAGGGGAATCGAAACCACGCCAGTTGACTCAATGACAGACCTTATGATAACGTTCACTCGACACAAACCAGGTCATTTCGGGACTAACATATGGTTTAATTTTATTTCAATAATAGGGGTCTTTAGCATTTAGAGGAAACCGGAGGACTCAGAGAAAACCCACGAGGTTGGACAGGCGACCCTACTCCTTGTCACGTACAACCTGGGATTCCAGTTGAAAGGGATTGATTTGGCAAAAGTTTCGAAGACTTCAAGAATCCTCATTATTGCAACTACCGGTAATTACTAATTGGATGATCTCTTGTTGACATTGTAAGGATTCGACCAGTTGTCAGTTTGTTGAATCTGGTTTTTCCTTGTCAGTGGTTTAGGAAGAAGGGTCTGTAAGGTCCTAAAAAAATTGAGGTACTGTGTATACTTTGGTGTGGACGTAAAGGATCCCTTGCCAGTTGGAATTTGCTGAAGAGTAGACGGAAATACCACTGGCAGGGAAAAATGTCTGTTATAGCACATGTACCGTATGCCAGATTCACGTCCATATTACCCAGATTCTCATTCATATTACCCAGATTCACGTCCATATTACCCAGATTCACGTCCATATTACCCAGATTCACGTCCATTATACCCACATTCACGTCCATATTACCCAAGCTTGTAAAGTTAAACCTTATTTCATTTGATTTCTTTCCCTTTCCCTTTATGAGGGGTTTAACGTCCACTTGACACAAACTAGGTAATTTCAGGACTAACACATGGTTCAATGTTATTTCAATAATTCGTTGGCACTTAGGGGTCTTTACCTGTGGGAGGAATCCAGAAGGTCCATTAGAAACCCCATGAGTTTGGACAAGCGAGCCATGAATCGAAACGATGCATTAAACCATTAACCCACGCCCCCCTTTTCCCTTTAAGACCAATTGCCCTGTCTATTAACCTCAATAAAGATCTGAAGTTATTTTGTATGTAAGACATGAATATTGAATAGATAAATTTGTTCGGTTGAATGGCCGACTTAACTTCTATTAAATGCATACCAGAGCTGACATACCATTTAGTTGAATCGATAGGGTCTCTATGACCATTTGATGATATTACATTGTAATCTTCTTCGACAAAAGAATTCTATATTGTTCGTACTTTTCTCACGGCCTACTGAAATGTTTTGGTAAATTGGTTACAATTGGATAGATTAGTTGGGGATAGCCAGCTTTTGATGTTTTTTTTTTAGGAAGAATGAAATACTATAGACATTAATCAGTCGTATTTCCAATCGAAGTTTTAGGTTCATGTATTGTAATGTTAAATACCTTCTCATGACTGCCAAGACAAGCCTGGAAATTGAGCACATGTCACAGATAATGCCAGGTTTCGTCAGGTACAGTGCCTGGTATGTATGTCTGAAACCGATTGTGTAGGGGGGTTGGATGGCTGAATGGTTATTGTGTGTGCGCTGTATCATAAGGTCTGTCATTGAGTCAACTGGCATGTTTCAATTCCCCGGGTGTACGTGACAAGGAGTAGGGTCGCCTGCCCAACCTCGAGGGTTTTCTCCGGGTCGTCCGGCTTCCTGCCACTGCTAACGACTCCTACGTGCAAGCAGCAAATTATTGAAATAAAATTGAACTATGTTAGTCCCGAAATGACCTAGTTTGTGCCGTGGACGTTAAACCCCATTTATCTCCCTCCCTCGCTAATGTGAAATGAAAAAATGTTAATCTCTTAAGTGGTTCTTTCAAAACATAACAAAACATGTCTTACTAGCAGGATACCCGGCTTCGCTCGGGGGTCATAACTCCGAAACCAGAAGTGGTAGACTAACGCCACCTGGCCTATGTTACTCCCCGGTCCGAGCTACCCCTATACCCCAAATTTCAGACTCGGAGCAGACCTAGTGTAGCCGCCAACCCGAACAGACAGACAGACAGACAAACAGATAGACAAACGACAGTCACAAATATTAGTATAAGATAGATAAAAACCGATTGAGTACGATTTTAAACATATAACCATACTGATGAAGACAGACAAGGTACAGAATAACATCTATTCTATCCTAAAATAAAAATCGTTATTTTCTTTCAAAATAATAAAAAAAAATGCATGTCATGAAATTGTTTTTTTTAAAAGCGATTGCTACGATTGAGTGAGATTATATACCCATTAAAGTTAACGGTTGATAAATTTCATTCAAATTAAAAATTGTATGGGTTTACATGTTCTTTTTCTAAATTATTATAGTCCTACATTCAAAGGGCGTACGACTCTTTTCTTCCGAACCTTACAATAGAGGAAAATGAGTTTAAAGCGAGAATTTCAAATTTTCTAAGAAAGTCAAAACATAATTATTTCTATGTCTTTTGCTCAATAGGTTATCAAATCACTATTATACGATCATGGGCATTATTTCCCACCCTTAAAAATCTATGACACAGGAAATAACAACACAATTACCTCCCCTGTTTTGCTATTGACAACATGGGGCAGCCATTTTCCAACGTTGGAATTTGAAGTTAAAAATGATATTTTTGCCAATTTCTCAGCTGGCAATAGTGAATTATAGGATTAATAGGATTATTCTTTAACAAGGTAGGACTGTTTATGGATACCATCTATTTTAAGGCTTTATTTTAATACATTTTAAAAATATAACTTGGAAATATGAAATTGTAGCTTTAATAGTACATTTACTTACTTGGAATATGAATACATGTAAAGCGATTTATATGCATTATTTAAAAAAGAATTTTTGTAATTCCTAATCAGTAATGTTTGGTTAAATACATGAACTTTCCACATGGAACGGTAGGATAGGTTTTTCTGTGTTCGTTGCAAATGACACACAAAACTATAGAAATACATGACTTGTGTACTGATTTTCAAATCTTCATTAAAGATACATTATGGAAGATTAGATAAAGAGCTGGCAGTTCTCACTATAATAGTTAAAAACTAGATAATGTAAAGCTAATTTGCTGAAAATTTCAGTCACATTGATCCACCCTGAACTGAGTATTTAGCGATTGAATTTGGGGCCTAGCCTCGATTTAATCAGAAGCAGCAGATTGGGCTGTAATACACTGTACAGTAAATATCATAGGCTAGCGATGCCATCGAGAGTTGATTATGGTCTGGATAAGTTAATTAATGTCTAATTAATCCTTTAGATAACATTTCAGGCCTAAAGAAAGACCTGCAATTGGCAGATTTAGCTCTAGCATAATGTATGTTTTATAAATCCCTTAAATATTGGATATATATATATATTAGGATCCCATATTTTTATGACAAGATGTAACAACATGAATAGTGAACTGGTTGAATCTTATGGAAAATATTGAGTATGACGTTCAGCACCTTTGAAATTAACCTTGTTCAAGGTCATAAAAAAATATCGTAATTTGAACCTTCATTTCATCGCGTGTTACCCTGAAAGGAAGTCGATATGTCATAGAAATGGTAAATAAAGGAACAATGAAAGGTGCAGCCGCCCGACATCAACATAAAAGTTGTAGGCCTACTATTTATACACTAGACAAAAAAAAATCATTTTTTTATAGATAAATTATATAAGATTTATGTTGGTAAACGAAAACAGTCAAAATTTCAATATAAACAATACTCATATATAACTGGTGAAAACTGACGAGGTTGGGCAAGCGACAGTACTTCTTGGTACGATTTTATGTCAGTAATTCACTAGTGCATATTGGTGAAAACCCATGAGGTTGGGCAGACGACTCTACTCCGTGGCACGTATAGTGAGATTGAGAAACATTTTCAAAGTAAATGAAATGAAATGGGGTTTAACGTCCTACTGTTCTGCTCTTATACTGGGCTAATGAAGACGGGCATACACCATACAGTGTGCTATGAGGGAAATTTTGCCCGGGCAGCGGCACTATCACCTACTCTTATATTGAATTCCAACTGCCAAGGGATCTTCTACGTGCATTCCAATGTATACACGGGACCTCGGTTTTTTGTTTCATCAGAAGGACTAGACAGCTGTCCTTGTCAAGCCCTCCATTCTGCACCACTGACAAGGGGAAACCATGTCGGAAAATCCCAATGAAATGTCTCGTCAAATGCAGGGATCGAACACCCGACCTCCAGGCTAGTGAGCCAGCGTCTTACCCTCTTAGCCACCGTGGCTCCCCATTTTTCAAAGTAACTGTACATGAGTCATGTGTTAGTTTCAAAATGATCGAATCATTGTGTTGATGAGACGCTAACCATATCTTACCAGGGGGGGTATCTTGAAAATTTTGACAGGTTCTGAACTTAAATTATTAAGTCCCAGCTGCCTGCGTGTGGGTGACATGGTGCGGCCCCCAGCTAAAATACTAACTTGTACATTGCCGTAAATAGAATCGGGAGCGATTTAAGGCATAGTGTAATGTATTTAAATGAGATTTGAGGAAGACTTGAACCATGTTGCTGTGTGTTTTCTTATAAAAATAAATTGAGAAATTTCAAATTACAATATGTAAGAATAAATATGGTGTTTAGATCAACATTTTATTTGATTAGGCCATATTACACTGTCAGCATGATAACACTGTCCATTGTTTTTCTGCTTGGTCCCAAGTTCACTATGAATTTTCAAACTTAAGTTAAGAATTTACTCCAAAATTGTTCGCCTCATGGAGACAGACCACCATTAATTTTCCCATTGACTTCAATGTTAATTCTGGCCTCTTTGACCACTTCCAACTTTTCCCCAAATTTTTGTTGAGCTGAATGCTTTTCACTACAGACAGAGGAACAAATGGACATGTCTTTGCACTAAAATTTGTATGAGGTTGACCACAAAAATATTGAGATACACAAACTTGAAGAAGCATACTAAAAAGATCTAACTAGTTGCCGTACATATCACCGTAGCCAACCTGATAACCCTGTTATCCTTCCGCCTCAAAATCATCAATATTTTCCAAAACCTGACAAAAAATGTTAATTCAAACCCTCTTCATCCATTCTAGACCAAAAAATCAACAAAAATGGGCATGCAAAAGGGGAAAATTGCTATAAATAGACGAACTACCGAAATGGTGAAATTTAATGGTGGTCTGCCTCCTATATATTAACTGAATTATAGCCCTTCCTTTATAAAACTTTTGTTGTTTTAATGTATCAAATATATCAATAAGAAACTATGTGCAAAGTTTTTTGCTTCTGGATCAAAGATATTTCTCATAAACAGTGATTGAAAGTTGAGTAAATTCTTAACTTAAGCCTGAGATCGAATGCTTTGTGAACTAGGGGCCTGTAGAACCTAACACATCCCCCAAAAGTGACAGATTAAAAAAAACAACAAATGATAATATGATATATACCTATATATATTATATTTTACATACCCTAATACACAATTATTGGTCCATTTTTTTAAATCTGTCAACCTCTAGTAGGGACAGATCTTTAGACATAATGATGGGTTATACAGGCAGAAAAACAATAATCTTCTTCAGCTGTATAACCCAGCAAATTGCTCTCAAGATTTCAAAATCCATTGATTATATCTCATAAAACATTTGATGCTGAAGTTTTTTGCTCATTTGTGATAAAATGTGTTGTAATATGTTTTATCTGAACTCAGTGATGTATGATTCATTTAAAAAATAAGATTTTAAATTGGATTGTGTCATATTTAAAAATATATTTATCTATGCGCCACATCTCAAACATACGTAGCTTTATTAATGGCAGAAACGAGGGCCACACCAATTTAAACGTTTATTCTTCGATAACTCGTATAAAAAATTTCACTGTCTATTTTGGGGAGGAGCCACAGTGACTCATTGTGTATGGTTCTAGGAAAACTGTCCAATCATTCGGAGGGACAATGTATAGTCATTCAGATGGGGAAAAAATCCAAGGTCCTGTGCACACATTGCTGTTCACGTACAAGATCCCTTGACAGTTGGAATTTGATATAGGAGTAGGCCGTAGCATTGCTGTCCAGACAAAATTTTCCTCATAGCACACTGTATGGCATATGCCGTCTTCATTAGCCCAGTCAGAACAGAAAAGTAGGATGTTAAACCCCATTTCATTTCATTCAGATAGGATGAAAAATGGGGTCCACTCCTGTAATTATTGGTGTACATGTAAAAGAGTCCTTGACAGTTCTCGCTATAAAAAATAGTTAAAGACTATATAATGTAAAGGGAATATATTGAAAATCTCAGTCAAATAACTTTCTTCTGATCGAAGTTATGACTGTTTGAAGAATAGTGTAGTCTTGATTGTCATTGCTACCGATAATAAACAAAGTCTTGATTATCCATTTTTTAATTAAATTATTAACTGACGATCATATTTAAATCCGTTGAAAATCACAGCCATCAAATGATCTAGAGAGTTGATTATGGGCATGTGATTTAATGTAATTAATAAGTTAGAAAGACCTACAATAGGCAGATTTAGCTCTTGCATAATGTATGTTTAATGTCTAATTAATAGTTTATATAGCATTTGAGGCCAAACGAAAGACCTGCAATAGGCAGATTTAGCTCTTGCATATATATGCACCTTTAAACTCAATATTTGAAAGTACTGTTATCGCACGTCTGTGGATCATTTTAATTTATGGGCGCGGTGTGTCAATATGATCATTCATTTCATCGCAATAGGTGTACAAATATTATACACATAACACAGAGTGGCGTAATCCAATTAAAATACAGCGTCTTTATAAACATAATAACCTCTCGATGCTAGGCGTTTCTGTTGACATAGCAACTGTTACTAACAATATATAATGTGTCAGAATCGTTTAAAAAAAAATTACCCCGCATTATTTCCGGGATATTATTAAAGGAGATATTGGGTGCAGTGATCACACATGTTTTTAAAGGACTTAAAGTTAAATAAATCAAGACATGAGTCTGTGCCTCCATTTTGACACACGCATCCATGGTCACCGTAATCTTGTATTCAAGTTCTCAAACAATGCAACTGCCCGTCTTTTTGCACGAGGGGTTTGTCAGGCTTCTGTTAAGGAAATTTGACAGTTGACAATGCATGATGCCGTCATCGTCTCTAAATTACGTAGGCATACAAACACACTGAACATTTTAAAGAGAGAAATCAAGCACCCCGTTCAATTTTTATTATGAATTAATAGGATCACATTGTGATTCAATTTCATTGGTACAAAGCATTAATTATGATATCACAGATGCCTATATCGTTATCTCGCACATTGAATGCCCATCCCATCCCACCATCTGATGATAAAGGATAAAGCACATGACCGTGACACTTGTTTTACTGTGGATCTACCCCTACGTCTTGATTAGCCCAGTCAGTGCAGAACAGTAGGACGTTAAACCACATTTTATTTCATTTCATTTATATGTGGCTGGTATTTTCAGTAGATACACACATATGCACCAACAAAATGAATTCCTAGAATGGGGTAGGTGGGAACATGCAAACTGTGGGCGATTAAAAGGTATGAGCATACCCAACCCCGTACATGACACCACATGTAACAGGAGCGATAGGGAACTGCATTATAGAAAAAAGAAAGATAATTGTGTTTAAGATCTTTGGCTTTTATTACGGCGCCACCTTCAGTCCTAGTTGTATAAGTCAAGTCAGCTTGGCATGGTTTCGATTCCATGGTTGTACATGACAAGGAGTAGGTTCGCCTGTCCAACCTCATTATTTTTTTTCAGGTCCTCCGGTTTCCTCCTACTGCTAAAGACCCCTTTGTGCAAGCGAATTATTGAAATAAAATTGAACCATATTATGTTAGTCCCAAAATGACCTAATTTGTGTGGTGGACCTTAAACCCCATCTCTCTCTCACCCCCCCAAACCCCACCCCACCCCTCTCTAACACCTACAGGATTACTCAGAGCCATTATACTAAAATTAAGTATGATTGACCCCTTAGGATGTATCTTGACCGATTTTGTTCAAGTTGAGATTTTAATTATACGAGAGTATATTGAAATAAATTTTAACAAGTAATTATTGAATGAATGGTATAAAAAGGGTAAGGGTGAAATGGTTGTGAACTAAGGGCGTAGAGCGGATCTGAAAGGAGTTTCTAAGAAAAGGCGTACGTCTATAGAAGGTTTTTTAAGGGATGAAGGATGTAGTTAGTAGTAGATAATATCTACCTATCACAGGTAAACAAATAAATACCTATAATAGAAGATTTAGAAGATGTGTGTTTAATTTTATATAAAGATGGTATATGTACTAATATACCACACCCAACCTATATCTTACTTTAATAAATCATAGACTATTCAATATATATACCAGTATATATCACCAATATACCACACTTTTATATATCATAGACTATTCTATATATATATACCAGTATATATATCACCAATATACCACACTTTTATATATCATAGACTTTCTTATACCGGTATATATCACCAATATACCACACTTTTATATATCATAGACTTTGTTATACCGGTATATATCACCAATATACTACACTTTTATATATCATAGACTAATCTATATATACCGGTATATATCACCAATATACCACACTTTTATATATCATAGACTATTCTATATATACCGGTATATATCAACAATATACCACAGTTTTATATATCATAGACTTTCTATATATACCGGTATATATCACCAATACCACACTCTACATATATCTTAATTTTATATATCATAGACTATTCTATATACCAGTTTCGTATAGGTTATATATTTTTCAGTGGAGTAATTTTTTCAATTTGTTCATTAAGGGGCGATTTTTTCAGCTCTCCTGAGGTCTTGTGTACACATTGGCGTGCACATAATAGAATCCTTGACAGATGGAATTAGAAATACTAATAGGTTGTAGTACCGCTGTCCAGGCAAAATTTCCTTCTAGCACACTGCATGGCGTAAGCCCGTCTTCTTAGGCCAGTAGGAGCAGAAGAGTAGGACGATAAACCCCACTTCCATCCATTTTTGGTACCTGTGCCAAGGGTTGCCAACAGCTGATCTAGACTCATCTGTTGGCCGTACGTGCTACTATGGGCAATATACGTGGACATTTTTTTTAGTAATTCCGTCCCTATGACTTATGCGTCACTTGCGTGTGTTCGGCACCGTAGAAGATCGCAGACTGGCCTTAGAGACTTTTGCTCCTACACATACAAAATTATCACCTGGTTTCTTGTGGCTGATCTACGACGCATGCGTGTCAAAACCAGGGCGGTGGGTTTTAAGCTAGGCTTTAGAACAAAGTATTGTACACGTATCCATAGAAATAAAGTATATTATATGTGTTTATCTGAAAATATACTCTGCAAATACCCATGCAGGTATTGATATGATAAATAGTCATGGACACTCGACATGCTTTGAGAGTTTGTTCACAGATAAAGAACTTATCGCCCCAACAGAGCCATCTGAGCTGCATGTGGGACATGCAATAGCGCCATACACGGAAAGGGTTCATTGTCAAATTTGACACTTCAAGGAAGGGTTGATGAAAACTGCCGCTTGCTGGTTTATCCTATCCATGTTTGCTTTCCTATCGGTTCTTACATAAGATTTACTGTTTAGCGTATCTGTGCTTTAGTGTGTTACGTTTAATTTGATCGGGAGACGTGTTCGTCGACGTCAACACTGCAAGAATTGGCCGTAGCATTGCAAGAGGAGTGGGTCAGATTGCCCCAAATCGTGATTGGACGGTTAATTAGGAGCATGCCACGACGAATTGCTGAATGTCTGAGGATTGGTCAAGCAATTATTCATTATTAAGACAAAAATCAAAAACGTCCATTTTCCATTTTGACGGTGTATCTCTTTGCGAATGAAATGGGGCCGTCAGATAAGCCGCCCATATGAACTGTTTATGTTCATGTGTAGGCAATTGGCCTGTTTTTAACATACACTGGTTACCTCTAATAAAAACAGCAGTGCATTTCCTCAGTTTTTTTTATTGTTTCTGAATATCCCCTACATTTTTTTGAAGAGTATATATAATGTTGACTGTATTATGGGAGTCACACGGCTAAGTGGGTAAGACGCTGGCTCACTAGCCTAGAGGTCATGTGTTCGATTCCTGCATTAGCCGAGAAAATTCATAAGGATTTTTTGGTGTGTTTCCCTTTGTCAGTGGTGCAGGATGGAGGGGCTAACAAGGACAGCTGTCTAGTTGTTCGAATGGGATGAAAAATCAAGGTCCTGTGTATACATGGGCGTGCATGTAAAATATCCCTTGGCAATTTGAATTTGATATAAGTGTAGACCATAGTGCCACTGCCCGGGCAAAATTTCCCTCATAGCACACTGTTATGGCGTATGCCCGCCTTCATTAGCCCAGTCGGAGCAGAACAGTAGGACGTTAAACCCCATTTCATTTCTGACTGTATTATGATATATCACGATTGATATAATTCTATACACAGCAATTACGTCTGCATGTTTCTTCCCTGAGGATTATAAACTATTTTAAGTTTAGAGCACAAGTGAATAATTGAGTGAAAAGCCTTTCAGTATTTTATATAGTTGTATAAATACGACAGTAAATTGCATTGTGACGTGTCAGTTCCTGTAGCTATATATATATTATTATTGTCAATATTATTAACATCCTTTTTTACCTGTACATTGTTTACCTGTACAGTGCTTATATCCATGGATAGTTGTGAATATGAAATCAGGTAATGGATCCAATACAATTCGTCGCATTTCTGATGAACCAACGAATCTGATATATTTAAGTATTGAGAATTATCTGTTGTTATCTCTGTAGCCATCAAATAATAACATGTATGTAAATGGCGTTCGGTGTCCTGATGTATATGTATGAAATATTAAGTCACAAATAAATGTTATTATTTGATGGCTTCAAGATAACAACAGAACGCAAATTTCAAACACATAATTCTCAATACTTAAATATATCAGATTCGTTGTTCACCAGAAATGCAACGAATTTATCTATGATCGTATTGACTGCATGTATTTCATATATTTCATTAAGTGCGTGATTGCTTGTGAATCATGAATTCCATTTGTTTGTACTGCTTGCTGACCTATTGAAAGTGAACAATTACCTAGCTACAGTGATCTCCTAGCCTTAGCCGACTTAAAATTCTCTCTAATATCCCCAAAATCGTGAATATTGTTTGTTTGTATGGCTTGTATGTAAACTGAGCAGTTACGGACTTGAAGATCACCCTAATGTTCCCGCAAAAATGGTAGAACTGCCATATTCTCTTACTTGTTGATATAGATTTCAACATATCCTTGCTCCTATTTATCCAATAAATCCTTGCTCCTATTTAGCAATAAATTCTTGCTCCCATTTAGCTAATATATTCTTGCTCCCATTTAGCAATAAATTCTTGCTCCCATTTAGCCAATATATTCTTGCTCCCATTTAGCAATAAATTCTTGGCATCATCCAATAAGTAAACAGTAAGTGCAGAGAGAGAGAGAGAGAGAGAGAGAAGGAGAGGGAGAGGAGAGAGAGATTAATGTCCACAACATGAACTGAGAGAGAGAGAGAGAGAGAGAGAGAGAGAGAGAGAGAGAGAGATTAATGTCCACTCAACATGAACTAAGTCATTTCAGGACTAACATATGCAGAAATAGTCCAAGACTGATAGAAATCAAATCAAGTGAAATGAAATGGGGTTTAACCTCCTACTGTTCTGCACAGAATAATAATTGTCAAGGCTTCTTTAGTGTGCACTACATCCAGTACACATGCAGACCTAAATCTTTTTGTTCCATCCAAAAAACTAGACAGCAACACTTTCAATGGGAAACAAGACTAGGAAACTGACCAATATGAAGATCGAATCACTGTTCTGATTATAATCAATAAAGGATTCCATTAATATAAAATATTTATAGCACAGCAATAAACACAGCACTAAATAACTATAATAATGATGCATTTATTGAGCCTTAATCCCAAGCCCTTTAGTTGTCTGTCCATCTATGCTAGTATATTTATAGGTTGCTTAAAGTCCAAGACATGATGCTGACCATCCCACATTAATATAATAATTTTATAAGATAATTTAATCTTCTTTCATTGCTGGGGGGTTGGATGGTCAAATGGTTAGCATGTGTCCGTTGTATCATAAGATCTGTCAGTCAACTAGCGTGGTTTTGATTCCCCAGTTGTACGTGACAAAGAGTAGGGTCGCCTGTCCAACCTTGTGAGTTTTCTCCGAGTCCTCCGGTTTCCTCCCACTGCTAAAGACCCCTACACACAAGCGAATTATTAAAATAAAATTGAACCATGTGTTATTCCCGAAATGACCTACTCAACATTAAACTCCATTTCTCTCTCTCTCTCTCTCTCTCTCTCTCTCTCTCTCTCTCTCCCTCTCTTTGATTGAAACAATGATAATAAAACCTTGGTGAATTTTAAAATAAAGGTGGTTTGTTTTTTGCAGCTTTGGTTTAATTGTTTCTTACCTGTATCAATAGATTATAGATTAAATATGAATAATACCTAGGTGAAATTTATATGAAAGATGTTTTTGTCTATTTTGGGTTTGTTTCATCTCCTGTAGATCAATTAATTGGATCATCTATAGATTAAAATTTACCTGTATGAATTAGTTAATAAAATAGAGCCATCATCCTTACCTGTATTTATCAATTAATTATATCATCAATAGATCAAACCATCTTCTCTGATCCTTGACTTTATATATATAGACCTTGCTGACATATCCTCTGTATATAGATTGAACGAGGACTGTCACCCGGCAGGTATATCGTCAGCCTGTGAACTCACTCACACCTCGACTAACTGATAACCCTATGGAGTGTGACAACCATTTCTCCAACATCCCACTTTCTTTACCTTGACAAGTTTATTGTTCACTCGACCGTGTCCTTTATTGTGACACCTCATGCATGACTGTTGTTCTTGTTTTATGCTATAGACGAGGATCGATTAGTGTGTAATAGCCTCCCGCTGTCAACAGTGAGTCGCTAAGGACTCTTTCTCACTAGTGGAAGAACATGTTGACCTGATTTGTTGTCTTTTGTTTGTATTCATACATTAATTAAATGATTATATTGATTTTTTTTTTATTGTGTTTTTATTTTTCTATGGAGATACAATGATTCAAGGTTGTATAGGAATATTTATATATTGAACTATAATGTTCGTGCCATTTTCTCCCACCACTCCCTCAATGATGGAATTCACTTCCTTAAAATAGAATTTCTTCCAACGAAAAATGAGGATTCACTTTTACTACAAAAACAAAAACATGAGATTCCCCCGAAATAGAATTCAATATTTCTTCAAAGAAAGGATTCAATCGTTAAATATAGAAATCAATACATCTTCATAGAATGAACTCACCCCCTTAAAATAGAAGTTAACGAAGGGCCAAACCCTAGTTTAAGCCTTGACGTTTTGTCGATAGATTATAATGCAGTGTATCTCTGATATGCATGAGCTAAACTTTCAGATGATGCCATGCTGACATCCTTGGAAGATCATCGAAAATGGCTGCCAATAGGCATTTATCTGGTTATTACCTCATGCTGAATTGTCGCTAGGGTGATCGCTGTGATGCTGAATTGTCGCTAGGGTGATCACCATCAATGACTATAATATATTTGATTACAATATTATCAGTAAGTACATATCACATGCTAATATGACAAAAGGAAGCAAGACAAATCATAAAAATTACTCAAGGTTGCTGCCATTGACCCTTAAAATATGCCTATCTCCTTGAAATATGACTCACTGAATTTTTTAGTTATCTTATCACCCTTGGCTTTCATAATGCTATGACAGATCAGGACAATAATCACTAGAATTACAAGCCAGTTACGCCAACGACTATGTCTTGACTATATTTTGTATTTTGACTATATTTTGACTTATGGTTTGTATTTGGACTATATCTTGACTGAGTTTTGTTCTTTAAGAGCTGTGTCTCTAACCATCACCTCCGATTGCATTTTGAATATAATTTGTCCATACATGTATTTCGTATTTATCTTGACAATGTTTTGTATTTTGATTATATTTTGGCTATGTTTTGTATTTTGACTGTGTTTGTTTGACCTCTGATTGCATTTTGACTATTATTTGTATTTTGACTATATTTCGTATTTATTTTGACTATGTTTCATATTTTTTTTGACTGTATTTTGTATTTATACTATATTTTGTATTTATACTATATTTTGTATTTATACTATATTTTGTACTTTTACTATATTTTGACTGTGGTTTGTATTCTGACTTTATGTTTTGTATCTTGACTATGTTTTGTATCTTCACTATGATTTGCATTTTGACTATATTTTGTATTTTGACTGTATTTTGACTGTGTTTTAATTATTTCAGGGAGGAGAAGTCAGAAGATGTAGTATATGAATGGCAGGGGTATTTTGGTGATATCAATCTCAACACATTTCCAGTATTCCATGGAAAAAAAATCCTCAAAGTATCTGTAGGGGACAGTCATGCCCTTTTTTTGACGTCTGAGCACCATGTGTATGGATACGGCAAGAATGATCGGGGACAGGTCGGGATTCCTGATGAAGAATTTTATCAACAACCACAAATAATTGACAGTCTTTCAGGTAATCTTATCACTTCCTGGATTGGGGTCATCCAGAGGTCTGGGTGCATTCAGCTAATCTTATCACTTCCTGGATTGGGGTCATCCAGAGCTCTGGGTGCATTCAGCTAATCTTATCACTTCCTTTGTTGGGGGTCATCCAAATATCTTATCACTTTCGGGTCGGGCTCAATCAGATGCCTAGTCATTCTGATTGCCTGAAAAAAATACAAAAATATAGTTGTTATTATTATTGGCAGTTGGAATTTGAGTAAGAGTATACAACAGATGCTGTTGTCTGATCCAAATTTCTCTTAGTCGCAGCACATTGCAAGGGTATGCAAGGTCTGGTCAGGTGGGTAATTCAGGTCTGATAAAAGGGTATTGGATGATTCAATACCTCCAAATTAAGGATCCTGTAGCGGTATCAGGTTGATTTCTAAGAATGATAGACGTAAGGAAGCTGTCCAGGTAAATGTCCAACTTGCTGTGATGTTTTTGACAGGGGTGTGACGACGAGTGTGTAATTACTTTCCAACAAACACTTGAGGATGTTGAGGATGCCGCAGACGCACAATCTGATTAAAACACAGATCCTATTTCGTTTCTTTTTTTATAGTTCGAAATTTCGTTTTATTTGTCTTTACTACACTAGGATCTGGAAGAGTTGATATGTAACCCGCATTCTGATTGATGTGACGGATTAGCCAATGAAACGATCTGTTACGGTGACTTCTTGCCGTGCTGTCCACGGAACTGTGGGTATTCCACTGGAACCATCAACGCTGATTGGTTAATCAGATGTCTGATGTCATAGGTTCAAAAGCTGCTCGTATGACCCTTGATGCGACCTTCCAATACAACGGGTCAGATGTTCATGTAGTAGAGGCCATCAAAGGTATAAAAAAACCGAAACGAAATATAGATCTGTATTTTAATCAGATTGGTTGGCAAAGAAAGTCCCTCTGGATTATTCTCTGTCAGTGGTTCGGGGAGTTGGATGGCCGAATGGTTAGCGCGTGTGCGTTGTATCATCAGGTCTGTCATTGAGTCAACTGACGTGGTTTCGAATCCCCGGTTGTATGTGACAAGGATAATGGTCGTCTGTCCAACCGTGTGGGGTTTTTCTTCCAGTCCTCAGGTTTCCTCCTACCCTTTAAGATCTCTACGCGCAAGTAAATTATTGAAATATAAATTAAATGTTGATCCCAAAATGACCTAGTTTATGTCAAGTGGACGGTAAACCACATTTCTCTCTCTCTTCTCTGGATTATTCCGTCAGTGGTGCAGGAGGTAGGTCCTGGCAAGGAACACTTCCTACACTTAAAAAAAAAAGAGAGAGAGAGAGAGAGAGAGATGTGGGGTTTAACGTCAAACCAGGTCATTTTGGGACTAACAATTTTATTTCAATAATTCGCTTGCGCGTAGAGGTCTTTAGTAGTGGGAGGAAACCGGAGAACCCGGAGAAAACTTATGAGGTTGGACAGGCAACCCTACTCCTTGTCACGTACAACCGGGTAATCGAAACCACGTCAGTTGACTCAGTGACAGACCTTATGATACAGTGCGCACGTGCTAACCATTCGGCCATCCACGCCCCTGCCTACACTTACAAGAACCATTGACTGTTATTATTGGATAAAGAGTAAGCCCACTGCATGGTGTATGTCCGTCTCTATCGGCCCAGTTGGTGCAGTAAACTAGGATGATTTAATTAAAAATATTGCCGTTTTATTTCTACAGATAAACGTGTAGTTGAAGTAGCATGTGGTGTAAGTCACAGTGGCGTCATCACAGATGACGGTGATGTATACTGCTGGGGAGATAATTCGCGTACACAATGTGGCCTGGATACGCCTGACAAAATTAACATCCCTTTGATAGTTCCGATCTCAGAGACTGGTGAGGCCTGCGAACATGGTGTAACAGGTGATAAAAAAGTTGTCGCTCGGCAAATAAGTTGCGGGGCTGTGCATACGCTTATTATATGTAACGAGGGAAATGTGTGGAGCTGGGGGCAAGGGGCACAGTTAGGACAAGGGAGTACAGTTAAATCCCCAAAACCGTGTCTTCTAGAAACACTAAAAGGTAAAAATGTGATAAAGATTTGTTGTGGTCATTCGCATTCTGTCGCCTTGGTTGCACGAACAGAAAGACAGCCTAAAAAACAGAAACTAGAAAACAGACATAGCACTGATGTTCAGATATCAAAATATTATCCATCACGATGCTCGGTATGTAACACAGAGATTTATACTTACACGGACAACTCGGACACCTGCATCATTGAAAATTATCATGTGTGTAAGGATGATAAAGTCCCTGTCGATAGAAGTGTTGATTCTCTGGGTGATGATAGTTTCACGTCTAGTGCTACTTCAGATTTAAAAACTAGTGCTATATCTGAAGGTAGTGGTGGCTCCAAGATTACTGAAAGTACTGATTCCAAAATTATTGAAGAAGATGAAAATGCAGTTTCACAGAACAACTCACACACCACAGATGGTGATGATGCTAAGGAACCCAATAAAGCTGCGGCAACTCCTGAAACCTCTGATCCACCTGATGCAACAGAGATTTGTCAAAACATAGATAAACCATCAGCAAATGCAGAAAATCCCAACATACCACCAGCAACAGAATCCAAAAATCTAGAACCCACAGATCCAGAATCCACAGATCTAGAACCCACAGATCTAGAATCCACAGATTCAGAATCTAAACAAGGTGATGTTGACCCAAAACCACAAGAACAAATAGACTCTGCACAAGATGCTTCTAAAAGCCAGAGCGGTGTCACTGCCACTTCAGTTGCTGACACTTCCATGAGCTCAGCAGGTAATTCCGATAGTGTCAATGAAAAATCATCAAAAGATACAATAATCCCCAGCAAAAAATGTGAGGCGAAAACTCCAGAAGAAATTTTACCCAAGCAAGAAGAAGATATTTGGAAAAAGGCACCAACTCCTGACAGACTGCCAGATATCAATCGAGAGTCCCCAAGTTCCCCAAGTAAAGAAGAGACAGTGAAGAATCCAAAGAAACAAACAAATGACCAAGAAGATGGCAAAACAGAAAGATCATCGTTTGGAGGCTTTTTTCATGGAGTCATGCAAAATATTGGATCAGCTGCAAGCAAAGCTATAACCGACATACAAAATCAGATACCTTACGGAGCAAACCCAAATACTGGGAATGGCTCTATAACCAAATCCAACAGCCAAGATTCTAATTCTCCAATGTCGGACAGATCTCCTGTTTCGGATCAACACAATTTTGTATTAACATGTGGTCCGTTAGACTCCCCTCGTCGTGGATCGAGGTCAAAAGAACAATCGCCAACTAAAGCCTGGTCTCCTGAAAAAGACCGAGTTAGTAAAAAGCCTCAATCAATAAAAACCTTAATGGATCGACAGGAACAGATGGAAAAACGAGCTTCCATGTCTTCACCGGGTAAAGGTAAGCATTGTTTAAGTTTTTGTTCGATTTGTCAGGGAGCGCAGGCTCACTAAGCTGTAGGTCCGTTTTTAATCTGAGTTAGAAAATTCTTCTATCTTGTTGTTTGGAGTGGGAGTTGGGGGGGGGGGGTAGGGTGGGTGGTCTAGAGGTTAAACATGTGCATGTGAAGCAATAAGGTCTGTGATTGTCGTGGTTTTGATTCCCTCATTGTTCGTGACAAGGAATAGGGTCACATGTCGAATCTCTGTTTTCCTCCAGCTGCAAAATGAAAGATTAGTGTAAGGTAGGCTACAATTGTCCAGGGCAAGAATATGTCAAAGTGACTCAGGCATCCAACATAATTAGTACCAACATAAGCTTACGTGGTCAAGTTCCTATGAAAGAATTCGTGATTTTAATACTTTGAGCTCCTGTGTTGAAGAAAAATGGCCCCGTTGATGACAGTCTTAAGATGAAATAAGAATATTTTTTCCTTATGGAATTTCTATGGATTATTTTCAGCTGTTGCTGCCTCTTCGATTGGTTCTGTTGAAGGATCTGCTGATGAAGACAATCCTGTTGTTATAGATACTGAAGTTTGGGTTTGGGGACGTAACGCTAAAGGTCAGCTTGGTCTAGGCGATTCTCTAGATCGGTAGGTTTATCTTTAGATCATAAGGCCTGTCAGTGTATCAGGTGGCGTCGTTTAGAACCCAAATTTTTTACGTGACAAGGAATAAGGTCACCTGCTTAACTGTGTGGATCTTCAAGTTCCTTCCACAGACCCTATGCACAAGCGAATTATTGACATATTTTTTAATGTGGAACTTATCAAGTGACTGGAGTGGTTTCGATTTCCCTGTTGTACGCGACAAGGAGTAGGGTCGCCTGTCCAACCTTGTGGGTTTTCTTTGGTTCCTCCCACTTCTAAAGATCCCTACGTGCAAGCTAATTATTGAAATAAAACTGAACCATGACCTAATTTGTGTCAAGTGGACGTTCAACCCGATTTCGTTCTCTCTCTCTATTTGCACTGAAAAAATTTTGCAGTTTAAAATAAGGTTAGGCGTAAGGCTGCTGTCCAGTCGTGATGTCCAGACATACTGCATGGAGTATGTCTGTCTTCATAACGCGGGTCTGTGCAAATATTACATTTAACCTAATTTCAGGTCATATTTAAATATTTAATATATTGTTTTTATACGCCCACATGGAATTCTATTGAATTTCAGCAATTTCCGTTTATTACTTCTAGAGTTATGGCCCTTGTGTCACTTTGTTGCACTTTGTGAACACTCTAACCTCTAAAGTTATCTGCCGATTTGTATGAAATTTATATGTGCCATTTAAGTAAGTAAAAAGAACAATCCTATTGAAGTACAGCAATTTCCATTTATTATGTATAGAGTTATGGCCCTTGTTTCACTTTGTTGAACCTTGTGAACCTTCAAACGACAAAAATTATAATCTTGTCTTGTAAAGGTCCCCAATTACCTACCAAGGAATAAATATGTGACAATCCTTGTCGACCACTCGGACGATTTAGGTAGTGTAGGTGTATGTTTTGTTGCTGGCAACCTATCTTTATGGGAATCTGTTCTTTGAGGGGAATTTGTTGCCTGGCAACCTATGTTTTATTTCTATTTTTAGAGACACACCTAAATGTATCAAAATGATGAATGGAAAGGAAGTGGTTGTCATAGCAGCTGGTCACAGTCACTGTGTAGCAGCAACAGCTAATTCACAGGTTAAACATAGAAATAATTAATTAATAACAGCTAATTCACAGGTTAAACATAGAAATTTTTAATTAATAACAGCTAATTCACAGGAATTAAACATGGCAATTACATAGGTTTAACATAGAGAGTACTTACTACATCTAATTCACAGTTGACAAGATATTTTAGAAATACAATAACTTTTTTAAATTTTTGGAAAAAAACCAAACTTTGGTTTGCTGGCGTAAACAAATAGAAAAACGCTGAGTAAGGATTAGGGCTGCCTACATTAACCTTGTGAATTTACTCTGGGTTCTCAAGTGCTGTAGACCCTTGCATACAAGTGAACTGTTAAAATAATTACTTACACCATATGTTAGTCCCAACACAACACCAAGTTAGTGTAGAGTGTACATTCAACCCAACGACTCCATTTCTCTGCTTACATTGATAATATGTTAGTCCCAAAATGAACTAGTTAGTATCCAGTGTATATTCAACCCCATGACCCCTTTTCTTTTGTTTATTTATAGGTTTATACGTGGGGTCATAATGGCTACCTTCAATTAGGACATAATGAAACAACAGTAACACCTTGTAGAGTCAAGGTAAGGAACATCTTATACCATTTCACTTTTACTTTGGAGAAGGTCACATAGTATTGGATATTTGATTATTTTAAAATGACTGAAATGTTCCACGCCATTGTATTCCTTTATATTGTGTTATTATATTTAATTTGAAATATCTCTTGATGGTTGTTTCTAACACTTGTAGTTTATAAAGGAATGTAATAAATATTATGATGTTGATGAATATTGTTATTGTCATAAATGAATATTAATATGTTGTTCCCTGTAATGGATATTATTATGTTGTTCCCCATAATGAACATTATTTAATTCAGCAATGAATATTATTTTGTTGTTCCCCATAATGAATATTATTCTAATTTTCCTCTAGTTTATGAAGGAATGTAATGAATATTATTATGTTGTTCCCTGTAATGAATCTGTCTTCATTATTCCAGTCGGAGCAGAACAGTAGGACGTTAAACCCCATTTCATTTCATTTCCCTGTTATAAATATTCCATGTAGTTTATGAAGGAATGTAATGACTATTATTCTATTGTTCCTCTGGTTTATAAAGGAATGTTATGTATATTATTATTTTGTTCCTCTAGTTTATGAAGGGATGTTATGTGTGGGATGTGGCAGCTGGAGATTCCTATTCCGTATTTTTAGCTGATAGCTCGGGTATGAAACCAGCTGTTTTCTACTGTGGCAAACATCCATAGTAAGTTTTCTCTTTTTATGCACTGCTTATGGTGGGAGACATGTTGGCTCGGTGAATCTTTTTATGTACCGCTAATGGTGGGAGACATGTTGGCTCAGTGAATAAGACGTTGGAGGTCCTGTGTGGGATCCCTGTGTTGGCCACAAAAGTTCATCAGATGTTTCTGGCGTGGTTCCCCCTTGTCAGTGGTGCAGTGTCTGGCAAGGAACAATTTATAGTTGGTAGGATAAGTGAAAAAACTGAGGTCCCCTGTACACATTGGCATGCACGTAAATTATATCCCTTGGAAGTTGGAATTTGATATACATGTAAGAGTAAGCCATAGCGTCGCTGTCCAGGACAAATTTTCCACATAGCACACTGTATGGTGTATGTCCGTCTTCATGAGCCCAGTTGGAGCAGAACAGTAGGACGTTAAATACCATTTCATTCAATTTCTCTAGTGGTCATATTTGTTATTTGTTGTTTCAGTAAAGACCCGACTGCTCCCCTGAAGAAAATTATGAATCCAACAATAATTGGACCCTTAAAAAAGGTAATGATATATATATATATATATGTAATGTGCAATCTCATTTTGTTTTAGAAATGAAAATTTTAAGAAGCCCCTCTTTTGGATTGGTCGCCTGTCCAACCTCGTGTGTTTTTCTCTTGGTCCTCTGGTTTCTTCACACTGCTGAAGACCCCCTACATGCAAGCGAATTTTTGAATTAAAATTGAACCATATGTTAGTCCCGAAAAGACCATTTCTTTTTCTCTCTCCTTCTTTTGGAATTTAGAGAATGAAATACCCCAATGGCAGATGTTGGCTGAGAAAGTTCCTCAGGATTTTACAGCATAGATGTTGTACATAGTACTGGTAGGTGTTGTACATGAGACAGGATATGCTTACTCTATCTAGAACATCTGATACCACCTAGTGTAGATATGTAGTATTGATAGATGTTGTACATGATACAGGGTATGACGGTGGCTCGCTAACCTGGAGGTCGTGTTCGAACCCTGCATTGGCCGAGAAAGTTTATCAGGATTTTCCGACGTGGTTTCCCCTTGTCAGTTGTGCAGGACGGAGGGCCTGACAAGGACAGCTGGGATGGGACGGAAAACAGAGGTCTCGTGTATACATTGGCGTGCACGTAAAAGATCCCTTGGCAGTTGAAATTCGATATACGAGTAGGCCATAGTGCCGCTGCCCGGGCAAAATTTCCTTCATAGCACACTGTATGGCGTATGTCCGTCTTCATTAACCCAGTCGGAGCAGAACAGTAGGATGTTAAACCCTGTTTCATTTCATTTGGTAATGATTTTTATATTTAACAGTGTGGTTGGGTGAGACAGGTTCAAGCCAGGGGAGATAAATGTTTTTGTTTGGTAAAACCAGGAGACGGGGTAACGGCCACCATGTTTGAGTTTGCAGCCTCAGAACGAGGATTCTATCAACAGTTAAATCGTATCATCAACGCTTTCATTAAACCACTACAAAAATCAGGTTTGTTGGTAGAATTATAAGAAAATAAGGATTCAGTATGTCGAAGCAATTGCAACAAGTGTGAAGAAGGATCCCATTCAGACGCTTATCGCCTACCTGCGACAGGGAGCTTGGGTGGTCGATTGTTTTAACACATGGACAATATGGAGGTGTTTTATATAATATGGACAATATGGAGGTGTTTTATATAACATGGACAATATGGAGGTGTTTTATATAACATATAACATGGACAATATGGAGGTGTTTTATATAACATGGACAGTATGGAGGGGTTTATATAACATGGACAATATGGAGGTGTTTTATATAACATGGACAGTATGGAGGGGTTTTATATAACATGGACAGTATGGAGGTTTTATATAACATGGACAGTATGGAGGGGTTTTATATAACATGGACAGTATGGAGGGGTTTTATATAACATGGACAGTATGGAGGGGTTTTATATAACATTGAGGGGTTTTAACACATGGACACTATGGAGGGGTTGTATATAGCATGGACAATATGGAGGGTTATATATAACATGGACAGTATGGAGGGGTTGTATATAACATGGACAATATGGAGGGGTGTTATATATCATGGACAGTATGGAGGGGTTTTAGATAACATGGACAGTATGGAGGGGTTTTATATAACATGGACAGTATGGAGGGGTTTTAGATAACATGGACAGTATGGAGGGGTTTATATAACATGGACAGTATGGAGGGGTTTTATATAACATGGACAATATGGAGGGGTTGTATATAACATGGACAGTATGGAGGGTGTTTATATAACATGGACAACATGTGTTTTATATAACATGGACAACATGAGGGTGTTTATAAGATTGATATAACCTGTAATTTATAAATCCAGACTGTGTTATTTGTTTATATTTACAGCTTTTTATACAAGTCTGGATGTTTACCCGTTTAAAACATGTTTACAGAATTTATTACAAGCTTTTATTGATCTCAGTAAAAAGGTAAATAGTTAGTCATCATCCAATATTGGTTTGTTCATTACCAGTGTGGTTTCAGGCTGAGTCTGTGTCGAACCAGGGAGAGTGAGTTCCCTTGGAATGCATGAGGAGGAGAGTAAGTTCCCTTGGGATGTATGAGGAAGAATGCAAGGGAGATAAATAATGAGAAGCCTAGTGCTATTAATTTTAATTCACAGTCCTATGTCCAGTTATTGATTGGAATAAATATGCTATGAGTAGCAACTCCACAAAGTGGCGATGAGGCGACAATACTATATTCCGGAAAACACCGGAAAACTACTGGAAAACACCATGTTATACTGAATACCGAAAACCACCGGAAAAACACTAAATACCGAAAAATACCCTAAATAGGTAACCCGGAGACTGGCACCCGAAATAGGTAACCCGGAGCCTGGTGCTCTGTGTGCCTGGGTTGGGTTAGGGTTGGTTTCAAGTTTATAGTATAGCCCTCCTCCGGGTTACCTATTTAGGGTGTTTTCTAGTATTTAGTGTGGTTTCCGGTATTTACCGTATTTCCGGTATTTTCCTGTATTCAGTATAACATGGTGTTTTCCGGTATTTTTCCGGTGTTTTTCAGTGTTTTCCGGTATATAGTATAGCCCCGATGAGGTGAAGGTTCTACTTGTATTTAGGCCCACCTACTTCTAACGTTTCTTACATGTCCAGTTATTGAATAAATATGGTATGAGTATCCACACCATAACCGGTAACACAGAGATAGTCTATCACTGTATCTTCTAAAAGATTTCATTTTCCGGTGTGGTTTCCCCTTGTCATTGGTGCAGGATGGAGGGCCTGACAAGGACAGCTGTCTAGTTATTCGGATGGGACGAAAAGCAAGGAAGCTTGTACACATTGGCGTGCACGTAAAAAATATCCCTTTGCAGTTGGAATTCGATCCAAGAGTAGGCTGTAACGCCAATGTCCGGGCAAAATTTCCCTAATAGAACACTGTACGGCATATGCCAGACTTCATTAGCCCAGTTGGAGCAGAACAGTGGGACATTAAATCCCATTTCATTTCATTTTATTTTCTAAAAGATTTCAAAGCACTTGGAATGTTAATGACTGATAGAGTTATTTCATCTTTTTTTAAATATTTTGTTTAAGGTTGGTGATGGAATAGCAGAAGTGAGCGAAATCATGCGAGAGAATCAATGTTTCTTTGATGCAAGAATTATGACACACTGTTCACAATTTGTGAAAGAATTTAAAAATTATTCCAATCTTTACGCGGACATGTTGGCTGTTGGTGGATTCGATTATTGTGGTAAAATGGGCACGTAAGTATTGTATATTTATTGTCCTGTTAGGTTCTATGACAACTAAATCTGTAGAGTGGACTATCGTTTATTTAAGGCATAACTTTTATAACATAAAAGTAGCACTACAACGTGCGTTTGTGACGAATATTAATAACTTTGACATTGGATTATCTTATATTATGGATTGACTTTACAATAAACAGTAAAGTAAATATAAATATGTTTACAAGTATCACTACAACTTGAGTATTCTGTAGTTGTACTGTTTTAGCAGGTGTTTCTGTATTTAATGTTTAGTTTTAAACCTGACATTATACATATATATATATATGTTTTGTACCTGACATTATACATATATATATATATATGTTTTGTACCTGACATTATACATCATTAATCAGTGTCTGTATATAATGTTTAGTTTTAAACCATTATTGGCAAATTGTTCAAATTTATTGAGAATCATAGAAAACCATTTGGTTTCTACTGTTGAGTAGTTTAAATGTCTGTCTAGATTGGATAATAAGTGTCGGGTTTATAACTACATAGTTTCACTAGCGGTATGGAGTAATTAATTAGTTTGTTAATAACTCAACATCTTTTTTTCAGTTCCTTTTTTGATCAGTGTAAGGATATATTCCCTGACTTGATAGCAGATAAATCGGCTGATAAAACACAATATTCCTCCGCCTTTAGACGTACCATGGAATATCCTTTTATTCGAGTTAAACTAGATTACAGAAGACTTTTTGGTAAAATGGCCGAAAATCTTCCTCAGGTAATAGTTTCTTCTGTTACAGACGTCTGGTTTTGGCTTCAGATGGAGAATTTCCTTCTTTCATCAGTTGCCCTTATAGATTCCAGTAATAGCTGTTGGGTTGGGTGGCCGAATGATTTAATATCAGCGCTTTAGATCATAAGGTCTGTCATTGAGTCAACTGGCATGGTTTCTGTGACAAGGAGTAGGGTTGCCTGTTCAAGTTTCTGTGACAAGGAGTAAGGTTGCCTGTCCAAGTTTCTGTGACAAGGAGTAGGGTTGCCTGTCCAACCTCGTGGGTTTTCTCCAGGTTCTCTGGTTTCCTCCCGCTGCTAAAAACCCCTTAGTCAATCTGATTAAAATAAAAATCTATATTTCGTTTCGTTTTTTTCTGCTTTCGATGGCCTACACTACATGAAGTTCTGACCAGTTGTTTTGAGAGGTGGCGTCAAGTTCAAACGAGCGGTTTTTGACCATATGACTTCTGACATTTAATTAACCAATCAGCATTGACGTTTCTAGTTGATTACCCACAGTTCCATGCACCTCACGCCAAAAGCTCGCCGTAACAGACCGTTTAATTGGCTAATCCCTCACATCATCCAGAACACGTCAATGATAACAATTCTTCCAGATCCTAGTGTATTAAAGACAAGTAAAACGAAATTTTGAACTATAAAAAACGAAACGAAATAGGATCTGTGTTTTAATGAGATTGCCAATACGCTCATGTAACCAGTCTCTAGTGTGTTTGGATGTCTTGATTGATGATGTATTTTTGACCCAGATTGAATTCAATATTTTTTTTTTTTGTTTATCATTACGATGAGAAGAATCTATTGATGTTTTATAAACCTTGATTTAATTCATTGATTTTATTTGTTTAGTTCTATAATTTTATTTGCTTCCAGGAATCAGACGAGAAGAATTTATTGAATCGTGTGTTGTTGAACTGGGAGAGTCTCAAGATGACCATGTCCACAGATCATCGGATAGCCGAGGCTACAAGGCTATTCTGGGAAAGTGTACATCCTAAAATATTGGTGAGTATTTCCTATTTCTATTTATTTTTTCATCCCACATTTCTTGTAGTCCTTGTCAGTCGAATGGGACAAAAAATGAGGTCCCATGTATACATTGGCGTGTACATAAAAGATCCCTTGGCAGTTGGAATTCGATATAAGAGAAGGTCATGGTGCCGCTGCCAGGGCAAAATTTCCCTCATAGCACACTGTATGGCGTATGCCTGTGTTCATTAGCCCAGTTTAGGAGCAGAACAGTAGGACGTTAAACCCCATTGTGGGTTTGCTCTGGGTCCCCTGTTCCTTGCTAATCTTGTTGGTTTGCTCTGGGTCCCCTGTTCCCTCCTTATCTTATGAGTTTACCCTGGGTCCCCTGTTCCCTCCTTATCTTATGAGTTTACCCTTGGTCCCCTGTTCCCTCCTTATCTTATGAGTTTGCCCTGGGTCCCCTGTTCCCTCCTTATCTTATGAGTTTGCCCTGGGTCTCCCATTCCCTCCTTCTACTAAAGACCTCTCTGATTAAATTACAGATCTATATTTCGTTTTTTTTTTTTATACTTTCAATGGCCTACACTACATGAAAATCTGACCAGTTGTTTTGGGAGGTCGCGCCAGAGGTCATTTGAGCAACTTTTGACCCTATGACATCAGACATTTGATTAACCAATCAGCATTGATGTTTCTAGTGGATTACCCACAGTTCTGTGCACCTCATGCAAAATCTTGCCTTAACAGACCGTTTCATTGGCGAATCCAAATCCTAATGTAGTAAAGACAAGTAAAACGAAATTTTGAACTATAAAAAACAAAACGAAATAGGATCTGTGTTTTAATTAGATTGTTCGTTAGGTGAATGTCTCGTTTATTTCTAATTTCAGGATGCTTTACGAGTTCCGTCAAAACGTCTGTTACGTGACAGTAAAACCAGCCCTTTAATGTTGCCACATGCCGGTCGATTCTCGAATCATGTGATAGCTCTGTTTAACGATGGATTTGTTCACATCCAGAACACAGCGTATCAACATTATCCGTTATCTACGTTATGGGTCGAGTCTCATAGTTCAGAAGCAGAACAACAGTATGTATTTTATATCATCTCGTTTCTTCGTTCCCGGCAAAGCCATGGTGGGTCAGTGACGATAGTTCTGGCTCACGAACCAGGAGTATGTATTTATATCAAATGGGAAATTGGGAGAATGAAGGGTCTAATCCCTGCACTTTAGATCATAAGGTCCGTCATTGAGTCAAGTGGTGTGGTTACGATTCCCAAATTCTTTCCTCCTACAGGAAAGACCCCTACACGCACGTGAATTATTGAAATAAAATTGAACCATATATCACTCCCAAAATGACCTAGTTTATCTCTCTCTCTCTCCCTTCTCAGTGGTGCAGGATTTACCTCATCTTACGACTATATTGTCATGACATTTATTAAAGTTTATGAAGTATTACTTAAGTATTTATTTTTCCAATAGATGTGTATTTATTTCCTTGTACAATGTTCTTTTTATCTGTTATTGTAGAAATGTAATTATTGTAACCTCTCCAGAAGATACACTAACCTTAGTTGCCAGTACACCAGAAGAAAAGGTAATATCTTGTTTTAGTAGGACATATAACTTGTTTAATAGGTATATTGATACTGCATGAGGACATTACATAAACAATGATTGAATGTTGGGTAAATTCTTAAATCTAAGAATGTTTTGTGAAACCGAGGCCCGACTTGTCCACTAATCAAAATGTCTGTATTGGTTTACAGCGGCTCATTTTGTGGTGGATTATGGAAATTTGGGGATTATATAAACAGAAGTGTTACAGATAGAACATGTTGGGTGGGGGTGGGTTGAACGGCCTTGTGGTCTAAAGTATCACGCTCCAGACTCTATCTAGACATTCACCTCTTGCTTGCCATTGTGATTTTGATTTTGATTCCTTGTGTGACCATATGTTGATTGGAGATTATGGACGTGTTCTCAACCTCGTTGGTTTACTCTGGGTACAGGAAAGACCCCTGTGCAGTAACTTAATACACTAAAGTTAAAAATAAAAACTTTTCTCCGATATTACCGGATGTTAAACGCTAACAACTATGGTTTGATAATAACCCTGCTTGTATTTAAATTGGTTATGTTTTGTTTTACAGGCCGAATGGTTAATGACTCTGAATGCTGCGATCAATAAAGAGTTGTGTATCCAGAAAGCTGTTTCACAAAGAAACAGCGCGGAGAGATTTACACCTCCGTTAATACGTCATGTGATCCACACATTCACAAAACACTGTCTGTATAAAGACGCGACGTATAAAGGTTTCATGTTGAACGGGAAGATGCATGGCCAGTAAGTATGCTTACTCTATCTAAAACACCTGATACCACCTAGTGTAGATATAATAGTATTGATAGATGTTGTACATGACACAGGGTATGCTTAATCTAACTAGAACACATAATACCTTCTTTAGATAGGGTGACTAAAGTCAAGTTACCTCTTTAAACTTGGACTTTTCCTACTTCTAACCCTCATATCTATGGTTACTTAGACTGTGCCAAACCACCTGTAACTATGGTTACTTAGACTGTGCCAAACCACTTGGTGCCACATCACTTGCATATTCCGATCACAAATCGACCAAGAAAACCCATCTTAAATAAGAGATAGATTATTGTTTGGATTTTAATGTGAAATTGTTATTATTTTAGGGGTGAAATGAGTTGGCACGATGGTAGAAAATATATTGGTAAATTTAGTCAGGGTTTACAACAAGGGTACGTATTTATATGTAGTATATGTATTATTTAATAGGAAAACTAAAAATCTACTGAAAATCAACTGTAATTTAGATTAATTTGTAACTTAAAATCAGCTGTAATTTAGATTAATTGATTGTTAAAACTATATTTATCGTTTGATTGAGCTACTGTACAAACTAGTCACTATTGACCGACTGATATAATTCTGAAGTAGTAACACTGATGGAAATATCACTAAATATGTTGCACCGTTGGTACAAAAAATCAGTTGATATATTTTGTGTGTTTGTAGCCATGGACAGTATATTATACCACGATCAGAAGGGTTTGAGATTCAAGATGGTAACTGGAAGGATGGTAAATTAAATGGTTATGGTATTATCAAGTAGGTTTTACTTATCTTAATCCAATCTATTTACAATCTGATCCCTTAATGAGAGAGAGAGAGAGCGGGAGAGAGAGAGCGGGAGAGTTTAACGTCCACTCGACACAAACTAGGTCATTTTGGGACTAACACATGGTTTAATTTTATTTCAATAATTCGCTTGCACGTAGGGGTCTTTAACAGTAAGAGGAAACCGGAGGACCCGGAGAAAACCCACGAGGTTGGACAGGCGACAATACAGCTTGTTACATACAACTGGGGAATCGAAACCACGCCAGCTGACAGACCTTATGATACAGCGATCACGTGCTAACCATTCGGCCACCCAATCCCACCTATGTGAATATGACTGTCAAGGTTTCAATCACGATGTTGTCTGAGAAAGTTTCTCAAGATTTTCAATCTTAGTTTCCTCCTTATCATTGGTGCCGAGCCTGGCAAGGAGAAGGTACATACCACTGGAAATGGAAAAAAGAGTATGCGTTCTATTTCAGCACAAGCATGGCATATTCTTGTCTTCATTAGAACGTTAAACAAGGAACCACATACAGTCGCTTGGATGGGACAAAAATCTGTGGCGTGCTCGTAAAGACCCCTGGAATTGATGAAGAATAGGAGAAGGCATCACTGTCCAGGAATAATTTCCCTCATATCACACTGCATGGTGTCATCACATCTTCATATATAACTAACTAGGATATATGTATGTTTTGATTTATTTACAGATATGAGAATGAAGATAGTTATAAGGGTTATTTTAAAGATGGACAACGGTTTGGACATGGTATATTTAAACAGGGTCTACACATGTCAAACGCTGCTAGTATATATATTGGGGAATGGTATAATGATAAACGTCATGGTTACGGTGTTCAGGATGACATCATGAAAGGTTAACATAAAACAATAGTTGATTTATTTTTTGTTTCTCTTATATTTCAGTAAGCGATAAACAAGGTGTGATATCATTTGTTGGACTTAAAAATTAAGTCTCACAGTCACACTACCGGTAGTTCATTTCATTTGTGCCATCTCATTTGTTGGACTTAAATAAAGGCTCACAGTCACAAAGGTCCAATTATTCCATTTGAGGCATCTCATTAGTTTATTTATGGGGGTGGTACAATTTGCGATTTTCAAATGTTGCTAAAAAATTTTTTAATTTGTAGCAGTATCTGAGAATATCATTAATATCAGAGATATTGAGAGACTGTTCCGAAACTAACTGTTTGCATACATATAACTATCATAGATAACTACTCAGAAACTTGCATTACTTTATAGCTATTGCTAATGTTACAAGCAGATCTATGGTGAATAACAATTACAATATTATTATCTACCTGTTTTATTGATTATTTTTACAGGTGAGAAGTATATGGGGATGTGGCAGGAAGACTGTTGCCATGGTAAAGGTGTTGTTGTTACATTAGATGGCATGTATTTTGAAGGAAACTTCGTTTATGACAAACTCACAGTAAGTTTCATTAGGATTTGTAATGAAATTGATAACGTGCCCATTTGGGTTAACAAATACACTTTCAACTTTTCATGTGTTCATGTCTTTTGTATTGAAGAAATGTGTATTTAATGGAAGGAAAATGTTCATTATATGTTAACTTCTGTAGTTAATTTAATTTTTTTCAAGTTGAGCGGACGTCCATCTGTAAATCACATCTTTGTATTTCAAATGTTTTTTTTAGGGTTTTGGTTTGATGTTAACAGATGACAACAGTTGTTATGAAGGAGAATTTCAAGGAGTGACTTTACTTCAAGGAAAGGTACATTTTAAAACTTTTCGTCAGATGGCTAAAGAATAAAGATAAAATTGAAATTAAAATAACGCAAACTGGTCCAAAAATGCTCAAGGTGTGTTGAACAAATGAAAATATTTAATTTGAATATTTTGTCCTGCTCCTGATGCCAGGTCATAGAACAACAGTCATATCATGCAATGTTAACTTGCACCATCTTCGAATGAATATTGTTTTAGGGTTTTTTTGGTGGTGTGAACTTTGGATTGTAAGGATCAGTTTAAATATCACTGTTTCAATCCCATGTTTCTATGAGACAAGTGGTAATGTAGTCTGCTTAACCTTGAGGATTTTCACTGTCTTCCCGCATTACTAAAAAACCCTGCACACAAGCAGATTATTGAAATAAGAAATTACAATATGTTAGTCCTCAGACTTGCCGCTGTGGCTCAGTGACTAAGACTTAGGCTCGCTAACCAGGAGGTCCGTTGTTCGATCCCTACGTTGTTCGATTTTCAGACGTGGCCCCTCCTTATCAGTGGTGCAGGACGGAGGGCCTGGCAACGGACAATGTATGGTCATTTGAATTCGATATAAGAGTAGGCCGCAGTGCTGCTGTCTGGGAAAAATTTCACTCACAGCACACTGTATGGCGTATGCCCGTCTTCATTAGCCCAGTTCGGAGCAGAACAGTAGGACGTTAAACCACATTTCATTTCATTTCTGTCATTACTGACCAATTTATATTTATAGTATTCTTGTAAGTTTTATTTTAGCAGTTGTTAATTGAAAGACAGACTAATATATATTTTTGGGGTTCGTTAACTCTGTAGGTTTTATTGTAGGGGTCGTTAACTCTACCATCTGGTGATAAATTAGACGGTGTGTTTAACGGAACCTGGAATGAAGGATTGAAATTTAACGGAACGTTTATCCGAGCTGAGTTATCCCATTCAGGCCCAAGTAAGCCTAAATCACACATGTTAGATATCAACAACAGGTGAGTTATACTTGGAACGGGGGTGGGGGGGGGTCCTAGAGGTTTAACTCGTGCGCATGAAATCATTAGGTCTGTCATTGAGTCAAGTGGCACGGTTTTGATTCCCTGCTTGTACATGACAAGCGTGACAAGTAGGGTCGCTTGTCCATTTTCAAGGGTTTTCTCCAGGTCCTCCGGTTTCCTCCCACTGCTAAAGACCCCTACGCTCATGCAAATTATTGAAATAAAATTGAACCATATGTTAATGACCTAGTTTGTGTCAAGTGGACGTTAAACCCCATTTCTCTCTCTCTATACTTGGAAGATTTTACCTAGTCAGAAAGATGGAGTCACATTGGTTCAGTGATGAAGGCACTGGCTCATTTGATTTCAACTGTGATCTGATATATGACTATATTTTACATATTTGCAGGCTTTAAGATGTACCTGACAAAATGTCAGGCACTAATGAAATAGTACCTGACATTTTCAACTTAGTGCTGGACATGTATTAATAATATTAATAAAAAAGACAAATCAGTGCCGGACAAAATAAACAGGCACCAGAGGTTTAGTGCCTGACAAAGTCTGAATCTGTGCCTGACATTGTCTGTGACAGGTGCCTTATTTCCAGGCTTGCATATTTGGTGTTCTGTGGGTTGGATGGACCAATGGTCTAATGTCTTTCATTAAGTTAAATGTTGTGCATTGATAAGCTAGGGCAGTAAAAAAACACCTGTTTGATCCCAAGGGACGTAAAAAAAATTTTGAATCCACTAGCCCAGGGCTAGTAGTCTACTGTCAGGCACTAGCCCGGCATTAATATCCACTAGTCCAGTCCATAGTTTGACAAGGTACAAGATTTAATCTTCAATATTTTGGCATATGTTTTGTTGCGTGCCAACCTATTGTTTTTAATAAAGATCGTAGACTTGATTGCCTAATAATTAAGGATATATATGCTACTCAGTTAACCGGTCAGTTTGATGTGCTGGTATAATATTAAAATAGACAGGATAGTAAAATTGTTTATATTATCAGGAAATACCTGACATGTTAAATAATCAAAATTATCTTGTATTTAAAAATACAAAGGTATGCTTTCAAATATTTATGTCAGAACTAATCTAATATAAAGTATAAGTGAGTCTTTTGTTTTTAAATCAACCTGATTTCAACTGGTTTATACATGACCTGTCAAAGCGTGCAAGATGGAGAAATGAAATGTCAAGAATGAATGAATAGAAGGGGTACGACTCTAAGTTTTACTACAGAAAATCTATTGTTATGATTGAGTTTTCAGTGGAATTTGAGAAATAAATGTGGGATGTTTTACAGTTTATTTATCTATATCGCCACTAGTTTAATTCACAAACCAGTGAAAGGGCACTAGCCCAGGACTAGTACGGCTAAATAGATCACTAGCCCGTAAGTTATTTTTGGTAGCCCCGGGCGTCGGGCTAGTGTATTTTTACAACCCTGTATTATACCCAACCGTCTTTCTCACTTCCTGGTTTAAAATTTATTTTACAGAACATATGGTAAATTATCAGTACCAGCTGATAGTAAATGGTCGGATATATTTAAACATACCCTGGCATTATTAGGGTATCTGGAGAGTAAAAATAACCCGAATAAGGCATGGGAAGTGGTTGCTGTTAAATTAACACAAGGACAGAAAAAAATCAAAGAACTTGAAAAGAAGTAAGATATATTTTATTATACTTTATAATGTGCTTAGTTATATGGAGGGGGGCGGGGGTGGATGGCCGAATGGTTAACATGAGCGTGTTGTATCATAAGGTCTGTCATTGAGTCACAGGGCCTAAAATATAGTTAAATTCTCGTAGCACGGATTCTGTGTCCGAAAATTCAGAACTGACAAATGGCATCTGTGGACTATTCTGACGCAGTTTACATTGGAGTTTATTTGGCTATGGACAGATTTTTTTTGCATGAAATCTCGACACTAGGAAGACAACACACCACTTTTGTTACGATAATTTTTAAATCATAATTTAAATTCTATTATCACATCAACATCAGAACTAAAATTATATCAGTAACAAGGGTACTAAATAAAAAAACCAAATCTGATTATTGTCTTTTCAAGTCTCTTCAGGGAGTCAGCGCTACCTTACACTTTTTTCAGAGCACTACAGCATTTTGTTGAGAGTACGGTTTTCTTATTTCCGAAGCACGGATTTTTCATTTCGAAGCATGTTCGTGCTCATAGGCATGTTATTTTAGGCCCTGTTGAGTCAACTGGCGTGGTTTCGATTCCCCAGTTGTACATGACAAGGAGTAGGGTTGCTTGTCCAACCTCTCATGGGTTATTGAAATAAAATTAAACCAAATGACCTAGTTTGTATCTTTTGGACGTTAAACCCCATTTTTCTCTCTCTCTCGCTTAGTTATATTCTTTTGTAATAGGCTCAAAGGTCTGACTAGTCATTTGCACGGAACAAAAAATACAATTTTGTTTCGAAATTAGTTGTGTACATAAAAGATCCCTTGGAAGTTGAAGCAGGTGGAAAGAGAGTTGCCTGAACAAAAATCTTCTACGCACTCTGCGACTCATTTATCACCTATTAGTTATTTTATTAGTGATTGTAAATATTTCAGGTCCCCAACTAAAGCCAAGACTCATACAGTAAGTCTGGAGAGTTTACAGACCATACCACCCTATAATACTGGTAAATTATCTATAGAAAGTTACAATAACATAGCAGCTTATTTATCTAAGGTAAACAAATCTTGAATAAGTTCTGGTGTCAACTTTAGCATATCATGAGATCTATAACAGAAGGGGGGGGGGGGTCAGGTGGCCGAACGGTTAACACGCGTGCATGTTACATCATAAGGTCTGTCAATGAGTCAAGTACCGTGGTTTCTATTCCCCACTTGTACGTGACAAGCAGTAGGGTCGACTGTCCAACCTTGTGGGTTTTCTCTGGGTCGTCCGGCTTCCTGCCACAGCTAAAGACCCATACAGTTAAGCGAATTATTGTAATGAAATCGAATCATGTGTTAGTCCCAAAATGACTTAAATCGTGTCAAGTGGACAATAAAAACCCATTTGATCCCAGTGTTGGCTGAGAAAGTACCTCAGTGGTGTAGGAAGATAGCCTGGCAAGGAACAACCTGTAGTCGTTGGGATGGGACGAAAAAAAAAAAAATCCCATGTACATGTTGGCATTGACCTATAAGAACCCTTGAGAATTTCAAGATGATGGGAGGTCATAGCACATTGCATGTCTTATGCTTGTCTTCATTAGGCCAGTCGATACAGAACAATTGCATGTAAAAACCCCTTTTTATTTCATTCCATAACTTTATATAGGAGTTGTGTTAACCCTAGGTTTTTATTATAAACCATGTCTGCTCCATGGAGTCGTGACTTTTAACAGTCCTATTCTGATGAATTCATCTTTTTGTGTTGAGAAGAATTGATCTGCGCTGCGTTGATGCAATCTGGTATTCTTGTATTAAGAATGGCAAGATTAAAACATTTACATTAAATATGAAAAATAGAGAGGTAGTAATCATAAAAATACTACCTAATATTTGTAGTGGGAATCTTTTAAAGAGAATGGAAGCTTATTGACCTTATTTCCTGAAGCGGACAATAACTTCTTGTGACCTTATTTTGGCCTCTGTTAACTGCAAATCAAAATGCCCCACGAGCAAAATTTTGAACGGGCATCCCTGATTGACAGTCATCTATTTATAAAAGTGATAGGTTTTTATCGGTTCTCAATATATTGTTTTATATCTATCAACAGGCATTTGATAATCCTTATCATCCTCTCGGCAGTCTGGTAGATGGTATTGTGGATGTTTTCCGTGCTGCATATGTTGGTGTCGGTGCCCATCCTCGTCTTCTACATCACGCTGTACAGGAAATAAAATCATATGTTAAACGTATCTATGTTGTTGTCAGGTGAGTACTCATTAACCTTCTCTTGTTGGCAGTTGGAATTCGATATAACAGTAGGCTGTGGAGCTTGTTTTATTAGGCCCAATCATATTAGTTCTCTGGAGTTTTCATACATCCGAGAAAATTCAACAGGATTTTCCAGCATTGATTTCGCAGTGGTGCAGAACGGAGAGCTTGACAACGACAGCTGTCTAGTCGTTCGATGAGACGAAAAACCGAATTCCCATGTACACCTTGGCATGCACATAAAAAATCCCTTGGCATTTGGAATTCGATATAAGAGTAGGCTGTAGCGCCGCTGTCCAGTCAAATTTCCCTCATAGCACAATGTATGGGTGTGTTCGTCTTCAGTAGCCCAGTAGAAGCAGAATAGTAGGACGTTAAACCCCATTTCATGTCATTTGTTCAAGTCTCGTATTTGGATCATGGTTATCGACCAAGTCCCCGAGATAAGAATATAACGATTGTGTGATGATTTGTACTGGACAAAGTCTGTGATAGGCCATACTCCTGGCAGTGTTTCGTTTGATTAGACATAATCCCACTCAAGCACTGCCGTAAAGAAAGCAAACTTCTGTTCCAAATTATGAACGAATACCTAACTGCCTAACAATGTAATTCAGGTTTAAATAGAGCTCCACATTGTTTACATAACGTTACGTCATGACTACAAAATCTATATGTACGATTAACCGGTGCATAGCAGAATATTGCAGAGAAACTAATTGCGTAACAAACAAGGCTATCAACGGTTACAATGTAAACAATACTGTATGAAGACGAACAATACTTTCACCATTTTTAATACCTTAAATCACTGTCCAAAGTTTTAGGGAAGACCTCAGATGAAACGAAGGGCTGTCATATTGCTGTACTTGGTATAGATTTGATTGAACAGGAAGAATAGACACACTCCCTCAAAAGCTCAAGTATCATAAATCAGTCCAGCAATGGCAATGGTTAAAAATCTTTTATTTCCAATCGTATCCAATTCAATTTTGTTTCCTTTTGTAGACTTTTATTTCCTGATCTGCCCGTTAAAACAGGTCCAGTTAATATTTATACAGAAACCTCGGATAAAACACAGGGTATACCGTTATCAACTGAAGCTGCTCAGGCCTTCTTACGCAGAAACTCTGATGATGATGAACCAAGGTCAGTAGATTTACGGTATATATAGGTCTGTTTGTTAAACTAGATCGTAGTCTTATTAAGGAAGTGCGTCACAAGATTTTAAAATTGAATGATTAAACAATCGTTGCTACGATGATAAACAATCTAAGCTACATTTTTAAACACTCATAAAGTAATTTGAATGAAAATTTTCAATATATTCATTTCTTATTATTTATTTTTGATCTAGTTGTTCGGATGGTATGAAAAACTGAGGTCCGGTGTACACATTGACGTGCACGTAAAAGATCCTTTACCAGTTAGAATTCGATATAAGAGTAGGCCTTAGTGCACCAGTCCATGCAAAATTTCCCTCATAGCACACTGTATGGCATAAGGTTTGTCTTCATTAACCCAGTCGGAGCAGAAAAGTAGGACGTTAAACTTAGGCTAAGCATGATGTGGTGCTCTATAATAATATAACCCAGTCGGAGCAGAACAGTAGGAAGTTAAACCCCATTACATTTATTTATTTTTGAAAATGAAAATGAAATGAAATGGAGTTTAACGTCCTACTGTTCTGCTCCTAACCTGGGCTAATGAAGACGGGCATACGCCATACAGTGTGCTATGAGGGAAATTTTGCCCGGACAGCGTCACTACGGCCTACTCTTATATCGAATTCCAACTGCCAAGGGATCTTTTACGTGCACGCCAATATGTACATGGGACTTCGGTTTTCCGTCCCATCCGAACGACTAGACAGCTTTCCTTGTCAGCCCCTCCGTTCTGCATCACTGACAAGGGAGAACCACGCCGGAAAATCTGGATGAACTTTCTCGGCCAATGCACAGATCGAACACCCGACCTCCAGGCTAGCGAGCTAGCGTCTTACCCACTAAGCCACGTGATCCCTATTTATTTTTGAACTATGATAGCTAGAACTCTCAGCTGTTACATAATGCATCTTTAACTTGTTTTTTTTTTTGTTTCAGTGAAATTATCTCTGCTGCTGGTCTTCTGTATCCAATATTATTACCGAAGATTTATCCCCCCTTGTCTGACCTGTACGGGTTATATAATGATCGGGATGATAATACGTATTGGGAGAGAGTCACCAAGTTAAATCGTCAAGGTGATATGGCCTTAATGGCTTTCCTCGGTATTGATGAGTAAGTTGACATTATCTATTTATTGTCCTCAGCCTTTCAAAGAAAACAGGGGACTATTAAAATGGGTCTGTCCGTCACACTTTTTGGGACACAATAACTTTCCTTCTAATTGAGCTAGAATCTTCAAACTTGGTGTAGGTGTTTATTAGGTGAATGCCTTGACGAGTGTTCAAAGATGAGCATTTTCTGCTTAGGGTAAGCAGAGATCAGCAATTTGATTGGTTGATGGTTTGGGACACGATAACTTTAGTTCTAATAACGTGAGAGTGATTAAACTTGGTATATAATTTCATAAGTTCGATAATGATCATTTTCTGCTTGGGGTAAGCAGAGCGATAAGCAATTTGCATTGGCTCAGTGGATGTGGCGCCAGCTCAGTAACAAGGAGATGCCAGGTTGGATCCTGGTCGGGGGAACTCCCTGGGATTTTCCATTGTGATGTTCCGTGCAAGGAAAAGTGTATAGTTGGTCGGATGGACAAAAAAATGAGGTCCCGTGTACACATTCGCATCCACATAAGAACCTTTGGCATTTGGAGAGCGACAAAGAATAGGTTTAAACGCCCCTGTCCAGGCAAAATGGATGTCTTGATTTGCCTGGTTGGGGCAGAAAAACCAGACGTTAAATTTCATTTCTTAAAAAATTCATTAGGCTCACAGGGGGGTTGGATGGCTTAGTGGTTAGCAAGTGCACGCTGTATCATTAAGTCTGTCATTGAGTCAACTGGCGTGGTTTCGAATCCCCGGTTGTACGTGACAAGGAGTAGGGTCGCCTGTCCAACCTCGTGGGTTTTCTCCGGGTCCTCCGGTTTCCTCCCACTGCTAAAGACCCCTACGCGCAATCGAATTATGGAAATAAAATTGAACCATATGTTAGTCCCGAAATGACCTAGTTTGTGTCGAGTGGACGTTAAACCCCATTTCTCTCTCTTTCATTAGGCTCACAAGCTATAAGAAAACTACGTATTGGAAAATATAATTTTATTTTCTTGTAGACGATTTTGGTTGATGAAAGTTAATGTAAATATAATTTTATTTTCTTGTAGACGATTTTGGTTGATGAAAGAAGTTTTATTACAAGATAAAAGTCAGGTAAAATTATATTAATAACAATAATATGAACATGTAAATATTGCCTCTCCATTAATAACATATAACAACAAAATATAATTATATAGCGTTTATGATTAACATGTAAAATTCTGTATTTTTTATTAAATGTTTTAAAACTGATGTTTTACTTTATATTTAGTTTAATTGTAAAGTTTGCCCTGAAGCAGCTGGAATTCTCAGTGCTATACAAATTAATATAATAGTTATTTTTTAAACGGGAGCCACATGGTGGCTCAGTAAGTAAAATGCTGGCTTGCTAACCCAGAGCTTTACGTGTTTCATCCCTGGGCGTGATTACAGCTTGTCAGTGGTGCAGGGATGGGGACCTGGTGAGTGACAACGTGTAGTTGTTCGGATAGAACGAAAAACCGAGGTGTTGTGTACACATTGACATTCGGATTTCGATATAAGAGTAGGCCATAGCGCTGTTGTCCAGGCAAAATGTTCTTCATAGCACACTGTAAGGTGTATGGCCTATCTTCATTAGCCCAGTCGGAGCAGAATAGTAGGACGTTAAACCAAATTTAAACCCCATCCTTTTCTCAATTCTTATGAAACGAAATGTCTTCTATAAAAAGCCTTATATGAATTAGCCTAGAGGAACCATCAAGGTCTCTATCGGTCCTTAACTGACCCTGATTATTGTTTTGAGAATATACTTTTTATACGCCCACATTTAAATGTGGTCGTATATTGTCGTCGCCCCCGTCTGTCCGTCCGTCCGTCGGTCCGTCCGTCCGGCGTCCACAATTGCTTGTGGACGCTCTAGAGGCTAAAGTTAATATCCGATTGTTCTTAAATTTATACACAGTGTTTAAGGTCATGAGACGAAGAAACCTATTGATTTTCAGTGATTTCCGATAATTAATGCCAGAGTTATGGCGCTTGATCACTTCAAAAAATCTTGTGGACGCTCTAGAGGCTAAAGTTAATATCCGATTGACTTTAAATCCATACACAGTGTTTAAGTTCTTGAGACGAAGGAGCCTATTGATTTTCAGCGATATCCGATTAATTACTGCCAGAGTTATGGCCCTTGATCACTTCAAAAAATCTTGTGGACGCTCTAGAGGCCAAAATTGATATCCGATTGACTTTAAATTCATACACAGTGTTTAAGATCATGAAACGAAGAAGCCTATTGATTTTTAGCAATTTCCGATAATTACTGCCAGAGTTATGGCCCTTGATCACTTTGAAAAATCTTGTGGATGCTCTAGAGGCCAAAGTTAATATCCGATTGACTTTAAATTTATACACAGTGTTTAAGATCATGAGACGAAGAATCCTATTGATTTTCAGTGATTTCCGATAATTACTGCCACAGTTATGGTCCTTGATCACTTTTAAAAATCTTGTGGACGCTCTAGAGGTCAAAGTTAATATCAGATTGACTTTAAATTTATACACAGTGTTTAAGGTCATGAGACGAAGAAGTCTTTTGATTTTCAGTGATTCCCAATAATTACTGCCAGAGTTATGGCCCTTGATCACTTTGAAAAATCCTGTGGACGCTCTTGAGGCCAAAGTTAATATCCGATTGACTTTAAATTTAAAATCACTTCAAAAAATCTTATGGACGCTCTAGAGGCCAAAATTGATATCAGATTGACTTTAAATTCATACACAGTGTTTAAGATCATGAGACGAAGAAGCCTATTGATTTTTAGCAATTTCCGATAATTACTGCCAGAGTTATGGCTCTTGATCACTTCAAAAAATCCTGTGGACGGCTCTAGAGGCCAAAGTTAATATCCGATTGACTTTAAATTTATACACAGTGTTTAATGTCATGAGACAAAGAAGCCTATTGATTTTCAGCAATTTTCTATAATTACTGCCAGAGTTATGGTCCTTGATTCAAAAAATCTTGTGGACACTCTAGAGGCCAAAGTTAATATCCGATTGACCTTAAATTTATACACAGTGTTTAAGGTCATGAGACGAAGAATCCTATTGATTTTCAATGATTTCCGATAATTACTGCCAAAGTTATGGCCCTTGATCACTTTGCAAAATCTTGTGACGCTCTAAAGGCTAAAGTTATCATCCGATTGACTTCAGATTGATACACAGAGTTTAAGATCTTGAGACGAACAAGTATATTGAATTTCAATGAAATTTTATGACTTGGGACAGCTAAATCCATGATATTAAAAGTTTTGTATACAAAACGTTAGCTTGGGGCAGAACTTTATAAAAACCAAACAAATTCTAATGGTTTTCTGAGTTGTTGCTCTTAATCAGATTTTAGTGTATTATAAATGTTTCATTACCGAAAAAAGTAAAAATATGCGACAACTCTTGTTGACTGCCCGGACAATTTAGCTGCTGTGGGCGTATGTTTCGTTGCCTGGCAACCTATCTTGTTTTTTTATTGTAGAAATTATCGGCAGCAAGAGATCAATGCTATGCGTCTGCTGTGGATACGTTACAACAACTTAGTACAGCATTTAGTCCAATAGAAAAACTCAGAGTTATTGAAAAAACATTCCAGGAAATTACGGAGGTAAATATTTAACATGGATTATATGGAGTAAATTATAAATCTCTCGCTGTTGAAATATCATTCAATCAATCAAATGCCTGGAAACACTGTCCCTGAACAGTCAACCGTATAAAAAAAATCAGTTAAGTTTAGTTATCATGTGATACCAGGACTCTTCTTACCGTTGTGACTAATCATCAGTGAAATTAACCGACTGGAGAACTTAACATGAAATTTTAATTTCAAAAAATCTTAGAAAAATAATAAATATAGTTTTATTTATAATAGTTGGTTTTTATTGCTAATTAGAGTTATTACAAAATACAACAAAAAGTAACTGGCTGACAAAATTTTGAAGTGAACGGCCTATGGGTTCAGACTGGGATGAAATCCCAATTGCATTCATGAATTTCTAGAATCCTGCTATAGGTCTTTTTGGGACTAACATATGGTTCAATTTTATTTCCATAATTCACTAGCTTGTAAGGATCTTTTAGCTGTGGTAGGTAACTGGAGGACCCGGAGAAAACCCACGAGGTTGGGTAGGCGACCACACCACTTGACTTGTGAAGAATGCGCTATATACATATCAGGCATACTTATTATTAACCCGTTGATTATATAACGTCCTGGAGAACTGCCACTCACTGTGTGTAGGGCGTAATATAACGCCTTGGAGGTATTTTCCCCAACCTATTCTTAGAACATAGTACATAGTTCTTTGTCACTTCGTCACTTCGTCAAATTAATTACACAATAGGGGGTAGTTAACGTTTTAAAAACGTCACGCTTAACGGGTTTATACAGTGTATTCATCTCAATCTGATTACACCACAGATCCAATTTCGTTTCGTTTTTTATAGTTCAAAATTTTGTTTTACTTGTCTTTACTACACTAGGATCTGGAGGAGTGGTTATATAACCTGCGTTCTGGATGGCGTGAGGGATTAACCAATGAAACCATCTGTTACGGCGTCTCCTTGGTGTGCGTAAACCACTAGAAACGTCAACGCTGATTGATTAATCAATGTCTGACGTCATAGGGTCAAAAGCCGCTTGTACTACCCCTGACACGACCTCTCAGTACAACTGGTCAGATCTTCGTGTAGTGTAGGCCATTGAAAGTATAAAAAAAACGAACCGAAATGAAATATAGATCTGTATTTAAATCAGATTGTATTCAGATTTATATTACCTTGTATTCATATTGATGTATATTTTAGACTGTTGAGACATCTTTGTATTTGTATATTTTCAACTGTTCGAGCTTTCTTGTTATTAATACAGTGTATTTGGATGTTTTAGACTGTTCAGGCATCATTAAAAGATGATCATGTATGGTGTATGGATGATCTGTTTCCTATATTTCAATTTGTTGTGGTTCGTGCCAAGATTCGTCACCTGGGAGCGGAGGTTCACATGATAGACGATCTCATGGAGACACACCTGGAGTTCGGGGAGCTGGGGATCATGTTCACAACTCTAAAGGTATGATAAACACCAGTCAGTCAAATAAAACAGTTTTAAACATCCTTGAGAAAATAGGGGAAGGTCTATGTCTCATCGGCAAAACAGTGTGAGTGGAAATCCAACAAACATCGATTGTAAATCTAGATTACAATGAAAATATATTTCATACCAAAAACATGAAACCTTTTTACATACTTCATTAGTGTTTTGCGAGAGTCTATCAGGATTATTGCCCTTATTGTTGAAATTGTTTCACAGTCTAACACATGAGGTCAACTGGCAGACTATCACCATTGAAGAGCTGAACACTGCCAAGATTAGTTGCATTATTTCTGTTACATCTCTTTTGAAAAATCTTTTTTTTTTTTATTTCAAGTATAACCTGTACCATTACAGGCACGAGACTGTACAACACAGTCTGATAATGTACATTTGTTTATGATTTCTATTTATTTGTGTCTTGTCCGTAGATTTGTTTTTTTGTAATTATGTGTGTTGCAGTCGGACTGCACTTACTGCTAATAGAGAGAAATAAATAAAAAGAGGATTTTCTGTACCAACTAGGCTGATGATGAAATGGGGTTTAACGTCCTACTGTTCTGCTCCGAACTGGGCTAATGAAGACGGGCATACGCCATACAGTGTGCCATGAGGGAAATTTTGCCCGGACAGCGGCACTACTGCCTACTCTTACTGTCAACTGTCAAGGGATCTTTGACGTGCACGCCAATGTGTACACGGGACCTCGGTTTTTCGTCCCATCCGAATGACTAGACAGCTGTCCTTGTCAGGCCCCCCGTCCTGCATCACAGACAAGGGGGAACCAGGCCCTCCATCTGCATCACAGACAAGGGGGAACCAAGCCGGAAAATCCGGATGAACTTTCTCGGCCAATGCAGGGATCGAACACCCGACCTCCAGGCTAGCGAGCCAGCATCTTACCCACTTATCCACGTGATCCCCAACATGTTACATACCATAGTGTCTTCTTTTAGGGAAATTGGTCAAATAAACTGTCATGATTTCTTGTATGCTCTTTCATCCCATCTGAACAACTAAACACTTTCCTTGACAAGCCCTACGTTGTGCACCACTTACATGGCAACAAAATCTTGAGGTCTTTTACGTCCAATACTAGGACTGAATCCAAAACCTCCTGATAAGTGGATCAACGCTCTATTCGATGTTTATTGTTTATTGTTTACATGTTTACTGTAAGTAATGATGCCCGAACCATGCTGAAAAATCCTGAGGAACGCATAATTACCTAATCTATCCTGCCTATTATCAATGATAAATGTGATGAGGAGTAATTATACAGTCATACAGTCAATATATTTTTGAAATTTGAATATTATTGATATCTGATTGGGCATATTCCTGGTCGGACATTTGAAAAGTCGCACTGGACATGTCCGGATTATACAGGCCTAGTAACATCCCTGCTGGGGAACCATTTATCTCCTGGCTGGTTGACCAATAAACAACAGACCTTTGATTTGGTGAGTTCATGTATGGAAAAATATCAAAATGTCATTTGATTTTGTTGAATGTTTTACGTTTTGGTTGGATATCTCAAACTGTTTTTCACATTTCTTTAACCTTTTTTTTTTCAGGCGTGTTATTTTCAGATTCAAAATGAAAAAATACAACATCACTGAAAACTGTCAATGTGTAAAAACAACACAAGATGGATCCAGACAACTCAGTCTATTTATAACCCACAGTTGTAATATATACGCTTAAAGAAATGATACTTCTGCTTATTCTACGATAAAATGATTATTTAACATTTAATTACGCGAAAAGAGAGAAACATAGATCAAGTAAAGTGTACTATTTACATAAAAGGGGTAGCATTGATGATGGAATTTCCATTTCATCATAAAGGGGTAGCAGTGATGATGGAATTTTCACTTTATCATAATAGGTGGCATTGATAGATGGAATTTCCACTTATCATAATAGATGGCATTGATAGGTGGAATTTCCACTTTTTTCATAATGGGTGGCATTGATAGATGGAATTTCAACTTCATCATTATAGGTGGCATAGATAGATGGAATTTCCACTTCATCATAATAGGTGGCATTGATAGATGAAATTTCCACTTCATCATAATGCGTAGCATTGATAGATGGAATTTCTACTTTATCATAATAGGTGGCATCAATAGATTTAATTTCCACTTCATCATAATGGGTGGCATTGATAGATGGAATTTCCACTTCATCATATCTTTGTAAACATTGAATGTAATGGGGCCATTTTTGGACAGATATTCCTATAAAAGATTCACGATTTCCTTTATAGATTCTACTTTTATAATATTGTAGTTTGCAAGAGTTTCTTATATCGCTAAAATTATGCCCAGATAATTTGTAGAAAGCAAAAGAACTAAATATCACCTTATTTAATTGTGGAACTCTGCCCCCAGACCTTGCCATAGATGAATTTGTGGAAAGTATCCCACGGAATAATATTGTCAGTGATTGTTTTCCATGACTTTAAAAAGATTTCAGGTTTATTGTGCTGTATACATAAACTATGATAAACAACAACAGATCATTGCAGATGTGTCTTGTATGAAAAAATAGAAAGCCAGCAATGAAAAAAACAGGAGAATTCAGGAGATGTTTTTATTCATCATTAATACTATATTCACAAGTTTTTAGCACTTTATAAAATTGTAAAAAGATGTCACATTACTTGAATCCATAGCTTTACCAATTCTATTATGCTTTTTATACGCCCACATTGAAATGTGGTCGTATATTGTCGTCGCCCCCGTCCGTCCGTCCGTCCTTCCGTCCGTCGGTCCGGCGTCCACAACTGCTTGTGGACGCTCTAGAGGCTAAAATTAATATCCGATTGACTTTAAATTTATATACAGTGTTTAAGGCCATGAGACGAAGAAGCCTATTGATTTTCAGCGATTTCTGATAATTACTGCCAGAGTTATGGCCCTTGATCACTTCAAAAAACCTTGTGGATGCTCTAAAGGCTAAAGTTAATATCTCATTGACTTTAAATTTATACACAGTGTTTGAGGTCACGAGGCGAAGAATCCTATTGATTTTCAAAAATTTCTGATAATTACTGCCAAAGTTATGGTCCTTGATCACTTTGAAAAATCTTGTGAACGCTCTAGAGGCCAAAGTTAATATCCGATTGACTTCAGATTGATACACAGAGTTTAAGATCTTGAGGCGAACAAGAATATTGATTTTCAATGAATTTTTATGACTTGGAACAGCTAAATCCATGATACAGTATTAAAAGTTTTGTATACAAAACGTTAGCATGGGGCAGAACTTTATAAAAACCAAACAAAGTCTAATGGTTTTCTGAGTTGTTGCTCTTAATCAGATTTTAGTTTATTATGAATGTTTCATTACCGCAAAAAGTAAAAATATGCGACAACTCTTGTTGACTGCCCAGACGATTTAGCTGCTGTGGGCGTATGTTTCGTTGCCTGGCAACCTATCTTTGTAAATTGGATATGCCACCAGAAGCTATATTTATTGTAGTATTGCATAACGCTTGTTTCTTTTTTGATGGATACAGCAAACGGAAATTCTTTTCCCTGGGATTCTAATAATTTACACATGTAACGTTTTCTTGTTTGTGGGTGAATTGTCAAAATCGCAGAGATGTTTGCTCGCCATGATGAAAAATGGAACAATCCTTGTACACTTCACTATCATTGCCTAGAATTAGATATATTAGTGCTAGAAGTTATAATATTATTTATCTCTCTTTTAATGATTTGATTACCTCACATTCTTTAATGTAAAAAAGGCCCAGAGTGGTTGTTTCTAGGCCCTGTGTGGTGGTTTCTAGGCCCTGGGTGATTGTTTCTAGGCCCTGGGTGGTTGTTTCTAGGCCCTGAGTGATTGTTTCTAGGCCCTGGGTGGTTGTTTCTGGGCCCTGTGTCGTGGTTTCTAGGCCCTGAGTGATTGTTTCTAGGCCCTGAGTGATGGTTTCTAGATGCTGAGTGATTGTTTTTAGGCCCGAGTGGTGGTTTCTAGGAACCACTCCCGAGGCCCTGAGTGGTGGTTTCTAGGCCCTGAGTCGTTGTTTCTAGGCCATGAGTTTTTGTTTATTCTAGGTCCTGTATCAAGGCCTTGTTCTGTATATGTTTGTATCTATAAGTGATGTTTGATTACCCTGTCATATATTGTCTATTTTATCATGTAAAAATATCATTCATTATCGTTATACTCCAAATGTCATTCATTATTATATATTCAACATTTATTTTTATTCTCCACAAATAGCAGTCAATACGTGGTTTGTCAAATATCTCAACATTGACTGATTTATCAAGTTTTTAATTAAACAAGGATCTCTATTTCTATTTCCAATTTAAAATATTTTGATTTTAAAAACTTCAACTTACAATTTTAAAACCTATCAGACATTTTCTTTGTTGTTATTCTGTATAAAATATTGTAAATATTATGTTTATTTATTCCTGTCAGCAATATATTTCTAATTTGTAAATCCATTATTAGTTGTTTGGTGTAGGGATAAACTTTTAACTTACAGCAAATCATATTCATATGATGTCTCTTTCAGCTTGTGTAGGCATATTCTTTAAACAGTTGTGGTAACGAGTTTTTGTCAACTCATGAACCATTGCTATGTCCAACATCTATTACATATATGGCCTGTTGTTTTAGTTGGCTCACCAGCTTGGCTTGTCAGCTATAAGCTAAATTATACTAAACATCTTAATTCAAACGGGCAACTTATAATAAGCTTTATGGTCATACCCCCAGCAGTGTTTCGTTTGATTAGAACTAATCCCCCTAAACACTGCTTTAATGGAAACAAATTTCTGTTCCAAATTATGACTGGTTAATAGTACGATTAACAACCAATAGCTTACTGTGTAACAATTTGATTACGCTTTTAACATAGCTCCACATTGGACCAGCTCCACATTGGACCAAATATGTTTACATCACGGTACATCATGACTCAAGATTTTATTATGCCCAATTAACCAAACCATAGCAGAATATTGCAGAAAAACTAATTGCGTGACAAACGAGGCTATCAACATTGATACAATGTAAACAATACTGTTTGGAGACGAACAACACTTTCACCGTTTTTAATACCTTAAATCATTACGCAAAGTTTTAGGGAAGACCCCAGATTAAACGAAGGGCTGTCATGTTGCTGTACTTGGGATAGATTTGATTGAACGGGAAGAATAGACAAAATCCCTCAAAAGCTCAAGTATCAGAAGCCAATCCAGCAATGGCCAGAGAGGGATTTCTTGGGCCATTGCTTCAGGAATATGCTTTATGGTAATCATTATAAGGTTATGAATCCCCATTTAATTTCATTTTAATTTACCCTGTAGCAATGGTTAATGAGATGATTATGTCCACAACCGTTACTTCAGCACATTTAAGCACTTATTTTCCACTTATATATCCTTGGGTAGTTATATTGTCCTTATTTATTGCCCATTTCCTTGTAATATTTTTTGTATTTTCATCATTTTTATATTACGTCTAATTACTGTAAGTATTTTATAAGACATATCCTTGAGTATTGCCCATATCCTTGAGTAGTGCCCGTATCCTTGAATTGTTGCTCATATCCTTGAGTAATGCCCGTATCATTGATTATTGCCCATATCCTTGATTATTGCCCATATCCTTGAATTATTGCCCATATCACCGAGTATTGCCCGTATCATTGATTATTACTGTTAATTTTGTATTTTAATCAGTATGGGATAAGGTTTGCTTTTAGTTTATGTGTCGTCATGGTTAACATGAAATAAAAGATATAATAATAGACCTCATTGTTTTTTAATTTTGTACAAATTACATGTATTACATAAATTTGTTTTTCTTTCTTCGAGTTTCCTTGAGTTGACTTAATTTTTCAACCTCGCTTGTAATAATGTATCTTGTCAGCAGGGGCGGATCTAGGGGGGGGGGGGGGGTTGGAGGGCCCCCCCATCCCAACTCATCTAGATAAAAAACAATTGTAAAACAAAACTTTTGATGAGAATAGTGTAAAGGCCGTGTGCTTTATCCTTTATCATCAGATGGTGGAGTGGGATTGGCATTCAAAACGCCAGATAATGATATAGTGTTACACAATTGAGGAAATATCAATTTACACCTTACTTACATTAGCAATTTTATCAGATTAACAGAAGATGAGTATCATCTGGCACTGACTTGACACGGTGAACAGCTGTGCGAATGTCGTTAACTGAAGTCATTAATCATCACAGCTGACCCGAGTTACGCAAGGTCTTGGAATGATAAAGCAACCTGTACAGGAAGCTTCATCTGTTTATTATATAATGACCAGCTGTAATCTCCGGCCATAATTGAATCTGAAATATAATACCTGGCCATAGCGGATTGGTCAATGACTATCTGGCCGATCGGGCATCCACCCACCCACCCCAGACTGATACTGACCAATCAGGTCACGGTGCATGGGTGTGGTTTCCAAATTCAAGGCTAGACCTCGATCCGGCCCAGTAATATATAAATTCAAACTAAATGTTTTATCAACAATCCGGCCCAGAGAGCCGAGCTGGGAACAAGACTGCTACTAGATGAAACACCTGTAACTTAAGTATTGTAGTACGAGTATTGTAAATATGTTTATAGCAGAATAAAAAGTATTGTATGAACCTGAAACTAGTCTTGTCATCCGAACCTGATTAAAGAACCAATACTGTCACAATAGACATATGCGGTATCACAATTAATGCTTTGTACCAATGAAATTGAATCACAATGTGATCCTATTAATTCATTGTAAAAATTGACATCAAACGTTGTGTTGGATTTCTCTCTTTAAAAAGTTCAGTGTGTTTGTATGCCTACGTAATTTAGAGACGATGATGCCATCACGCATTGTAAAATGTCAAATTTCTTTAACAGGAATCTGGCAAACCCCCTCTTGCAAAAATTCCTGGATCCGCCCCTGGTCAGCTGGGCTATTCAGAAGTGTCGCTAGTCATTCGGATGATACCAAAACCTGATTGTCACCCTGACGGAGTTCGATAAGAGCAAATTACTTCAACCGATAGTGGTCTAACGCATGCGCTTTAGGTCATAAGGCCCGCTATTGATTCCACACATGTTCGTGGCAAGGAGTATGGTCGCCTGCATAACCTTGGGGTTTTCTCCTGGTCTTTCGGGTTCCTCCCACTGCTAAAGACGTCTGCGCCTTGTGTTAAAGAGAGAGAGGTGGGGTTTAAAGTCCACTCGACAGAAACTAGGTCATTTCGGGACTAACATATGGTTTAATTTTATTTCAATAATTCGCTTGCGCATAGGGGTCTTTAGCAGTGGGAGGACCCGGAGAAAACCCACGAGGCTGGACAGGCGACCCTACTCTTTGTCACGTACAACCGGGGATTCGAAACCACGCCAGTCGACTCAATGACAGACTTTATGATACAGCGCACGCACGCTGACCATTCAGCCATCCAACCCCCTTTATGTGTTGGATGTTTACATGTCGTCTGTATGCTTGTGCATGACAAGGAGTACGGTCGCCTGCCCAATGTCGTGGGTTTTTTCCGGGTCCTCCGCTTTCATTCCACTTCTAAAGACCCCTACGTGCAAGTGAATTAGTGAAATAAAATTGAACCATGTTAGTCCCGAAATGACCTAGTTTGTATTGAGTGGACATTAAGAGCCTTCACTTTATTTCCATTTCCAAAACTGCCAGACGACACTTGGTTTTTTTTCGTACATTTCGTACAGTCGAGTTTAATTCGACTTTAGCGTACAACAGATGTCATCAAAAATACTGCTTAAGAAGACCTCCGACTCTTCCTTCCTACCTTAGGATGAGTTAATTCGACTTCCGCCTACAATATTAATTTTTTTCCTTAAAAGTTGGGGCCAAAGGTGAAATTGCCAAAACTGTCGATTTAAGTCAACTTCAGCCTACAAATATCACCCTTCCTGCCTTTGTAAACTTACCTCAGATGACATCAAAAACTCTGCTTAAAGGGCCAATCCCGATAATATTTTAGAGAATAAAACTGCTTAATTTTGTGTTAAAATCCCATAAAATCCTCTACCTTAGAGCCGAGCAACTAACTCAACATATGTGATACGTTTTCATTCTACTTAAACCTGTCCGTCTTCATCTGGAAATGGAGACCGGTGTCTGGATAAAAACAGACTTAATTTATAAAAACAATGTGTAGGTGAAATTTAACTTTCGTTATCAAGTACAGCACATATGAGTCATTCATTGTATAGACCTCTAAAGGAACGGAAATCGATTATCATGTCACCTAACTAAAGAATTGACCCGAAATCTTAAAAGTGTTACGTATCCGGATAAGCTAGTTTTGACGTTCACGTCCACATGACTCAATATTTTGAGCTGAAATTTTAAGACATGGTAATTACATCATTCCTCTATAATTTGGCCCTTAAATTTCATACGTACTCCGACTTTTATTTTTGAGGCTCTGTTCAAATCGGGATGGTCCCTTTAAGTAGATCCCCGACCAATTCTTCACTCCTTAAGAGCACCCCCTTTACCCCCATCAGAGATGAGTTAATTCAATTTCCGTGTTCAACATTAAACGTTTCACTATTAGTCCACGGGTTAGTACGGGTTTTGTATAGCGCGGCTCTCGGAGAAGGGAGCCGAGTTAGTTGATGACCCTATAAAAGCTCCTGACGTCCATTCTGTTTCACAAAAATACAGTCTGTTGGATTCGTCGTCAAAACTTATGATTTTCCAAGATCTTCCAGAGACAAGCCTGGAAATAAGGCACCTGTCAGATACAGGCTTTGTCAGGCACTAAACTTCTGGTGCCTGTCATTTTGTCCGGCACTGATTTGTCTTTTTTATTGATATTATCAATACATGTCTGGTACTTGGTTGAAAATGTCAGGTAGGCTACTATTTCATTGGTGTCTGACATTTTATCAGGTACATGTAAAACCGTTATTTCCAGGCCTGACTAGGGACTCCAATGAATTGCTCTCGTACTGTGCTACACTCAAGGGAAGAAGCCTTGATTTGATAGTTCTTGAAACCCGTATTCGACAAATTTCTACACCACTGGATACATGACGATTACATCACTACAAGTTGATCCCATTAGTCCTTTGATCAAGCAATGCCTGGAATTCACATATGTTACATGGGGGTAAAAACTATTATGGACAGATCCATGGTTTACCGATGACACAGTGAAATTTCATTACGGCTTAATGTGGAGTTCAATGTATTTGTGCTGTCAAGTGACGATTTGGTTATTAAATGGGCAGTGAAGTTTTTAGGGGGGGGGCACAGTCTACAGTAGGTATTTTAGAGCTATGCTCGGCAAATTTATTATCGGTTGGTGAAAAAAATGTTTTGTCGTCATGAATAAGGGGAGGTAATTCCCTACATGTCTGTCGTGTGGATGCAGACCATCATTAATTTCCCCATTGACTTCAATGTTAATTTTGGCCTCTTTGCCCACCTCCAACTTTTCCCAAAATGTTCGTTGGGCTGAATGCTTTTCACTATAGACAGAGTAACAATGGCCATGTCTTTGAACTAAAATTTGTATGAGGTTGACCACCAAAATGTTAAGATACATAAACTTGAAGAAGCATACGAAAAATATGTAACTAGTTGCCGTACATATCACCGTAGCCAACCTGATAACCCTGTTATCCTTCCGCCTCAAAATCATGAATATTTACCAATACCTGGCAGAAAATGTTAATTTATGCCCACTGCGTCCATTCTAGACCAAAAAATCAACAAAAATGGGCATGTAAACGGGGAGGAAAGAGACAGAGAGAGAATTGCTATAAATAGACGAACTACGGGTACCGAGATGGTGAAATTTAATGGTGGTCTGCCTCCGTGTCTTTTTCAGACATGAATTAACAAGTTGCCACCAGTTTTTGTTACCAAAGTTTTCCTTGTCGTTAATTTTGTCGTCAAGTTTTGTAAAATATTCGCGTTTGCATTTTCGTATAAAATCAATATAGTTATTTCTAATGGTTCTGTAATCCTTTACTGCTTTTTTGTGAAGTCTCTTTTTCTTTTTACCCATTTTCCTTATATTTTTATTCATTCATGGCTGGCCCCTTGGTCTAATATAGTTACTAATTTGTGTGGAATGTGTCTTTTGGCATGACTTTTCAATTCATTTGTGAAATTATTACAAGATATATTTATACGATTAGTGTCGATAGAATTGTCTCAGTCGGTGGATAACACATCCTGTCTCAGTCCTTCCCTCATAGTTGATATTTTTGTATTCTCGCATAGTTCTTTTATAACATCTTGTTTTAGGATTTTGGAAACATTAATCAACAGTACACAGGGCAGTGGTCGCTACAGAAGTTGTCTAGACGTCGTGAAACCTTAAAAATTGGTTATAATCAAGTACATTAAAGGTTTAATTCCTTTACTGTCGTATCTTGTAGGCTTGTTTATAAGTTGATTTAATTATAGGCTTGACATTTGAACAATAAAAATTGTCTAAATAATAATAAATAATAATATCAGGTTTAAAGCCACAAGCAAAACCTGCAATAGTGAATGAATATAACTGGTGTGTTCTGTGTGATGGGCTTTTAAAACCATCAACTAGCAAACTGATTGTTTTCATTTCTCAATACACTTTGTTGATACATATTAAAAATACATTATGCAAGAGCTAAATCTGTCTATTGCAGGTCTTTCTTTACGCCTGCAATGTTATCTAAATTATTAATTAGGCATTAATTAACTTATCCAGTCCATAATCAACTCTCGAACCGACTTTAGTAATGATGATCGAGGCTAGGCCGAAAATTCAATCGCTAAAATCTCGGTTCAGAGTGGATCAATTTGACTGAAATTTTCAACAAATTCTCTTTACATTATCTAGTTTTTAACTATTATAGTGAGAACTGCCATCTCTTTATCTAATCTTCCATAATGTATCTTTAAAAAAGGAAGCTTACACATAATGTTCCCTGGTTGCACGGTTTGGTGCATTATTTAGATTTAATCTAATATTCGTAGTAGGCACGCTAGATATATTATTTTACACAGTTTAACGGTCTGATGTATTATTTATTTTAATATAATATTATCCGTATAGATCAGCAGTTTTCTACACGAGTTTATTTTTTCAATCTAACACCCTGTATTACATGCAATAATATCTGGCAAAATATCCCCCAAAATATCTATAAATAGATTATAAATACGTCACACATAGTTGATACATGTACACAATAGATGATGAAACCTGTGCTGCAGCACGTATTTAACTTACTTCCCAGTCGAGTCAGATGTTGAATGTCTTGAAGTAGGTGATATCTTAACCCAGTTCATCCGTACAAATATCCTGAAGATTAGATTTGGATACTCTGAATTTGGTACGTTGGTGTTTTTTTTTTTTTTGTGGGGGGGGGGGGGGTCTGAAAACAAACTCATGATGTTGGTATTCTCTGAAATCAACTTAATTTGTTAAAATTCTCTAGGTATAATAATATACTGTTTCAAGACCGCACCACAGATCACAGTTGCCTAGCAATACAGATCACTGTTGCCTAGCAATACAGATCACTGTTTCCTAGCAATACAGATCACTGTTGCCTGGAGATACAGACACATTAGATAAAGTGAGTGGATTTTATGCCGTTCTGATCACTTATTTGCGAGAATTTTAAGTACTGATGACACGTTATAAACACAGTGGATCAGTTAAATTATGAAGATTGGGGGCCAACCCTAAAAAGAATTGCTAGACAAGGGGTTTTGATGGTTTGTTGTGGCATAGGCGTACGAGCGGGGGGGGGGGGCTGGCTGACTTTTCGGACAGACGGGTAAAGTGAAAACAAAAATTATATTGGCAAAATAAATTGACCGAAATCTGATGAAGACACTAATTTTACTTTTCTTTTAATTGAATACCACGACTTTGTACTGAATTTGTGACACTCTGGGGACACGTACTCTAGCTGTGTCCGGACGAATAAATCTGCTGTGTCACACTGTCGTGTGTCTAAGTAGGACTAGCCGTTGTGATAAATAAGACTTCAGACTATTTTCTGTTCTCTGGAAATATCTTTCTTAGACTTGACTCACGGTTCCTGCTACCAGTTATTTCTGGAAGAGGGCTACTGTTGTGTCATGATTCGTTAAAAATGATATCCTATTACGTTAACGACATTAGGTCAGAGGTCTCCGCACCTTTGGTACAGTGCAAATTAGGGTTTATATAACGGCGTGCTGTAATGCAGCTCTTGCCCAAACATAGTCAAGGATCCTCCCTAATAGTTGAAGCCCCTAACATTTTTATATAAATTGGACCAGCGCGTTTTCCCGGGAGACGGTTGGGTGAAATAGCCAGGGTAGACATCATAGGTTTTAATCGTGGTTAACGTTTAAATACCTAAAGAACAATAGCTGTGTCGATGGTTATAGTTCTTGAGAGCAAATATTTATCGTTATTCGGGAATCACGTGGCTAAGTGGGTAAGACACTGACTCGCTAGCCTGGAGGTCGGGTGTTCCATCCCTGCATTGGTCGAGAAAGTTCATCCCGATTTTCCGGCGTGGTTTCCCCTTGTCAGTGATGCAGGACGGAGGGCCTGACAAGGACAGCTGTCTAGTCGTTCGGATGGGACGGAAAACCGAGGTCCCGTGTACACACGTAAAAGATCCCGTGGCAGTTGGAATTCGATATAAGAGTAGGCAGTAGCGCCGCGGCCCGGGCAAAATTTTCCTCATAGCACACTGTATGGCGTATGCCCGTCTTCATTTGCCCAGGTTAGGAGCAGAACTGTAGGACGTTAAACCCCATTTCAATTCATTTCATTTCCTCCTTCGACCGAGAAAAAATCAAAATATCGTCTATATAAGCGACGACAAAGTGCTCGAGACCTTGTAAACAAATGGTCATTAAGTTTGAAAAGATACTCGGACAATTATTAACACCGAATGGCATAATATTGAACTAAAAAAAAAACCTTTGTGACACACAAACGCTGTTTTTTCTTTATCTTTCTCATCGACCAAAATTTGACAATATCCAGATTTCACATCTAACGTCGTAAAATATGCTGATTTATTCAAATCGCGTATATGGTCGTCGATCAGGGGGAGGGGGAAGGCGTTGGCCTTTGTTTTGTTCCGTCTTTCTTATCAACTATTACAATGGAAGACTGGACGCTGAACGACTGACAATGCCAGCGGTGAGCATATCATCAACAGCTTTTTCAACGACCGGTCGTTTATTCATAGGAGTACGGTAAGGTCGATATTTTATGGGTGGATGTTCACCGGTATCAATGGTCATTTTAATCGTATCTGTATGACCTAGCTCTATATCGTATGCCGCTAATAGATCCTGACCTTTCTTTAAAACTGATAGCAAGTTACTCCGTTCGTCGTCTAGGACTTGAACAGTAGCGAATTTATCATCTAGTACTCTCTCAGTTGGCATAGGTGTATGTCTCAATGTATCAGAAACAGAATTAACGTTGGCCATATACAAAGGTAGTACGCGCCCAATTAAACAACCTCGTTTTAGACGGAAAATCTTATTTGTGTTATTAACAATGAGTATAGGTTTTCTTTTGCCGTTGTGTCTAGCTTTACTCAAAATAAATAAAGAATTAGCAATCATCAATCCAGGTTCGGTAGTCGCGTAACCTGTTGAAAAACTTTCGATCTCAAACAAATCTCACTTAGATGTTATATAGCTATGAGACTTTAACTTTGCATTACATATATTTTTATACGTCCACATGAAATGTCGTCGCCCCTGTCCGTCCGGACGTCTTTCCGTCCGGACGTCTTTCCGTCCGTCCGTCCACAATTTGTTTGTGGACTCTCTACAGGTCACAATTCTTGTCCGATTTTGACGAAACTTGAAATATAGGTTTATCCCCAAACGATCTCGGCTGCTTTCGATATTGGCATATATCGGATAGAAACTTCATGGATTATGGCCCCTGTTTGTACGAGAAATCACGTTTTTAGCTTGTGGACCCTATAGAGGTCACAATTGTTATCCGATTTTGTTGAAACTTGAAATGTAAGTTTATAACCCAAAGATCTCAGTTCCTTTTGATATTCGCGCATATCGGACCGTAACTTCCTGAATTATGGCCCCTGATTGTACGAAAAATCGCGTTTTTAGCTTGTGGACCCTATAGAGGTCATAATTTTTATCTGATTAAAAAACCGTATTATAATATCACCATTACACCCTAAGGAAGGCTGAGTTCGAATTTCGTGAAAATTGGACCAAAATTGCCGGACAAAATGGCCGCCGTTTGTATGCGAATAGTGTAAAAATATGGTTAATCAAGGTTGTGGACCCTGTATGGGTCGCAATTTTAATTCGATTTTGATGAAACTTGAAATGCATGTTTATAATCTAAAGATCTTGGTTCCTTTCGATATTATCGCATATCGGATCGTAACTTCCTGAATTATGGTCCCTGATTATACGAAAAATCGCGTTTTTAGCTTGTGGACCCTATAGAGGTCATAATCTTTATCCGATTTAAAAAAACGTATTATTATATCACCGTTACATCCTAAGGAAGGTTGAGTGCGAATTTGGTGAAAATCAAACCAAAACTGTCGGACAAAATGGCCGCCGCTTGTACGCGAAAGGTGTAAAAATAGAGTATATCAAGGTTGTGGACCCTGTAGAGGTTACAATTTTAATCCGATTTTGATGAAACTTGACATGCAAGTTTATAACCCAAAGATCTTGGTTCCTTTCGATATTTGCGCATATCGAATTGTAACTTCATGAATTATGGCCCTTGATTGTAGGAAAAATCACTTTCTTTTTAGCTTGTTCTCTATCCATCTCTCAAAAATGTGGGCGTATCCTGCCTGGCAGCCGCTGGTGTTTGAGGTTTTAATACCACTCCATCTGCCATTCGCAGTATTAAAGAAATGTGGATGTCTTCTTCAAGGGAAACAAATGTTTTTTCCTACTCCAAGACAACTTAAATCGTAATAGAGCCTAACACCATTCTCAATTAACCAATCTCTACCTAATATTAGATACCTATTCATATTGGTAACAACGTGAAAAGTGTGATTTAACTTTAGCCCCTTCATTTCGAAGTCTAACTAAACGGTATATTTAATTGATCGCCGTTTACAGATTGTAATAATATTTTATTTTTATTTATTTTTGGCTTATTATTTAACGAATTATGAATTCGAGCATGGACTAAGGAGACTTAGGCTCCACTATCAACTAGGACTCGATGTTTGTGGCTGCCTATTTTTATTAAACAAGAACTAGTGCTACCTACCAAATTTATGTGAAACAATGGTGCATAAGCTGAACTCTTTTTGTCGGCTCCACGAAAAGAGTTTAATGGTTTCCGTGGTTCCCTAACGGACGTGTTTGAAAAAGTCTCTTTCTTTCATCTAAGGGTGGGTTTCTTTTCATATATTGGAGGTACCTCCTACCATCTCTCTTGTAGTGTCCCGTGATCCCACAGAACCAACAGTCCCTAAGAATTTTGGTTTTTATGCTGTCGTTAACCATACCGTCAATGAAGAAGTTAATTAGCTGCCTATCTATTTCCGGCTCCGCATTGTAATTAGTGAAAGCCTCATTCGCCAACTCCAGCAATCGTTCTGCATAGACCTGTACATTTTCCTCGGGTCTTTGCTTAATTCTCCTTAGCAACGACAGAGCTTGTTGTGGATCGGTTATTTCGGCGAATGTATTTGTCAGCTCTGTTTTTAGCTGATCCCATGTCGCGTCTGGGGTTGCAGTCAGGTATCTCTGAATGAAATTACTTACCACTCCTACTCGCCTGAAAAGCGACAAGCTTAACCCTGTTTTGCGCTATTGTTGCCAAAAGACTATATTTTTCTATATATTTTATCCAATCTCGAAAACGTTCTTGGATCGCCATTATAAGGTTCAATAATATTTGCAACAGAATTTGTTGACATCGCTGAAGACAAATCCACCAATTGAGCTATTAAATTTTGATAAAATGCTTCAGCCATTGTTTATTCGAGATAAGTAGACAGAGAAAGTAACTTACTTGACTGTAAGATCCTTGGTCGTGACTGCACCAAAAAAGACAATGTGACACTCTGCGGACACGTACTCTGTGTCCGGACGGCCATATCTTCTGTGTTATATATTTAAAGTAGCTAAGTCTCTAACTCAATATCATCAAAAATTTTCGACATTGAAAACACGAATTATTTGTCAATTCAAATCAGCATTGGTCTTCGGATCTTACAGGGAAAAGATGGGCTTCTGATATCCAATATTCAAGACAAAATAAACATTTTACCATTGGTACACGAATCGTGTACCATAATGCGTTTCAGCGCCATTTCGAACAAGGGACCCAAAGAACGCGGCTAGACATATTCCACAAGTCATGTCAAATGGTGACGCTATATTCTTATCTGGAGAGCATGCGCAATAAATATCATCGGTGTAGACTGGAATAACCAGACGCTAAATATTGCCATTCACATGAGATGATGTGTATTTCGCCGAACATAAATGATTAGAAATAACAGTAAAAACAGAAACGATTGAATGTAAATCAGTTTATATACATACACATTACATTATTATATGCGTTGCGACCTATTTGTGTCAATTTCTAGGTCCCAAATATTAGCGATTTAGCTCCTTTAAGTATATAAGGTATCATTATTTTAAAAAAACACAATTTATCACATTCCACCGAGTATAATGTGACCTTTTATTTAAAATTGACCTTTGATAAATTTATATATTTTCGCTTCAGCACCCCAACCAAAACCAAGCATGAATATGGACGTGGTTTGTGTTGTATTCGTCCTGGTTGTTCAAATGTTTAAGAATGGAGAGACCTCAAGTTCGAGATGTAAATATAGTGTAGATGAGCACCATACTGGAATCTCTGTGGACTGTTCTCATCACAATCTGACCTCTGTACCAGTCGATCTGCCTGCTAACACAACAACTTTAAATTTAAATCACAACAAATTTGAACATTTATTAAACCACCAATTCCTATATTTACACCAGTTAAAAAGTCTTAGTTTAAATTCCAACCCGTTGTATGATATTCAAGAAGGCGCTTTTAATAATCTGACGTACTTGGTAGACCTTCAAATCATGGGGCATCGACTCAATTATTCTCTCCCCTCTCTACCCAGAGAAGTTTTTATTCCGTTGATGAATCTGAAGACCCTGACTCTTCGAACCAATTACTACGGCTCAAGGTCGCACTTAATTTTACCCGATGAACCCATCAGTTATTTAACAAATTTGATAACTTTAAATATTGACACAGGAGACACAGTTGAATTTGGAACAGGATTTTCACAACTAAAAGCTCTATCAGAATTAATATTATCAAATTATGTCTTAGACAACCAAATTGTGTCTTGTCCACTAAAGCAGATTTATGATAGCACATTTTCGGTGTTTCAAAATATCTCTATTGCTACCCTTGATTTAACAGGCTGTTTTCTTAATGAAATGGACAGGAATGTTTTTGCGCCGTTTAAACATCTGAAGAATCTTATCATAAAAGCTGACGTAAATACCAAGCTGGCTTTACCCGATGCTATCTCATCTTTACACGTATTTAGAAACAAAAGCCTGGAATCGGTAACAATAAACGGTGCTGCATCCAGACATTTGTTTACGACTACGGCGGGCTATTTTCTCACTCTTGACATATTGAAAGACATCTGCATTTCCTTCCTGGACTTACAACTCAATCAGATAAACATGGTGGAAACTTCTGATTTTTTTAAAAGCCCCCTTCCTAGATTAACACGGTGTTTAAAACATATTGATTTGTCCAACAATAAAATTGCTGCACGAATAAGTCCTGTGGAAATTTATTTAAGTTTTTTCCTTTTTCAGAATCTTGAGTATCTGGACATATCGGCCCAATCCATCGCTAATCCGTTAGACGACAAATCTAACTTTGAAGATTTGGAACACAATGACAGACATCATACGTACCCATTTGTTTTGCCGAGTAAGCTAAAGTATTTTTACTTTGGCGGTATTAATAGGATTGGCTTCGTTACTAATCTTATAATCACAGGAGGAACAAATATTGTTGCCCTGAACATGTCGTACAATTTTGCTGTTTTTTCGGACACAAACATAACGGGTATAATGAACCTACAGATTCTGGATTTAAGTGGCAATAGTTGCTTTTATATTGCTCAGTCGTTTTTTGACCGTGTTCCAAATTTAACCCAATTAAGACTTAGCAATACGCATTTGAATGTCGATGCGTTTTTCAATATCGGCAAGCGATTACTGCAGCCATTATCCAAATTAGAAAGGTTAGATCTAAGTAAAAATGCGCTGGGTATATTACCCCGTGATATATTTCAAGGATTGTCCAATTTAAAAGAAGTTTGGCTGTCTTATAATAATTTAATTACCATTCCCGCTCTGTCAGGTCTGCCCAGGCTGCAGCAGATTTATCTGAGTAAAAATTCCATAGTAACGATAGACGAAGACACTAGAAAAACTCTGGATGAACTCACATTAAACGGACATAAACTTCACCTTTCTATATCTGGAAACATGTTGTCTTGTAATTGTGAATCGTTGAGTTTATTACAGTGGCTGAATCAAACCCACGTTAACTTGGACGGTGGAGATTATCCGTGTATTAGTTTCCAGGGAATAAAAACAACTACCGGAATCGTTACCAGGCGATTCCATTCTTTATACTTACATTGCTACTCCTATTTGTGGCTCACTATTGCTGTAACCGGAATGAGTGTACTTGTGATCGCATTGCTGGTATCTTTTGTATTCGTTAAAAATAAACTAAAGATAAAACTAATTTTGCTACGAATGATCGGGCGATATGTGAAAGCCAAGAAGCGAGAAGAGTTCCTGTATGACGTATGTGTTCTGTATGCTGATGACGTGTACCAATGGGTGTGTCACACTCTTCGTGACGAGTTAGAAGTGCGACGGGGATTAAAACTTTATCTTCGTGACAGAGATGAAGCCCTTGGGGCTGATAAACCAACTGAATTATACAACACCATGGAGTCTAGCTGGAAAGTTTTTCTTATTTTAACTCCTGGATTTCTGGCTTCTGATTTCTCATCGTCCACGATGGCTATGTGTTTATCGTTTATAACATTAACCACGCCCAACCGATTGAATTTAATTTTGGATGTTAATCTGAATATACCGACTAATATCGATTACTTTCTGGAGTCTGTTAATGAAGAAAATATTTACCGTTATGACATAAATCACATGGACGCGAATAACCCACATTTCTGGAATAAAATTTATCACGGAATAACGACCGTGGACAACAAATAACATAGTGATCAATCAGGGACGTGGAAATTATTTCAAATATAAATAAACAGTATTAGTTTTTTGTCTATTTCTAGAATATATAATGTTGTTTTTTTCTATTGATGACTTCAACACGTTACTTATTATTTTGTTTTACTTTTTGGGGGGTATTTCTAGAATTGTATGCTAAATATGTAGTGGAAAACAAATAGCCTAACATTCAGATGGAGAAAGACCTCAGATGGAATGGGGAAAGACCTCAGATGGAATGGGGAAAGACCTTTAGATGGAATGGAGAAAGACCTCAGATGGAATGGGGAAAGACCTCAGATGGGGAAAGACCTTTAGATGGAATGGAGAAAGACCTCAGATGGAATGGGGAAAGATCTTTAGATGGAATGGAGAAAGACCTCAGATGGAATGGGGAAAGACCTCAGATGGGGAAAGACCTTTAGATGGAATGGAGAAAGACCTCAGATGGAATGGGGAAAGACCTCAGATGGAATGGGGAAAGACCTCAGATGGGGAAAGATCTTTAGATGGAATGGAGAAAAGACCAATCAGGGGCGTGGTAGAAAGATAAATAAAAACTATTATTTTTCCTTTTGGTGTTTATTTTTATTTCTTAGACCGAAATAGCTTTTTTGTCTTTTTCTAGAATACAATTTTATTGATTAATTACTTAAAAACGTTACTTGTTACTTTGTTTTACTTTTTGGTGGTATTTCTAGAAAAATATATATTTGGAGTGCACGTATTTCTAGAATTGTATACTAAATATATTTTAATACATTTTAGTTATTAAGTTAGAAAGGTTTTTTTTATTTTTTTTTTTACTTTTGTATTTCTAAAATTATTGTATATTAATTGTATTTTGAAATGAAATAAAAGGGGGTTTGACGTGGCAGTGTGAAGTTAGCTCGATATTCATTTCGTGTTTTGCTATTGGTGAATAACGAAAAAAAAAGTAGCTCGTTTTTGGATATTCAGATCTGAATCTAAAAAAAAAAAGACTTTATTAGCTCGCTTTTGGATATTAAGATTTGAATCTAAAAATAACACAGATGTCTCCCAAACACATTTTATTAAATCAGCTCTCTAAACCAACTAAAGAAATCAGCCGTGGATTCACATGAAATGTGTTTCTCAGTTATTCTCTGTTCATCCATGAATTTTTTTTTATATTCAAATCTGAATATCGAAACACGGGTATTTTGTTTTTTGTTGTTCGCCCTACTCACCCCGTCCCCATCCCCACACCTCTTTACCGAAAACCTGGTCAATGCAATAGGGGCTATACATGTAACGATGTACTTCTCTGTTTAGTGTATCGGAGTCATTACGCACAAATGTGCGACAGAGATTTGGGGTAAATAGCTACCTTACACTTAAAAAAAATAAAATGAAATGAAATGGGGTTTAACGTCCCACTGGAGGTCGGGTGGTCGATCCCTGCATTGGCCGAGAAAGTACACCGCGATTTTCCGACGTGGTTTTCCCCTTGTCAGTGGTGCAGAAAGACGGGCCTGACAAGGACAGCTGTCTAATCGTTCAGACGGGACGAAAAACCGAGGTCCCTTGTATACATTGGCATGCAGGTAAAAGATCCCTTGGCAGTTGGAATTCGATATAAATTTCCCCAATATGTAGCACACTATATCCGTATGCCCGTCTTCATTAGCCCAGTCGTAGTAGAACATTTCTCATGATCATCCGTGCACCCATCCCAGATAACATCACAGTAATCAAAATGAGGTTAAACGAAGGAAGTGTATAAAGTCTGCAGGGTGTTTCGATTCAGCCTATATTTGAGTGACCATAAGGAGTTAATTAGTTTGCTTATTTCATTAATAATCGAATCTATATGCGAGTGCCATTTACAGTTTGACTGGAGGATTAAGCCGAGATATTTATGTTCGTGGACTTCTTTTAGAAGAATTTGACCATTCTGTAGGCATTATCACCACCTTAATCAAAAGAGGCAAAACCATTTGTGACCCCGAATCCCTCAACCTGGAAGTACAACACCTAAAAGATGTCATCATCCAACACAATGGCTATTCAGAACATACGATAAACAAGTCCATCAACGCCATATTATCCAACCTTTCAAAACTTGATAAACAAAAAAATGACACTCCCCCCCTAAAAAAAAAAAACCCGAGTGTTTATACCATTCCGCGGCAACATCTTCCACCAAATTAGAATGGTTTTTATACGCCCACATTTTCATGTGGACGTATATTGTCGTCGCCCCTGTCCGTCCGTCCATTGGCATGTATCGGACTGTAAATTCATGTATCATGGCCCCTGATTGTACGAAAAATCACGTTTTTAGCTTATGAAAACTGTAGAGGTCACAGATTTTATCCGATTTGGTTGAAACTTGAAACGTATGTTTATAACCCACATATCTCAATTCCTTTCGATATTCGCGCATATCGAACCATAACTTCCTGAATTATGGCCCCTGATTGTACGAAAAATCACGTTTTTAGCTTGTGGACCCCAAAGAGGTCACAATTTTTATCCGATTTAACAAACTGTTTGAATATATCACCGTTACATCCTAAGGATGGTTGAGTTCGAATTTCGTAAAAATCGGACCGAAACTGACAGACAAAATGGCCGCCCTTGAATAGTGTCACAATATTGTGTATCAGGGTTGTGGACCCTCTGGAGGTCACAATTTTCATTTGCTTTTGAAGAAACCTGAAATGCATGTTTATAACCAAAAGATCTTTGTTCCTGTCTATTTTCGTACAAATCGAATAATAACTTCCTGAATTATGGCCCCTGATCGTACGAAAAATCGCGTTTTTAGCTTGTGGTCCCTCTAGAGGTCACAATTGTTATCCGATTTAAAAAAAAAATGTGTGAATATATCACCATTACACACTAAGATCTTGATTCCTTTTGATAATCGCGGATACTCGAACTTAACTTCCTGGATTATGGCCCCTGATTGTTCGAAAAATCGCATTTTTAGCTTGCGGATTCTCTAGATGTCACAATTTTTTTCCGATTTTAAAAACCGTTTAAATACATCACCATTCCACCATAATGAATGTTGAATCGAAATGAAAGTGCCAGACAAAATGGCCGCTCTTTGTACGCAAATTGTGTAGAAGTGTGTAATACGAAGGTTGTGGGCCCTCTAGAGGTCACAATTTTTATCCGATTTTGATGAAACTTTAAACTATATCTTTATATCCCAAAGATCTGTCCCTTTTGATATTTGCACATTTCAGACCATAACTTTTTGGATTATTGCCCCTGATTGTACAAACCAGCGGCTGCCAGGCAGGATACGCCCACATTTTCGAGAGATGGATAGAGAACAAGCTAACAAGAAAGTGATTTTTCCTACAATCAAGGGCCATAATTCAGGAAATTACAGTTCGATATGCGCATATATCGAAAGGAACTGAGATCTTTGTGTTATAAACTTACATTTCAAGTTTCAACAAAATCGGATAACAATTGTGACCTCTATAGGGTCCACAACCTTGATATACCATATTTTTACGCTATTTGAGAACGAACGGCGGCCATTTTGTCTGTCAATTTTGGGCCGATTTTCACAAAATTCAAACTCAACTGTCCTTAGGGTGGAACGGTAATATAATAATACGGTTTTTTAAATCGGATAAAAATTATGACCTCTAATGGGTCCACAAGCTAAAAACATGATTACAATTAGATATGCGCGAATATCAAAAGGAACTGAGATCTTTGTGTTATAAACTTACATTTCAAGTTTCAACAAAATCGGATAAAAATTGTGACCTCTATAGGGTCCACAACCTTGATATACCATATTTTTACGCTATTTGAGATTGAACGACGGCCATTTTGTCTGTCAATTTTGGGCCGATTTTCATGAAATTCAAACTCAGTCGTCCTTAGGGTGTAACAGTGATATAATAATACGTTTTTTTTAAATCGGATAAAAATTATGACCTCTATAGGGTCCACAAGCTAAAAACGCGATTTTTCGTACAATCAGGGGCCATAATTCAGGAAATTACGGTCCGATATGCGCGAATATCGAAAGGAACCGAGATCTTTGGGTTATAGACTTACATTTCAAGTTTCAACAAAATCGGATAAAAATTGTGACCTCTATAGGGTTCACAACCTTGATATACCATTTTCTTTCGCTATTTGAGAACGAACGGCGGCCATTTTGTCTGTCAATTTTGGGCCGATTTTCACGAAATTCGAATTCAGTCGTCCCTAGGGTGTAACGGTGATATATTAATACTTTTTTTTAAATCGGGTAAAAATTATGACTTCTATAGGGTCCACAAGCTAAAAACGTGATTTTTCGTACAATCAGGGGTCATAATTAAGGAAGTTACGGTCCGATATGCACGCATATCGAGAGGAACCGAGATCTTTGGGTTATAAACTTACATTTCAAGTTTCAACAAAATCGGATAAAAATTGTGACCCCTATATGGTCCACAACCTTGATATACCATATTCTTACGCTATTTGGGAACGAATGGCGGCCATTTTGTCTGTCAATTTTGGGCCGATTTTCACAAAATTCAAACTCAACTGTCCTTAGGGTGGAACGGTAATATAATAATACGGTTTTTTAAATCGGATAAAAATTATGACCTCTAATGGGTCCACAAGCTAAAAACATGATTACAATTAGATATGCGCATATATCAAAAGGAACTGAGATCTTTGTGTTATAAACTTACATTTCAAGTTTCAACAAAATCGGATAAAAATTGTGACCTCTATAGGGTCCACAACCTTGATATACCATATTTTTACGCTATTTGAGATTGAACGACGGCCATTTTGTCTGTCAATTTTGGGCCGATTTTCACGAAATTCGAATTCAGTCGTCCCTAGGGTGTAACGGTGATATAATAATACGTTTTTTTAGATCGGGTAAAAATTATGACTTCTATAGGGTCCACAAGCTAAAAACGTGATTTTTCGTACAATCAGGGGTCATAATTAAGGAAGTTACGGTCCGATATGCACGAATATCGAAAGGAACCGAGATCTTTGGGTTATAAACTTACATTTCAAGTTTCAACAAAATCGGATAAAAATTGTGACCTCTATAGGGTCCACAACCTTGATATACCATATTCTTACGCTATTTGGGAACGAATGGCGGCCATTTTGTCTGTCAATTTTGGGCCGATTTTCACGAAATTCGAACTCAGTCATCCTTAGGGTGCAACGGTGATATAATAATACGTTTTTTTTAAATCGGGTAAAAATTATGACTTCTATAGGGTCCACAAGCTAAAAACGTGATTTTTCGTACAATCAGGGGTCATAATTAAGGAAGTTACTGTCCGATATGCACGAATATCGAAAAGAACCGAGATCTTTGGGTTATAAACTTACATTTCAAGTTTCAACAAAATTGGATAAAAATTGTGACCCCTATAGGGTCCACAACCTTGATATACCATATTCTTACGCTATTTGGGAACGAATGGCGGCCATTTTGTCTGTCAATTTTGGGCCGATTTTCACAAAATTCAAACTCAACTGTCCTTAGGGTGGAACGGTAATATAATAATACGGTTTTTTAAATCGGATAAAAATTATGACCTCTAATGGGTCCACAAGCTAAAAACATGATTACAATTAGATATGCGCATATATCAAAAGGAACTGAGATCTTTGTGTTATAAACTTACATTTCAAGTTTCAACAAAATCGGATAAAAATTGTGACCTCTATAGGGTCCACAACCTTGATATACCATATTTTTACGCTATTTGAGATTGAACGACGGCCATTTTGTCTGTCAATTTTGGGCCGATTTTCACGAAATTCGAATTCAGTCGTCCCTAGGGTGTAACGGTGATGTAATAATACGTTTTTTTAAATCGGGTAAAAATTATGACTTCTATAGGGTCCACAAGCTAAAAACGTGATTTTTCGTACAATCAGGGGTCATAATTAAGGAAGTTACGGTCCGATATGAACGAATATCGAAAGGAACCGAGATCTTTGGGTTATAAACTTACATTTCAAGTTTCAACAAAATCGGATAAAAATTGTGACCCCTATAGGGTCCACAACCTTGATATACCATATTCTTACGCTATTTGGGAACGAATGGCGGCCATTTTGTCTGTCAATTTTGGGCCGATTTTCACGAAATTCGAACTCAGTCATCCTTAGGGTGTAACGGTGATACAATAGAACGTTTTTTTTTAAATCGGATAAAAATTATGACTTCTATAGGGTCCACAAGCTAAAAACGTGATTGTTCGTACAATCAGGGGCCATAATTCAGGAAGTTACTGTCCGATATGCGCAAATATCGAAAGGAACTGAGATCTTTGGGTTATAAACTTACATTTCAAGTTTCAACAAAATCGGATAAAAATTGTGACCTCTATAGGGTCCACAAGCTAAAAACGTGATTTTTCGTACAAACAGGGGTCATAATCCATGGAGTTTCGATCCGATACATGCCAATATCGAAAGCAGTCGAGATCTTTTGGGGATAAACCTATATTTCGAGTTTCGTCGAAATCGGATAAGAATTGTGACCTGTAGAGAGTCCACAAACAATTGTGGACGGACGGACAGGGGCGACGGCATAATACGTCCACATGAAAATGTGGGCGTATAAAAATCCCGTTTGTTTTTAGTTTGTTCTCTATCCATCTCTTTTTTAAAACAGAAGCAAGCATAGAAACCACATTCCTCAAAGGCGCAACAACTAATTAAGGGATAGTAAATGGCGCTAATAGAAAGTCAAACCACACAAAGCCTACCTTCCCTAAAGGCTGTATATTATTGGTGAATTCAAACGACCCTAGACCTCAGAATTAAGGAGCATGTGTCGAAAGCCCCTATCAACCAATCTGATCGAGAACCCACGGTGTCAAGTCAGCTGGACCAAAATAAATAAAAAACAATAGAAATGGAAGAATACATGAAGCTATCTAAATCAGAAGACATGAACCAAACCTTAATTGAGACCCACGCGTTTACATCTCCAGAACTTATGACCGCATCAACAAACCCCAGATGTTTTAATGTAATTCCCCATGTTCAACCTATATATATACTTCTTAGTATTGCATATATGTTATAACTGCATAGAATATCATAATTAAATATATAAACATCACAACCCACATATATGTTATAACTGCATAGAATATCATCACAACCCACATGTTATAACTGCATAGAATATCATAATTAAATATATAAACATCACAACCCACATATATGTTATAACTGCATAGAATATCATAATTAAATATATAAACATCACAACCCACATATATGTTATAACTGCATAGAATATCATAATTAAATATATAAACATCACAACCCACATATATGTTATAACTGCATAGAATATCATCACAACCCACATATATGTTATAACTGCATAGAATATCATAATTAAATATATAAACATCACAACCCACATATATGTTATAACTGCATAGAATATCATAATTAAATATATAAACATCACAACCCACATATATGTTATAACTGCATAGAATATCATAATTAAATATATAAACATCACAACCCACATATTTATAATTCTTAAACTGTTCCGTCTTCATTAGCCCAGGTTAGGAGCAGAACAGTAGGACGTTAAACTCCATTTCATTTCATTTCATTTTCTTAAACTGTTTTCAGTATGTGGATAAATTATGTTGTATGTTTTCAATTTATCTCCATTAATACATTATTTTATCTTTTTTGATTGTACATTCAGCTAATCACAGTAAATACACCTATGTAACTTTAATAATATATCAGAACCCCCATATTTATGATTGATTTCAATATATTTCTATAAATATTTTATTTTATCTTTTTGATTATATATAGCTGTATTTAGCTATCAACACATATATATGTAACTAAGTTACCATATCACACCACCCTCAAATGTATTGCAAGATGGCGGCTTAAAGTTGACATACTCCAATGGCAGAGAAGGAAAATGTGGTTTTTTTTAGTGAAAATCTAATGCACGGAGCCTTAAAAGATTGTGATAGTTCTGGATCTGTTATACTGTGCCATTTCTGATGTAAATTATCAAGTTACAATTATGCGATCTTGCTAAAATGTGAGTTTGTTGTGTCAATTTTCTGCTGACTAAATCTGCTCACCTGAGTACTACTTTCTAAGCGTCCAGGTTTGGATGAGTGATTGGTTACAGTCAGTCTTATGGATATAATTATTTAGATTTGTTGTGAGTTATCCCCTTTGACATCTATGACGGAATTTACTAAATTAACATTGATACATTATAACTAAGATTGGAAATTTATGAAGGTTTGTTTCTGTGTCAGATATACTGTACTCATCATAGTAAATCGTTTCCGCGTGTGACAGTGTCTCTCATAAACTCTGTCTTCACTCATTTATATACTAGTATTAGTAAAAAAGTCATTTCTTTTTTATATAATCAAAATGATTCGTCCTAGAAATACAAGGACATCCCTTATTAAAAATGCTTTAGACGCTCTCCTCCAGGATGATAACTCGATGAAGTCCTTCTCGGCTGAATTACTAAAGCGAGACGTGTTTGTTAACCACCTGATGAACTCAATTAAACCTCAAATATTAACCGAATTTAATGAAAAAATTGAAAACCTGGAATCAAGAATTGATGACCTAGAGCAATATTCCCGACGTACGTGCCTGAAGATAAGTGGTATCAGCGAGTTGGCTGACGAAAACACGGATGATATTGTTCTGTCTTTATTAAACGATCATGTTTTTCCTGGTGGTGCTACCAAGCTTGACAAGTCACATATTGGGCGTACCCACAGAGTTGGAGACCAACAGGGCCAGTTCCACAGAGATATCATAGTACACTTTATTAGCTACCGTGACAGGGCTTCAGTATATGCAAATAAAAAGAATCTGAAGGGGTACAATATTCAGCACAAAACTAAAGTATACATAAATGAGGCGCTAACTAAAACCCGCTCAGCTTTGTACAAAAAAACACGTGATCTCGTTAACGATAAGGCTATCAAAAAGTGTTGGACCTATGACGGGAAGATATTTGTTAGTAGTTTTGACGGTCGAAAACATCGCATTACGCGTGAAGATGACTTGCTACCATTCAGAAAGAATGTTAACCCCAGACGACATTTACACACAGATCAGCGAGAAGGGCAAGGTCGCACAGAAACGTCGTCGTCTGCTGCTGGAGAACACCCACATAACACTTTTACCTAGCGGATATTAGCAATCATCATATGAGACAACTGTCGCGGATGGATTAGGGATTAACATCAACATTTAAAGTGATGGTATCAAGTGACATTGTCGGTAATGCAAACCACAACTCTAATAGATATCAAATGGTATCAGATGCCGTCAACTTGTAAAGTCAATTTAGACATTTCCTGTGATTTCGAATGCTGTTCTTTTGTTCTGAATTCTAAATAAAAGTCTAAATATTCATCATATTCGCAGTACGCACGGTATCTGCAAATCTTTATCAATATGAAACTCACGTACTCATTGTCCAATCAATAGAGTTACTCAATACTGTATTTAACTTCTAGACCTATTCGATAAGAAATGTAAGCATAATAGAGACTTTTGGCAAGCGGAATTTTTCCCTCCCGTATCACGTATCGTCACGTATTACAATGCGTCAATGTAGTTTTGGCAGATTTTTGCGCCGCGTAAGTATGAGTAGCTGAGCTGAGCTTAGTTCTATTACAGCATGATGGCAGTTATCTACCAAGATCACCATCAGTACGAGTCAAGTACCTAGCCTACAATTTCCTGGAGGGGGTAAAGTCGCTCGACAATCGCGGAGGTATTAAATAAAATTTGATGTCGAATCTTATTAAAAATCTTCGACTTCGACTCGACGGCGATTTTTGGTTTCACTAATGTATCATTTCAGAAAGTTTATACCCCTTTAGCATAGAATCACATCATTTAAAAATTTGCAAGGGCCCACTTCCCTAAATTTAGCACGCAGACAGGCAGGCAGACAGGAATAATATGAACATTCATAGAAAAACTCATGAAAAACAATGATTAAATTCAAGTGTCTAACATGGCTTAAATCACATCAAATATACATCATCGTGTTCTAGGATGCGCATAGATTCATGAAAACGCTATGGGCCAACATTTCAGCGTCCAAAAATAGCAAAAAAGACGACGATGTTATATGGACCTTTTCCGTGTGAAAGCTGCTCGATCCGTATGACGTATGAGAAATGCGCACACATTGATGACGTCATACGCAAAATCTATACGGATACGCGATACCGACCAGGAATTTACGCTTGCCAAAAGTCTCTTATAATGAGTATCTAAGTACGTAACTCACGTTTGAAGACTATGCAGGTAGGGAGGGTCAGATTGATTATCTAGTAGTACCAGCTACAATACTTATTTTTATCTTACTTTTCAGCTATTTTGTTACGATACGATATATGCATTTAGTAGAACTATCACATTGTCTTTTATAATAACATCAATTATGGTGTAGAGTATATTCCAGTGTCATGTTTTCACACAGTCTAAACAGCAACATAATCTGCATAAAATATATCCGGGAATTGACTTTTCGATAGTATTGGATTTCTACATCGTGATAAATGCCGTTAATATAGCTTTACAATTATTTAGCACGTCATTTTATAAATATTCCAGGAGCTATTGAGTATGGTATATAAAGATGGCTTACCCTTAGATCTGCTCAATACAATAACATAGTTCTGTATATAGATTTTTCTGATTATGTTTTTTAAATTTAACCAGCATTATATTATGTAGTAGACCCATTGAACTATCTAGAGTGTTACACATACTTAATGCAGTATATATATATATTATCAGCGCCTGAAACATCCAGGATGATATTATACATCATACCCACATACCTATAATATAATAATATTATTATATAGCTACTGATCTATATACCTGCATGAATATATACCTATACAGAGATACCTGTATATAGCCACCTCTGCGAATCCTAATATGACATTTGCATATAGAAGGTCTACCATTACAGCTACTCGAGGTTATACTATTTGTTATTATTGAATATAACCTTACCCATATTTGCATATATTAAATTAAGGCACGTGAGGTTGTAAGATAACATGTATCGTTGTCTTCAATTTATATGCGTTTACATATTATATTCACTATGAGAACTCCGTGCTATATGTAAAGATATAGAATAACTCTAGGATTACTTCTGACGTTATCAGACTTTTCCCTAGTAATAATATTTTATGTATATTTAAATTATTTATACACGCAACCAGCTCCGTATAACTAGCTGTCGATTGAATTTTCTTCTGCCGAGGGAGTAATTAAAACACATTACTCTGTTCACAAGTTATTTAACTTGTTGTTCATCATGTGTTTGTATATATGTTTCTTTTCTAATTTTGTTTTGTTCTGTACATAGCGATGCTTCGCAAAAGCTAGTTTCAGTCTCAACATGGTTCGTAATTGTAAATACTATATTGTTATGTAATATAGTGTATGTTTGCTTCTCACCATTACATTATTCCATTTATCTAACTTCTAGGAGTGTAAAATGTATTAATTCCATATTTAAAATAATCTTTAATATGAAGTCATATCTCATTGTAGATACGTACAATAGATATAAATATATGTCTGATTGTTGCGATTTTACATGTGAACGTAAACTATTACTTAACGACAGTCATGATTAAAACTAATAATATTTGGCCTTTGAAACGGAACAATCAACATGCCTTATAAGTGATCTTACATCCTGTCTCGTGTTATGGTATAAATATTCATCTAATGCTTGTAATTAAATCATTGCTAATTATCGGTTGCATAGAATAAAACCCTGGTCCGTTTAATACATTAAGTACAGGTAATATTTCCATTGTCCACAATAATGTATGTAGTTTATTGCCAAAATTTGATATAATGAAAGCTGAATTCTCCAACTATAATATAATATGTATTAAAACATAGATATGACGTCACCCTTTGATGTTTCTAACCAGTATATAGGAGAATGTGCGCTTTTCTTAAATAATCGTCTATTATTTATAAAACTGTCCATTATTTATTGAAAATAGTTGACAGTTTTACCAATAATAGACACTTATCTGAAAAATGAACATGTATTTTGGGATAATTTATTATCTGAGCAAATTAAATTACGCCATACAGTGTGCAATGAGGGAAATTTTGCCCGGGCAGCGGCGCTATGGCCTACTCTTATGTCGAATTCCAACTGCCAAGGGATCTTTAACGTGCACACCAATGTGTACACGGGACCTCGGTTTTTCGTCCCATCCGAACGATTAGACAGCTGTTCTTGTCAGACCTTCCATCCTGCATCACTGACAAGGGGAAACCACGCCGGAAAATCTGGATGAACTTTCTCGGCCAATGCAGAGATCGAACACCCGACCTCCAGGCTAGCGAGCCAGCGTCTGACCCACTTAGCCACGTGACCCCCCAAATTACAGAACATAAAATTACTTTAAAACCTCATAGTTACCGAAATGTCACATGACCGAATGTTAATTTTACGTGTTTGTATACATAAAGAATTCCACTTAAATCCGTCCGTTATATGTCACTTGTCCGTTAATAGTACGTTCGGCACTAGATTGATGATACGTTTTTAAACGCCCACATTTTCACACCTTCTTTGTGGACATTCTACAGGCCATAACTTGAAATATAGGTATATATCCCAAAGATCTCGGTTCCTTTCGATATTGACGCATATCGGACCGTAACTTCCTGGATTATGGCCCCTGATTGAACAAAAAAAAGACGTGTTTTGAGCCTGTGGAACCTATACAGGTCACAAGTTTTATCCGATTTTAAAAAACGTTCAAATATATCACCGTTACACCATAATGACAGTTGAGTTTGAATTTCGTGAATTAGTTTTTGCTTTTGATCCTGTGTCCTGTCACATATATCAGAGTATATATTAAATTTTAAATCAAAATTTGGACGGCTAGTACCCTCCATATTAACCACAGTACTAAGAATATTATCAATATCTAAATCATTCTCATGAGCAGCCTTTCCATTACAATTTGGACGGCTACTATTCTCCCTTATCAAGAACATCACAATTTTTACGGCTATTATATTCCATATCGAGTACATTACCAATGTGTTCAGTATCCAAATGATTATCACATATATTCTCATTATTAATATTTGTTTTCGACTGTGTTATAAACATGTCCTCTCCATGTCGAATATGTTTGTCTGTCTATGCTTGCATTGTATGACTGGAGCGTTTTGTCACATGCATTCATGAGCATGTGCATGTTGTTTTAAGAATATATCCATTATCTTATGGCTTCTTGTTTTAGAAAACTATCCATTATTTGTATCTCTATGGTGCTATGTTTTAAGTTTGATAATAGCCTCAGACTGTCCATTATGTAAATACAAAGAAAATAATCTACACTTTCAGATTAGGCATGATCTCATTAACCCTGATATTGAATTAATTTTTATAGAGATTTTTACCGATAACACCAAATTCTTACTCGGGGTAATTTATAGACCTCCAAATACAAGGGCTGCCTGTAGGGATATATTTTACGACACGTTTCTAATGCATTAGATAGTGGCCCCTTTGTAATTCTAACAGGGGATTTTAATATCAACATTCTAAGTACTTCAAGTAATTGTATTAAATTTAAAAAACTATTACAAAGATTAAATCTTGAAAACTTGATAAAAGAAGTATAGATACTTGTAGTATATTTTGTTTAAAAATTATGTAAGTTGTGCTGGGTTTTTGGTTGCAATTACATTTAGAATTCTGAATGGTTATTGATAAATAGCGGGAGAAATGGGGGTTTAACGTCCACTCAAATCACACTAGGTCATTTGGGACTAACATGTGGTTCAGTTTTTTTTCAATAGGGGGTCTTTAGCAGTGAGAGAACACTGGATGACCCAGACAAAACCCACGACATTGGTCAGGCTACTCTACTACTTGTCACGTACAAGTAGGGAATAGAAACCACGCTACTTAATTCAATGACAGACCTTATGATGCAACGCACATGTGTTAACCATTTCACAGAATGTTTTTACCATGTACAGTTTTGGCTGCAAACTCTGACTTAATCCCTCCCCCCAAAAGTGAAAGACGAGTTACTAATTATTAACTGTTCAAAACCTTCTGGTCCCGATAATATTAGTCCAGCTGTACTGAAAAGGATAACAGTGTCAATCACAAGACCTCTCACTAAACGTTTTAACCTTTCATTAGATATCAAATTATTACCTGATATTTGGAAGACTTCACATATGACTGCAGCGTATAAAGGAAAGGGTGATCCGCAGTTCCCTGACAATTATAGACCAGTTTCATTAAAGATACATTATGAGAGATTTTAATAGAGGGTTGGCCATTCTTGCTATAACAGTTAAAAAATAGATGATGAAAGAAGAATATATTGAAAATTTCAGTCAAATTACTTTATTCTGAACACCATTGTAATTTTTGACTAGAAATAGGAGTCAACTATCTCTTCAACGTCACCGAGAATGGTCGATCGTTTGATTGACAGGCGTTAACTCCACCTACATAATCTCGATTATCAAGTAACGTTTTCAATGGCTGTGGTACCGTTAGCCTATTCGGTTTGAGACGGGGTTGCATTTCAATTCGTATCACATTTGTTTTTACTACAAATTAAAAATAAGACTTTTAATATATAGATAAGAAGCGAAAGTTTGAAAGGAATGGACCAAATCAATGAGGCATAATTATAGCCGACTTCTTATTAACCTGCGTGTACTCTTGTACGTAGGCCTACGTAACTCCCGAAGCAGACAAATAGGAAACAGTGATCCAATGGGGCTGCAATTCAAGTGGGGTGATGTTAGCTGCGATGTTTATCAATTTCCATAATTTTTCTGTAAACGCAAATGACAAAAGAGCGTATAATACCGACATCCAAACTCTCATTTTAACCACAACTAAACATAATATCGAACTTTCAATCAAATTGTCTGACACGTGGCCTCGCTTCGTACACTCTATCATTTAGCCTAGATCTAAAATTTCCGGGAGTATGACGTCAACGTAACGGTTAATCTCCGCTTACGACGCCATTTAAAAGTTAATTTAATCAATCAATGAAATCCTGTTTAAATCCAAGCCGAAACCAAGCCACCCGTGGGTCTACAGAGTTGATTTTGTGCTTGTTGTGTAAATAAAGATCTAATTTATAATTTCTACGACATCTGAAGCCTAAATAAAGACTTGCAATAATCAGATTTAGCTCTTGCATAATGTATGTAAAATCTTATTCAAAGATCTTTATAATTTTATAAAAGAAAATAACCTGTTAAATAAGTATCAGTCTGGTTTTCAACCAAACGATTCCACAATAAATCCATTTTTAGAAATTCATGATGTTACAATAAGTAATCTTGATATAGGAAAGCAAATTTGATTTATATTGTGATGTATCAAATACTGTAAAGGGAATTTGCCGAAAATTTCAATCAAATTATCTACTCTGAACCAAGATATTAGCGATTGAATTTTAGCCCTAGCCTCGATCATCATTACTAAAGTCGGTACGATAACATAGTCTCGATTATCCATTTTTGATTTAATCAGAAGCAGCAGACCGGGTTATAATCCAGTAAATATCGCAGGATAGCGATAACATCGAGAGTTTATTATAGTCTGGATAAGTTAATTATGTATAATTAATCAATTAGATAACATTTCAGGCCTAAAGAAAGACCTGCAATTGACAGATTTAGCTCTTGCATAATGTATGTTTTATGCGTAGTTTTAGAAGGTTTCAAATCAACTTATTTGTATACCGATTCTGGAGTTCGCCAAGGAAGTGTACTGGGTCCGTTTGTTATTTTTAATTTATTTAAATGATATCTCTGATAATATTACTAACATAAGGCTATTCGCCGAGGATACTTCACATGTTACCATTATTCATAATGATCCCCTAAGTAGCGCGAATACTAATTAAATACGTGCAAATATTATTGGACGTGTATATAGGTAGTGAACAGTATAGTTTATATCGCAGATCAGTATACGTGAGGTTCAAAGGGTTCGCAGATGTCTGGTTCAAATTGGTTCGATGTATCTAAATAAATATGTATAAATTATGGACTTAATATGATACAAGTTATAGTAGTGATAACAGAATATCAGTTTTGTAAAAATAAAATTTGTTTACATCAGGAGCATAAATTAAACAGGAATTAAACTACACCAAGAAACAATAACATTAACACGATAAGTAGAGAATTAATAAAAATATTTTCTATATTCATAGCTTTCTCTTATCTTATGAAAGTCAAGAATAGTTCTTTTCGAACAGATATCAACTCACAGTCTCGTATAACATTACTTTGTCTTCAGTTGAAAATCGACTGTGTGTAATCACTCTCTACTTCAGACCAGTAAGGATAACTCACGTTTTGCGTTACTTACTGATTCTTCAAATCGTTGACACGGATCAATCATATCAAAGAGCTCTGTGTTAAAATTATAGTTGCAATGTGTAAAACGATTTTTAAGGATCACCAGTTACTAATTCAACGCTTTTCCGAAGAATGACAACGTACAGATATAATGAATTTCTAATAGGGTTGTCAGTCGAAAAATGATTAAATACCGTTCATGGTATTGACAAACATATGATGAAGCGAAATCCAATGGAAATGGTACATTCCACTTCTTTTGCTCGGGATTATCTGCCCACAATACAGGTTTATATTTCTTGTAATTTAAGGTAGGTTGCCCGCAACTTAAGAATCGAGACTCAGAGTATCGGGCACCGCTGTCCACTCATCTAGCATGGTAGAAATTTTTTTACGCGATTTTCGAAATAACCCTTAGTATATCAATATACTAATATGAACCTGTGTGCCTGTTTACTATAACGAATTAGCTCAGAGTGAGGAAGGCTGACTATATTCTTGATGTCAAAGACTGACTATAATCAAATAGGGAGCACCGGGCATACGACGCCTTATTAGGTATTAACATCTAGGGTCCTCTAATTAAAGGGCCAATCCCGATTATTTTGAAGAATAAAACTGTTTAATTTTGTGTTAAAAGTCCTTAAAATCCCCTAACTTAGGGCCGAGTAACTAACTTAATATAGGTGATAGTTTCAAACAAGTACAGGACATGGGCCATTCACTGTATAGACCTTGACCCGAAATCTTAAAACGGTTACGTGTCCGGATAAGCAGTTTTGAGACTCAGTATTTTGAGCTGAAATTTTGAGACAAGGTAAATACGCCATTTCATTATATTTGGCGCTTAAATTTCATACATACTCGGACTTTTATTTTTGAGATTCTGTTCAAATCGGGATAGTCCCTTTAACCCTACATATGATGTCCAACCCAGACAAACCGCCAAATGCAACTGTCCCAAAGCAATAACTTTATCCTATCGATATGTATAGTAATACAGTATTATCATACCAAGTTTAGGTGGGTTGATGGCCGAACAGTTTAACCCTTACACGTTAGATCATAGGGGAACGTACACTAGTCCCACGATATCTATTATTAGGGTCAAAGTTGGGTAAGGGTAAGGGTTCATTAGTCCATCGATATATCTATTATTAGGGTTAGGGTTAGGTGTATTGATACCCATATTTATAGTATTTCTTATAGCGGCGGACTAGTGCACCCGCGGACTAGTGAACTCCTCTGTGAATGAATCAAATTAAATTAGGTCATTTCGGACTAACGCATGGTTCAATTTTATTTCAATAATTCGTTTGCACATATGGGGTCTTTAGCAGTGGGAGGAAACCGGACCCCACCCGTTGTCACATTCAAGTGGGGAATCGAAACGGTGACACTTGACTCAATGACAGACCTTATATCATTCAGCGCACACGGAATGCACACGCGTTAAATGATTCGGTCACCCTACCCCACGTAGTATAAAATGACCTTCAACAGTATCTAGGTAAGATATAACAGAACATATGAAGTTGAATAAACATATGACTCCACGTACCATGTGACACTGGTTTCCGATAAGTATAAAATTACCTTTACCCCTGTTATCTTCATTTCTTTTATCGATTTAATTTGTTAAATTTCTTTCAATTAAGTTTTGATTATTTGAAAAGGTTTATCTAATATTTTATAAGGTATGTAGTCGTAGAGAAGAAAATAGTCTGGGGTTATGCTGGGTGAGAATGACTTGAAGAAGAAGGTACCCGAGTCCGCTTGGTCCAGGTTTTTCTATTGAGTGTTTCTTTCTGGGTTGTCTGACCCAGCATAACCCCAGATTCGGGCTTTATTTAACTTGTAAACCGTTTGAGACAGGCACGAAATTGAACTTCGATGAAAGATAAATAATGAATTTCGCTATATAGAGAAATAGAGAGAAATGGGGTTTAACGTTCACTCGACACAGACTAGGTCATTTCGGGACGAACACATGGTTCAATTTTTTATTTCAATAATTCGCTTGCGCGTAGGGGTCTTTAGCAGTGGGAGGAATCGGATGACCCAGTTTCTTTAGGCCTGAATATTGTATAAATTATTAATTTGACATTAATTAACTTAACCAGACCATAATCAACTCTCGATGTCATCGCTAGCCTGCGATATTTACTCTCTCTCTCTCTCAGTTGAATAAACATGCGCATAGACATGTAGATTAAACGTATAATATAAAGAGATATAGTATAATTTACGTAAAGAGATCGGGCCAGTGACTTGTCACACCTAATAAGAGATAACAGCGCCATCTTGTTATGCAATCTATTTTAATCAGACATATTGTGTGTTTATCTATTTGTAAGGTATGTTATATATATAATATATATTGTCATTGTTCGTTTATAATACTCTTCTCTAGAGAGAGAGAGAGCTGAGAGACTAACGCATGGTTCGATTTTATTTCAATAATTATCTTGCGCGTTGCGGTCTTTAGCAGTGGGAGGAAACCGGAGGACTCGTGTTCGGGATAGAAGTTAATCTCAGTTTTATGTCAATTTATGAGGCGCTATTGTACTTTCGTATCTCTACCAGTTCTCGTGGTCGTAGGCACTTGAAATTTCCAGAGGGACTAGCAATGACCACACACCAAATTTCAGCCGAATCGATCAATAACTTTTTATTTTACCGACCTTTTAATTTCTAACGAGAAAGAACTTCATCCGTTTGACGCCATTTGCTTTGTTTACTATTTAGACTCGAATAACAAGACACTGAGACGGAAACCGACACACTGCACTAGCTGCCTAACACTGCAGTTCATAAAAATTGATATAATTTTCGTATACTTTAATTTTTGCGCGAAGCCACCATTTTCTATAAAATACTATTTGGTGTTGATCAGTGGATTGGCCTTTAGGTGTGAATATTGCCGTGACCTTGATTTTGACCTTGAGTCCAAACTTCCCATCCATATCGGGGCCTTTGCGTTTATGCTTGTCATGGCCTTATTTCTTACTGTATTATCAAAGTTAATGTTCGAGGTGAAAGCAGAGACAACGTCCTTCAGAAAAGATGGTTGGGTCAAAGTCTTAGGTCAAGGTCATCTTACAGAAAACTAGACTCAAACTTTTCAAAGTCATTTTTGGGACATTTATTATTAACGCAAATACGCAATACTTATATTATTGTATAGCCATACCACCGAATTGTTAGCTTGCTTTATCATAAAGCCTGTCATTGAGTCAACTGGCGTGGTTTCGATTACACGGTTGTACGTGACAACGCAAAGGCCCGTATATCGATGGGAAGTTTGGAGTCAAGGTCAAAGTCAAGGTCACGGTTGGTTAGTATTGACTAGTGGAGGTCACCATGGCCTTTCACATTGACCGCGCCCATTGACTTCCTTTCGGACACGGGTCCTCTGCGTTTGACCGTTTTCTGACCGAGCAGTGTGCGACAGGGCCAGGGTAAACGCCGATGGTTCAAGCCAAGATGATGGGCTTTGAAAATGGTTACGGGGTCAAGGTCGTAAGTCAAGGTCAAATGTCTCAAAACTGACTTTGAAAAGTTTGAGTTCAGTTTTCTGTAACATGACCTTGACCTATGCCTTTGACCCAATTATCTTTTCTGAGGGACGCTGTCTCTGCTTTCACCTCAAGCATTAACTTTGATAATACAGTAAGAAATAAGGCCATGACAAGCATAAACGCAAAGGGCCCGAGATGGATGGGAAGTTTGGAGTCAAGGTCATAGTCAAGGTCACGGTTGGTTAAAGTTGACTAGTGGAGATCACCACGACCTTTCGCATTGACCGAGCCCATTGACTTCCTTTCAGACACGGGCCCTCTGCGTTTGGCCCTTTTCTGACCGAACAGTTTGCGACAGGACCAAAGTAAACGTCGATGGTTCAAGCCAAGGTGATAGCCTTCGAAAATGGTTACGGGGTCAAGGTCAAATGTCTCAAAAATGACTTTGAAAAGTTTGAGTTTAGTTTTCTGTAAGATGACCTTGACCTACGACTTTGACCCAATTATCTTTTCTGGAGGACATCGTCTCTGCTTTCACCTCGAACATTAACTTTGATAATACAGTTAGAAATAAGGCCACGGCAAGCATAAACGCAAAGGCCCCGATATGGATGGGAAGTTTGGAATCAAGGTCAAAATCAAGGTCACGGCAATATTCACACCTAAAGGCCAATCCACTGATCAACACCAAATAAAATAAAACCAAGTACGAACAATCCAAACCATTAGACAAAATTCGAAGTCCTAAAAAAACGGTATAGGCAAAATAGTGTAATAAGGCAAACTAGTGTAATCAGCATATGGACTGTTTACCGTGTACAAAATACACGACAGACAGTGGTAACAGGTGTCCGGAAGAGTAAGCTTACCCTGCCTGGCGCCACAGCCGCCATAGCTGCATCCAAACTATTAGGCGAAATCTCGGTAAAATAGCGTGATTGGCCAATGAACTATCGGTATGCAAAATGCACGTGATAAACAGTGTTAACGATGTAGGAGACAGACATTATCAGGGAGACAGTATACGCGTCAATTAAATATATCTAGAATAATAGCCGAGAGAGACATGTTATATTTACCAATCAAGTCAATATGACGGCCATAAAACTTTTTAAAGGTTTTAATAAGTTTAGTTCGCAAGTATCCCTGTAGTTGAAGCTTAGATGACAAATGCCTCGATCTACTTAAAAAATCAGAATAAAATGAACAAGCTCTCGCGTAACGAATTAGTTGAGACACAAACACTCCATAAGCTGGTGATATTGGAATGTTACTACTAATAAATGGAAAGTTAACAATCGGAAAGTCAAAGTCATCACGTTTATCGTACAATTTAACACTAAGTCTATGGCAATTGTCAAAATCGAGACGCAAATCCAAGTAGGAAGCGTAATTGTCACCGTCAGTAGTATTTTATAGAAAATGGTGGCTTCGCGCAAAAATTAAAGTATACGAAAATTATATTAATTTTTATGAACTGCAGTGTTAGGCAGCTAGTGTAGTGTGTCGGTTTCCGTCTTAGTGTCTTGTTATTCGAGTCGGTTTCTGTCTTAGTGTCTTGTTATTCGAGTCTAAATAGTAAACAAAGCAAATGGCCTCAAACGGATGAAGTTCTCTCTCGTTAGAAAGTAAAAGGTCGGTAAAATAAAAAGTCATTGGTCGATTCGGCTGAAGTTTGGTATGTGGTCATTGCTAGTCCCTCTTAACATCCTCTGAAAATTTCAAGTGCCTACGACCACGAGAACTGGTAGAGGTACGAAAGTGCCAATTTGTGACACATATTTATTCTGTTCAAATAATAAACATCACAAACTCACAGAGCCCCCAAATCAAAGAGGCCGGCTTCGAGCTGGAGGCCACGTTTTTTGCAAAACAAAATCTAATATGAATATCCGGTTACATAACATATACCTAACGTGGACCATGCAAGTTTATTCCAAATTTTGTATCTGGATACCGCACAACCCGGAGAAAAACCACGAGGTTGGACAGGCGACCCAACTCCTTGTGTCGTACAACCGGGGAATCGAAACCACGCCAGTTAACTCAATGACAGACCTTATGATACAACGCGCACGCGCGAACCATTCAGCCATCCAACCCACTCTTTTTTTTATAAGAAAAGTCAGTAATATTTACCGACAGGAGCGTATCGCTAAATTCTTACATTATAAAAAAGCACCATGTTTCATTGATGTTTTCATTTTTCTTTTCAGATTTACCGTTAAAGACTACTAATACTTCAAGTTCGAAATTTAAAAATCAAGATAATTCACAATGGCCCAGAACAGAATGCCGGAATGTGACTACGAGAGAATACGGAGGAATTATTTATATTTAGTAGAGAATTTATTACCTAAAACAATCACAGGACATCTCTTCCAATATGGCGTCATTAATCACGACGAACTGGAGGAAATTACTCTTAAAGAAGAAAATAAAGGTAGAAAAGCCGGGGCTGAAATTCTAATAAGAAAATTACGATGGTGTGCTGGGGATTCGTATAACTTGTTTATTAAGAGTCTGGAAGAAAATGGCTACCATGATGTAGTCCAGACTTTAAAGGTAAGTCAACCATGTTAGAATATGAGAGAAGCAATCTGATTAAAGCTGAACTCCGATTACAAAACTACAGAAATAATTAAATAAAAAAAGGTAACGCCCTAAACGACCACCATACTTGTTTTCAATTTAGAGAAGAAACATGGCGATCGTTTAGGGGGAACAAAACCACAGGCAGGTCACGCCCACGTCCAGTATAAGCCGTGTCAAGCAAACTGTCCAAATCCGGTTAGCTAGTCAACAACCAAATACCCCCTGACTGATCTAAGTTCTTTCACTATCAGCTTACTGAAACTATTATTGCTACACAATTATTATGTCTGATCAGGTACATATTACTTTACTAATTAGACGAATTAAAAATGTCGTTATTAATTAATAAAAATCAATTTAATTAAATACAATAAATTGTTATATTTACAGACAGACGATAAAGCAGGTGAAACTCAAGCAGAAACTACTAGACAAACTTTACCTCTTGAAGAGGAAAAACAATATTGTAGAAAACACAAGAATGAAGAAATAGACGTCTACTGTATGGATTGTAACCGGACATGTTGTTACATTTGTCGTCAGGGACTTCACAAAAATCATAAACTATCTGATTTACACGAAGCTGAAGAAAACTGGAAAGAACAATTCCTAAAACTTAAAACAGAGTCTGACAAAAAGATAAAACAACTACAAGAACATTCTGACTTTTTAAAGTCTAAAATATCTGACCTAAACAAATCTTGTCAGGCCGCGTGTGATAATGTTGACAAGAATGTTAAAAACATTTGTGATAAAGTAACCGCGTTAGGAAGTGGAATTAAAGATGATATTATTAAAGTGAAAAATGACGAGATTATAAAATTAACCAATGCGATACAGGAAGCTGGCAAGATGACATCTAATATGGAAGAATGTTCGGATTATTCTGATCTTAAGTTACAACAAAGATCTTTAATTACGTGTCTGGACAAACTGGCCGATGTGCAGACAAACAAAAATCAAGATATATCGTCATATTTACAAACCCCTGTGATACGACATCCATTTTATGACATGGTGAAGATTGACGTAGAATCATTAAAACAACAAATGAATGAAATGAGAATCATGGATGGTCCAACTTTTACCAGTAGTTTTAATGTAAACCAGATAGTGAAGACAGACTGGAATTACTATGGTGATGATTTAATGATACAAGGAATGCCATGGTGTGTAGGTGTTAAACATCGTACAGATACACAAACATTGGGTGTTTACATGTGGTTGAATAAGGTAGAGGATAAAACAGTTAAAGGCGTTACAGCTGATGTTACATCTGAACTGTTAAATATCAACAGTGGTAGTAGGCATATAGTGAATAGAGGTACAGGAACATCATATATACCCGGTGGACAAACATGGGGTTTTCATAGCTTTATAGACTGGGATACACTCATTAATCCTGATAATGGTTACCTTGACGACGAGGTTATGTTCACACTACAAACAACTGTCAAAATAGATAAAATAGATAGAAATTAATCTGAACATCACTCTGATTAAAATACAGATGTATATTTCGTTTCGTTTTTTTTATACTTTCGATGGTCTACACTACATGAAGATCTGATAGGTTGTAGCGAATGGTCGCGTCAGAGGTCATACGAGCGGCTTTTGACCCTATGACATCAGACATTTAATTGATTCAACAATCAGCGTTGACGTTTCTAGTGGTTTAATTACAGTTCCGTGCCCTCACCCCAAAAATTAGATCTCTTATCTAATGAAAGTCAATTACTTTATTGTAAAAATTATCTCCCTTTAAAACTGAATAGTCAACTACAGAGTATATCTCACGGCGTTTAATTATTATAATGTTTAACCCTTTAACACTCGGTACATAGAAATATTGACTACCCCAGTTTCTTAAAGATACATTATGGTGGAAGATCAGATAAAGAACTAGTCGTTCTCACCATTATAGTTAAAAACTAGATAATGTAAAGGGAATATGCTGAAACGGCGGAAATTACTATAATGTTTTAATTTACCTGTTTCAGGTAATATTGACATTCGTGTTCCTGTTATAATTATGGAAAGGAAATGTTGACATAATTACTTGCATTATTTAAGCACCATTTGATTATGTTGTAGCAAAAATGTCAAACTCCCCAGAATGAGAGAGAGAGAGAAATGGGGTTTAACGTCCACTCGACACAAACTAGGTCATTTCGGGACTAACACACACACACGGTTCAATTTTATTTACATAATTCTCTTGCGCGTAGGTTTCTTTAGCAGTGGGAGGAAACCGGAGGACCCGGAGAAAACCCACGAGATTGGACAGGCGACCCTACTCCTTGTCACGTACAACCGGGGATTCGAAACCACGCCAGTTGACTCAATGACAGGCTTTATGATACAGCGCGCACGTGCTAACCATTCGGCCACCCCCCCCCCCCCAAGAATGATAAATTTAACAACAGTTCAAGGTGGGTGTTGAGCCACCGTAGTTCGGTGACTATGGCAGTGACTCAGTAATCAATATTTTCTAGAAGATTCATCTAATTATGTTGTGCTCTTGCATCATTGGCATTCCTAAAATTGTACTTGACAAGGAGTTAGGGTCACCTGCCCAACCTCGTGGATTTTCCCTGGGCCCGCTGGTTTCTGCCCACTGTTAAATACCAAGACTATTATTGAAATAAAGAGGTATATTATGTATTAAAGTAGCTAAGTCAAAAGTCTTTGACATTGAAAACACGGATTATTTGTCAAATTAAATCAACATTGATGTTATGATCTTACCGGGAAAAGCATGGGCTTCTGATATTCAATATTTAAGACAAAATAAAAATTGGCACGCGAATCACGTGCCAGAATGCTTTCGCGCGCCATTTATAATGCAGCGACCCAATAAACGAGTCTAAATATATCCCACAGGGCAATACTACCAGTGTAGACTGGAATAACCAGACGCCAAGGACTGTCATTCAATTTGAACGACGAACATAACTGATTAGAAATTAAAGTAAAAACAGAAACAATTGAATGTAAATCAGTTTATTTTTATTCATATTACATTATTATGTGACCCATTTCTAGGTGCCAAGGAATAGCGAATTAACTCCTTTAAACTAAACTGACGCTATCCATTGATGGTAACGTACCATTATTTGAAATAATGCACGACCAACATGTCAATCATACATTATTTATACTAGATGAAACAGTGGACTCGCGTGACGTATTTCATTGTCTGTAGTTGTTTAATGTTCTCGCTCTTGACCTTTAAACCACACTTAATAACGGCTGAAACACTGACGTGAATTCAACAGACATCGTCTTTGGAGAGTTCAAATTAACTACAATTCAGTTGAATAAACAAATCAATATTTTAGCGCTCAATCTGAATCCTTACAATGTTGTGAAAGTTGAATCTCTAATAGGATAATCAGTCCAAAAATACGGTTCAATTCCGTTCAGTATTTACAGAGATATGATGAATTAAAATTCTATCGATCAATGCCACTCGCTATAAATGTGCGAAACTGATTTAAAGCTTGGTGTATATATATAAATATTGTGGTATAATTGTCGCAATGTGACACAACAGCCTAGTTAAAATCCTATTGACTCCAACACGATAGATTATCTCGAGTTGATATTTTGATCTTTATTTTCTTAATCAAATTGTTAAATAATCAATCTGAGTACATATTAGCGTGGGTTATGCCGTGTGAAAAATGTTAATGACGCAATAGGACTTAAAATATTTATATTAAAACAAAAACACAAAAAAACGTTGTTGCCTGTGTCTCATGTACATATTAGCGTTATTTATTTATGCCGTTAGAAAGTTTTATATCTTAGCGAAAAATGCTAATGACGCAATGGGACTTTAAATATTTATATTAAAACCAAAGAAACGTTGTTGCCTGTGACTACGGCACCAACTATTCAGAAGCCCATATCGTCTTCAAATATGGCTATAGTTAACATAGCCGCATAACCGCTCAATATTCCGATATTCTGCGCTAAAAACATCTGCCAAGTGCGATGTTCTTGAAAATATTTCTGAAGTTCTGGTAACTGAAAAAAAAATTGCAATTTGTGTTTAAGAAAACATCATCGTCCATTAATTATAAATGAAATTAATTAAAAGAAATAGGGATTAACCTCCTATACATTTCTGCAGCAACCGGGAAATGAAGACAGGCATACTGATGCTATGTCGATTAGTGAGGTCCAGAGCTTATTCCGCCTTCATGAGCCTTGTTTGTGCAGATGAGTATAGTCCCCATTCCATTTCATTTTACCTAGCTCAAGTTCAATTTCAAAAAATAAAACTGAGGTTCGGCTGTGTTGACAGTGGAACACAAAACAGTTTTAATCTCAACACTGGCGTAAAGACATAACATATTCAACAAAGAAGACAAATCCATATAAATCGAGATAATTGTTGCGCCCCCCCCCCCCCCCTTTATGGAAGAGAGCTTTAATGTATAAGATTGTCCCTGTCTCGGTGTCTACTTTCCCCACCTATGCTCACGCCTTAGACCACTCGGTCACCTATGAAAGAAAGAGAACCGATCGCATGAATACTTACTAAGTTAGCTAGAGCTACATAGAGAAACATCCCAGCACCGACCAGAAAGATCCATTCTGTAGCAGCTTCTAGTTTACCAGCAGCTATACCAACATATAACCCAGCAAACGCCGTCAGACTTGAGACGAAGTTTAATATTAGAGCTTTCTTTATACTCATTCCCGTTGATACTAACACAGCAAAATCACCTGAATTATAACAACACAGCAAAATCACCTGTATTATAAAACAACGCAAAATCACCTGTATTGTAAAACACAAGACAACAAAATTACCTGAATTATAAAACAACACCAGGCTATTTTCTAACATTTTAATTGGTGGGTCACTCGGTCCATCAGTCCATCAAATTGGCCCACGAGTCTACCCAGATCACCAAAAATCGGTGGGTCAAGAGTTTGGGGACTATTCATAAACAAGTTACTTTTATTTACAGCATCTGTCCTTCATTCGTTTTACGGTCTCTGGTGGATGCTGGCCATGAAGACAGCTTTTTGATCATCCAGCAGATATGGCAGAATGCAGAAAATCAAAATTTTCTCGCAGTGCCGGATTAACCTTGTGGGGGGCCCGGGACATACCAACTGTGCGGGGGGCTCGGGACATACTAACTGTGCGGGGGGCCCGGGACATACCAACTGTGCGGGGGGCCCCATTGTTGTTTGTTCAAATTGTTCGTACTGACCGCGGATCGCACTAGTATGTACTCCGCCCCCTTGAGTGCCTGGGGTGTTTACCTCCAGGATTTTTTTGGTTGAAATTAGGATTAATTTTAGTGCATCTGAGACAATTTAGGCAGCGATTTCCTGGGCCCCCGAAAATCTGTTGGTACCTACCAGTCCCGGGGCCCCAATATCCCTTACTGCCCAGGGCCCCAACCCTCGCCCCCTCAGCCCAGGTACTGGTTGGCTCCGTCCGGGATAAAATATTAGTATGATCCAGAATTGGGAGGGGGCCTAAATGTGGGGCCCGGGACATTTGTCCCACTTTGGCCCCCCCCCCTAGATCTGGTGCTGGTTTCTCAAAGAAGACGCCCCTGGATGCATCAAATCATGTCTGATATTTCGTGCATGAGTTTATATTACTAACCTAGTTCATGTGGTAATTCGTGACATATAACAGCGATAGACGTGGATAAACCGCTAGACAACTGGCCTGTAAATGCTGCACCTATAGCTAAACCATCAGCAAAATTATGTATAGCATCTCCAACTATAACCATCCATGCTAAAGAGGCTGGTGCTGAAATAATATTACATAATCATTTAGTGGCTGTTAGCAATAAACTAAAACATGTACTGTACTTATAAAAAAACAGCTACTAATCTAGCTTGATAACGTTGAGAAAATACTTTCGAAACGTCGGCCAAATAAATAACCAGTCTTGTCGCTTTTCAGTAAGTATGTGTTATATAGAGAATCTCCTACCAGTCTTTTTTGATATCAAAATATATCAACACAAGTTGATAAAGTAACAAAAAACGAGGGTCTGCCGAGGTTTTTTTTAACTTTATCAACGAGTGTTGATATTTTTTGATATAAAAAAAGACGAGTAGGAGATTCTATTTATCATCCAATCCCTTCTTACGTGCACAAATAGATAAATATAATTCTTTGCTGTAGATTTCACTTTTACTGAACATTACGGCGTAGTGATACATCATTTTTTGACAGCAATTCAACCATTGCAAAGTCCTTTATATTTTTCCATCAAGGTCAACTGAATAACAATAGTTTATTTTTAATAAAAAAAGTAGTTACTTTTCAACTGACCAATCCAATTCATGTAAGGAGATATTGCAGTAGATTATGAAATATATCACACAAACGATATCTACTGTAGAATGTATTATTGGGTGATAAAGTGTATTACTCTATCCAGTTACTAAATATATTAGAAGTATGTGTTTTAGTTTATTGCTCTCTCCAGTTACTAAATACCTTAAAAAGTTTAAAACCAACACAAAGGATAACAATCACTGGTTTATTATACACGACGTGGCTCCCGTGGCATGTAGCAAGAGAATTGGGATTTAAAGTCCATTCGACACAGACTAGGTCATTTCGGGACTAAGACATGGTTCAATTTTATTTCAATATATCGCTTGAGCGTAGGGGTCTTTTTAGCAGTGGGAGGAAACCGGAGGACCCGGAGAAAACCCACGGTACAAGCGGGGAATCTAAACCACGCCACTTGACTCATTGACAGACCTTATGATGAAACGCGCACGCGTTAACCATTCAACCACAAACTAACAAGTACAAACTTACCTCGATGTCTGTTGACAATATTATCTCGTTCTTCTTTACACACATGTTCACCGCCATCTTGACTCGTTGAACACGATGCCTAAAAAACAAAATATATAACACATGCTTTTATTCAAATATCGCTAATCTATTCTCATGGCATAATACACGTATCTGTACATATGACGCAATGCACATAAAACAACACAAGTAATTATATTATATACACAGGACACGCTACAAGTAACTATACACAGGACACAATACAAGTAACTATTCACAGGACACGCTACAAGTAACTATTCACAGGACACACTACAAGTAACTATTCACAGGACACGCTACAAGTAACTATACACAGGACACAATACAAGTAACTATTCACAGGACACGCTACAAGTAACTATACACAGGACACAATACAAGTAACTATTCACAGGACACGCTACAAGTAACGATACACAGGTCACAATACATGTAACTATACACCGGGTACAATACATGTAACTATACACAGGACACAATACAAGTAACTATGCACGGGACACAATACAAGTAACTATGCACGGGACACAATACAAGTAACAATGCATGGGATACAATATAAGTAACTATTCACAGGACACACTACAAGTAACTATACACAGGACACAATACAAGTAACTATACACAGGACACAATACAAGTAACTATGCACGGGACACAATACAAGTAACAATGCATGGGATACAATATAAGTAACTATACACAGGACACAATACAAGTAACTATACACAGGACACGCTACAAGTAACTATACACAGGAAACATTACAAGTAACGATACACAGGTCACAATACATGTAACTATACACCGGGCACAATACATGTAACTATACACCGGTCACAATACACGTAACTATACACAGGTCACATTACAGTAACTATACACAGTACACAATATAAGTAACTATACACGGGTCACAATACAAGTAACTATACACGGGATACAATATAGTATGCAGTACCTATACACTGGGTACATTAATAGTAACTATACACATGGCACAATACAAGTACCTATACACGGGTTACAATACAGTAACTATACACAGAACACAATACAAGTAACTATACACAAGTCACAAAACAGTATGCAGTAACTATACACAAGTTACACTTGAAGTATTTATACACCGGATTTTCTAGCCTGTAGTAAACTAGAACTTCGTTAAATCAACTTAGTGTATTATTAACCTATAGTATTACCAGAACTTAATTAAATCAACTTACTGTATTATTAGAATCATATTGTTCATCTGTAATAACTTTTAACACAGAAACATTTATATTACTTAAATCATCACCTGACTATAAATAAACAATACATCAATACAATAAATCAGTTGGCATCTCGACAAATGAGGGGAATTGTGCCTGGACAGTGGTGTTTCTATCTACTCGGCGTTAAATTAAAGCTGCCGAGTTTTTCTTAAGTGCATGCCAATGTGTGCACGGGATCTTGGATATTTCGTACAATCCAAACGAATAGACACTCTTCATTTAAACATATTTTATTACTTTAAAGTAAATTGATCGTTCAAAACTTACAAACATTTGTAAATAGGTACTCTACAATATAATATTGTCGTGGGTGGTGTATGGCTGTCGTGTGTGTGATAAAGACTTATAATTAACTCGAGTATAAAGAAGTGTCACCAGATGTTCTATAAACAGTATAATATTACCGTTCCCTGTGTATGATCATGGTCGTGTGTTTGATAAAGGCTTGCAATTAACTCGAGTATAAAGAAGTGTCACCAGATGTTCTATAAGTAGTATAATCTTACCCTGTCTGGTGTATGATCATGATCGTGTGTATGATAAAGACTCATGATTAACTCTAATATAAAGAAAGCGTAGATACTAGCGAGTACAGCACACATTCTACTACTAGCTATAGAGATATCCGTCGATCCCGTTAGAATTATCTCACTGGTTGTTAATCCATCACCATCATCATCCTCACCTTCATCACTTAACACCTGAAATAATTATATATAATATTAACACCTGATATATTTACCTATAATATTAATACCTGGTTTAATACCTGAGAGAGTGAGAGAGAGAGAGAGAGAGAGAGGGAGAGGGAGGGAGAGAGAGAGGGAGAGAGAGAGAGAGGGAGAGAGAGAGAGAGAGAGAGAGGGGGGGCTTAACGTCCACTGGACACAAACTAGGTCATTTCCGGACTATTTTAGTTAGTTAGTTAGTTAGTTGTATTTTACGTCCGCTTCCACCGAGGTGATATCGCAGACAAATTTCTGGACTAACAAATGGTTCAATTTTATTTCAATAATTCGCTTGCGCGTATGGGTCTTTAGCAGTAGGAGGAAGCCGGAGGACCCGGAGAAAACCGACGAGGTTGGACAGGCGACCCTTCGCCTTGTCACGTACAACCGGGGAATCGAAACCACGCCAGTTGACTCAATGACAGACCGTATGATACAGTGCGCACGTCTTAACCATTCGACCATCCCCGCTCCCCCGAGAGCGAGAGAAACGTGATCTTAATACATGGAACAATTATTGAATGGGGTGTAGCGCCGCTGTCAGGGCCAAATTTCCCTCCTGCGCTCAACGTATGCAAGTCAAGTATTCATTATCCGGGTTGGTGCAGAAAAGTAGTGGGACGTTCAATCCGAAAGCGTTTCACATCACCGACCGCCAATCACTCTCCATAATACACAATCTGGTTTATCAAATAAATCTATAATTTATTTACAGGTAAAAATCGATTAATCAACTCACCTCGGGAAGTAAATGTAGTAAGGCATCGCCACATAAATTACCTGTAGCTAGCGCCAACAATGCCGCCATAACGTACTGTCTTACAGCTCCGGTTGCGGCTTTCATTACAACCGCTCCTAATACTGACATGATACTGATGATAGAAACAGCCAGTGTACCGTAACCATAGACTAAACACAGAAATAATAACAATCAAATCTTCTTAATCAACATGTTGGATACAGCCAAGGCACCGTAACCATAGACTAAACACAAAAAGTATTATAATATAATCTTCTTAACTAATATCATACATGATACTGATGATGGATACAACCAAGGCACCGTAACCATAGACTAAAAACACCAATTATAAAAATATAAAGTCACATCATGTTTATAACTGAAGGACGTTTTGACTAGAATTATTTAAACAAACATTATTTAAGAGCTAAATCTGCCTATTTCAGGTCTTTCTTTAGGCCTGAAATGTTATCTAAATTATTAATTAGACATCAATTAACATATCCAGGCCATAATCAACTCTAGAGGGCATCACTAGCCTGCGATCTTTAGTGGATTGTAAGCCGATTTACTGCATAACTTTCCTTCTCGATTAAACGATTAAATGGATAATCGAGACTATGCTGTTCATCGTACTGACTTTAGTAATGATGACCGAGGCTTATGGGAATTTCAGTTGCATAGTTCTCGGTTCATAGTGGATCAATTTGAATGAAATTTTCACCAAATTGCCTTTACATTATCTAGTTTTTAACTATTTAATAGTGAGAACTGCCAACTCGTTACCGAATCTCCCATAATGTAGGCTATCTTTAAAGTAAAATATTGTGGAGATAATAAGGGATTGCCAAACATCTGATAATACAAACTTGTACATTTAATCAATGTTAGTATGGATAATAATGATGATCAAAGCTTGGTTGATATTGATGATCGATGCTGAATGATTTTTATGCTCAAAGATGGGTTGATATTGATGATCGATGCTAAAAATATACTGATGTCTATTGCTGGAATATTCTTGATGCTTCATTGATGATCGATACTACTTTTGTACAGATTGTTAGCGTGCACGTACAATAACACTTGGAATAATAGTCGGGAACGCCGCTGTCCAGGCAAAATTGTCATGAAATGACAAGTATCATATTTTAGTCTCAAAATGATCGAAGTAAATCATATCCTTTAAAGACTGTACCCCTGAAATCATTACAAGAATACCTACTTTCTGTGTTAGACAGAGTAGTTGTAGAATTACATTTGATCTCTTCGGATTTTGTGCCAGAACGCGTCTTGGAATGGATGGTCAGCACCTCGTCGACTATTGACGGACACATCTGATAAAACTGCTCCACATTTACTCGATCTTTCATCTTGAATATCTTGAATAATTCCGACACATTATAACTCTGTCAATAATTAAAAGCAGGTTTATTGTCTTAGATAATAACAAGTTCCATCGTACTATGGCATGGTCCAGGAACTGACCATGGCGTCATCGGCGGCATCTTGGACAGAATACTGATATCTTATCAAAAACCTAAGTCTTTAAATCGATGCGCAAGTGTCCAAAAAAACAAGCATGCCAAATTTCGTGTCGCTCGTAAATCAATTAGCACATTCTTCATGTTCCTGAAGCAGCGACTGTGAGTTTTACAACATCTGGACGTTGCTAGATAACTTCACAATTCTCGTACTTATAGCTACGTTATCTATAGACACCCGAACAGTAGCGTCCAATCGAGGTTGTGACATAGCAACCTCCACGGAAACCTTGACATTGAACGAACCTTGACCTTTGCAACTCGATTATCACAGGTAAACAGTTTAGCTTGAAAGCGCGAGACTTGGTATTCGCGATGATCGTGAAATCCGATAGGCTCCCAAGCTGGACTTGTACCAAATCGAAATTAGTGCCGAAATATGCAGGGTATTACATGAAGGCCTTGATAAGATGTACGAAGTTAAAGCGTGATCAAGCCTTCTATTGAAGATGCACATCCTTAGGCGTTTCTCGAAGAGCGTCGCTCCCAAGAACCACAATAACAAGACGAGTAGCGATTGCGAACAGATTCTGGTCCAAAATTCTCCTACAGACGACCATAAAAAGTAGGAAACATAATACTTAACAGACAAATTCGCCCAAAAAAATTAAATAAAACCAAACATCATGCAATGTGCTATGAAGAAAAGTTTTGGCGGAGAGTGGGCGTTTTCGCCTACTTTTCATTGAGATTTAATTCTCAAGGGTCCTTTTACGTACACTGGGGGATTATGGCCTACTCTTACACCGAATTCCAACTATCAAGAGATCTTTACGTGCCCACCAATGTGTACACTAAAGCTCGGTTTTCTTCCCATCCCAACGACAAGACCGCCCGTCATGCACCGTCGACAACGGGTCACCATGCCTGGAAAAACCCCGAGGACCTTTCTCGGCCAACACCGGGAGGGAACGACAGATCTCCTGGTTAGCGAGCCCGTGTCTTACTCAGTTATTCACTACTGGCAGGGGCGATAACTTACCGACAGTCGACAAGGGAGATAACTTACCGACAGTCGCCAAGGAAGACAACTTACCATCGGGTTTGCTGTCGGTACACTCCGAGATTTTCTACCCAAGAGGAAATTTTTCTGTGGATCAACTCGAGACTTGGCTCCTACAACACTAATCATATCACCGATAAGACTTTCCAATTCTAGAAAACATAAGCAGACCAGTACAAAACCATATCCCCAAGAACAGGATCTCTCTTTATTAGCCACTTTCAGACAATGGAAGCACAGTTTACAATCAGCAGTGGCATGGCAATTTCAAAACATGCTAAATGCTAATTTGATTTCGATGCAAAAAGTAACCGTAACATGGCTAACCGCCTAGAACTAAAGTTCGCTAGAGAACGATCTTCTGGGATGGTAAACGCGTTCGTGGCTGCCCAAATTTCAAAATTGTCCTGGGGGAGGAACCTTGGACACCCCTCCCCTCCATCAAGACCCCACTAAAAGGCCAGGCCTGAATGGAAGTAAGTAATGCGAGTACAACGTCTTTAGACCGACCACGACGGTAGCTCTTTGACGTATAGCTGACTATCCCGGTCTTAGGAAACCGAGGTAACTACCTTGAGAGATGTTTATCTGTTGGTATAAGTAGACAGTTCACGACTGTTCACGACTATAATTAAAGCTATTTAACAATTAATGAAATACATAATTAAGGCTATTTAACAATTAATGAAATACATAATATCTACTTTGTTCCGTGATAAACATGTCTTCCAAATGAACTGTCTGTTCCCCATACTTGTGAAATATTTCTTCTACAAACATCAATTCACACGGTTCACCATCCAACGATATACTGTAACCTGTTGACATAATATACATATATGAAAACACCGGGATCAAACCCGCGACCTATTTCTCATATGGATACCCAAATTGTTAAAAAAAAATTGAACATCTTATCACATTCATTATTGTTGAATTTATTGACGTTGTAACTCATGACTTCATCTGGTAGACTACCGCCATTCAGGAGACGATCAAGGTCAAGACCAGTCGCATTACATCTTTCTTGTAAATCAGACATTTTTATATTTCATTTTGAGTGACGCCTGTATTATGAATGACCGGGACTGTACAGCGCAGTGGACGCTTACGACTGGCCCCCAAATCCATTCACTTGATTTGATATTTATTGTTTATTTCTTGCAATGTCTGTATAGTGTCTGGGTTTTTTTTCGCCTACGATTCTCCTGCTTGTACTATTAGAGTCAAAGGCCGAATTTTTAAATTGGATTGACTGAAGGTTATTTCGATTAGTAATTGAGCAACGGCTATAAGCAGACTTTGAAATATTTTAAGTTTTCGCCCCTTGGTAAAAAAAATATTAAATTTCAGGTTTTTGATTCTTGGTAAAATATGTTTTAGGTTTTCGATATATCTGCTAAGATATACAATTTGATATTATTTAGGTTTCCCGCTCCTGGTAGAAAAGTATCTTAGGCTTCGCTTCCTTAAATTATCCGTATGCTCAATATTTGATATACAATCGCTGAGATACGCAATCACTTGGACATACAATTTAAGACATAGCTGATGCACCATCACTTGTACATACAATTTTAGATACATTTGGAGCGTCATCGCTTGGATGGATATACAATCACTTACTCCAGAGAGTTGATTAGACTTGTCATTGGCGGTCACGTACAATACAGACGTGCAATGCACTATTCATGGGCGCGTACCCACCAATATTTTTAGTGGTGGGAACATGATATACTGTGTCCCCACCACTTATTTCCGATGTTTTGCTTACTGTTTATTTTTTGAAATTGAAATCATTCCAGAGCTTTTATTGACATTTCAGAAAGTGTAGAGTTGGTCCCAGGCACATGAGACCAGGGTCCTTGAAATTGTACAGCTGCACCCGGTGACCGATTTTTATTTAACAGGGAATATGTGATAATTCATATTATAACAGTAAATAATTAAAATATTCCATAGGGATTATAATAATATGTATATCATGTAGGTGTACATATCTGATAGGCTGGGTATTAAATAACTGAGATTTTGTTTTTATCTGGTATACTGGATGATAAATCACGCAAATTATAAAATTCCAAACACGTAATTTCTAACATAACATCACCAGTGTCACATTCAAAATAGATAATATAATAATCATTAAAATAGCTATGGGAACAATATAAACAGCTAGATTTAACTTTAAGAAAAAAGCGAAAAGTTATAATTTCAATGTGGTCGCCATTTTTGAATTTTAACGTGGGAAAATTCGCCTTCGCCATCGGATTTTTAATCATCAATGAATAATACAGTAAAATGTTACCTTTATTTCAATTGGGATTGAATATTGATATGTTTAGCTGTGTGTGTGGCTTGTTTTAGTTTATATAAATTAAAAGATTTGTAGGCCTGTACATTTGAGTATCCAATTGAATACACATTTTGCTCAAAGACTTTACGTAGTCTTCGAACACTACTAGGAATGGAGGCGGAGCTGGAATCTCAGTAGTGTAAATATTTCTAGTTCTTGTAGCGTACATGAGAGAATAAATCGTGAACGGTGGCTTGAAGATTTGTCTTTAGATTAGATTTCGTATCATTTGCTGCCTCAGGGATTAGAACTGTTTGCCTGAAAATGATGCTGAAAATACCCACAGAGTGCGTTTTAGAGCGTATAGTTTTCAAAAAATTTCGGGGGAGGAACCCCGAACCCCCCTCTTTACCAATAGTCGCCCGCGCATGCACTGTCCCCATCACTAATTTTTGGCGATCTGCGCCCCTGGCACTATTAATGTAAAAAAGGTCAGTCAGTAAGTTTTCGGAAATGTGGTGACTTTATAGTTTATTTTTGGGTGTAATGGGGGCAATCTATTTATGTAACTAGGGTGTTGAGAATAAGAACCCGGATCTTGACCGACCACGATAAACTGCATTATCATCTTTGACATTCATATAGTATGGAGGCCTGTAAACATTGTCGTGTTCTCGGGGCGAGATCCTGTTTCTTCGCTTTCTTACACCCCACTTCTCGCTCCCTCGACTTTCTCATTCCCCTCCCTCTCTCCTTCGACTTCTCACTTTCTCGGCTTCCTGTTTCTCGCCCTCGACGTGTCACCTTCTAGCGGCGAGATTATGAAATGGCTGCAATAGGCTTCCATAAGATTGGCCCGCCGTCATATTTAATATTTCTAAATAGTTTATGAGAGACATTGTCATGTCACCAAGATGAATTGCTAATCTGTTATCACTTTTAATAAGGTTTTGATTACACGAGGGATCCCTTATCAGATACTTCTTCAGGACAACCCGCACTTTAAACGTGTGAACAAAATCTGTGTTATGTCGTCTTATATAATGAGAGAGAAAGAGAGAGAGAGAGAGAGAGAGAGAGAGGGATGTTAACATCCACTCGACAAAAACTAGGACATTTCGGGGCCAAAACATATGGTTCATAATTCGCTTGCGCATAGGGATCTTTAGCAGTGGAAGGCAACCGGAGATCTCAGAGAAAACCCACGAGAGTGGACAGGCGACCCTATTCCTTGTCACGTACAAGCTGGGAATCGAAACCACACCACTTGACTCGATGAAAGACCTTATGATCTATGCGCAAGTGTTAAACCACAAGACCGCCCATCCCTCCCTAATTATTGAATGACACAAATGCCAAATAAATGAAATGGGGTTTAACTTTCTACTCTAATATCGAATTCCAACAGCCCAAGTTCAAAGTAAAGATAAAGTATGAAGTTGTAGGCTTAGTGCTGCCGGGACAAAATTCTTTTCTAGTATTGCATATGTAACCATGGAATAGTGCCATTTCACCATTTTATTGAAATCAACTACATATAAAGTAACCATTCGCCATTTTCGTTTTAATGTCTGGCGCGCAGTAATTTCTTGATCGCAACAGTTTATTACACGGAATAATTTCTTTCACACAATATGACCCGATGGGAGCCCGGAGACGGGTAGTTTACTAGCATCTTCTACTAACCTTCATCGGGGCCATGGTAGATCATTTAGTAAGACGTTGGCTCGCTAACCTAGTGTTCGATCCCTGCGCTGGTCAAGAAAGTTCATCTGGATTTTCCGGCGTGGTTACCCCATTTCAGTGATGCAGGACGAAGGTTCTGGCAAGGGACAACGTATGTCATTCGGACATGACGAAATACCGAGGTCCCATGTACACATATACGTGCACGTTAAAGATCCCTTGGCAGTTGGAATTCGATATAAGAGTAGGCCGTAGCGCCGCTACCTGGGCAAAATATCCCTCATAACACACTGTATGGCGTATGCCCGTCTTTTCATCAGCCCAGTCGGCGCAGAAAAGTAGGACGTTAAACCCAATTTCATTTAATTTCACTAACCTTCATTTAGTTGTTCTATAAGAACTTTCACCATTCTGTAGAGAAACACCCTTTCTGGGTAGGGGTTGATATTTCTGTCATGTTTCGTCAACATCGCCACATTATTACTGTTAATACACTATTAAAAATATATTAATAATTATACAATTTTATATAATCTAGTCCAGTGCCAAAAGTATTAAATTTGGTGTCATGGTACTATGAATTATGCTTATCATTTTAGTTTTTTGAGGTACATCTAAAATAGAGTTTTTGATGTCCAGACGGCCCGGACTCTCTCCCCTCCCCCCCCCGCTGATCAAGCAGAGCATATCTTGTTTCTGCTACGTTTCTCGTAATAACAAATGTACACTATAGTCCTATACATATACACCTAAATGAGCAGACGTGTTGTCTCAGGGTTTCAAACTGGGTGCTGCCTCCTACCGCCCCCTCCCCTGCTCAAATTCCAGAGCACGCCCCTGTATACATTCTGCACAATGAGCGTCATCTGCTTCATACTTTGGGAATAAATCTCTGTCCTGAATGGCCGCCATATCCAAAAATTAGTATATTGTTTTCTACTGCGTTTCTATTCCGTTTCACACCTGGCACACACACAAAGACTAAATAAACCTATTCTATTCCATTAAATGAAACAAGAATAAAAAACTTCTCAATATTCTCGAAGTATGCTTAGTGTTTTCGACTAAAATCGTCGATTGAGGACTTAAAATGTCAGTCAACTAGCTTAGTGTCTGTTCTCGAGCAGAGCTAACTGTAGACAGACAGCCTAAGTTTAGTATGTCCTGTATACTGTAAAGAAAATATATCAATCGACAAAAGAAACACTGTATTGTAGTCTATTACTAGGGTTGTCCCGTGGGGTCGTGGGTACCAATTTACCGCTTTCATAACAAAACTTATCTCTCTAGAGTTTCCACACTAACTGTAGACGAGAGGACTACAATATTGTAATCTGACATTGCCTTTTGTAGCATAAAATATAATCGTGTAATAATGTGACACAATAACTTATAAGAAATTCATTTTCAGGAAAGCTTCAAGGCAGATCTCCCATGGTCCTTCCCGCTCCTGTTCGCACGAATTGTTTGAAAAACTAATATTAAAAGGTGTTTTCTAGAGATTATCGAGATGTTTCTTGGGCTAACTTCAGGACTAAAAGCCCCCCCCCACCACTTTCACTACTATAACCCCCCCCCCCCAACTTCAGGACTATAAGCCCCCTTCTCCATCTTTAAGGGCCACCGGGCCTACCGTACCCACAGACCCATTCTCCACCTATCCCTGTTACTTTCAGTAGAAACTGCATTGCCACGTACATCTAACGACTCCTTATGGGGCGTAAATCCAATTTGGGTATGTCACATTTTTCAGATTTTATTTCGCAGTTTTACAAAAGATGAATAAATATACTTACCCTTTTGGCATTAATAAAAGTTTGTAAAGAATTTGAGTTGGGGTTATGTACGACCGAGTTATCCCAATGGTCAACCAGTTTTCTCAGGAGATTTTCGGCGCATTCAGTGCTCTTGCCAAGTTCGACGTTTTCACAATCTCCAGTCGGATCCAGGGTTTTCGATACAACCCTCCAATGTGCAGTCTGTTTAGTAGTTAGATTACGGCTACACGATTACACCGTCACAATCGACGCCATTAGATGAACGAAAAACTGGCTTGGTTCTAACGTTGCTACATCATCTACGATCTAAAAGTAATGGACAATGGAATCACTCAATCTGATTAAAACACAGATCTATATTTCGTTTCGTTTTTTTATGCTTTCAATGGCCTATGTACATGAAGATATGACTGTTTGTCGTGGAAGGTCGCATCAGAGGTCATACGAGCGGCATTTGATCAGACATTTGATAAACCAATCAGCGTTGATGTTTCTATTGGTTTACCCACAGTTCGGTGAACCTCACGCCAAAAACCCGCCGTAACAAGCCGTTTCATTGGCCAATCATTGGCCATCATCAACGCGGTTATATAACAACCAAGTAAAACGAAATTTTGAACTAGGATCTGTGTTTTATTCAGATTGTGGAATCAATGAAATGAAATGAAGTTTAAAGTCTCACCTTTCCGTCCCCATACGTCATACAGTGTGCAATGACGGAAACTTTGACCATACAGCAATTCAATTCAAACTTCCAAGGTTGTTTTCACCCCAAGAACATTAATAAGGAATCTAGTTTAAAGGGTATAATTTGCTAATATTTGGGACCTAGAAATTGACACAAATGGGTCGCAACGCATATAATAATGTAAAATGAATGTAAATAAACTGATTTACATTCATTCGTTTCTGTTTTTACTCTTATTTCAAATCATTTATGTTTAGCGAAATACGCCAAAAGTCTCAATTGAATGGCAATCTCTAGCGTCTGGTTATTCCAGTCTACAATGATAGTATTTATTGTGCAAGTTCTCCTGATAAGAATATAGCGTCACCATTTGACAAATGGGGCTGAAACTCATTACAGTAAACGATTCATGTACCAATGGTAAAATATTTATTTTGTCTTAAATATTGGATATCAGAAGCCCATATTTTCCTGGTAAGGTCACAACATCAACGTAGATTTAAATTGACAAATAATTCGTTTTTTCAATGTCAAGACTTTGGATGATATTGAGTTAGAGACTTGGCTACTTTAATATTATTGTAATATTGTTGGAATAAGGGATAAAATACACACAAGTGTCACTTTAAGATACCCCCCCCCCCCCCACACACACACCTCTTATAATGGAACACACTGTCATCTGGATCCTAAAATTCAAATTCCATTTGTAAAAGACAAATTCGAACCGGAAGTGGTGTGACAGAGACAGCAAAAGTTCCTGGGAATTTGTGAGGTTGAAATCTTCAACTTCATCAGTGACGGATCCAGTTGTGTAGGCAAATTATTGAAAGGTTCTGTTTCATCTGAGTTTTGGTTAGACCTAGACAACTAGCTATAGTCCTACGTGCTGGCTTTGGATAATACATGTAATGCCAGTCAGGGAATATGATCTCTGGTCTGTACGTGGCAGGGGTTGGGGCCACTTGTCTAGGACCGTGTATTATTCATATTTCTAAAATATGTGTCGAGTGGACGTTAAACCCCATCTCTCTCTCTCTCCCTCTTTCTCTCTGTGTGTGTGTGTGTGTGTGTCTCTCTCTCTCTCTCTTGATAAGTGTAGTAAAACAGCCACCTCCTTACCTGTTCATACGTTTTACTTTTCCTCAAACAATCTGTTTGATTAGGTAATATACCGAAGCCTCTGAGTAGTCTATCTGTAACGGCTACCCGAGTAGCATTATCATTAACATTAATCTCGATATCTTCATATTCAGATTCCTCATCTATTAAATCCTCTGGTCGTTCGAACGGGTTGTGTCCATTTGCAAACGGGTACGGTCTCTCTTGGTTACTGTTGATTATGATCTGAAAATTCTGGTTGATGTTCAAGATTGGTTTCTTCTTGTGATTTGTAGATTTGCCTATGGTCTGTTTGCCATTTGAAGAACCTCTTTTGTCAAATGCTACTGTATCCACGATTAACAATGATTCATCCGACGTTGTGTTGGTCAAATTCCCCGATGTCAACAGAGATGCTGTTTTCACATCTTGGGAATCTGTCGAGCTTTCTAGTGAGATTTCTTCACCGTCCCTTAAAGGCTCTATTAGACTGTCTTGATCATGATTGTGTTTAGTTCTGGTGTTGTGTGATAATTCTGAGATAAGTTCCGTTGCATTTGATAACTTTCCATCGATTGTTAATGTTAATCCACACCCGAACAATACTATTATTAACAGCCCCGAACGTTGATTGATGTGCCTGTACATGGCCATATCTATAACATAAGTATACAACAGTTATAAACATAAATAATTGAAAAAAATAAAGACAAATAAAACAAATAAAGATTAATACAAAATAAATAAAAAAAAAGAAAGAAATAAAGATATTTTTTTTTTTAGAAAAATAAAGACAAAAGTTTTATTTTGAAAAGATAAAGACATTTTTTTTAAAATAAAGATAAATATTGTTGTTTTTTTTTAAATGAAGATAAAAAGTTTTTTTTTTTTTAAAAAAAATAAGAATAAAATAATTTGTAAAAAATAAAAAAAAATATATTTTTAAAAATAAAGATAAGTGTGTTTTTTTTTTTTATAAAAAAGATAAATGTGTTTTTTTTTAAAAAGATACATGTGGTTTTTTTTTAAAAAATGAAGATAAATATTTTTTTTAAAATAAAGATAAATATATTTTTAAAATTAAAAATAAATATCTAAATAAATAAATTAACATAAATAAAAACAAATAATAAACATGAATAAAAAAAACCCCAAAAAACAAAAAAAATAAACATAAAAAATAAAAATAAACTTTAAAAAATCTTTGCCTTAACAAGAGTGAAGAAATAAACATAATTTAAAAAATTAACGAAATAATAATAATAATAAAAAAAGAATAAAATGTTTTTAGCATTTAAGATATTGACTATTTTCTTATATTGCGTCAGATAATGTCTGTTCATCCGTGAATTAAAGATTTGCCCGGAGAAGTAAGTTATAATGTAGCTGTAGTGGGACCTGTAGCATTGTTATAAAAGGGTCTAAATTTAAACATTAAGTGTGGTTTAATGGTCTCGAGCGAGACATTAAGTAATATATTGAATGTTTCAATATATTACGCAATGTCTTAAGTTCGAGACCATTAAACAACTTCAAATACAGACACTCGCACGTGCTTTGCAATGAAATACGTCACACGGGTCCAAAAGTTTAACTATAGTATAAATAATGTACGCTTGGCACATTGCCCGTACCATTATTTGAAATAATGATACGCAAACATCAAAGGATGACGTCACATCCGTATTCTAAACACAAATACCACATGCCCATTAATTAATGTGTTAAAATAATAACCCCAAGAATTACCTGAAGGCACAGGACCGGGTTAAAATTTAAAAAATACAGGTAAATATTAAAATATTAAAGAAGTTGGCAATCACGTAAACGAAACCTGGACAGTCGGAATTTGATTACGAGTAGGAGCAAAAGCCGCTGTCCTGGCAAAATTCTCTCTCATACCACACTACATAGTGTATGCCAGTCTTCATTATCCTTTTTGATGGACAAAGAGTCGAACGTTAAACCCCATTTCATTTAAAGAATGTTGTGTTAACAACATTAGTTTCTGACGCTCAACTCGTATAGTTGTTGGTATAGGACGAAAACCCGAGGTCCCGTGCACGTAAAAGAACCCTCGACAGCTGGAATTCTATATCAGCACACTGGCACACTGTATGTCCGTCTATCCCGGGTGTTTGAAAAAACGTAGGACCCCATTTCTGAAGCTCAACTCGTATACTTAGTCTTCCGACTATAAAATTGATGGATTACTGAAATTACCTGTCTGCGACATTCCTTCGGTAGAAGCGGACGTTGAAAAAAAATATTTCACACACACACACACAAAGACCAACTTACCCGGTACAAATTGATGTGAAGATAATCCGGTATAGTTCAATTAAAATTGCTATTATTTATTACAACAGAGATCCGTCATCAAGTTTTACTTCTAGTAAAGAATTGAGGAATCCGACCTTCACAGGCAACCGAGTACTGTTCCCAGTAAAGAACTGTAGAATCCGACCACAACAAGCAATTGGTTACCGTTCTCCGTAAAATACTGTAGAAGTTACCACCACAAGAAGTCGGTCACCCTTAGCAGTAACAGATTGCAGAATACGAAAACCACCAGCAATGCGTTATCGGTCCCAGTAAAGAATCGAATAAACCAACCTCCACACGCCAGCGGTTACCGTTCCTAATAATGAGTTGTAGAATCCGACCTTCACGCGCAACTGGTTACCGTTCCTAGTAATGAATTGTAGAATCCGACCTTCACACGCAACCGGTTACCGTTCCTAGCAATGAATTGTAGAATTCTACCTCCACGCAATCGGTTGTCGTTCCGAATTGAATAATACGACTACTACACGCAACTAGTTACCGTTCCTATTGCAGAATACAAGAATCCGATCACCACACGCAAGCGGTTACCACACATGCTTAATAATAGGTCGCTAACACAACTCTGGGAGGAGACGAGATAACCTTAAACGGTTAATCTAAAACCCCAGATGTCACAATTCACGGCTTTAAGATTCACATAACAGTAATACAATCGTTGTAATCTTTATCGTAAATCCAACGTTCGCCTTAAAGGGGCTAGACTTTTAGAGAGAGAGAGAGAGAGAGAGAGAGAGGGGGGGGGGGGGGTAATGTCCACTCGACATAAACTAGGTCATTTCGGGACTAACATGTGCTAGAAAGGGTTCTTTAGCAGTGTGTTGGGTGTGGGAGTGGAGTGGAGAAAGCGACCCTACTGGATGGCACGCACCACTTGACTCTAGAGAAAGTAATCATAAATCAACTGGGAATAAGCCAGGAAGTCACATTCACGCGTATCTACCCAATTAAAAATACATCCCCCCGGTTTTGACGTAGAGTATTTATTGGAAAAAGGTCTATGACAGAACATTTTTATTTTGAGAGAACAAATCAACACACGAATTTATAGTTAAATAGGGGATCACGTGGCTAAGTGGGTAAGACGCTAGCTCGCTAGCCTGGGGGTCGGGTGTTCGATCCCTGCATTGGCCGAGAAAGTTCATCCAGATTTTCCGGCGTGGTTCTCCCTTGTCAGTGATGCAGGACGGAGGGGCTGACAAGGACAGCTGTCTAGTCGTTCGGATGGGACGAAAAACCGAGGTCCCGTGTACACATTGGCGTGCACGTAAAAGATCCCTTGACAGTTGGAATTCGATATAAGAGTAGGCCATAGTACCGCTGTCCGGGCAAAATTTCCCTCATAGCACACTGTATGGCGTATGCCCGTCTTCATTAGCCCAGGTTAGGAGCAGAACAGTAGGACGTTAAACTCCATTTTATTTCATTTCATTTATAGTTAAATAAACTTTATCTATGGACGAATAATCATTGTTTAAAATAATTGGGTTGGTAGGTTGTCAAAAAAACCCAAACCAACTCGTGTACAGGCTAGAATCCCTATATCAGTCCCTAGGCCATACATAGACTCGATGCTGGAATCCTTACATGTTACCCTTCTTTTGAGTTGGTATTATCTCTCTTATATTGTCAGTCTAATATTTTATCTATGCCAACATTACCTAATTGATTTAAACGGATAAAACCTTGTAAAACAGCTGCTTCTCGTGGGCGTTTCATGTAAGACTTTTTAAAAGTCTTATCGGGTGCTTTTTTGTAAAGAACAAAATGTCAAACGAACGGACTTGCGAACTTCAACGAATTCCTCTTGTGAGCGCCAAAGTAGCGAGTCCCTTGGGGACCTCGCCAAGAAAATTTTGAAAAATAGACTGTCGGAAATGCTCTACAACATGCAAGTTTATGACTGAGTGGGGATGTGGGATTTATTCACCGTAGAAGGTATTGATTACCGAAACGTATCACAAATACTTTTTTTTATTTTCTAAAATTATTGGGGGGGGGGGGGGCAAACAGAGGGCAGACCAGATTAATGGGAGGGCAAATGCCCCCCCCCCCCTGGTTATGTTGGAATGGTATATTATAATAATGCCCGAGGTGATATGGTGGACAATAGTATTTAAGGCATGTACCTCCATTTATATATTCTCTCAGATAAGCTGCCCTCTTTGACGTGCTGAATAGATTAGATTTGTATAGAAACTGTCAACTTCTGTCAACTAATGATTATAACATCGGATTATTTTATCTTCTATAGTAAGTAAGGTGTAATATCTTATCTCGAGCGGGGTTTGGATGGCTGAATGGTTAGCGTGCGCGCACTGTATCATAAAGTCTGTCATTGGGTCTACTGGCGTGATTTCGAATCCCCGGTTGTACGTGACAAGGAGTAGGGTCGCCTGTTCAACCTCGTGGGCTTTCTCCGGGTCCTCCCACTGCTAAAGACCCCTATGCGCAAGCGAATTATTGAAATAAAATTAAACCATATGTTAGTCCCGAAATTACCTAGTTGTGTCGAGTGGACGTTAAACCCCATTTCTCTCTCTCTTATCTCGAGCGGGGTTTGATAGCCGATTGATTTAACACGTGTGCGTAGGTTCGTTTGGTCTGTCATTAGGCAAGAAATAGAATCTAAACTACTGGTGCTGTTATATCCAAATAGATATAAAATAGATATGCCAGATCTACGTCCTACACCACTGACAAGGGGGAACCACGCCGGAAAATCTAGATAACTCCGATTCAGGTCCTCCAGGTTAGCGAGCCAGGGTCCTACTCACTGAGTCACATGGTTCAATTTCATTTTCAATAATTCGATTGAGCGTAGGGGTCTTAAGCAGTGGGAGGAAACCAGAGGATACAGAGAAAACCCACGAGGTTGGACAGGCGACCCTACTCCTTGTCAGGTACAACCGGGGTTATTGAATATACACAACCCTGATAAATGTTACTGACAATCATAAATGATACTGGATAATCAGTCATTCAACAACCTGATGGGATAATAAGTCATTCAACAACCTGATGGGATAACCAGTCATTCAACAACCTGATGGGATAACCGGTCATTCAACAACCTGATGGGATAACCGGTCATTCAACAACCTGATGGGATAACCAGGCATTCAACAACCTGATGGGATAACCAGTCATTCAACAACCTGATGGGATAACCGGTCATTCAACAACCTGATGGGATAACCAGTCATTCAACAACCTGATGGGATAACCAGTCATTCAACAACCTGATGGGATAACCAGTCATTCAACAACCTGATGGGATAACCAGTCATCCAACAACCTGGTGGTATAATCAGTCATTCAACAACCTGATGGGATAATTATACTCGTATTGTTTATTAAAAGTCATTTATTCCACATACGGTCTTTTGACAAAAAATAAAAACCCACAAAAACTCTCGTCCCCCCACCCCCTCAACCGGCTTCAAGTTTTTAGGAAGTATTATTGTCTGAGAACCTAAATATATTGTTTTTATTGCATTAAAAAAAATATAAACAGAATTCATAATAACACAAAAACTGGACACCTATACTCAAATATCCAAATAAAAAAAACAACTTTAACATATCTGTAAGTAAACTACAATCAGAGATTGTAACATCTGTAAACTACAATCAGAGATTGTAACAGTAACCAATAAATATTTTGTAATTTATGAGGGTAATCAATAGATACAGAAATGAAATATATATTAACTGGTAATAAATAAATCGGATTTAACTTCTTTAAATTATTTTGTTGTCCTACTCCTAAGTCTTTCCAAGAAATTGGTTTCTCCTAGACGTTTAGTGTCGAGCACTTTTAGAATGCCAAAAAAAAAACCCCAAAAAAACAAAAACAAACTTAATACAAGTAATATGATAAAACATTTTCAGAGGAGTAGGATATGAAACCCTGTGTTACATTAAACGATGTATTATGTAAGATTTAGACACAGAGCTGGATGTTCTTGCTATAATAGTTATATTAAAGATGCATTACGTAAGATTCAGATAAAGAGCTGGTCGTTCTTGCTATAATAGTTGCATTAAACATACATTACGTAAGATTTAGTTAAAGAGCTGGCTGTTCTTGCTATAATAGTTATATTAAAGATACATTATGTAAGATTTAGATATGAACTGGACGTTCTTGCTTATAGTAGTTTAAATATTGATAATGATAAATGAATATATTAAATATTTTAATGAAATAATTCATTCTGGGCGAAGTTATCACTGTTTGAAGATGTTTAAATCTCGCAGGTGTTCAAATCCATTTAAATCTCAGCCATCTGATGTTTTAGTAAGTTGATTATGGGCTTGTTATGTTAATAAATGTCTAAATAATAATTTATTTAACATTTGAAGCCAAAATAAAAACCTGCAATAGGCAGATTTATCTCTTACATAACGCATCTTTACTGATCTGGGGCCTGTTTAACGAAATTTTAACTTAGATAAAATCCAATTTTAGTAATTTGATTGGATAATATTAGATTGATTTTAGTGCTTAGCTAATCAAAATTGAAGTATCTACTAAGATTTGGATTTTATCTTTAGTTCAGATTTCACAGACATCCAATATGAAATGATATTTAGCCAAATAAAGTACAACTATTAAGTGTGGTATAAAGGTCTTGAGCAGACATTTAAGGCATGACATGGCCTGAAATATCAGCAAATTATCTAATATATTGAAACTGCACGAGGACAACCGCCCGAAGGTTGTATCAATAAGCTTATTATTTCAGAAAGACTAGCTAGAGCGAACTTTAAGTAACTTCAATAATATATAAAGTAATATATTGGTGCTGCAGGATTGTGTTAGCGCAAGAGAGAGAAATGGGGTTTAACATCAACTCGACACAAACTAGGTCATTTCGGGACTAACATATGGTTTCAATTTTATTTCAATAATTTGCTTGCACGTAGGGGTCTTTAGCAGTGGGAGGAAACCGGAGGACCCGGAGAAAACTCACGGGGTTGGACAGATGACCCTACTCCTTGTCATGTTAGCCTGAGAGCTGTATCAAAGTATTACCTAATGTGTTGCTCAAAGACGTATAATCAACTTAAAGGTCGAAAGTTAGACATTATGAAATATATTGATAAAGTATGAGTGGGAGGAGGGTGTTACCCGAGTGGAGGGGGTGGTGGTGGTGTTACCCGAGTGGAGGAATGGAGGGTGTTACCCGAGTGGAGGGGGTGGGGATGATACCCGAGTGGAGGGGGTGATGGTGGTGTTACCCGAATGGAGGAATGGAGGGTGTTACCCCGAGTGGAGGGGGGGGTGTTACCCGAGTGGAGGGGTGTGTGTGTTACCCCGAGTGGAGGGGGGGGTGTTACCCGAGTGGAGGGGGGGGGTGTTACCTGAGTGCTGTAACATTAATCAATGTGAAGCTCCAGACCATTAAACAACTTAAGATACAGATACATCATTATCAGACACGTAAAATTCTACATAAACATTCAAACTATTAATTAGTTGAGCACTATGAGGATATTCTCTTTTTCAGCCATTGCTCCACTGCAGCACCATCCCGTTTTAACCAGGCTGCACGGATTCTCGTATTCTCTATAACTTGTTGAACTGTTCTCTCGGTACCAGGGGACGGATTAGCTTGGAAAAAATTCTGAATAAAATAAATAAAATGTGAATAATATATAAATTTTGTTTAAAAATAAAGTACACATAAAATATTTCTAGCTGTGCAAACTCAAATGAGAGGAGAGAGAGATGGGGTTTAATGATCACTCAACACAAACTAGGTGATTTCGAGACTAACATATGGTTCAATTTTATTTCAATAATTTGCTTGCATGTAGGGGCCTTTAGCTGTGGGAGGAAACCAGAGGACATGGAGAAAATGCATGTGGTTGGACAGGTGACCCTACTCCTTGCCACGTACATCTGGTGAATCGAAACCACACAAGTTGGCTAAATGGCAGACCTTATGATACAATGCGCACATGCTAACCATTCGGCCATCCACCCCCATCCCCCTCCATATGGTATCAGATGTTCTCAAAGAGTAAGAAACCGCTCCCATTAGTAAGAAACTGCTTCCATTAGTAAGAAACCACTACCATTAGTAAGAAACCACTACCACTAGTAAGAAACCACAATCATTAGAAAGAATGCCAATCGTTAGGATGTAAAATACAAAGCAACATCTAAAGTTTTTGGATAACCACTTTTGTCAAAGACATTATTTCTATGATTGCTGATATTCTCACCTCTATATCTGCTGCCATTTCTTCCGTAGCAAAACCTGATGTTGGGGCCTAGAATAAAAAAATTATTCATAATTTTAAATGGATTTTAATTTTGGAAAATTACATAAAATGTCGAATATATATTCATAGGAATGGGCAGGCCTACATATGAATGTGGACATATGAACGAGTAGACCTACATATGAATGTGAACATGGGACTGTGTAAAACCAATTGCTATATGTAAATGTGTGTCTGTGAAAATTTAGTGCTACATGTAGATATAGGTCTGTGAAAACATAACAGTACAGGTAAATATAGGCCCGTGAAAATGCAGCGCTACATGTAGATATAGGCCTGTGAAAACGGACAGGTATATTATATATCTCACCTGAACCAATCTCGTCAATAAACCACACTTATATCTACTACGTAAATCTTGCCAGTTATTCTTCAGGAAGTTCCAGGCTAGTTCTCTCCCCTTGATACTACCAGTAACTCCACCTATTGTTAATGGCGTATCCTGGTAACGTATCTTATCCTACGAATAAAAATATATACATCTGTAGTAATCTTTTTTGTTAAAAACAATATTTTATTCAGAAATTGAAAAGGGATTCAGGAACAGGCATAGCCTATATGACCTCTGTCCAAAATACAAGAATCAATATGGATGTATGATATATAAAAGAATAAATGGATCTATAAAAGAAACATGTGAATAAACAACAAAATAATACAATGAATACTTAATCAACAACATTAAAATATACATATTTACATATTTGTATATACAGTAAACTTCGCATAAGTTGGATCTAAGTGGACTGCCAACCTTGTGGGTTTTCTCCGGGTCCTCCGGTTTCCTCCAACTGTTAAAGACCCCTATGCGCAAGCGAATTATTGAAATAAAATTAAACCATGTTAGTCCCGAAATGACCTAGTTTGTGTCAAGTGGACGTTAAACTCCATTTCTCTCTCTCTCTAAGTGGACTGACCAATTTTATCCGAGTTAAGTGAAGATCCGAGTTAGCCGAAGACCGAGGTTTACCGTACATATTTGAAATCTATCTACACTCAACAGCATTTAATTTGGACAATAACATTTACCATACACAATCACACAAGTACTCAAATACAGAGAGAGAGATAGAAAAATGGGGTTTAATGTCCACTCGACACAAAGTTGGTCATTTCGGGAAGGAAACCAGAGAACCTGGAGAAAACCCACGAGGTTAGACAGGTGACCCTACTCCTTGTCATGTACAAGCAGGGAATTGAAACCACGCCAGTTGACTCAATGACAGACCTTACAATCCAACTTACTGAAATTGCTAATTCTAGAACTCTAAGTTTTAACTTTTCATCTTGTATAGCTCCTAATGACATTAATATTCTTCTCTGTTCCTGTTGTAGATCTGTGGCTTCGTATAACTAGATAACGACAAAAATAATAATTAATGGATCAAAAAAAATCTAGAATTTGAAAATCAAGCACTAATGATCCTAAGGCCAAGCAATTTTAAAATAAGTTATAAATAATCAGCATATCTTTTTGCAAAATATGCAAATGAGGCACAGACTATAATGGTTGATGAAATTTATAGAATTTAAAAATCAAGCTCAATTCACAACCACTGGAGTCTTGTGTGGTTGTACAATTTGACGCTAAAGACTTTAAGAGCATGGACCCGGCCAGTAGTGGTGTTAAAGGGGTTACTGTACTAAAAATACATATTTTTATAATTCATTTTAAGTGCCTAAAAAAAGTCTTGGAAATCCACTTTTTGAATTGATCTTACCTTTAACATTAGTTCAAAGTCTTTCTCATCACCATGTGTTAATACTGTTACATAAACCTACAATAATTACAATCAGTAATTACATTTCTTTAAAGTAGCTAAGTCGTAACTCTATATCACCCAAAATATTCGGCAGTGAAAACACAATTTTTTTTGCAATTTAAATCAGCATTGGTGTTGTGATCTTAACTGGAAAAGATGGGCTTCTGATATCCAATATTTAAGACACAATAAAAATTTTACCATTGGTACACGAATCGTGTACCATAATGCGTTTCAGCGCGATTTGTAACAAGGTGTTCAAAGAATGAGGCTAGACATATGCCACAAGTCATGTCAAACGGTGATATGATGTTCTTATTTGGAGAGCATGCGCAATAAATAATATCGGTGTTGACTGGAATAACCAGACGCTAGAAACTGACTTGTGGTTGAGACTTCTGACGTATTTTGCCGAACATAACTGATGACAATTCACAGTAAAACGGACACGATTGAATGTAAAACAGTTTATATAAATTCATATTACATTATTATATGTGTTGCGACCCATTTGTGCCAATTTCTAGGTCCAAAATATTAGCGATTTAGCTCCTTTAACTTTAATATTCATTAATATTGGATATATCTGATTAAACATTCTGAAATTGAATTCTCTCAATCCTATGAAGATGTGACGATCGAATGTAAAGGGGGTTTTAGACTAAAATGTGTACAATGTGAAGGACTGATCACTTTTTCTCAATATGCCTCATAGCAGTTATTCCTAACAAGTGTGAATAGGGCTTGAGAAATCCTAAAGGATCTGCTTAGCGCATGCCAAGATTCGAATCCCGAGGCATTCGTGTTGGGTGTCCATGGTCAGTTCCCTCAACATTCAACCCTCGACCACCACAGCCCCTAAATGACCACAGCCCCGTCTCGTAATTTGGGAGACAGTAAAGTTATTCAGTGGTAAATGGTAACGTAATATCGTAAACATGTCAGAATAATAGAATGAGAAAAGGGGTTTAATGTCCACTTGACACATACTTGGTCATCTCTGTATAATTTAATTCCACAATTCGTGTGCGTGTAGGTTTTTTTTTAGCAGTGGGAGGAACCGAAGGACCAAGAGAAAACTCGCAGGGTTCGGCAGGCGACCCTATTCCTTGCCACGTACTCAGTGTCAGACCTTGTGATCTAAAACCCACGTGATAGATCACCTGTTCACCCATTCCCCAGGTAGGAATAATTAAAGAGTACTTACACTCGATCTAAGATCAGCGGACAGATCTTGTATACCCGAGACGTGTTTATCGAATCTTTCTCTAGCCTGCGATACTGTCTCTTTATCACCATAGCGACCTAATCTACTCAATATAATACCACGTAATATAGCTTCATCTTCTGTAAAATAAACAAAAATATTTAAATTACCACCACAAAAAATGTATCTAGAAGAAAGTCGTCCTCCTCTTGGAATAAATAATCTTACCAGTTCTGTTACACAAGGGCAGGGGGTAGGAGGTTAGGGCCGGTTGTAGAAAATGTGTGGTCCAATTTGCGAGGCCCGAAGTTACAGGATATGAATACATTGCAGGATATGAAATGAAATGAAATGAAATGGGGTTTAACGTCCTACTGTTTTGCTCCGAACTGGGCTAATGAAGACGGGCATACGCCATACAGTGTGCTATGAGGGAAATTTTGCCTGGACAGCGACACTACGGCCTACTCTTATATCGAATTCCAACTGTCAGGGGATCTTTTACATGCCCGCCAATGTGTACACGGGACCTCGGTTTTTCGTCTCATCAGAATGACTAGACAGCTGTCCTTGACAGGCCCTCCGTCCTGCATCACTGACAAGGGGAAACCACGCCGGAAAATCTGGATGAACTTTCTCGGCCAATGCAGGGATCGAACAACCGACCTCCAGGCTAGCGAGCCAGCGCCTTACCCACTTAGCCATCGTGATCCCCCTGCAGGATATGAATAACTTTAACTGGGCCTATATTCATTTATATTTAAGGCCAACAATGTTTTATTTTATAATTAGTAATTAATTAATACATGTAGACAGTGTATATGTTATGTGATAGTCTGGAAAGTAGGGTAGGGCTTCAGGTTGAACGTCCACTTCCACCTTGGGTGATATCACAGACATGTGTTTCCTGAGAAACTTGCCAGAGAAGCCAAATAATAGGTTTAGTCTAACATGATGATTTATTTGTAACAGATGTCCAGGCTGTTATATATTTACCTCCAGGCTTGTCTTCCCAGCCGATCTTTTTAGCGACATCTTGCATGAGTGATATGATATATGATTTATAGAGATCATATGATGATGTATATTGTAGAATATTGGCTAGTTTAGATAAGTTAGATGCTAGAGTGTTCCACACCGTACAGATCGTCTCATCCTTATACGCTTCAACTACTGTTAATACATCGACAGTTGGTGTCATACCACACTGAGCCTGTAATAAAAACAATACATCGTTAACCCTTTAACATCATTAACCCTTTCGCTACAGGTCACCAGTCAAACAATACATCATTAACCCTTTCGCTAGGCACCGATTCCCACAGAAAGTTTATGAAGTTTGTGATGACCTGGCCCCAAGTTCGCAAAGTATTCTCAGCCTTAAGTTTATAACTTACTCAAATTGTTTGCCTTATTTTAACTAAAATATAGCCCTTAATAAAACTTTTGTTTTAATGTATCAGATATATCAATAAGAAACTATGTGCAAAGTTTTGTGTTTCTGGATCAAAGATATTTCTCATAAACAGTGAGTAAATTCTTATGTATGAGAATGCTTTGTGAAATTGGGGTATAGTGAACGAGCCCTACCCTTAATGAAAATGTACATGAATATAAACACTGTGCCTATTTCTATTCTAATAACAGAAAGTTTATGTAGTGTGTGATAACACAGAGAGACTGAAATGGGATTTGCCAACAACTTGACACAAAGTTGGCTCATTTTATTTCAATGGCATTTGACTTGATACTGCTTTAGTTTTATTATTGCCTGCAATGTTCATGTGTATTGTTCATATGATTTGTGTATTGTTCATGTGTGATGTGTATTGTTCATGTGTGATGTGTATTGTTCATGTGTGATGTGTATCGTATGCAGGTTTGTCTTCTATTTGTTTATGTGGTGTGGATCTCCTTCAGTCCTCCACCTACTATAAAAATATAACGTGAATATTTACGTACGAGAGCGAAGAGATCTTCCTGTAGTCCGAGTCGATCCCGACATGGTAATGATTTATCTTTTATAGCTGGTATCAAATTATGTAACATATCTGTTGTATAGTCTACACGGTATACACCACCATTACCACAGTTTATCTAGTAAATATACAATTTATATAATAAATATACAACAATATACAATTTATATAATAAATATACAATGTATTAAATATACAATATAAAATGTATATAATAAATATACAATATAATAAATACACAGCAATATACAATTTATATAATAAATATACAATGTATTGAATATACATCAATATACAGTTTATCTAAGTAATAAATATACAATTAATTGAATATACAATGTATAGAGTATACAAAATGAAATGGAGTTTAATGTCCTACTGCTCTGCTCTGAACTGGTCTAATGAAGACGGCAAGGTTCAAAGGACAATATTGGTGTCAATCATTATCACCATCACATATGTGATAGAACTGGTTAAACCCGTTCCAAATATAATTTTATCAAAGAGATCATTGTTACGATAGATGAATAATGAAGGTTTCAACAAACAGAAGTGACGAACGCAAAAGGAAAACACGAGTTATCCTTCTATATAATTAACTGAAATTATGAGTGATTACAGATACATGGGCAAATTTTTTCTCACTAATAATTTCTTCGAAGACCAAGAGTTTTTGTGTCAGACTGTGAGAGAATATCTGTCACTGGGATTCAAAACCCAAGAGATTTTGGATGAGTTTCCAGTGACATGACCACTTGCCTACCATGGCCCCTATCAAATAAAATAGGAAAACTGCACCCAAAACTAAGACAGAACAAACAACAATAAGATATGAGTAAATACCTTAACCCAATGATCAGGTTTCACATCTGATATATCTATACGAGTTGATTCTCCGTCTAATAATATCGTAGTTACTGGGGAATTCGGCGACGATGTTGTGGATATCGTAATTGGTACCAACCAAGTTAAATTCTCCCCTAAAATAACAAAATATCTCACATTCAACATTCTATGATTTCAGTTGTTGTTACTTTTTAAATCAGTTTGTCGCAAACTTCTTAATGTAGTAATATTGTTATTAAGAGCTAATCATGTTAAACATACATTATGCAAGAGCTAACTCTGACTATTACAGTTCTTTCTTTAGGCCTGAAATGTTATCTAAATTATTAATTAAAAATTAATTAACTGTTCCAGACAATAATCAACTCTTGATGTCATCGCTAGCCTGTCATATTTACTGGATTAGAATCCAATCTGCTGCTCATTGATGATTAAATCAAAAAAAGGATAATTTATCGCACTGACTTTAATAATGATGGAGGCTAGGCCCAAATTTCAATCGCTAAATTCTAGGTTCAGTGTGGATCAATCTGACTGAAATTTTCTGCAAATTCGCTTTACATTAGCTAGTTTTTTACTATTATAGTGAGAACTGCCAGCTTTTTATCTGATCTCCCATAATGTATCTTTAAGTGATCCAATTAAGAGAAAAAACAATGGATATTGTAAGACTGTTAAACTGTTGAAGTTCTAAATTAATATACACCAATGAATTACAACAAACTATTCATTTTCGCTTAAAAAATAATCAAATAAAAAATCACTGACATAACATTTATGTAATTTACTGAATGAATCGTGTACGTATAGTTGTATCCGCGTTTTATTTAAAAGTACGAAATTCGCAAAAGGGTGCAGGGTGAAATCGATAGACCATTGGACAATCCTGCTTCATAATAAATTTGTTTACCTGTTCCAATTTTACCGTCGGAAAAGAAACGTTTCTGGCTGATTGTTAACGTACATGTATCACCTTTTTGTTTTCTTTCTACCTGAAAAATTAAAAAAAAATAATTAAAAATATCTATAAAAAATAAAAAGATAGGTTGCCAGGCAATGAAACATACACCCACACTAAAATCTGATCAAGAGTAACAACTCATTAAGTAATTATCAGAAAATCATTAGAATTTTTTTGGCCCATGCGAACATTTAGTATACAAAACATTTAATATCATGGATTTAGCTGTTCAAAATCATTGAAAATCAATACACTTGTTCGTCTCAAGACTTCAAACTCTGTGTATCACTCTAAAGTCAATCGAAAGAATTATACATAGGCATAAACACGGTCTATAAATATAAAATCATGACCTGGTGATCTAAAACAATGTGTATAAATTTGAAGTCAATGAGATAAACTTTAGCCCCTAGAGTGCCCACAACATATTCCAAAGTGATCAAGCGCCCTAACTCTGGCAGTAATTACTGGAAATTGTTGAAAATCCAAAGGCTTCTTGTCTCATATATTAACTTTAGCATCTAGAGCGTCCACATTCGGATATTAACATTAGCGTCTAGAGCATCCACAAGTAATTTTGGATGACGGACCGATGGCTGCACCGAGACAATATTTCAATGTGGGCGTAAAAAAAATAAGGACAGATTAATAGCAAAATTGTCGCCATCATTGCAGAATAACAAATTTGTGACTGTTAATAGTGTTTCCCATGGCTGCGAACTTGATAGCCGAGTCTAGTGTTCAGTTCCTTTTGTCAAGAAACATTTAGTTACTTCCCTATTTCTCGGGAAATATCACCATAAAAATAAAAACTGGCTGCTTTTTTTTTTTCAGTTAATATCAATATTTTTATACTTTTTATCCTAGGACATTAAAACTTCTTCAATGTTTTAATAAATAGTGACAAACTTTTCGGTGAATTTGGCTACCTCTAATACAGGATATCCCATTTGTTTGGTCCAGGTATCCATGACGTTTTTAACAGGTTTACCACTTGACTCAGCCAACGCTTTCCATAAATCTTCTGTCTCTGCGTTTTTATAGGCATGACGAGATAAATAAATATTCAAACCTTTCCTAAAATCCTGTAATTATAAAAACAGTCTAAATAACAAGACTAACATATGGTTCAACAATCTTATTTTAATAATATGTACACTTGCACGAGTTCGGGTAATTACAGCAGGACCCGGAGAAAACACTTTTGAGAGAGAGAGAGAGAGAGAGAGAGAGAGAGAGTGAGAGAGAGAGAGAGAGAGAGAGACTCGACACAAACTAGGTCATTTTGGGACTAGCATATGGTTCAATTTTATTTCAATAATTCGCTTGCCCGTAGGAGTCTTTAACAGTGGGAGGCAACTGGAGGACCCGGAGAAAACCGATGAAGTTGGACAGGCGACCCTACTCCTTATCACGTACAACCGGGGAATCAAAACTACGCGGGGAATCAAAACTATGCCAGTTGATTGAATGACAGACTTTATGATACAGCGCGCACATGCTAACTATTCAGCCATCCAACCCCCACAACATTTTTAAGTAACTTGTATTCTATGTATTCTATGTGATGTCATGTTTCAATCTCAATCAGTTACTAATAGGGGTCACGGTGGCTAAGTGGGTAAGATCATGGCTCTCTAGCCTGGAGGTTGGGTGTTTGATCCTTGCATTGGCTTGGCCAAGAAAGTTCATCCAGATTTTCCGGCGTGGTTCCCCTTGTCAGTGATGCAGTACAGAGGGCCTGACAAGGACAGCTGTCTAGTCGTTTGGATGGGATGAAAAACCGAGGTCCGATGTACACATTGGTGTGCACGTAAAAGATCCATTGAGAGTTGGAATTCGATATAAGAGTAGGCAGTAATAATAATAATAATAACTAGATCTGCTACTAGATCCCATGCAGATATGAAAGCTTTCATATTCATCGTCACGTGACATGGATTATATCAAGTATCTTGAAAGAAAAAAGAACAACAAAAAACAATTATCAAAATGGGTGAAAAAGTTGCGAAGTTACAAGTCTAAATATAGTGAGAAACATTGCACCCGGAAAACAAAATAATCTGAAAACTAAAGGGAAATAACTCAGACTTGGATTGCTGTAATCGGAATAACTTTCCATTCCAGAAGTTTCAGAAAAATGGATCAAGCCGTTTAAAAACGGGACGGATGAGAACATGAAACGAAAATGGCGGGAAAGAACTAAAAAGTGGCAGGAAAATATCAAAAAAATAAATGAAATAACTTTGAACGGAACTAATATTGTTTAAATCAGATTGACCTTAGCTGTTCGAATATTTAGGTTAAATTTGTAAATTTTGAAAATAAAGGCATAAATTGTCCTACAAACAACTTTGTCGGCACGTAAAAGGACAATAGCGTAATACGAAATTTTTTAATTTTTAAACACCAAAAAATCGATCTTGATCCCGAGCTATCCTGGGGCCTGTTCACGAAATTTTAACTAAGATAAAATCCAAATTTTAGTAATTTGATTGGATAATATTAGATTGATTTTAGTGCTTAGCCAATCAAAATTGAAGTATCTACTAAAATTTGGATTTTATATTTAGTTAAGATTTCGAGAAACAGGGCCCTGAAATGCATTAATTTCAGAAATAAGAGACGCATTGAACGAATGCAGGTATCACCTTGAATTATTCAGGGCACCTAGGTACCAACGTGAAAATTCCTCGCCGGAATTTGGTAGTCATGGTACCTTTGGTTCCAGCGTGGCGCATGCGCGAAGTCAAAAGAAATTAAGGTCAATTTTGGAATTTTGGGTATATTCGGAGTGATTTGGTAAGTGACGGTGGATCGGGGACCCAGATGGATCTAAGATGGCGGTCATAATACAATATTATAATAACGTTGACGAATGAGCAAATTTTCGCGACCGCGGTTGATTTGCTCTCCCCAGGCAACGTTCCGTTGGTCCGATTGCCTTCAAATTTGCACAGAATGTACCTTGGGATTCTAGCTATCACATATTAAAAATAGAAGAGTGTGGAATTTCGAGAACGTTGAAAATAAATTTGAAGCCCACCCCCACCCATCAATGTTTTTTTTTGCTTAAAAATTTGCCGTATTTTATCGATTTTTATTGTTCTTGATATTTGAGCATTTTCTCCTTTTAATATGTGATAAATATCATCGCGGCGCAGCCAACTGCTAGAAATTCCAGAGATTTTGACCACTGGAAGGATGCTTTAGCAGTCAAAAAAGGTCAAAATAGGCAATTTCGGATTTTAGTGTCGCAAACATCGTTGCAGTCATTTTAAAAAATTGTCTTTTAAGGATAATGTGTATAGTAATAATACCTATCACATACGAAAGGCGATAAAATCCCTTTGCATTTGCAATTTCAAAACTAATTCAAACTAATATTAAATTCCAAAAAATCGTTTTTTTTGCTAAAACTCTTTTTTTTTTTAATCGGATCAAAATGAGAGTAAAGTACAGAATCCGGGGTGGTAATAGGCGTATTGTGTCCAAATTTCATGGTTCTCGGACAATCCGTTCCGGTGTCGTGGCGAAATTCCCCCTTTTCCCCCTTACGGAAGCCGTATCTGGACTTAGAAAAAATGAGATACCACCGACCTGGAGCCGTGCCAAGAACAAACGACTTGAAGGAATGCAGGTATCGCCTTGAAATTTTCAGGGCACCTAGGTACCAACGTGAAAAGTTTCTAGCTGGAATTTGGTAGACATGGTACGTTTGGTTCCAGCGTTGCGCATGCGCGAAGTCAAAAGCAGCTAAATATGTTTGTTATGAACGGATTTTTTTACAAAATGGACCTATCTCTTCGAAACTTCGGCTAACCCCCCATTTCCGACCTCGGCGCATCCAAGAATTGTCTCCAAATTAAAATCGAACACCTAGTTCCATCTCTATTTTCTTGTTTTACTTTATGTACCCCCGGGAAAATGGCCACCGCTCGCCCCCCATGGGTCAGGCCCTAAAATTTCTTGTTTGGAATTGTGCTTGGGACCATAAGCCAGATACCCGGTGAGTTTCAAGTTGGTGTGCACGATAGTAGGATTGTGACGCGCATGCGCGGGCCTACACTTGAAAACAACCTTGTCGGCACGGAAAACATCAAAGGCGAAATTCGAATTTTTGAAATATTCAAATACCAAACAGTCGACCCATATCCCGGCTATCCTGAAATAGGAGACGTATTGAACATACTATGCCCTATTGTGTTTGTTTAGAAGACCGTAAATGTTGATTTTTCGCTATTTTTCATATTCACTTCAAAATGACGGCCATCAGTTGACCTAAATCAAAATTCTGCTCTGAACGTTTTTTAGGCATTCCTTCAGGGATTCAGAAAATATAACTCCCATGTCTGTAAGTGCAATATCGCAAAAGTTATTAGGACTTTTCACGTTTCAAGATGGTGGCATTTCCGGTTCGATCGACAAACTCCATATTTTGTATATGAATCAGTAATTACTTGTCTAGTATCGAAAAAAAAATTAGGTCATTCTGACCTATATTTCGATGATTTTTTTGAAAATTTTGATCCTTAATTTCATTAAGGGGAGATAATTTAGCAAATTTCTAATCTTATTTTTTAAGTCGCATCAGTAAGATCTACTTACATGCTAAATTTCATGAAAATCGTACAACTATTAAAATTGGTTATAAATACCGGTTCGAAATCACAGCGACGAATTTTAGAAATTCGAAAATCTGAATCTGCAGATTTGAAGTAATTGTCTCAAGGTACTCAAAGAAAAAAGATTTAGTCAAATAGGTCAAATAGTCACAAAGTTACAGCATTGCAGGTCAAATGCATTCATTCGTAAAATTAGGTGATTTCGGATTCGTAAAACGTTTTGAAAATATATTTAATCAACAGCCACCACCCATTTTTGGGGGGATAGGTAAAAGTTTCAGAAAGATCCTACGGTTAGATTCTGAGAAATCCGATTTGTGGATAAAACACAAAAAAACAAAATAATAACAATAATAATCTTAACAGAAACAATAATAATATTTACCTCCGCACCAAGATAATCACTCAACATTCTGATAATAGAGGCACCTTTACTGTACGATATACCATCAAATATCTCATCTATTTCTGATGGATGACCAACTTTTACCTATATATACATTAATATGAAGGATGAATAAACCACCTCTTATTTCAACCTAAAGTCTGTTTTCGTATTGCTATTGTGCGGTGATTTTTAAATATCTATTAAATTAAAATCTACTCTCTCCGTCGACACCATCGTTTCATCTAGCTCCTACACGGATCTGTTGGCGTGGATCAATCGGAAGAAAAATAGGCCCATCAAAAGATTTCAGAAAAACTTATAGGTGTTACTGGTTTGTGTATATATCCTATATATCATTTGTGGACAATGTCGAATGTTGATAACATTTTTAATTCATGGGATTCCTCTATCCCTAAAATTTCCAATTGATGGGATTTTTCAGTTTATGGGATTATGGAATTTTCAAATCATATGGTAATTAAACCATTTTTGCCTGATGTATTGCATCCAGATTTTCCGGCGTGGTTCCCCCTTGTCAGTTATGCAGGACGGAGGGCCTGACAAGAACAGCTGTCTAGTCGTTCGGATGGTACGGAAAACTGAGGTCCCGTGTACACATTGGCGTGCACGTAAAAGATCCCTTGACAGTTGGAATTCGATATAAGAGTAGGCCGTAGGGCCGCTGTCCAGGCAAAATTTCCCACATAGCACACTGTATGGCGTATGCCCGTCTTCATTAGCCCAGTATAGGAGCAGAACAGTAGGACGTTAAACTCCATTTCATTTGATTTCATTTCGCCTGAAATATTGCTTTTAGATATTCAACTTTTACATAAATTTATTTTCTATTTTCAAAATGATTTCATAGTTTGAAGCACGAATACCAGTTTATAATGATTACCTCAATAGGATGGCTGTTGTGGAGGGAATCTAATTGAAGGGCTCGGATTAAATTATCATTAACGAAAGACGTCCAGATATCCCATTGTGGAAAACAATAATCAACACATAGATACTCGATCCACGTCGCAAAACCTTCCTTTAACCACAGATCAGTCCACCAATCCTAAAAATAGAAATAGGGGGATTATAAATATTTTAGTCAGGGACCTGGGAGATAATGAATTTTAAAGTCAACGGAGATTATGAATATCAAGGCCAGGACCAAGATTATAAATATGAAGGTCATGGTCTCAAAATACAAATCATGAGTCTCTTAGTCCAGCTATATATAGCTATTTGGCATCTTTCCAAATTATGAATTTTTCTTACTAAATTATAGAAATCACAATTTCATTTTAACAGACCCCCCCCCCCTAATTAAGGCCAATTTCTATCCAGGATCCTACATGTAATGTACGTTTCAGCAAGTCCCTAAAGTAGGTATAACAATTAATTTCTGTCATATTCTAATGGAGAAGAATGTCCTTGTTGGAGTCGGGTGCTGCACACATATTTTACAAATGTTTAAATTATTCTGTGTAATAAATAAAATATTACCATAGTAACCAGATTACCAAACCATTGATGAGCTAATTCATGTCCTACAACTAACGCTACATGTTGTCGACTGACAGCCGACGTATTCTTGGGATCAACGAGAATCAACGCTTCTTTAAACGTCAATAAACCCCAGTTCTCCATAGCACCTGTTAATATAAAACAATGCTATTATTGACACGTTAAAATCTATGGACGGAGGAGGGGCTGAATAGTTTAACGTGTGCTTTTGATCATAAGGTCTGTCATTGAGTTAACTGACATGGTTTTGGATTCCCCACTTGTAGGAGTAGGGTCGGCTGTCAACCTTGTGTGTTTTCTCTGGGACCACTGGTTTCCTCCCACAGTTAAAGACCTCTACACACAAGCGAATTATTGAAATAAAATTGAACCATTTGTTAGTCCCTAAATGATGTAGTTCGTGTCGAGTGGACGTTAAACCCAGTTTCTTGAGACAGGTGTGTCTGTTGTTTCTGTGAGAGCCCCTGTAGAACAAGCGCGTGGTGGAGTTGGGATGAATGTAGAATGTATCATCAGTGAGCAACATTATTTTAAACAATTCCCAATGAAACAACATTCAAACCAAACCTGGCCATTCAAGTATTGTTCATGTGGAATGTTAAAGTTACCCCAAACCCTGCCAAATTACAGAAATGGAGGTGAGGGATGGGTGTATATTGATTTGAAATGGAGAATTGAAGGGGCAGGGGATGTTTATTTGAAATGGAGGAAGGCAAGGGGGATGTTTATTTGAAATGGAGGAAGGCAATGGGCAGGGGGTATATTTATTTGAAATGAAGGAAGGCAAGGGGGCAGGGTGTATATTGATTTGAAATGGAAGAAGGCAAGGGGGATGTTTATTTGAAATGGAGGAAGGCAATGGGTAGGGTGTATATTTATTTGAAATGGAGGAAGGCAAGGGGGCAGGGTGTATATTGATTTGAAATGGAGGAAGGCAAGGGGGCAGGGTGTATATTTATTTGAAATGGAGAATTGAAGGGGCAGGGGGGTATGTTTATATGAAATGGAGGAAGGCAAGGGGGCAGGGGGGTATATGTTTATTTATAATAAATAAAGTTATTCACCTATAGCAAAATCTGCAACAGAGAGTAAATCTATTTTAGGTAGCATGTACTTAATACCAAAATAATCTTTATAGAATGGAAGGGTTTTCACGGCAACCTGAAAAAATAAATAATCTTTATAAAACAGTAGGGTTCTCATGGCAACCTGAAATAATCTTTATAGGATGATAGGATTCTCATGGCAAGCTGAAATAATCTTTATAGAAAGGTAGTGTTCTCATGGCAACCCGAAATAATCTTTATACAATGGAAGGGTTGTCACGGCAACCTGAAATAATATTTATACAATGGAAGGGTTGTCACGGCAACCTGAAATAATCTTTATAGAATGGTAGGGTTGTCAAGGCAACCTGAAATAATAACATGAAAGCTTCGTTCTACAAATTATGATTCTGATCAGAACTTTCACAACCAATTCCTGGATCGAAGCTGGAAAGTCATGACCAGTGAGCCAGCTTCTCATTATTTCCTTTAACATACCAGAATCCTAAGACAACAAACACGATAATATATACTTACATCGAGAGCAAATCGTCCTTGTTCCTTTTTACCAGCAGGCGTATAAATACGAACTCGGATCTGATCTTTATCAAATCCTTCAACATAATCGTAATCTCCGACAGTAAACGCTATTAAATACGTGGACATAATAGGCGTGGTTTCAAACGAAACTATCTTAACGTTTTTATCACTGGAATGTGGTGTGTTGGATTTTTCAGGCTGCAAATAAAATAAAGTACAGTATACAGTTGTATAATACAGTTGTAACCTAATTTAGTTATAAAAATTCCAAGACTACCACGAATAAAACTCCTTACTAAAGTGTTAGTAGTTGGTGAAGAATTGCTGGAATAGTGCAGGTCAGCATGGATCTCAGTGGGGGAGAAATAAAGTTTTGTAAAAATACAAACATTTAAAGTTTTGTTTCAGAAAGATTTTACTCCATGTTTCTTTCGTGGGCATTATATTTACAGCATCTAGTTAATTACAAATGTAAAGATGTTTTTGACAAACACATCTTTTCTTATAGCTGGAGCACATTTCATGTTGTCATGTTAAGTCCGGCCCACACCGCCACGACTTGCCCAGACTCTACCCAACGCAACGTCTTGTCTCAGATAATCAGTGCAGTGTTGTGGACAGTCCCACGACCACGATTCATGTTTAGTCGTAGTCGGATGCAGTTGGATGCAGTCGTAACCCATCGTGTTTGTGTGGACACTCACACGACACGATCAATTGTCTTACTGTTGTTTAGCCAATCAGAGAGTAGCATTTAGTCATGTGACTGAAAGTTGGTGCCGCTGCAACCACAAACTGCTCAACCGCTTTCCTTTTCGACTACGGCGGCGTCTTCGCCTCCGCAACAACAGCAAAACCACTGAAACTGCAGCATATTTCTTTTTACGAGCTTCTGGTTTACTTTTGGAATCACTCGCTAGAGGGAAGTGGTGTAACTCATGACACATAATCTGTGAAAGTCGGGCCTGTGTGGACGAGTACCTTCTTAGGCAAGTGAAGTAAAGACGCGACCCGATTTTTTATTTACAACTACCCAAGACGCGGAGTCCTATCGGGTTGTGTGTAGTCGTAGCGGTATGGGTCAGTCAGTCGGCATGTTTTCACCGTATTTGTTTAGCCATTTTGTGCCCCACTGTCTACTAGGTTTGTCCGTCTGATATAACTTACCATATTTGAGAGAGCGACCTTATCTTTAGGTACAACTAGCGTAATATCAAACATAGCTTTAACTGCTGGTTCATCCCAACAAGGAAACGCTCGTCGTGCATCTGTTGCCTAAAACAAATAGAATAAACCCCATTAAAACTGAGAATTCATTGATGTTATTAAATAAAAAATAGTCCATCAAATTCTGTGTTAAAAAAATGGTTATAGTGAAGTTATCTTAAACTGTACCATAGACGACGCTGGAAATTTGTCAGAATTCAAATCCAACAAGGTTTTGTTGAGTCAAAATATGTGTATAAGACATGGGTTTAAAGTGTTACCTCAAAATGCGTAACTGCGTTAAAAGCCGTCTGTCCATCTTGTGTTGTATACTGACTTCTATAGAATCCTTTCATTTTATTATTCAACTCCCCACTATAGGTTAAACAAAGATCACCTTCCCCAGCCTAAAATATAAATCAAACAGCTTATGTTAAATATATTTCACCATCACCAGGCTAAAATATAAATCAAACAGCTTTATGTTAAATACTGTTCACCATCACCAGGCTAAGATATAAATCAAACAGCTCTATATTAAATATATTCCACCATCACCAGGCTAAAATATAAATCAAACAGCTTTATGTTAAATACTGTTCACCATCACCAGGCTAAAATATAAATCAAACAGCTCTATATTAAATATATTCCACCATCACCAGGCTAAAATATAAATTGAAATGAAATGAAACGGGATTTCATTTTCTTTTTCTGCATCAAACAGGCTACCGAAGACCAGAATAGCAAACAACATGCAGTTTCTGCCAACTCTTCGTCGAATTCCAAGCCAAGGTTTTTTTTAATGTGCACACTCAACCGCGGTTTCTATACCATTCGATTGCTTTTCCTTATCAGGCTCCCAGTTCTGCACAACTTTTTTTGCCGGAACCAGGATTGAAGCTTGAACCATCGAAAACGGAATGGCTGTATGTTAAATAAAGTTCGACCACCTATTAATTGTAAGACGTTTACCTGTAAAATAAGGTTTGACTACCTGTTAATAAGAAGATGTTTACCTGTAAAGGTGTAGTAAAGGTAAAGGTAACTGTTTCTTCTATAGCTGATCCATATTTTATACTACCTTCAAACTTATCACTTGATCCTATAAAATACATACTTATACACTGGGTAGTTGGGTGGTCTAATGGGTAAGATTTAGTGCGTAAGGTATATGAAGTGGTGCTGTTTTGATCCTAAGCTTGCTTGTATGTGACAAGGAGGAAGGTTGCCTGTCAAAACTTGTGGGTTTTCTTCAGGTCCTCCAGTTTCCCCCACTAAAAGACCCCTACATGCAAGAATTATTGAATAATATTTGACCACTGCGATTTTATAGCAATAGTGATAATTCACGTAGCAATAGTGATAATTCACGTAGCAATAGTGATAATTCATGTAGCAATATTGATAATTCATGTAGCAATATTGATAATTCACGTAGCAATAGTGATAATTCACGTAGCAATAGTGATAATTCATGTAGCAATAGTGATAATTCATGTAGCAATAGTGATAATTCATGTAGCAATATTGATAATTCATGTAGCAATAGTGATAATTCATGTAGCAATAGTGATAATTCATGTAGCAATAGTGATAATTCATGTAGCAATAGTGATAATTCACTTAGCAACAGTGATAATTCATGTAGCACTAGTGATAATTCACGTAGCAATATTGATAATTCATGTGTGGCGAAAATGTAGTACATATATTTACTCTTATAATGCAAAACAATATTCTAGGGGGAACTAGTGTCGCTAGCTGTGAAATTCTTTTGTCATTTGAATTTAGTTATTCATTATTAAGATTTAAGTCACAATTCTGCGGTCCGTAATGTCGTTAGACATGGAATAAAACTGATAAATGTGTGAAATATGCCATGGATAATCATATAACTTCATTTCGAAGTTATTGTATTACAACTCAAAATTATCAAGATCAGTGTGTTTTCTATAGAGTATGTGATAATACATGTGAGCTTCTAAAATAACTTTCCTATGGCCAATTCAGCACTTTATTTGTCTTTAACCACATGCACATGCCATGATTGAAAACTTAAAGCCTCTTGCTATGAATATATGTTAATTTAGATTGAGTTAAAATATATCAAAAACTCACCTTTAGGAGTGAAATAAACTGTTTTAACTTTTATATCTAAAGCATGACATGTTATTGTACTGGTTGTTTTCGTTATCTAAAACATACAAAAATCATAAATGCAAAAAAAATACAATAAATTTTCTCCAGTGCTCTAGACAAGTGTCATCAAGTGTTCTAGACAACAGGTCTATCATCTACAGGGATGTTGTACTAAGTGTTCTAGACTTATCATCCACAGTGATGTGTCATTAAGTGTTCTATATAATAGTTTCCAGTGTACCATATTGCCACATTGAATGTTATATACGACTCCCCCCACCCCACCCGGATCCATTCATCTGATTTTGGGGTGTTGGGTGGCTTAGTGGTTAGCACATGTGCGCTCTATCATTAAGTCTGTCATTGAGTCACCTGGCGTGGTTTCGAATCCCTGGTTGCACGTGTCCAACCTCGTGGGTTTTCTCCGGGTCCTCCAGTTTCCTCCCACTGCTAAAGATCTCTACACGCAAGCGAATTATTGAAATAAATTTGAACCTTATGTTAGTCCCGAAATGACCTAGTTTGTGTCGAGTGGATGGTAAACCCCATTTCTCTCTCTCATCTGATTTGATATATGTTGTTTATTTCTTGCAATGTCTGTGTAGTCTGTCTTGTTGTAATTGTTTTTCAGGTTTGTCTTGACTGTTTTTGTTTTGCGAGTAATGATGTTCTCCTGCAGTTAATATTTTACAGCAATCAAGATGTCTACTATGCTTTATTAGACATTTGGATGGGACGAAATACTGAGGTCCTGTGTACAAACTGACATGTACGTAAAAAATACATGTATTATCTTACACTTACCTGTACAGAGATTTTTTCTTCTCCATCAAAAACAAAGTTGGTAAGATCTGGTGTCAAGGTGATGTTATAGTTAACGGGTACAACATTAGTTGACAAACGCTCAAATTCTGGTCGTTCGTCGCCTGGCATCTTCCTAGATTTCTTTACAGTGATATCAAGTTCTTTCTTCTAAATCTGAAATATTTTAAAATTTGCATATAGAATTACAATGAAATGAGGTTCAACGTCCTATTATTCTGTACAAATGATGTTAATGAAAACCTGCATTTACCCATCTTCAATAGAAGGCTTGATCTCGCTTTAACTACGTACATCTTATCAAGGCCTTCACATAATACCCTACAAATGTCGGCACTAATTTCGATTGGGTACGCCCAGCCTGTGAGCCTATCAGATTCCTTGATCGTCGCGAATACCACGTCTCGCGCTTTGAAGCTAAAATGTCTACCTGTGATAATCGAGTTGCAAAGTTCAAGGTTCATTGAATGTTAAGGTTTCCGTGGAGGTCTTGATGTCACAACGTCTGACTGGACGCTACTGCTCACGGGTCTGTAGATAACATAGCTATAAGTTCGGGAATTGTGAAGTAAACAAGCAACGTCCAGATGTTGTAAAACTCGCAGTCGTTGCTTCAGGAACATGGCATTCACCATGAAGGCTTTTCTGCCTACTCTACATTAGTCACGTGTTGTCGTGAAATATCGTTTTTATGGGGTTTTTTTTCGTTGCTTCAGTAACTACCACTCTTAATTATCCATGTCATAGGTACACAAACACTCTAAAATTGTTTTGGTCCTTTTTTTGAACCACTTCAATATCGTGATATAAAACAGTTTTATCTTCTTCATCGGCTGGTGGGCATAAAATATCAATGATTCATTTATCCTGTTGTTTTTTTGTAAAATATTGACCTATGAATTGTGATACGAATCTTATCATAGCACCTGAATCGCAAGATGCATTGTATCATGACTGCAGTAGCTATACCTGCATATAATTCCAACTTTCAATTTAATTCCAATTTTTTTCCCCCAGGCTTACCTAAATTTCATTTCATCGTATATGGCAGAGTTCGTAAATTTTTGCGTTACCCTTTCAATGAAGTCAGTGAAGGCCGTAAGAAGAGTGGGACGTATTTTTTAACAGCGTGTTGTGTCGCTCATACTGGTTCTAGCGACGTAAGCAAGGTCTTATTTTCTAACTAAGATGTTCAATTACATTGTTCAGGCGCTCACAGGGACTGACAGTGACACAGACCCTTTAGCAGTAAAAAGTTGCCCAGTAAAATTGACTGGGTAGCCATTAGATTCAATAGGACAGTTGCTGAAGGCACAGGTCGAGTGTAATGAGACCTAGCTACGTTCAGAGCTGAACTACATGGAACTATACTATAGCACCATCTCTTATCTCGAAACACGGAGGGTTGAGAGATGAGGTTTGTTATCTAGTATTCTAAGAAAAAACAATATATAACACACGTGAGTGTTGAGAAGAAAAAAAAAAGAAATTTATAAACTTCCGTATGTGTGGTGCAAACGTGCAATCCCCAATGTTAAATATTGACCAAAAGTTGACAAACCCGTTTGTTGTATTTCGCTCTCTCGACCTCGTCTCTGCAAAAATTACTTCTTTCAAACAGAATCGGCCTACAAGTTCTCTAACAGATGCTGTTGAATCATTAAATTGATTTATTCATCCCTCTATTTACATGACAACGTGTTTGTTTATTAATTGGTCGCTACGATTGAAATATTCCCTCGCTCGCCGGTAAATAAACTCAATCGATACGACAGCTCCAAACACTTACCACAACCCAAGCGAAACCAGTTCGAGACTACCCAAAGGCAACTATAATCAATTACCCCTAAGTACCACTAGAATTTCCAGTCAACAAACTCGGTCGATGGTTGGGCTAAAATTTGGGAATAGTTTGTTTGACTGAAATAAAAAACGCACTAACTCAAATTTGATTACATCGTTTTTTGTCTATTTTGATTATTTTCCCCCAAGTTCAAATCTGACAGTTGAAGTCACAACTTTATTGAGATTTTCCTTCCAATAGCAATCCCCTAAACAACGTGTTGACCTCTCTTTGCGAGTAAGGTCGTCATCTAGGGTTAAGGGTCAACGACTGACGTCATCAACTGAAAACAATGGCCGTACTAATATAAACAACTTGAATTAAGTCTGTGTCCGATGCATAAAACTGATGACAGCATAGTATCTAGTCGCTTCGGAATAAAAACAACCGTGTGGAGGGATTTATAGAGGAGTAGGCTACATGTTGTTATCTTAGTTACTGCCACCACTGCTTAATAAAGTCAAGCTTTACGTTTTTCCTCGTCATATTGAGCGACTGGATTATTCGACTGGATTATTCGACTGAATTATCTGCTTGATTTTTTTTTCGACCGGATTATTTGACTGTTTTTTCGGCTATCCCCGGCCCTAAATACCTATTTATCTGACTACTTTTGCCCCATAAATTGAACTTGAAACTATTTGGCAGGGGAGGGAGGTGCAAACCCCCGGCTCTTTTACAGCTATGGCTATGGGTATGACTGAACTACTCGGTATTATCTTAGTTCACTGCAATTCCTGCTTATTATTGAACGGCTGTTTTTAACTTCTCATCATATAACTGTCAAAAGCACATTTTGTCAACTTGATCTGGTATGAAGACCCAACTTGATCTGGGATGTGGATTTATCGACAGTGATATTCCTCTAGTTTTATTGACTGAGATATTCGACTTGTTTTATTGACTGTGATATTCGACTGGTTTTATCATGGTATTATAAGGTCCATGGTTTTATCGACTGAGGTATTTGACTTATTTTATCGACTGAGATATTCGACTTATTTTATCGGACTGGTTTTATCGACTGAATTATTTGACTCGTTTTATTGACTGAGATATTTGACTGGCTTTATCGTCTGGATGAGGCCACAATAAAATAGTTTTATTGACTGGGATATTTGACTTTTTTCGACAATAAAATCAGTCAAATAATTCAGTTGACAGAACCAGTCGAATAATTCAGTCAACAAAACCAGTCAAATAATCCAGTTGAAAAAAAACAGTCAAATAATCTAGTCAACAAAACCAGTTGAATAATCCTGGCGAAAAAACAGTCAAATATCCCAGTCGATAAAACCAGTCGCTCAATATTAAGTACCGGTGGCAGTGAGCTAAGGTAATATAGAATAGCCCAATCATGGTCGTAGCCAGGGGCTTCACCCCCCGCCCCTCCCAACTACTTTAAAGTCAGATTTTTCGGGCAAAAGTCTTATGATCTAGGTATTTAGTTGATACATGTACTAAACGGAGAGTAATGTTTTTGGCCCGTCATCTAAGTGAATAGAATCCTACATAGGCCTGTAGTCAGGGGCTGGGGGTATTGGACGAGTCAGGGTTTTTTTTGTGACCTTGTCAAGTCGAATATTTCAGTGTATATTTCAGTCGAAAAAAAGCAGTCGCTTGACTTGATGGTGGAGGACCATACTTTATGAATCACTAATTGGAGTGAACTAAGATAACAATAAGTAGCCTGGAGCCACAGTGGCTAAGTGAGTAAGACACTGGCTCGCTAGCCTGGAGGTTTGTTCCTGGTATTGGCCGAAAAAGTTCCTCAGGATTTTCCGGGTGGTTTCCCCCTGTCAGTGGGGCAGTCGTTTGGATGGGATGAAAAACCAAGGTCCCATGTACACATTGGCATACATGTAAAAGATCCCCTGTATGGCATATGCCTGACTTTATTAGCTCAGTCGGTGCACAACAGTAGGACGTTAAAGCCCATTTTATTTCATTGAGTAGCCCTTTCATGCTCATAACACGGTTCCACTTTCAGGGAATGTATCTGGTTGAGTGTGTTCTCTAAGTATCGGAAATGAATACAGATTTTTCGAATAGATCTTCAACACTTTATTTCAAGAGCAAATAAATAACAGCAACAAGTAAACAACTTATATCTTCCTATAAATTGGTCCTCCACTTGGTACATAGGTTCCCTCAGCTGGTCTCTCCAACTATAATTCATCTTACATACATTTTTCTTTTTATATAGATTAGTTACTATGAAAGTATTGACATAAACATATAATTATTGAAGGATTAAGTCATTTAAACAATAGTAAAAGAAACTTAACAGACCACCCACTTTAGTTATTTAAATCGACTGACAAATTAATTGCTGTCTGCTTCTAATGACTAACCAAGTGAACCAAGATCAATAAGTAGCCTGGAACAACAGTGGCTAAGTGAGTAAGGCGCTGGTTCGCTAGCCTGGAGGTCGCGGGTTCGTTCTCGGTATTGGCGGAGACAGTTCCTCAGGATTTTATCCAGGTGGTTTCCCCTTGTCCGTAGGGCAGGACGGAGGGTGTGACAAAAACTACAGCTGTCTAGTCTTTCGGGTGGCATGAAAAACCAAGGTCCCATGTACACATTGGCGTGCATGTAAAAGATCCCTTGGCAGTTGGAATTCAATATATAAGAGTAGGCTGTAGCGCTACTGTCGGGGCAAAATTTCCCTTGTAGCACACTGTATGGCATATGCCCATCTTCATTAGCCTAGTCGGTGCACAACAGAAGGATGTTAAACCCCATTTCACTTCATTATGTAGCGGGAGTGATTAAGTGGGTAAGACGCCGGCTCGCTAGTCTGGAGGTTACATGTAGGTGTTCGATCCCTGCATTGCCCGAAAGAGTTCATCCAGATTGTCCGGTGTGATTCCCCTTTGTCAGTGATGCAGGACAGAGGGCCTGACAAGGTTAGCTGTGTAGTCATTCGGATGGGATGACAAAACGAGGTCCTGTGTACACATTGGAATAAACGTAAAAGATTCCTTGACAGGTGGAATTCGATATAAGAGTAGGCTGTAGTGCACTGTCCAGACAAAATTTCCCTCATGGCACACTGTATGGCGTATGCCCGTCTTCATTAGCCCAACAGTAGGACGTTAAAGTCCATTTCATTTCATATTATTAAGTAGCCCTTTCATGCTCATAACATAGTTCGACTTTCAGGGAATGTATCGCGTGGAGTGTGTTCTCTAAGTATTGGAAATGACTACAGATTCTTTGAATAGATCTTCAACACTTTATTTCAGGAGCAAATAAATAACAGCAACAAGTAAACAACTTATAACTTATAACTTCCTATAAATCAGTCCTGCAACTAAGTTGGTCTCTCCAACTACTGTATAATTCATCCTACATACACTTGTCTTTTTATATAAATTAGTTACTATGAAAGTGTTGAAATAAGCATATTTAAAATAATAGTTAAAGAAACTGAAGAGATCAAACACTCTAGTTGCCAGCCTGTCATAATTTATATGGAGTGACAAATTAATTGTTGTCTGCTTCTAATGACTAACCAAGCATTAATGAATGTTAAAATATAGATTTGAAATTAAAAATAGAATTAAACAATAATAAAATAACATATGACCTATACATTAGTCATGTGTATCCACCTTAAAATTATTTCAAACAAAAACATGACCCCATGTTTTAATCATTAATACAATCAAAATCCTTATTTTTCCATTATTCAAAATAACATAATCTATAACTATTTTCACGATAATAATTTCTATTCCTGTACAAAGGATTCCTGCTGTAAGGCCTAAAATGTCTAAATCTGTGATCTTGAGTCTTGACGGCTGGTGCATTTGGCACTAAAACTTGAAACATCTCGCATGGCTGCAACCTTTATCATGGCAATTGGCAGGATGACACCATTAACACAAGGTTATTAAAAAAAGATACATCGTTAGTATCCAGAACATTTTGAACACCCGCATCCTTTTTACTGGAGGTCACAGAAACCTGTACTTTTTGGGCACCCTTTGCAAAAAATTCCAGCTGTCGCTGTCTATCCCTTTGTATTTGGACAAAAGAACGATATTTCTTTTCCGGACTGGGTAATTAATTTTCTGAGAAGTCCCTTTTAAAGCCCATTTAAACCCCTGTTTGAAACTCCAAGACACTGATAGTTGATCAAGATTTCTTATTGCTGCTACTGCTGCTGAAGGAAGAATAAAGTTGATATCCATGCCTTCTTCTTCAATATATTATGTACAATTTGACTAGCAGGGAATGTAGCTCTTCGACGTGTGTTCTCTTAGGATCAGAAATGAATACAGATTCTTGGACTGGATCTTCAACACTTTATTTCAGGAGCAAATAGTGCCTACATAACAGCAACAATTAAACAACTTATAACTTCCTATAAATCGGATCCCCAATTACATGTAGTATATAGGTTTCCTAGGTCTCTCCAAGTAATGATTCATCTTACATAAATCTGACATTTTAACGTGGCCTCGTCCAGACGATAAAATCCCACACATATCTCAGTCGATAAAATCAGTCAAATACTTCAGTCGATGAAACCAGTCGGAAAAACAGCCCATTGAGTAGCTCAATGTTCGTTGCCATAGCTGTAGGAGCCGAGGGCTTGGGCGGGGTTTGGTCCTCACCCGTCGCAGGAGATAATTGTACTTAAGTAGATACTAATATTGTCGGCCCCAACCTCGAAAAGAATAGTCCCTATATATGACCATAGAAACGGGGTGTTGGTGGAATGGGAGGGGCCCTGTGCGTGGGAGCGAAAATACTAGTATCTAAAGTACATGTATCACTTAAGACTTGAAACTAGTTGGGAAGCCCCCCGGCCCCTACCCAATGCCCCCGGATCCTTCAGTTATGGCTACGAGCATGATTTGCTAATGAAGACGGGCCTACGCCATACACTGTGCTATGAGGGAAATTTTGCCCGGACAGCGGCACTACGGCCTACTCTTATATCGAATTCCATCTGTCAAGGGATCTTTTACGTCCACGCCAATGTATACACGGGACCTCGGTTTTTCGTCCCATCCGAAAGACTAGACAGCTGTCCTTGTCCGCCTCGAAAAGAATAGAGTCCCTATATATGATATGAACGTAGAAAGGGGATGCGATGGGGCCGGGGTGTGTGTGAGGTATTTGACATTTTCATGTGGCCTCGTCCAGTCGATAAAATCATTCAGTTAGTTCAGTCGAATAATCCAGTCGAATAATTCAGTCGTATAGTTCAGTCGAATAAACAAGTCGCTCAATATTAAGCAGCGGTGGCAGCGGGCTAAGATAATTAGTAGCAAATCATGCTCGTAGCCATAGCTGAAGGAGCCGGGGGCATGGGGTAGGGACCGGGGGGCTTCCCAACTAGTTTCAAGAAATGAAAAGAAATGAAATGGGGTTTTAACGTCCTACTGTTCTGCTTGGAACTGGGCTTATGAAGACGGGCATACGCCATACACTATGCGATTAGGGAAATTTTGCCCGGACAGCGGCACTACGGCATACTCTTATATCGAATTCCATCTGTCAAGGGATCTTTTACGTCCACGCCAATGTATACACGGGACCTCGGTTTTTCGTCCCACCCGAAAGACTAGACAGCTGTCCTTGTCCGCCTCGAAAAGAATAGAGTCCCTATATATGATATGAACGAAGAAAGGAGATGGGGTGGGGCGGCGGGGGGGGGGGGGGGGCGTGTCGGGATGTGGTATTTGACATTTTCATGTGGCCTCATCCAGTCGATAAAATCAGTCAGTTAGTTCAGTCGAATAATCCAGTCGAATAAACCAGTCGAATAATTCAGTCGAAAAGTTCAGTCGAATAATTCAGTCGAATAAACAAGTCGCTCAATATTAAGCAGCCGTGGCAGCGGGCTAAGATAATTAGTAGCAAATCATGCTCGTAGCCATAGCTGAAGGAGCCGGGGGCATGGGGTAGGGACCGGGGGGCTTCCCAACTAGTTTCAAGAAATGAAAAGAAATGAAATGGGGTTTTAACGTCCTACTGTTCTGCTTGTAACTGGACTAATGAAGACGGGCATACGCCATACACTGTGCTATGAGGGAAATTTTGCCCGGACAGCGGCACTACGGCCTACTCTTATATCGAATTCCATTTGTCAAAGGATCTTTTACGTCCACGCGAATGTGTACACGGGACCTCGGTTTTTCATCCCATCCGAACGACTAGACAGCTGTCCTTGTCCACCTCGAAAACATTAGAATCCCTATATATGATATGAACGAAGAAAGGGGATGCGATGGGGCCGGGGGGGGGGGGGGTGAGGTTTTTGACATTTTCATGTGGCCTCGTCCAGTCGATAAAATCATTCAGTTAGTTCAGTCGAATAATCCAGTCGAATAAACCAGTCGAATAATTCAGTCGAAAAGTTCAGTCGAATACTTCAGTCGAATAGTTCAGTCGAATAATTCAGTCGAATAATCCAGTCGAATAGTTCAGTCGAATAAACAAGTCGCTCAATATTAAGCAGCGGTGGCAGCGGGCTAAGATAATATAGTAGCAAGTCATGCTCGTAGCCATAGCTGAAGGAGCCGAGGGCATGGGGTAGGGACCGGGGGGCTTCCCAACCGGTTTCAAGAAATGAAAAGAAATGAAATGGGGTTTTAACGCCCTACTGTTCTGCTTGGAACTGGGCTTATGAAGACGGGCATACGCCATACACTATGCGATTAGGGAAATTTTGCCCGGACAGCGGCACTACGGCATACTCTTATATCGAATTCCATCTGTCAAGGTATCTTTTACGTCCACGCCAATGTATACACGGGACCTCGGTTTTTCGTCCCATCCGAAAGACTAGACAGCTGTCCTTGTCCGCCTCGAAAAGAATAGAGTCCCTATATATGATATGAACGAAGAAAGGTGGTGGGGCGGGGGGGGGGGTGTGTGTGAGGTATTTGACATTTTCATGTGGCCTCGTCCAGTCGATAAAATCAGTCAGTTAGTTCAGTCGAATAATCCAGTCGAATAAACCAGTCGAATAATTCAGTCGAAAAGTTCAGTCGAATAAACCAGTCGAATAGTTCAGTCGAATATTCCAGTCGAATAATTCAGTCGAATAAACAAGTCGCTCAATATTAAGCAGCGGTGGCAGCGGGCTAAGATAATATAGTAGCAAATCATGCTCGTAGCCATAGCTGAAGGAGCCGGGGGCATGGGGTAGGGACCGGGGGGCTTCCCAACTAGTTTCAAGAAATGAAAAGAAATGAAATGGGGTTTAACGTCCTTCTGTTCTGCTTGGAACTGGCTAATGAAGACGGGCAGACGCCATACACTGTGCGATGAGGGAAATTTTGCCCGGACAGCGGCACTACGGCCTACTCTTATATCGAATTCCATCTGTCAAAGGGATCTTTTACGTCCACTCCAATGTAGACACGGGACCTCGGTTTTTCGTCCCATCCGAAAGACTAGACAGCTGTCCTTGTCCGCCTCGAAAAGAATAGAGTCCCTATATATGATATAAACGAAGAAAGGGGATGGGGTGGGGTGGGGCGGGGGTGGGGGGGGATGAGGTATTTGACATTTTCATGTGGCCTCGTCCAGTCGATAAAACCAGTCAGTTAGTTCAGTCGAATAATCCAGTCGAATAAACCAGTCGAATAATTCAGTCGAAAAGTTCAGTCGAATAAACCAGTCGAATAGTTCAGTCGAATAATTCAGTCGAATAATCCAGTCGAATAATTCAGTCGAATAAACAAGTCGCTCAATATTAAGCAGCGGTGGCAGCGGGCTAAGATAATATAGTAGCAAATCATGCTCGTAGCCATAGCTGAAGGAGCCGGGGGCATGGGGTAGGGACCGGGGGGCTTCCCAACTAGTTTCAAGAAATGAAAAGAAATGAAATGGGGTTTAACGTCCTTCTGTTCTGCTTGGAACTGGGCTAATGAAGACGGGCAGACGCCATACACTGTGCGATGAGGGAAATTTTGCCCGGACAGCGGCACTACGGCCTACTCTTATATCGAATTCCATCTGTCAAAGGGATCTTTTACGTCCACTCCAATGTAGACACGGGACCTCGGTTTTTCGTCTCATCCGAAAGACTAGACAGCTGTCCTTGTCCGCCTCGAAAAGAATAGAGTCCCTATATATGATATGAACGAAGAAAGGGGGTGGGGTGGGGCGGGGGTGGGGGGGATGAGGTATTTGACATTTTCATGTGGCCTCGTCCAGTCGATAAAACCAGTCAGTTAGTTCAGTCGAATAATCCAGTCGAATAAACCAGTCGAATAATTCAGTCGAAAAGTTCAGTCGAATAAACCAGTCGAATAGTTCAGTCGAATAATTCAGTCGAATAAACAAGTCGCTCAATATTAAGCAGCGGTGGCAGCGGGCTAAGATAATATAGTAGCAAATCATGCTCGTAGCCATAGCTGAAGGAGCCGGGGGCATGGGGTAGGGACCGGGGGGCTTCCCAACTAGTTTCAAGAAATGAAAAGAAATGAAATGGGGTTTAACGTCCTTCTGTTCTGCTTGGAACTGGGCTAATGAAGACGGGCAGACGCCATACACTGTGCGATGAGGGAAATTTTGCCCGGACAGCGGCACTACGGCCTACTCTTATATCGAATTCCATCTGTCAAAGGGATCTTTTACGTCCACTCCAATGTAGACACGGGACCTCGGTTTTTCGTCCCATCCGAAAGACTAGACAGCTGTCCTTGTCCGCCTCGAAAAGAATAGAGTCCCTATATATGATATAAACGAAGAAAGGGGATGGGGTGGGGTGGGGCGGGGGTGGGGGGGGATGAGGTATTTGACATTTTCATGTGGCCTCGTCCAGTCGATAAAACCAGTCAGTTAGTTCAGTCGAATAATCCAGTCGAATAAACCAGTCGAATAATTCAGTCGAAAAGTTCAGTCGAATAAACCAGTCGAATAGTTCAGTCGAATAATTCAGTCGAATAATCCAGTCGAATAAACAAGTCGCTCAATATTAAGCAGCGGTGGCAGCGGGCTAAGATAATATAGTAGCAAATCATGCTCGTAGCCATAGCTGAAGGAGCCGGGGGCATGGGGTAGGGACCGGGGGGCTTCCCAACTAGTTTCAAGAAATGAAAAGAAATGAAATGGGGTTTAACGTCCTTCTGTTCTGCTTGGAACTGGGCTAATGAAGACGGGCAGACGCCATACACTGTGCGATGAGGGAAATTTTGCCCGGACAGCGGCACTACGGCCTACTCTTATATCGAATTCCATCTGTCAAAGGGATCTTTTACGTCCACTCCAATGTAGACACGGGACCTCGGTTTTTCGTCCCATCCGAAAGACTAGACAGCTGTCCTTGTCCGCCTCGAAAAGAATAGAGTCCCTATATATGATATGAACGAAGAAAGGGGGTGGGGTGGGGCGGGGGTGGGGGGGGATGAGGTATTTGACATTTTCATGTGGCCTCGTCCAGTCGATAAAACCAGTCAGTTAGTTCAGTCGAATAATCCAGTCGAATAAACCAGTCGAATAATTCAGTCGAAAAGTTCAGTCGAATAAACCAGTCGAATAGTTCAGTCGAATAATTCAGTCGAATAAACAAGTCGCTCAATATTAAGCAGCGGTGGCAGCGGGCTAAGATAATATAGTAGCAAATCATGCTCGTAGCCATAGCTGAAGGAGCCGGGGGCATGGGGTAGGGACCGGGGGGCTTCCCAACTAGTTTCAAGAAATGAAAAGAAATGAAATGGGGTTTAACGTCGTTCTGTTCTGCTTGGAACTGGGCTAATGAAGACGGGCAGACGCCATACACTGTGCGATGAGGGAAATTTTGCCCGGACAGCGGCACTACGGCCTACTCTTATATCGAATTCCATCTGTCAAAGGGATCTTTTACGTCCACTCCAATGTAGACACGGGACCTCGGTTTTTCGTCCCATCCGAAAGACTAGACAGCTGTCCTTGTCCGCCTCGAAAAGAATAGAGTCCCTATATATGATATAAACGAAGAAAGGGGATGGGGTGGGGCGGGGGTGGGGGGGGGATGAGGTATTTGACATTTTCATGTGGCCTCGTCCAGTCGATAAAACCAGTCAGTTAGTTCAGTCGAATAATCCAGTCGAATAAACCAGTCGAATAATTCAGTCGAAAAGTTCAGTCGAATAAACCAGTCGAATAGTTCAGTCGAATAATTCAGTCGAATAATTCAGTCGAATAAACAAGTCGCTCAATATTAAGCAGCGGTGGCAGCGGGCTAAGATAATATAGTAGCAAATCATGCTCGTAGCCATAGCTGAAGGAGCCGGGGGCATGGGGTAGTGACCGGGGGGCTTCCCAACTAGTTTCAAGAAATGAAAAGAAATGAAATGGTGTTTTAACGTCCTACTGTTCTGCTTGGAACTGGGCTAATGAAGACGGGCAGACGCCATACACTGTGCGATGAGGGAAATTTTGCCCGGACAGCGGCACTACGGCCTACTCTTATATCGAATTCCATCTGTCAAAGGGATCTTTTACGTCCACTCCAATGTAGACACGGGACCTCGGTTTTTCGTCTCATCCGAAAGACTAGACAGCTGTCCTTGTCCGCCTCGAAAAGAATAGAGTCCCTATATATGATATAAACGAAGAAAGGGGGTGGGGTGGGGCGGGGGTGGGGGGGGATGAGGTATTTGACATTTTCATGTGGCCTCGTCCAGTCGATAAAATCAGTCAGTTAGTTCAGTCGAATAATCCAGTCGAATAAACCAGTCGAATAATTCAGTCGAAAAGTTCAGTCGAATAAACCAGTCGAATAGTTCAGTCGAATAATTCAGTCGAATAATCCAGTCGAATAATTCAGTCGAATAAACAAGTCGCTCAATATTAAGCAGCGGTGGCAGCGGGCTAAGATAATATAGTAGCAAATCATGCTCGTAGCCATAGCTGAAGGAGCCGGGGGCATGGGGTAGGGACCGGGGGGCTTCCCAACTAGTTTCAAGAAATGAAAAGAAATGAAATGGGGTTTAACGTCCTTCTGTTCTGCTTGGAACTGGGCTAATGAAGACGGGCAGACGCCATACACTGTGCGATGAGGGAAATTTTGCCCGGACAGCGGCACTACGGCCTACTCTTATATCGAATTCCATCTGTCAAAGGGATCTTTTACGTCCACTCCAATGTAGACACGGGACCTCGGTTTTTCGTCTCATCCGAAAGACTAGACAGCTGTCCTTGTCCGCCTCGAAAAGAATAGAGTCCCTATATATGATATAAACGAAGAAAGGGGGTGGGGTGGGGCGGGGGTGGGGGGGATGAGGTATTTGACATTTTCATGTGGCCTCGTCCAGTCGATAAAACCAGTCAGTTAGTTCAGTCGAATAATCCAGTCGAATAAACCAGTCGAAAAGTTCAGTCGAATAAACCAGTCGAATAGTTCAGTCGAATAATTCAGTCGAATAATCCAGTCGAATAATTCAGTCGAATAAACAAGTCGCTCAATATTAAGCAGCGGTGGCAGCGGGCTAAGATAATATAGTAGCAAATCATGCTCGTAGCCATAGCTGAAGGAGCCGGGGGCATGGGGTAGTGACCGGGGGGCTTCCCAACTAGTTTCAAGAAATGAAAAGAAATGAAATGCGGTTTTAACGTCCTACTGTTCCGCTTGGAACTGGGCTAATGAAGACGGGCAGACGCCATACACTGTGCGATGAGGGAAATTTTGCCCGGACAGCGGCACTACGGCCTACTCTTATATCGAATTCCATCTGTCAAAGGGATCTTTTACGTCCACTCCAATGTAGACACGGGACCTCGGTTTTTCGTCTCATCCGAAAGACTAGACAGCTGTCCTTGTCCGCCTCGAAAAGAATAGAGTCCCTATATATGATATAAACGAAGAAAGGGGGTGGGGTGGGGCGGGGGTGGGGGGGATGAGGTATTTGACATTTTCATGTGGCCTCGTCCAGTCGATAAAACCAGTCAGTTAGTTCAGTCGAATAATCCAGTCGAATAAACCAGTCGAATAATTCAGTCGAAAAGTTCAGTCGAATAAACCAGTCGAATAGTTCAGTCGAATAATCCAGTCGAATAATTCAGTCGAATAAACAAGTCGCTCAATATTAAGCAGCGGTGGCAGCGGGCTAAGATAATATAGTAGCAAATCATGCTCGTAGCCATAGCTGAAGGAGCCGGGGGCATGGGGTAGTGACCGGGGGGCTTCCCAACTAGTTTCAAGAAATGAAAAGAAATGAAATGCGGTTTTAACGTCCTACTGTTCCGCTTGGAACTGGGCTAATGAAGACGGGCAGACGCCATACACTGTGCGATGAGGGAAATTTTGCCCGGACAGCGGCACTACGGCCTACTCTTATATCGAATTCCATCTGTCAAAGGGATCTTTTACGTCCACTCCAATGTAGACACGGGACCTCGGTTTTTCGTCTCATCCGAAAGACTAGACAGCTGTCCTTGTCCGCCTCGAAAAGAATAGAGTCCCTATATATGATATAAACGAAGAAAGGGGGTGGGGTGGGGCGGGGGTGGGGGGGTGGATGAGGTATTTGACATTTTCATGTGGCCTCGTCCAGTCGATAAAATCAGTCAGTTAGTTCAGTCGAATAATCCAGTCGAATAAACCAGTCGAATAATTCAGTCGAAAAGTTCAGTCGAATAAACCAGTCGAATAGTTCAGTCGAATAATTCAGTCGAATAATCCAGTCGAATAATTCAGTCGAATAAACAAGTCGCTCAATATTAAGCAGCGGTGGCAGCGGGCTAAGATAATATAGTAGCAAATCATGCTCGTAGCCATAGCTGAAGGAGCCGGGGGCATGGGGTAGGGACCGGGGGGCTTCCCAACTAGTTTCAAGAAATGAAAAGAAATGAAATGGGGTTTAACGTCCTTCTGTTCTGCTTGGAACTGGGCTAATGAAGACGGGCAGACGCCATACACTGTGCGATGAGGGAAATTTTGCCCGGACAGCGGCACTACGGCCTACTCTTATATCGAATTCCATCTGTCAAAGGGATCTTTTACGTCCACTCCAATGTAGACACGGGACCTCGGTTTTTCGTCTCATCCGAAAGACTAGACAGCTGTCCTTGTCCGCCTCGAAAAGAATAGAGTCCCTATATATGATATAAACGAAGAAAGGGGGTGGGGTGGGGCGGGATTGGGGGGGGATGAGGTATTTGACATTTTCATGTGGCCTCGTCCAGTCGATAAAATCAGTCAGTTAGTTCAGTCGAATAATCCAGTCGAATAAACCAGTCGAAAAGTTCAGTCGAATAAACCAGTCGAATAGTTCAGTCGAATAATTCAGTCGAATAATCCAGTCGAATAATTCAGTCGAATAAACAAGTCGCTCAATATTAAGCAGCGGTGGCAGCGGGCTAAGATAATATAGTAGCAAATCATGCTCGTAGCCATAGCTGAAGGAGCCGGGGGCATGGGGTAGGGACCGGGGGGCTTCCCAACTAGTTTCAAGAAATGAAAAGAAATGAAATGGGGTTTAACGTCCTTCTGTTCTGCTTGGAACTGGGCTAATGAAGACGGGCAGACGCCATACACTGTGCGATGAGGGAAATTTTGCCCGGACAGCGGCACTACGGCCTACTCTTATATCGAATTCCATCTGTCAAAGGGATCTTTTACGTCCACTCCAATGTAGACACGGGACCTCGGTTTTTCGTCTCATCCGAAAGACTAGACAGCTGTCCTTGTCCGCCTCGAAAAGAATAGAGTCCCTATATATGATATGAACGAAGAAAGGGGATGGGGTGGGGCGGGGGTGGGGGTGAGGTATTTGACATTGTCATGTGGCCTCGTCCAGTCGATAAAATCAGTCAGTTAGTTCAGTCGAATAATCCAGTCGAATAATTCAGTCGAAAAGTTCAGTCGAATACTTCAGTCGAATAGTTCAGTCGAATAATTCAGTCGAATAAACAAGTCGCTCAATATTAAGCAGCGGGCTAAGATAATATGGTAGCAAATCATGCTCGTAAACATAGCTGAAGGAGCCGGGGCATGGGGTAGGGACCGGGGGGCTTCCCAACTAGTTTCAAGAAATGAAAAGAAATGAAATGGGTTTTTAACGTCCTACTGTTCTGCTTGGAACTGGGCTAATGAAGACGGGCATACGCCATACACTGTGCGATGAGGGAAATTTTGCCCGGACAGCGGCACTACGGCCTACTCTTATATCGAATTCCATCTGTCAAAGGGATCTTTTACGTCCACGCCAATGTGCACACGGGACCTCGGTTTTTCGTCCCATCCGAACGACTAGACAGCTGTCCTTGTCCGCCTCGAAAAGAATAGAGTCCCTATATATGATATGAACGAAGAAAGGGGATGGCGTGGTGCGGGGGGTGGGGGTGGATGAGGTATTTGACATTCTCATGTGGCCTCGTCCAGTCGATAAAACCAGTCAGTTAGTTCAGTCGAATAATCCAGTCGAATAAACCAGTCGAATAATTCAGTCGAATAAACCAGTCGAATAGTTCAGTCGAATAATTCAGTCGAATAATCCAGTCGAATAATTCAGTCGCTCAATATTAAGCAGCGGTGGCAGCGGGCTAAGATAATATAGTAGCAAATCATGCTCGTAGCCATAGCTGAAGGAGCCGGGGCATGGGGTAGGGACCGGGGGGCTTCCCAACTAGTTTCAAGAAATGAAAAGAAATGAAATGGTGTTTTAACGTCCTACTGTTCTGCTTGGAACTGGGCTAATGAAGACGGGCAGACGCCATACACTGTGCGATGAGGGAAATTTTGCCCGGACAGCGGCACTACGGCCTACTCTTATATCGAATTCCATCTGTCAAAGGGATCTTTTACGTCCACTCCAATGTAGACACGGGACCTCGGTTTTTCGTCCCGTCCGAAAGACTAGACAGCTGTCCTTGTCCGCCTCGAAAAGAATAGAGTCCCTATATATGATATGAACGAAGAAAGGGGATGGGGTGGGGCGGGGGGGGGGGATGAGGTATTTGACATTTTCATGTGGCCTCGTCCAGTCGATAAAATCAGTCAGTTAGTTCAGTCGAATAATCCAGTCGAATAAACCAGTCGAATAATTCAGTCGAAAAGTTCAGTCGAATACTTCAGTCGAATAATTCAGTCGAATAAACAAGTCGCTCAATATTAAGCAGCGGTGGCAGCGGGCTAAGATAATTAGTAGCAAATCATGCTCGTAGCCATACCCGAAGGAGCCGGGGGCACGGGGTAGGGACCGGGGGGCTTCCAAACTAGTTTCAAGAAATGAAAAGAAATAAAATGGGGGTTTAACGTCCTTCTGTTCTGCTTGGAACTGGGCTAATGAAGACGGACATACGACATACGAGGTCTCGTGTATACATTGGCGTGGACGTAAAAGATCCCTTGACAGATGGAATTCGATATAAGAGTAGGCCGTAGTGCCACTGTCCGGGCAAAATTTCCCTCATAGCACAGTGTATGGCGTATTCCCGTCTTCATTAGCCCAGTTCCAAGCAGAACAGTAGGACGTTAAACCCCATTTCATTTCTTGAAACTAGTTGGGAAGCCCCCCGGCCCCTACCCCATGCCCCCGGCTCCTTCATCTATGGCTATGAGCATGATTTGCTACTACATTATCTTAGTCTGCTGCCACCGCTGCTTAATATTAAGCGACTTGTTTATTCGACTGAATTATTCGACTGGATTATTCGACTGAACTATTTGACTGAATTATTCGACTGGACGAGGCCACATGAAAAAGTAAAATACCTCATCCCCACGTATCCCCATCGCATCACCTTTCTATCATATATAGGGACTCTATTTTTTTCGAGGTGGGGGTGGGGGGGCGGGGGAATATTAGTATCTACTTAAGTACATGTATCACTTAAGACTGGTGAAGACCTCTCCCACCCCTCCTCCCGATCCCCTGGCTCCTACGGTTATGGCTTAAGCATCGCTTAAATACCTATATTATCAAACTACTTTTGCCAAAAAAATTGGGCTTGAAACTAGTTTGAAAGCCCCCCACCCCCCAGCTACTACCCTATGACCCCATATTGGATTAGTGTTAACGACACTCACGTATCTGACTTGTTTTATCGACTTGCATGAGGATACAAGAAGAAGTCTCATCAAATAACTCAATCGTATAATTCGGTCGATATTTGAGCCAGCTCACAGTGTCAATGTGTTATATTTAGTGCTCACATGGAAAAGGATAAAAAAGAAAAAAATTTGTACACAAAAACAACTTTAAGTTATCTGTTTTTTGACATTAGGTATAAGTTCTAATTAGTCTTTTAAAAGTATTAAAAGATTCTAAAATAAATATAGAAATAAAATAAAAGAATAAAACTAAATAATTGGATCTGTAAATTTTTCTAGCAAGATTTATTCAATCAATATAATATACATAATCTAAAGATACATTATTTATGGGGTCTGAAAACATTCCAGGTCTTATATACATGTAATTTCATTTCCCGTAAGAAATTATTTACAGAAATATAAATACATTGTATTTCAAACAACAAACTTAAAAAGGTGAAAACAACATAAACATAATGCCATATGACAAGTATATACAGATTTCAATATTATATACATGGGCGTTGAAAGGGTTACACATTTGACCAAGATCGAATCAACAATGATAACGAATCAACTTACACTATACTGAGCTTTCTAGGAATTATATATTTGAATATCATCATATCATTGGATGCCATCATATACAAGAGCCTGTAAATAAACAAATTTAAAAAAAGAAAAATAAAGAAAAAAAGATCTTCAATTAGAGATGCAAGGCGCTCCCCATTATTATACAGTTGAAGTTACAACACCTAATATTATGTAAAGAAAGTTCAATATCCTTCTAAAATTAACGGATATAAGAATAATAAACTTTCGACACTATTATATAGTATATACAATCAGAAATATGTGACAATTAGTTAATTCGTATATGTACGAAACAAGATTATGGGGTATAGATAGTTGAATATATATATAGTTCGTTAATAACGTTATATTCAAAGACATCTATTTATTTACAGGTGATACTTTGATATTTTAGTTTGTTTTAGAGTTGGTGTGCGTGGGGGGGGGGGGGTATTTTGATCATTCTTCTGGTTTTATTATCCTGTTACTTCTTTCATTATTCTGTTTCTCTTTGTTTTAGACCGAACTGTATTGCATCTTGATTAGTTGGACTTGTTGCAAATTTTGTCACAAATTTGCAGACTTTTTCACAACGTAATTAGTTACAGATGTTTTATTACTTTCTTTTGTTTTTTTTTAAATTTATTACTTAATTGCCTCTTCTGTGTATTGCCGAAGAAGAGTTTGACTCAGAGTCTAGACACTGAGTCTAGCTCTTCACAAGCAATACACAAAAAAACATACTTAAAAGCAGCCCCCTTTTGGACACATTTCATATATGTGGAAGTGGACGTTAAACACATAGCATAGTAGTAGTAGGCCAGTTAATACGTGCCCCTAACGTTTTTAGAACGTAGTGTTTTATAATATTTCATGGAATTAACACAATGTGCCGTTAAATATGGATGATATTGATGACCATACTGTAAGTATTACAACATCATTTACTTTTCAGACGGAGGTATTTTCTTTCCGTTGCTAATGTAATGGTTCGGGCTTATAATTACATTATTTTATCATTTTTTCTATACTATTTAGGCATATAAATCCATTAATTTTTGCATAATATTGGAAAATGGCGTGTCCCTTACTCTCTTAAAAACGAGAACGGGGGTATGCTATAGACGCTTTTTTTTTTAAGGTACATTGAAAGTAGAGCTTAACTGAAATTAAATCTGGAACCTTTCGTAGTGATACAAGTATATGTGATAAATATCATAAATAAATGTGATAAATATTAAAGAGCTAAAAGAAGGAAAACTGATTGACCCGGATCCATTACCAAATTCATATTGACCATTATGCAAAATATTTTAATTTAGTTCTGTATTGCTATCTAGATGGAATGAGTCACAGTGTCTATCAATAAAATATGCTTCAAAACTACAGAGACAAGTTTACTAAAAACTTGGAATTAAATGATATCATACCTCCTGTCCAAAGCGCACTGACAATTTATTATTAAGATTATCATCAATAAGTACATGTAAAAGTGTATTAGGTTTCTCAACATTTTACCAGGCATTTGGTACCATTTGTAGGTAAGGGTTGCTATTAAAATTAATGCAAAATGATATCAATGGAAATATAATTAACATAACTAAATCGAGATCTTATAAATTCCCACCAATTCTGAAGAAGTCAAAATAATAATGGTCATACAAATTGCTCATAACGGCCAAAAAAATAAGAGATAAAAAAGCCAAACCCCAAATGATATTTATGAACATGTATATAACATAATAGATAATAGCATAACTGAGTTCCGGTAGGTATGTGACTAAAAAAATGAAAATTTTGCAAATTTAATAAAACTGGCATCATTGGAAAGGGCCTTGAATATGCATTACTATGGTCTTTAAATTTTGGTTCTACTCCAAATAGAAAAAAAGTTACATCATTTTGAAAAATAGAAAATCGGGTCAATATTGACCCTTTGTTTTAATTAGAATACAAAGACTTGAGCGTGATCACTTTTCGGGTGAAAATAATAAGTACGCACTTTAAAACATCACAGTTCCCCCAAAAGTCAACAGATATCAATGACTTTTGCATCGTTGGAGAGCTATTTGAAACCACAATACAATTACATTAATTAATTGATTGATTAATTTGATCAATTATTAATTAATTATCAATTAATGAATCAATTCGCCAATTAATGAATCAATTCGCCAATTCGTGGAGATTAATTGACGACTGACCAAATCACAAAAATGCTCATAACTTCCTTAATATTTGGTCTTTTTAATTGAAATTTTCACTAAAAGATAGCTGTTCAAAACCACTAATACATGCACAGTTAATCTCTTAATTACAGATAAATATCACCAGTCATACCATATAATAAGATGAATTCCTACACACAGATGAGTCCGTAGTCTAGTCTTAACCAAATCATAAAAATGCTCATAACTTCCTTAATACTTGGTCTTTTTCATTGAAATTTCTACTAAAAGATAGCTGTTCAAAAACACAAATACATGCACAGTTACAGATAAATATCACCAGTCGTACCATATAATAAGATGAAATTTAGCACTCAGATGAGTCCGTTATCCAGTCTTAACCAGGTCATAAAAATGCTCATAACTTCCTTGGTCTTTTTCATTGAAATTTCCACTAAAAGATAGCTGTTCAAAAACACTGATACATGCACAGTTACAGATAAATATCACCAGTCGTACCATATAATAAGATGAAATTTAGCACTCAGATGAGTCTGTTGTCTAGTCTTAACACAAAATCAAGTCACTTAAGATTAGATCAGAAGCAAGGGAATATTTCGAAATGTCATAACTTCCTTAATACTTGGTCTTTTTCATTGAAATTTCTACTAAAAGATAGCTGTTCAAAAACACTAATACATGCACAGTTACAGATAAATATCACCAGTCGTACCATATAATAAGATGAAATTTAGTACTCAGATGAGTCTGTTGTCTAGTCTTAACACAAAATCAAGTCACTTAAGATTAGATCAGAAGCAAGGGAATATTTCGAAATGTCGTACGACTCTCCATCATCGAAAGTCTCCCCCTCAGCCCAGTAACACACACGATAAACGATGCCATTCTTCCGGAGTTTCTCTATTCTTCCATAATACAGTTCTTTAACGCCCTTGTCTGTGTCAAACCAGTAGTGACAAAGGTCTTTGCCAACGACTTTACCCTCCAATATATCCCCCAAATCATCCAGAATCCCTTTATCAGTGCCAGGAAATGCTTCAGCCAGAGAAATTGGATCTGTATCAGTGGTTTTTAATTTCTTTTCCATTTTTCTTAGTTCTGTCATGTTTTTTTTCTCTTGTTGTAAGGCATTTCTTCTTTTTATTTCCACCATCACATCCTTCTGCTTAGTTTTCTTTCTTTCTCTCTGTTTTCTCGAATACGTCACCGCAAACTGAACAACCTTCTCTCTTTTATCACCACCCATGTTGTCTAGAAAATCAATTACACGGTTTTTCTGCGCCCTGATTTTGGATGAGAGGAAACACAGAGTCGCATTCTGAGCTTTCTGTTTTGCTGCCGAAAACATCCCCATTACCTCCTCTGCATCTATATTGTGCGACCTGGCCGACTCTGTTTGCTTCTCCAATTCGTCTGTGATGTCGAGGTTAAAATACTTCTCATATTGTCTCTCTAGCACTATCACGATTGCCCCTAAACAAACTTTCACCATTTCAGCAAACAAGGTTGTGTCGGATGGTACCTCTTGTTGTAAAGCACACAGTATCGGGTCTTTTTCTAGGATATTATCAAAGAAATCATTCTCACGAGAAAGAATGGTGGTGGGGTTCTTTTCCTGGAGTTTAACACGCTTTAAGACCTCTTCTACAGTCTTAATCCCTCTGATGTGATGTATTTCTGTGTCTGCCGAAGTGTAAAACATCTTCATCCAGGGTCCAGAGAACAACTTCCCAATCAACCCCAGAACCTGCAGCTCCAACTTTGTAACTGAATTTTCAAAATCTAGCATCAAACTCGATCGCAAGCCACCAAGAGAAGTACGGGAATTCAAAAACTTGAGGAAATCAGCATGATAAACGAAGTATTTGCCAGCAAGATGGAAAAGTACATGAAGGCGATTTCCCCTGTATCGGGGGATAAATCCCTTCCCTAGTCCCATTTCCTCAAGAAATATTTTAAAACCCATTGGGTCGCCTTTCCCATCCTTAAAACGAACTTTATTCAATTGCAAAATGACATTTGCGGCAAGACAATCTTGTCCAAACAGCTTTCCCTTCTCGTGGCCCTTTTCTTGTTGAAGTGATTTCAACGCCGCTCTAACTTTTGATGCAACAGTGTCAAGCGGGTGAAGATGGCAGTTCAGTTCGTTTAGTGAAGTGTTCCATGCTGCATTAATAAGACGAATAGCAGCATGATTAGAAGCACACCTGTCGGTCATACTGTTGGCAATATTTGCTGTCAAAGATTTTGAAACTGTTTGATAGTCCTTTTGGTAAAAGTCGGCGTAAACAACTGCCAGTTCATTAATGGAAGAAATTATGTGCTGGGAATAATCCTCAGCCGTCCCACCTGGTAGGTGGTCTACTGCAATGACAAGGCAACTGTCTGAATTTTTTTTAAAAGTCATATGGATGCTGTTGATGTGAATGCCTTGCTGGGTCGTTGCATCGAATCCCAAGGTTGAATCTGGATTGGCCAAGATAGTTTCGGCTGCTTGAAGCTGAGATATCAACCCCATTTCTCGCACCATCATTTCTACCGTATTGCGGTGGGGAACTTTGTCAAGTTGGGCACCAGTCCTCTGTACAAACTTATCTAAAAGTTTAGGCACATTAGCAGTTGGTACTTGATTTGTAATGGCGTCATATACAAAGAGACGTGTTTGTAAAGAGTACATCTTTCCTTGTTTCTCAAAAATGTCTGAGGTGGAGGAATCTTCGCTGTCTTCAATCTGCTCTTCAAGCACAGCTACGTCGTTTTGCAGAAAACTAATCTCTTCATCTTGCGCTTTTACCTTATTCTTAAGTACTGAGATTTCTTTGGCAGATTCATCAACAATAAAACTAGTTTTTTCACTGAGCTCTATCTTTAATCTTTTACACTGTTTTTTCTTCTGTTTCACGACATCTCTCAATTTTTTCAGTTTTGCTCCCAAACCAGAAGAATCTGATTCATCAAGTTCCTTAACACGGTTAAGTTTTCTTTTTAATTTCTGATTAATGACCCTGATAGCATTCTTCTTACTCAACTTTCTTCTGAATTCTTCAATTTGAGCAGAGTGCGCTTCCTGCATCTCTTTTTGACGTTGAATAGCCTTGTACAGACGCCCACGAAGTTTCACACAGTTTGAACAGTTCTTGTGAGACGAGGAACTGGAACTTGAATTCGGAGTTTTAGGTGTGCCTGGTGGTTCTGGTTGTAAACGTTTTCTACATATTACTTCTGTTGAAAATTCTTCCCAACAACAATCCTTGAATTTCTGCATCTCACTCTCATTTGTTAGCCTCTTATATTTCTTTATTGTCCGCTGCACTAAAGAAGTGATTTTCCCCTTTAAAATTGGAATGGCAGAACGCTCTTCTTCACTGAATGTCTCCTTTACTGCACGTTCAGCGTTTGACACGCTCGAGTCATGTAGCAAAAAAATATACAAGACATGTCCATTTTGAAGTTTATTCCCAGCAGGGATAACACAAAATGTCTCATTCAGATAAGACCTTGCTATTCCAGGTTCAGCGTCTGGGTTCAGCTTTCTTTTCTTCTTTGATGGAGGCATTATATTATGATATTCTAGGGTTTATTTATTACTGAAAAATAACAAAAAAAAATATTTAATATAGATATTTTTTTTTTTTTTTTTTTTTAAAGCAACGTTGATTGTTTACATAAGGTATTGCTGACTCAAAATACATTTAAAGTAAGAAAAAAAAGCCCCAACATAAGACCATGTGCGTTTGTTTTGTAAACAAAGTCAGGGGAGGAGCCGTATATTATCATAATTATGAGACATTTAATCCTCGATAACTATGTATTTTTATCACAATCCAGACATACAACATATTAATTGACTATTATTTTGCATTATTTGTGTGCTTTGATGCATATAAGTATAGCCATGTTCATGTGATTTTGAATTGAAATGTGTGACGACACAGTGAAAATCGAAGAAATTCGCCGCCATCTTGGAAATTCTTTGATACGACTAACTTTTTTTCGCAGCTTCGTAGGTATCCTTGGAACATAGTTTCGTCATTGATATTACACACATATATGCACAACTATACATAGAATCAATTCATATGCATTAATAAGTTATTCAAACTCACCTTGATACCGCAATTTGCACCGTTCCACGACTAAAATTCTCACTTCGTAACAAAACAACTCGTAATATCGTCAATTTTCAAGCGATTGTAAAAAATCGAAAACGAGGTAATATATTAATATATTCGGCTACGTCAGAGGGTATTTTCCACAAGGATTTCCCACACCCAGCCAATCAAAAAGCGCCCTATATAGCGTGGTCAGAAATGCCGCCCTGGGGAAAACACTTAATTACGTCACAACTAATTAGTGCCAGCACGGCTGGTTCTCAGAGCCGGATAGTCACATAGATAGATTACCTGAACATTATCTTAATACGTTAATTTACAGACATTTAATGTAATAAAAACTATAATATTTCACATACATAATATTATATTGAATAAAACATTAAAATTAAAACATTTTTTTCAATAATATTTCGCATACATAATATATCTAAAACATAATTCATAGTTTATAGATATAGCAAGGGCTTTTTCACGATAAACCATTGACCGGATTTAGCAAGCAAAGGCAATTGTATTGTGGTTGAAGAAAAATCATATCGCCACGTAAAAAAAACATTGCATCTTCATTTAACTATATAAAATTTGTAAATATATCTTAACCTAAAATAAATTTTGTAATATTGCAATTGAACTACAATAAGTTAAATAATATATTTAGATTATCAATTTGCATCACAAAATACACTGGTCATATTATAGAAAGTAGAACACCGAATACAAAATGTAAAAGATGTTTCTGAACATAAGAAGATACGCGTCTGTTTGTGTCACGATTGAATTTGTTATTATACAATAGAAAGTGATAAGGTCGTGGTGGACACATCGGAATAGTCAACCAAGTCTGTCTGTAACCGATTATTACACTGATCGATTTTGATTTGTTTTATAGCATTTTCAAAGACTTTTTTCAATATGATTTTTGACAAACACATACGAATTACTATGTAGAATGATGTAGTAAATTATATTTCGTATGTATGTAATACAAATCGGACCCCGATATAAATCCTGTAATGGAGTTTCATTTCTTTTCATTTCTTGAAACTAGTTGGGAAGCCCCCCGGTCCCTACCCCATGCCCCCGGCTCCTTCAGCTATGACTACGAGCATGATTTGCTACTATATTATCTTAGCCCGCTGCCACCGCTGCTTAATATTGAGCGACTTGTTTATTCGACTGAACTATTCGACTGGTTTATTCGACTGAACTATTCGACTGGTTTATTCGACTGAACTTTTCGACTGAATTATTCGACTGGTTTATTCGACTGGATTATTCGACTGAACTAACTGACTGGTTTTATCGACTGGACGAGGCCACATGAAAATGTCAAATACCTCATCCCCCCCACCCCCGCCCCACCCCACCCCCTTTCTTCGTTCATATCATATATAGGGACTCTATTCTTTTCGAGGCGGACAAGGACAGCTGTCTGGTCGTTCGGATGAGACGAAAAACCGAGGTCCCGTGTCTACATTGGAGTGGACGTAAAAGATCCCTTTGACAGATGGAATTCGATATAAGAGTAGGCCGTAGTGCCGCTGTCCGGGCAAAATTTCCCTCATCGCACAGTGTATGGCGTCTGCCCGTCTTCATTAGCCCAGTTCCAAGCAGAACAGTAGGACGTTAAAACACCATTTCATTTCTTTTCATTTCTTGAAACTAGTTGGGAAGCCCCCCGGTCCCTACCCCATGCCCCCGGCTCCTTCAGCTATGGCTACGAGCATGATTTGCTACTATATTATCTTAGCCCGCTGCCACCGCTGCTTAATATTGAGCGACTTGTTTATTCGACTGAATTATTCGACTGGATTATTCGACTGAATTATTCGACTGAACTATTCGACTGGTTTATTCGACTGTTTTATTCGACTGAACTTTTCGACTGAATTATTCGACTGGTTTATTCGACTGGATTATTCGACTGGATTATTCGACTGAACTAACTGACTGGTTTTATCGACTGGACGAGGCCACATGAAAATGTCAAATACCTCATCCCCCCCCACCCCCGCCCCACCCCACCCCCTTTCTTCGTTTATATCATATATAGGGACTCTATTCTTTTCGAGGCGGACAAGGACAGCTGTCTGGTCGTTCGGATGAGACGAAAAACCGAGGTCCCGTGTCTACATTGGAGTGGACGTAAAAGATCCCTTTGACAGATGGAATTCGATATAAGAGTAGGCCGTAGTGCCGCTGTCCGGGCAAAATTTCCCTCATCGCACAGTGTATGGCGTCTGCCCGTCTTCATTAGCCCAGTTCCAAGCAGAACAGTAGGACGTTAAAACACCATTTCATTTCTTTTCATTTCTTGAAACTAGTTGGGAAGCCCCCCGGTCCCTACCCCATGCCCCCGGCTCCTTCAGCTATGGCTACGAGCATGATTTGCTACTATATTATCTTAGCCCGCTGCCACCGCTGCTTAATATTGAGCGACTTGTTTATTCGACTGAATTATTCGACTGGATTATTCGACTGAACTATTCGACTGGTTTATTCGACTGAACTTTTCGACTGAATTATTCGACTGGTTTATTCGACTGGATTATTCGACTGAACTAACTGACTGGTTTTATCGACTGGACGAGGCCACATGAAAATGTCAAATACCTCATCCCCCCCACCCCCGCCCCACCCCATCCGTTTCTTCGTTTATATCATATATAGGGACTCTATTCTTTTCGAGGCGGACAAGGACAGCTGTCTAGTCTTTCGGATGAGACGAAAAACCGAGGTCCCGTGTCTACATTGGAGTGGACGTAAAAGATCCCTTTGACAGATGGAATTCGATATAAGAGTAGGCCGTAGTGCCGCTGTCCGGGCAAAATTTCCCTCATCGCACAGTGTATGGCGTCTGCCCGTCTTCATTAGCCCAGTTCCAAGCAGAACAGAAGGACGTTAAACCCCATTTCATTTCTTTTCATTTCTTGAAACTAGTTGGGAAGCCCCCCGGTCCCTACCCCATGCCCCCGGCTCCTTCAGCTATGGCTACGAGCATGATTTGCTACTATATTATCTTAGCCCGCTGCCACCGCTGCTTAATATTGAGCGACTTGTTTATTCGACTGAATTATTCGACTGGATTATTCGACTGAATTATTCGACTGAACTATTCGACTGGTTTATTCGACTGAACTTTTCGACTGGTTTATTCGACTGGATTATTCGACTGAACTAACTGACTGATTTTATCGACTGGACGAGGCCACATGAAAATGTCAAATACCTCATCCCCCCCCACCCCCGCCCCACCCCATCCGTTTCTTCGTTTATATCATATATAGGGACTCTATTCTTTTCGAGGCGGACAAGGACAGCTGTCTAGTCTTTCGGATGAGACGAAAAACCGAGGTCCCGTGTCTACATTGGAGTGGACGTAAAAGATCCCTTTGACAGATGGAATTCGATATAAGAGTAGGCCGTAGTGCCGCTGTCCGGGCAAAATTTCCCTCATCGCACAGTGTATGGCGTCTGCCCGTCTTCATTAGCCCAGTTCCAAGCAGAACAGTAGGACGTTAAAACCCCATTTCATTTCTTTTCATTTCTTGAAACTAGTTGGGAAGCCCCCCGGTCCCTACCCCATGCCCCCGGCTCCTTCAGCTATGGCTACGAGCATGATTTGCTACTATATTATCTTAGCCCGCTGCCACCGCTGCTTAATATTGAGCGACTTGTTTATTCGACTGAATTATTCGACTGGATTATTCGACTGAATTATTCGACTGAACTATTCGACTGGTTTATTCGACTGAATTATTCGACTGAATTATTCGACTGGTTTATTCGACTGGATTATTCGACTGAACTAACTGACTGATTTTATCGACTGGACGAGGCCACATGAAAATGTCAAATACCTCATCCACCCCCCACCCCCGCCCCACCCCACCCCTTTCTTCGTTTATATCATATATAGGGACTCTATTCTTTTCGAGGCGGACAAGGACAGCTGTCTAGTCTTTCGGATGGGACGAAAAACCGAGGTCCCGTGTCTACATTGGAGTGGACGTAAAAGATCCCTTTGACAGATGGAATTCGATATAAGAGTAGGCCGTAGTGCCGCTGTCCGGGCAAAATTTCCCTCATCGCACAGTGTATGGCGTCTGCCCGTCTTCATTAGCCCAGTTCCAAGCAGAACAGAAGGACGTTAAACCCCATTTCATTTCTTTTCATTTCTTGAAACTAGTTGGGAAGCCCCCCCGGTCACTACCCCATGCCCCCGGCTCCTTCAGCTATGGCTACGAGCATGATTTGCTACTATATTATCTTAGCCCGCTGCCACCGCTGCTTAATATTGAGCGACTTGTTTATTCGACTGAATTATTCGACTGGATTATTCGACTGAATTATTCGACTGAACTATTCGACTGGTTTATTCGACTGAACTTTTCGACTGAATTATTCGACTGGTTTATTCGACTGGATTATTCGACTGAACTAACTGACTGATTTTATCGACTGGACGAGGCCACATGAAAATGTCAAATACCTCATCCACCCCCCACCCCCGCCCCACCCCACCCCTTTCTTCGTTTATATCATATATAGGGACTCTATTCTTTTCGAGGCGGACAAGGACAGCTGTCTAGTCTTTCGGATGGGACGAAAAACCGAGGTCCCGTGTCTACATTGGAGTGGACGTAAAAGATCCCTTTGACAGATGGAATTCGATATAAGAGTAGGCCGTAGTGCCGCTGTCCGGGCAAAATTTCCCTCATCGCACAGTGTATGGCGTCTGCCCGTCTTCATTAGCCCAGTTCCAAGCAGAACAGAAGGACGTTAAACCCCATTTCATTTCTTTTCATTTCTTGAAACTAGTTGGGAAGCCCCCCCGGTCACTACCCCATGCCCCCGGCTCCTTCAGCTATGGCTACGAGCATGATTTGCTACTATATTATCTTAGCCCGCTGCCACCGCTGCTTAATATTGAGCGACTTGTTTATTCGACTGAATTATTCGACTGGATTATTCGACTGAATTATTCGACTGAACTATTCGACTGGTTTATTCGACTGAACTTTTCGACTGAATTATTCGACTGGTTTATTCGACTGGATTATTCGACTGAACTAACTGACTGGTTTTATCGACTGGACGAGGCCACATGAAAATGTCAAATACCTCATCCCCCCCCCCCACCCCCGCCCCACCCCACCCCCTTTCTTCGTTTATATCATATATAGGGACTCTATTCTTTTCGAGGCGGACAAGGACAGCTGTCTAGTCTTTCGGATGGGACGAAAAACCGAGGTCCCGTGTCTACATTGGAGTGGACGTAAAAGATCCCTTTGACAGATGGAATTCGATATAAGAGTAGGTCGTAGTGCCGCTGTCCGGGCAAAATTTCCCTCATCGCACAGTGTATGGCGTCTGTCCGTCTTCATTAGCCCAGTTCCAAGCAGAACAGAAGGACGTTAAACCCCATTTCATTTCTTTTCATTTCTTGAAACTAGTTGGGAAGCCCCCCGGTCCCTACCCCATGCCCCCGGCTCCTTCAGCTATGGCTACGAGCATGATTTGCTACTATATTATCTTAGCCCGCTGCCACCGCTGCTTAATATTGAGCGACTTGTTTATTCGACTGAATTATTCGACTGGATTATTCGACTGAATTATTCGACTGAACTATTCGACTGGTTTATTCGACTGAACTTTTCGACTGAATTATTCGACTGGTTTATTCGACTGGATTATTCGACTGAACTAACTGACTGATTTTATCGACTGGACGAGGCCACATGAAAATGTCAAATACCTCATCCACCCCCCACCCCCGCCCCACCCCATCCGTTTCTTCGTTTATATCATATATAGGGACTCTATTCTTTTCGAGGCGGACAAGGACAGCTGTCTAGTCTTTCGGATGAGACGAAAAACCGAGGTCCCGTGTCTACATTGGAGTGGACGTAAAAGATCCCTTTGACAGATGGAATTCGATATAAGAGTAGGCCGTAGTGCCGCTGTCCGGGCAAAATTTCCCTCATCGCACAGTGTATGGCGTCTGCCCGTCTTCATTAGCCCAGTTCCAAGCAGAACAGTAGGATGTTAAAACCCCATTTCATTTCTTTTCATTTCTTGAAACTAGTTGGGAAGCCCCCCGGTCACTACCCCATGCCCCCGGCTCCTTCAGCTATGGCTACGAGCATGATTTGCTACTATATTATCTTAGCCCGCTGCCACCGCTGCTTAATATTGAGCGACTTGTTTATTCTACTGAATTATTCGACTGGATTATTCGACTGAATTATTCGACTGAACTATTCGACTGGTTTATTCGACTGAACTTTTCGACTGGTTTATTCGACTGGATTATTCGACTGAACTAACTGACTGATTTTATCGACTGGACGAGGCCACATGAAAATGTCAAATACCTCATCCCCCCCCACCCCCGCCCCACCCCATCCGTTTCTTCGTTTATATCATATATAGGGACTCTATTCTTTTCGAGGCGGACAAGGACAGCTGTCTAGTCTTTCGGATGAGACGAAAAACCGAGGTCCCGTGTCTACATTGGAGTGGACGTAAAAGATCCCTTTGACAGATGGAATTCGATATAAGAGTAGGCCGTAGTGCCGCTGTCCGGGCAAAATTTCCCTCATCGCACAGTGTATGGCGTCTGCCCGTCTTCATTAGCCCAGTTCCAAGCAGAACAGTAGAACGTTAAAACTCCATTTCATTTCTTTTCATTTCTTGAAACTAGTTGGGAAGCCCCCCGGTCCCTACCCCATGCCCCCGGCTCCTTCAGCTATGGCTACGAGCATGATTTGCTACTATATTATCTTAGCCCGCTGCCACCGCTGCTTAATATTGAGCGACTTGTTTATTCGACTGGATTATTCGACTGAACTATTCGACTGGTTTATTCGACTGAACTTTTCGACTGAATTATTCGACTGGTTTATTCGACTGGATTATTCGACTGAACTAACTGACTGGTTTTATCGACTGGACGAGGCCACATGAAAATGTCAAATACCTCATCCCCCCACCCCCGCCCCACCCCATCCCCTTTCTTCGTTCATATCATATATAGGGACTCTATTCTTTTCGAGGCGGACAAGGACAGCTGTCTAGTCGTTCGGATGGGACGAAAAACCGAGGTCCCGTGTCCACATTGACGTGGTCGTAAAAGATCCCTTTGACAGATGGAATTCGATATAAGAGTAGGCCGTAGTGCCGCTGTCCGGGCAAAATTTCCCTCATCGCACAGTGTATGGCGTATGCCCGTCTTCATTAGCCCAGTTCCAAGCAGAACAGTAGGACGTTAAAACACCATTTCATTTCTTTTCATTTCTTGAAACTAGTTGGGAAACCCCCCGGTCTCTACCCCATGCCCCGGCTCCTTCAGCTATGTCTAAGAGCATGATTTGCTACCATATCATCTTAGCCCACTGCCACCGCTGCTTAATATTGAGCGACTTGTTTATTCGACTGAATTATTCGACTGAAGTATTCGACTGGTTTATTCGACTGGATTATTCGACTGAACTAACTGACTGGTTTTATCGACTGGACGAGGCCACATGAAAATGTCAAATACCTCATCCCCCCACCCCCGCCCCACCCCATCCCCTTTCTTCGTTCATATCATATATAGGGACTCTATTCTTTTCGAGGCGGACAAGGACAGCTGTCTAGTCGTTCGGATGGGACGAAAAACCGAGGTCCCGTGTCCACATTGACGTGGTCGTAAAAGATCCCTTTGACAGATGGAATTCGATATAAGAGTAGGCCGTAGTGCCGCTGTCCGGGCAAAATTTCCCTCATCGCACAGTGTATGGCGTATGCCCGTCTTCATTAGCCCAGTTCCAAGCAGAACAGTAGGACGTTAAAACACCATTTCATTTCTTTTCATTTCTTGAAACTAGTTGGGAAGCCCCCCGGTCTCTACCCCATGCCCCGGCTCCTTCAGCTATGTCTAAGAGCATGATTTGCTACCATATCATCTTAGCCCACTGCCACCGCTGCTTAATATTGAGCGACTTGTTTATTCGACTGAATTATTCGACTGAAGTATTCGACTGAACTATTCGACTGGTTTATTCGACTGAACTTTTCGACTGAATTATTCGACTGGTTTATTCGACTGGATTATTCGACTGAACTAACTGACTGATTTTATCGACTGGACGAGGCCACATGATAATGTCAAATACCTCATCCCCATCGCCCCCCTAACCCAACATATCATATATAGGGACTCTATTCTTTTGGAGGTGGACAAGGACAGATGTCTAGTCGTTCGGATGGGACGAAAAACCGAGGTCCCGTGTACACATTGGCGTGCACTTAAAAGATGGGGGCATATGGGCATGACTTTATTAAGCCGCGGTGGATAACACCTTAAAGTTTTAATTTGAACAATCAAATTTGAACATGAGGGGACGTAAAAAATAAACAAAAACAATGATAAAAGATATTGGAATTAGTGCGTTTTTTCTTTAACTTATACAGATTACAAACGATTCCAAAATTTTAATAAGCCATCGACCGGTTTATTCGACTGACTATTTGTTTTGGACTTAGGGTCGACTCACTATAATTGGGAGTTGTGACAAGTGTGTCTATTTTCTTTTCGAGCTGTTAATACAGGGGAGATAACTCTATTTTGAGTATTTTTATCAATCTTAACTGTAACTTGGGTAGCGTTTCGAAATTTTAAAGAAGTTTTCCTATTTGATGAAAATATAAAATATTGACTGTTGTCCTTTTATATCTAAGCAAGAAAAAGAAATAAAAGCAATTGGTACGTCCACCCCGACAGGATTCGATCCATAACTTCACGTTGTGTCCTTTACACAATTTAACTATAAGGGCATAGGGCTGTTTGATTTTTTTGTCTAATGAATTTGAAAGATTGCTTCATATCTTTAAAATATAGCGAGACTATTTGCTTACTCTTTCTAGAACATCTTATACCACTTATCATGGACTAAACTATTTCAATGGACATGGTTGGTTGGTTCCAGATTGTCTTTATGTAATATTAAAGAAATGAAACACAGTATGTACCACACGACTTTCAGTTTACAAACCAACTAATTGAAATGATGTTATTATCCTACTGTATAAGACATTTGGTACGTTTTACACACCTGGTACGTAGCTAACTAATTTAAATTTGATTAAATTATTCTAAGTTTATAGTAATGGGGTTTTTAAAGCTCAAGTTCAAATTTACGATGAATTTCCCGATTTCTGGGATATATAAAATAATATTCTTAATTTATATAATAAAATCAATCAACTATGGAAATTAATTTTTAAAAAATGATACAAAATCTTTGATTCATACGCAACATACGCACTTTAAAGCGATGCCGAACAAAGATTTAGAGAAAATAGTGAAATTTAATGGAATAATTCAGGGAGAATACGTTTTGCCGCTACTGCACCTACCGCTAGTAATTCCCGGCATTTGACTCAATGACAGACCGTATGACTCAACATACATTGCCAAGGAACATGAACATAATTAACAACAATCAGGACCAAATTAATAACCAACGAGTAAAGAAGAACGAGCATTAAAAGGGATTAATATTTCTTACAAAAAAGTTCCTGCCAAGTTTCATTCGATTCTATTCGCTAATGAGGTGTAGTGCTTGTGAGTCAACTGACGCAACCTCAACAACGAGAAGGCGATCCAAGATTTGGACATTTTATCCTTGCCATGGAAGTAACTGGTGATATAAGGATTACAGAAGTTTGTAGACTAACATGTGACTTAAAAAACTGAAAAGATGTTAATTTTTTTTCAATTTCATATCAATATTATGTGTCCCTTTAAAGTCATTAATATTGTCCTTTAATTCTTAGGATTCATTGTTGACATGGTCTAAGGGAGACAACTATGTTTTTATTCAATTATGAATAGTATAACATAAAACCTATTCTGATTGGCTATTCTTTGGCTATAAGTTGTTGTTCCCTTTATCCGCCATTGAACAATAATCAAACTGAAGTTTATATATCTTTTCTTATTCTTTTCACAGTGCGAACCCAGGGTATTGTTGGAAAACCCCTTACATTTTGGCGAGCTTACCAGGATACTATGTCAAGGTGGTTTAGAACTAAGAGAATTATAAGATGTCGATGACAGAGAAGGCTTCAAAAAAGAGTTCGAAAAAAACAGCTGAGATGGAGGAAAAGATATATGACATAAAAAAGAAAGTTTATTCAGCAACAAATGAAGTCGTTGAACAAATTCTTCAAGAACTTCAAATTGATCCTGGTGTTGATGGAAGTAAACCTTTCCAACTTTTAGTCACTATAGGCCTAGATAAGTTTATTGAGAGCATCCGCGGCTCAGAGAATCCATCTGAAAGAATTAATGAACCTTTGTCTATTGTACAAAAACACACAAAATCAAAGGTGTCAAATGTTTTTGAGGCTGATGTTGAGAATATTATTGAAATGGAATCAAATCTTGTCCGTAAAGTTGAGCTTGACCAATTGAATCAATCTAGTGTTCCGAATTGTACCGAGGGAGGCAAGATGGTAACAAAAGGCTCCACAGATTCTTTACAGCACCAGAAAAATTTCATTCAATTCTGGCACCATCAGAGTAGACGGAATAAGTTTTATTAATTTAGTACATCAAATTGAGGGGGGATTAGAAACGGTACCCTGAAAATGAAATCATCTGGGCAGTTGTAAAAGCAACGACTATCACCAAGAATTTGTCATGCCTGCTCCGAAACCAATTCAACTGCTAAATGTGAACATTGTTTTAACTGCGGTTCAAATGAACATTTTAAAGCTGGGTGTAAGAAGCGCTCGGAAACGGCAAAGGCTCAGTGCTGGGGGCAAGTCATTGAAGCCAAGGGTGTCTGCCCCATCGTTGTCGCGTACGTGCAACTGTGGTATAGGCAGTATTGCAGTATAGTATGCGTGGACTGCAACAAAGCTATATGTCGTAGAATTAAGCATCTTGAACATAATCCACAAGTATTTCCTTTATATTTATCTCCGCTTTCCCAACTTGACAAGGACAGATTGACAAAACATGTCGGTAAACGTTGCCATGTCTTGTGTTTGCTGGATAACCATAAGACAGAGGTTTTGTGGGATTCTGGTGCTCAGATTTGTTACAGGAGCCATTGTCGATTAAAACTGCAAATGGATCGGATATGCCATTTAAAGGGTACATCCCCCTTAGCTTTGAACTTTTGAAATCGGGTCATAATCAGAAACTATATGTGCCATTTTTAGTAACAGATCAAATAAATGAACCAATCATTGGATATAATGACAATGTCATTGAGAAATTTATGAACTTAGAAACTAATGAACATAAAAATATTGAGACTATTCTATCTGGAATACCCACATTGAAAACTGAAGTATTAACTGCATTAGTGGATTTTATTTCAACAGAAAAATCTGATGAACTTGGTGATGTAAAACTGGGAAATCATGGTGTGAAGATACCCAGCGGCACCACTATTGAAATTAAGACTGTTGTCAAACTTGGTTTGAGGGACAATATTCAAGCATTGTTTGAGCCAAATATTTCGCAGGAAATACTGGAAGGTGTGTGTATTGAAGGAAGTGTTGTTAATCTCAAGAAAGGGCCAACAACAAAGGTTGCTGTTTATGCCACAAATGCTACGTCCAGGAGTATATCACTGAAGAACAAACTTCTTCTTGGAAGTCTTCATTCAATTGATGAATTGATACCAGTATTAGAAAATACCGAGACCAGTAGGTTGGTACATTCTTGTTCGGTTCAACAATCAAAAGAACCCAACCCCCCACACCGAGAAGATTTATGGCACCCACCTGTTGAAATTCAAAACAATTTAACACCAGGACAACAGGAACAGCTTCGTAACCTTCTGCACGAGGAGTCGTCTGCATTTGCAAGACAACATGAATTTGGTAATGCTAAAGATTTACAGTTAGAAATTCGTCTCACGGATGCAGAGCCTGTCCAGCAGAATTACATTTCTATCCCGAAACCAATGTATGAAGAAGTGAAACAATACCTTAATGACCTTCTTCGACGTAATTTCATCAGAAAGAGCCATTCTCCATACCCTAGTGCAATGGTGATTGTCAGAAAAAAAGATAAAACCCTTAGACTATGCATTGATTATCGCCGCATCAACCAGAAAACAATACCTGACCGTCAACCTATCCCCAGAATACAAGATGCTCTGAACAACTTGAAGGAAAAGTCAACGTGACTAGATTGAAGAAAAAACATATCTGAGTGAATCGACAGAGGTTTGATTGCCTGACATTACGAATTGTTGAAAAAAACGAGCCGAAGCGAGAGCAGGTAAAATCGAGTCTTCAACAGGCATTACATTCCTGTTCTTTTTTATTATATATTGTCTGGTTGGACATGGTGTATGCATATATATATATATACAGATAGAAGGTCGACCCCTGTGATTAAACAGACACATCCCTGTTGTATAGGCGTTGAGGATTAATAGTTCATATAATTTTATTTAAGGCCCACTAGACAAGATCAATGCCGTTAAGACTCGGGAACCTAGAGTTGTGAGAAACTATAGAAGGGAAATTAGGCATCCAGTTGGGGATCAACGTGTACCTAATGGAGAATCTGAAAATGAAGGTAATGAGATTCGGGAAATCTGATACAACGCACTACCATATTATGGTGTTCCAAATGGACGAAATTCAATTAAAGATACATTATGGTGGATTAGATAACGAGCTGGCAGTTCTCACTATAATACTTAAAAAACTAGATAATGTAAAGGGCAATATACTGAAAATTTCAGTCAAATTTACTAACAATCTGATTAAAATACAGACCTATAATTCGTTTCGTTTTTTTTTATACTATCGATGGCCTATACTACGTGATGGTTGTACTGGAAGGTCCCGTCAGGGGTCGTACGAGCGGCTTTGACCCTATGACGTCAGACATTGATTAATCAATCAGCGTTGACGTTTCCAGTGGTTTACCCACATTTCCGTTCATCGAAGGCCTACAACTCGCCGTAACAGAACGTTTCAAAGGCTTATCCCTCACATCAACCAGAACACGTCAATGATAACAACTCTTCCCGATCCTAGTGTAGTAAAGACAAGTAAAACGAAATTTTGAACTATAAAAAAACGAAACGAAATAGGATCAGATTGATTTACTAACTAAGTATTTCATAATTGAATGTTGAGAGTCTTTGAAATTTAAAAATATAACCGTACAACCATTGTTTACGTCATATGTCGTTCTTAAGGTCTGTGTTATTGTTTCTATATTTACAGGATTAGCGAAGCTACGACGAGAAAATAAAGAATTAAAAGAACGGCAATTGTGTAAAATCTGTTTAGATGCTGATAATAATATGGTACTCCTTCCATGTAGCCATACTGTTGCATGTGAATCATGTTCTTCCGTTTTATTCAAATGTCCGCTATGTCGTGAAGCTGTTCATGGAAAGTTAAAAATCAACAGATAAACTTATTTTGTTAGGTTTAAGAAATACATAACTTTATAGTTATTGATTGTTTAATTGAATTAAAAAGTTTATTATATTTAGTAGCATTGGGTCTGGTATAATAATACCTGGATATATAGTTTTCACCTTCTGTAATGAAATAAGTACAGTTGGATAACTAGGGATATTCATCGCCGACTGTCTTTAATTCACATAAAGGACAAATTCTTTTTTCAAAATCAACATTCATCCTTTTGTCCATTTCTGGGGATTTCAATGGGTGGATTGCAGTTCTTATGTCTATGATTCATTCAATGATTGTATTTGTTGCTGTGTCTGTGATTTTAAGTTAGGAGAGAACTAAGGGATCAATTTATCTTGAAATCTAATTTTGGTTGAAAAACTGCTGTTGAGTCAGCTGCTGTGCGTTTGTGCAGAAAGATTGGATGTTACGATTTTCTATTCAAAATGACAATTTGGCATAAAGAACGCTATATTACCAAAAATCGATATAAATGATTATGATATGCGTTTAAATAAAATGGTGGATTTGGGTCGACTTGGGTGGATGTGGGTGAATCTTGCTACCAGTTCATTAGTACTATCAACGGGCATTTCGAAGATTTTACTATGTAATGACAAAGCACTAGGATAAGATATATTAATTTTAAACGTACTAATCTGTATGGAATATAAATATATCAGCGATACCACCCTCGGTGGAAGCGGACAGTAAACCCCACGATCGAACGAACGGTTGGAACAAGAATGCACTTTTTAAAATAAATGTCTAAACAGCCTTTACTTCGACAGTCACCGATTGACATTTCCCCCGCTTTTGCGTGGCCATCTTTATTTTGGGGTCTTGAATCGAGAAAGAGAGAATTAATTTAATTTTTTAACAGAGATAAGAGGTTGTTTTCGGTCGTATTTGCGGCATATAAGTACCCCTTTGCTTGTATGCTAGGCCTCACTTCAACGTTGTGTATCTTATACAACCTCGAAAGCAAAGAAAGACCAGGAAAGGATGGAGTACGACAAAATCGAAAATAACGGACTTCAAGCTCAATTAAAAACTAGTTGGTGGTCTGTATCCGTGTCAAAGCGCTTTTAGAATGTAGTTACTTCCCTTAGATAAAGACCTACGCAATTCGACTACAGCCACTACAACAATATTGAAGCTATTTTATTTCAGACACAGAAGTTACAATTAGAGTATTTCAAAGTTGAGTTCATTTTTTTTTTGAAAAAAAAAAAAATGTTTCATTGCTCCTCAGGGTAAGTTTTAGAGCGACTTGGTTGAGCGACGATGTTATACATGAAATGACATGAGGTTTAACGTCCAGCCTTTCTGTCAAATTTATGAAATGTACAGTATTGGAACTTAAATAAATCTAGCAACTATTGTGATTATGGAAAATACATAAATTATCCGCATTAAGCATCTATATACCATTAGATTACATTTGTCTTTAAGAAACATTTAAATAATACCCAGCATTCTTCCGCGTACTTTAAAGTTAACATGAAGGGACAAATCATAGGCAATATGCAGTAGGCGTTAGAATCTGGTTGGAACTCGGGATTTTGATCTCATCCGAGCGACAAGACATCAATTTCCTCGTCAGTCCCCAAGTCTCTACCCCTGACAAGTAGCGAGAGGGAGTCAGACAGACAGAGAGAAATGGGGTTTAGCGTCCACCCGACACAAACAAGGTCATTTCGTGATTATCATAGTAATTTCAGTAATTCGCTTGTGCGTAAAGCGGCCCATACACGTTCAACAAAACCATCAATATTATTGACCCAATATATTGACTCGATTTATTGACTCAATAATATTGACGGGAATTGCCCACACACGATTCAATATTTCCATCAATAATTTCATCATTTTTTAGTCTTTTTTCAAAATGGATGCAGCGGTTGACGAAGAAGAACCATGAAAAAAACCGATGGAATGAAAATATTGACGCAATTATTGACAGATTCTCCACACACGATCAATATTGTCATTCAATAAATTGACCGTCATCAATAAAAATCAAAATGGTTTTGATCCGTCAATATTATATTGACGCAATGATGGTTATTGACAATATTTTACATCAATATAGCCCACACACGTTCAATATTATTGAGTCAATAATATTGACAGAATTATTGAACGTGTATGGGCCGCTTTAGGGTCTTTACAGAGAAAAAAACTGGGAGATCCGGAGAAAAATCACGAGGTAGGTCATGCGATCCTACTTCTTGTCATGTACAAGCGGGGAATCCCGAAACCACAATACTTGACTCAATGACAGACCTTATGATTTAAACCATTTGACCACCCCTCACCGCCCCCCCCCCACCCCCTGTGTAAAGTTAGAATAATTTGATTCTCTAATCACTCGAAACAAAGTACTTACATCAAAAATCTTTTTTTAAAAACGTCCATCTTTATAAACTGGAAAAAAAGAGATCTATTATAAAAAATATGTTTAGAATTTGGAAGAAAATGATATAAATCGCTGGCGGCTTGTTAAAGAGACGGCACGTGTATTTCACGTGCAGTGCGCGAGAAGAAAACACGGGTTTAATTTTTGTGACAGAATTAGGAGTAAGATGATCTTGGAGGAAGTCAAATGCGACTTGTCAGTTAGAGAATACAACACCTCAATAAGTCGCTGTTCATTGTTTTTACTGTCAATTGAACCTTGTTAAGTTTTGTAAGGTTTTGTCTCTGGTTGTAAGAGACACCGTGTTTAACATGAAACAGTCGGAGTTTCTTCTAATTAATCAACTTAAACATTGTATCACTTCAAACATCTGTTCATTTTAAAAATCAAGATAAAAATATCAAATATCCTAAACATAATTCATACTAAAAATATAAAAATATTGATGAAATATAAAAATATGGATAAAATTATCAAATATCCTAAACATAATTCATGGTAATATTAAAATATTGATAATATATAAATATATAAAAATATTGATAATATATAAAACAACAATAAAATATAAAACAAAATCAAATATCCTAAAGAATAATTCATACTTAAATATAAAAATATTGATAAAATATAAAAAAAAATATTGGTAAAAATAAAAGTATTGATCAAATAGTAGGTAAAGTCAGATCAAGACTCTATTTGATTTAAGAATCTAAATTTTAGGTTTCTTCTTAGTAACGATGATAAAAGTAAAATACTATATTTCATCTAAATATGTTCTTAATTAAGAGGGAGTTAGTACGTAGATCATAGTAAAAAAAAAACACAAAAAAACAACACTATTTACGGATAACAGTCGCCCTGAAAACTAATGTGAAATTGTTCTTTTTTTATTTTATGGGGACAGAGAAATTTTGACTGGATTAATTTGTCAACGAGACACTTCGTTAAACAAATAACAACCAATGCGCATCATTAACGTCGAGAAAATAGAAGTTCGGGAAGCAATCGTCCGTCGTTCGGTTCTTTCCGGATTAAGATAAAAGATCGTGGGTTAAACATTGACTTAGTTTTATGACGGAGAAAGGAGGATATTAACTCACTTAAACTTCTCCTCGTCTGGTTACAAATTTATATTTATTCTAAGACCGTTGATTAATGGCGAGTGAAAATGTTTAATTACATGATTTTTATACATCTTAATGTCAGTTCTCGTGTTTGTTTGTTTAATAACAATGAAGACAAGCCTACGTTTTTTGTGGATGTGCTTTAAACGGATACGGAACCGTGACTTAGATTAACTTGTCATCGGGTTCATTCATTCTTAAAATAATAATTCGGCAGAAATTATTAGGCCTACTCGTTTTATTATCTCTCGAGCCAGTCATATTATAACGTGTTAGTGTACTTTAGTCGAGGTCTGATGGAAATGTTTTGAATGTTTTTTTTTAATTAAGAACAATTTCAGCCAACCCAGACCGCACCAAGCATGAGCTATATGTGTCATCATGGTTCATATTTTAAAGATTTAAATTTTAAATTTAAAATGAATACGGCCCAGACTTGATAGACATTTGCAGGATATTTTATTTAGTTAAACCGGGCATTATTAGAATAATTCAGACCAACACATCCGTGTGATTCGTCTGTTAATTTAGTTTAAACAATATTTTATTCAATTGAAAAGGATTGAACATCAGGTAAAGCCTATATAAGTTCTTTCCCAGGGATACAGAAAATAATAAACGATAAATATAACATATACATAAAAATAAGATTAAATGAAATAAAACCGAACATATATACAGTTTCGTGTGAAAATGATGTATTCGAAATATAGTTGATGTAATTATTTGATATTATACAACAATATGTAAGAGCGAACCTAAAACTTTTGGTACTTTTTATAAAATTTATGGACTGCTTCAAAAATCAAAATATTAGAGCTGTTCGAAGGGTCTATAGAGCCATTCAAAATCAGATCTAGATTAATAGTTTCTGTGAATACCTTTAATGAATTTAATAGGTCGACTTTTAAAGGCTCAATACCACTCTTGTTGTAACTGAATAATATGTCCCAATCTTTATTCTGGTCAACAAATTGTACTATTTTACAATATTCCAATTAATTGATGATACAAATTTCATCTTAACACACCTAATTTAAAAAATTGGAAAAATTCAACTAAATGATTTGAAAAGCCTGACGTAAAGCTTTTCAAATGTTACTTGGATTTAAAAATATTTTTGAACCTTCTGGACAAGTAAAATAGGATTTAATGGATAATTTACACAACAGGTAGGACACTAACACATCTAGTACTTTGAATAAGGCTATTTTTTTATTTTCTGAAGCTGTCAAGCCAGCAAGAGTGTTATTGTCCCTTTAAAGAGATAAACTAAAATAAATAATTTATTTATTAATTATTAACACCCACCCTCACAGAGGGGATATCGCAAACACGTGTACTGTGTGAAAATTCTACAGGCTTTTATATTTGCATGCATATAAATTTGAAAATGATTTCTGAATTGTACCAGACGTTATGAATAAATAAATAAATGAATATTTGAATGTTTAAATGGTTAGCACGTGCGCGCTGTATCATAAGGTCTGTCATTGAGTCAACTGGCGGGGTTTCGATTCCCCGGTTGTACATGACAAGGAGTAGGGTCGCCTATCCAACCTCGTGGGTTTTCTCCGGTTTCCTCCCACTGCTAAAGACAACTACACACAAGCGAATTATTGAAATACAATTGAATCATGTGTTAGTCGCGAAATGACCTAGTGTGTGTCGAGTGGACGTTAAATCTCTCTCTCTCTCTCTCTCTCTCTCTCTCTCTCTCTCTCTCTCTCTCTCTCTCTCTCTCTCTCTTCTATTTATCTTCTATTTATCTTATATTCATTCAATTTAATATTTCTTATTTTCAATCTAATTAACATGCCTGATAGTGGTTGGGAAAACCTTTTATTACAAAAGTCTGATAGCCTAATAATGGAACTTGATATGTAAATATTGATACCGTCCAGCTTTAATATGAAAGATAAAACCACCTTTTATTTTCTTCCTATCAACAGTTTCTCTACTTTAAAATATGTGAGACGAAGAAAACCAGATATTAAATTGATCATATATAAAATTACTATAATAAACAGAATCCAATCCACCCCTAACACAACCCCTGACCACCCCCTACAGCCTCTAGGATGGTCGTTGAACGCCTCTAGGGAGGGAGGGGGCGGGTGTTGGTAGGATGTTCGTCTCGAGTTGACAATAGTATAATTGTGAAGTGGTTGAACAGTAAGAAGGCGCCATATATCGACTACCATTAAGCCAGCTATGAATAAAAGAAACCCAGACAATATTAAAGATGGCTACCCTGTGTAAATCTCACGGATTGAAGATAAAAAAAAGAGCTTCCCAGTGTTTTTCATCCAACTGCTAACACGCAGAGTAAATACTAGAAATACAGTGGAGATTTTTTTTTTTACCTCGAACCACAATTAATCATTATTGTTTTTAAAATAAAAACGTGGATATATCAACGCCTCCACCACAAACTTTTACACAAAATATATTTAATAGTTTGTTAAAATGATAGAATATGAGCGGTTGTGAAAATGGTGCTGCATGGACAAATTCCTCTCTCCGATGCAGATTTAGAGAAATAAAACTAAAATATCCTCCCACCACAACTAATCATCATTATTTTTAAAATTAAAACGTGGATATATCAACGCCTCCACCATAAACTTTTACACAAATATATTTAATATTTTGTTTAAAATGATAGAATATGAGCGGTTGTGGAAATGGTGCTGCATGGACAAATTCCTCTCTCCGATGCAGATTTAGAGAAATAAAACTTTGAAGAGTCGTTTAGCTTTATTCTATTAACCATAACCCAGTGTTTTAACCAAGGCAGTGGTTTTTCTAGATAAATCTCAGCGTCATGATATAGGTACATAAATTTCCCATTTTTCTGTCCTTTGCTGCATCAGATGAAACCCATTTACACCTTGGTGGTTGGTATCTACGCCCCACAGCTCGGGCAAAATTCTCCTAGGTGACCACATGGTATATATCAACGCACAACTGATCATAATAAATGGTAATGTCAAAGTAACACTAAATCGAAATGTGAAGATAGAAAATGGTCTCAGGTAAACATGGAAGTGGAATAGGGTGTTCCAGATATAACAAGCTTTCTGGGTATACTGCTTAAACAATACATGTCCCCTATAAACCGACCAAAACAAACTTAAAATGCATGGATTTCTAAGAGGCTGATTTCTGTAAATATATAATACAATAAAATATATAGATTGAATAAATTCTGTCAAATTTTATTTTCATTTATTGTATCCTCACAATTCCGCAAAACAAAGCAGTATTTTAAGTCAATAAAAGCCCAAAATTTACTGAAAACAATTAATAGACCTCCCCTACCAAAAATAAAAAAAACTTCATTCAATCAAATACCTCAAAGATAAACCTATAAAATAAAATCCGGACAACAGAATATTCATTGATTTTTAAGTCAATACAAGGCCATAATTCAGTACAAAATTAAAGAAAATAAAATGAAATAGGGCTTAACGTCCTACTTTCTGCTCCATCAAAATTAACAGAGTCCGATGAAACGAGAACTTGATAATCAACTCTGCTATACAACATTCTAATCAAAATTTAATATAACACCCCGAAAAACAAAACCAACAGAGGACAAATGAGTGAAAGGATGTTCGAACTGACGGGTGAGACAAAACCTGTGTAGTCCCTAGCCGTCATCAGGGAACATAAAAGAATGGGGCTAGGGACTACTACTTTAATATAGCCAGTCTTATTCAAATAATATATAGCTTGTGTGATTTCTATTAAATACATTTAGCGGTTTTTTTTCTCTAAACCCGGTCGATTTGGCGAAAATCAATTTATTTAAATATGTTATGAATTGGGCGTCTGTTGAAGGGGATTTACCTACACAATAAATCAAACCCCCATATAAAGACATCACGTGATACACCATAAGTCGTGTATATTGTTTACTATGGATGAGATATTAGTTTTGTTGAGAATACACGAGGGCTGTGTTGTATATTTAATTGATAAATGTATTTATGATACCATTAAACCATTTCATATACAGTCAACCCATTGTTTATAACTGTGAGAAACTATAGCAAGTCTATCTATTTACGCGGAATCCGCGGTGACTCGGTGAGTAAGAAATGACATGCGGCTCAGCGTCCTACTGTCCTGCTCTGACAGGGCTAATGAAGACAGACATGCACCATACAGAGTGCTATGGGTGAAATGTTTCCCGGTCTACTCTAAATTTGGTAATACGTTGGCGTGGCGTGTGCTATAATATGAGGGGAGGGAAAAAAATCCAACTGGCAGGGGATTCTTAGCGTAATGGCAATGGTATAGAACAGGCCTCGGTTTTGTGGCACCACCAGAACCACTTAACGCTGTTCCTCCCCAGTCACTTCACCCTGCTGCACCACTGACAAGAGGAAGACAGACTGGAAAACTCGAGGAAGTCACGCGGTTTAACACTGGGATCGAACTCGGGACCCCGTGGTTAGAAAGCGTACAACAAATGACCTTATTATTATAGAGAGAATAAATCGTTTAAGATCTATTATGTACGAGTTAAATCTGTCAGGGCTTGTTTCTAGCTTCAAATGTTATATAAATTAGTATTGTTTAATGGATTAGAACGTCTTCGATATTTAACAATTTAACGATGAAATGGATAATCGAGACTTTGTTTATTATCGTAGTAATGACAATCGAGACAACGCTGTTCTTGTCAAAACTTCAAACTTCGCTCAGAATAAAGAAATTAGACTGAAAATTTTCCATATATTCATTTTGTATTAGCAATTGTAATAGCAACAACGGTCGGCGCTTTACCTTAATCTTACATATTGCATAGTTAATTGTGGTTTTAATACACATGGTACATGGTCCGCGACAGAGTATTGGGGGGGGGGGCGGCTCTCCTCTCGGGCTCGGGACTATTTGAGAGATACGTGATCTCTAGTGTCGTTTTGGCGTATAACCGGGGTAACTGGAAGTCACTTTGCTAAAACACAGAAACTAAGATTTAACAACATACCAAATACATGTACTACGTTTTCGTTTTAATCATGTAGGCCTAGTAATAATCAGATGTACACGAGTTTCACAGGAAATTTCAAGCGTGCACGTAAAAGAACCCTTGACAGTTGGAATTGGAAATAAACAGTAGGACATAGTGCCGCTGCCAGGGCAAAATTTCCCTCATAGCACACTGCATGGCGTATGCCCGTCTTTATCAATCCCGTCGTTGCAGCAAAATAGGACGTTAAACCCCATTTCATTCCGTATTTTATATTTTACTGGACTAACTTTTGCTAAACATTTGAACGCCTCGGTCAGTCCAGTCTGTATTGTCTATGTTTCCACTACAACTCGAGACCAAATAGTTGACAATATTAGTTAATTGAATCGAGACCCTAATGTCGCCTGAGTCGCCTCCATCCGTTTCAAGGTTCTGAAACGTCTGTCATAATTTCTAATTTCAGAAGAGGTGGTATAAATTTAACTGTTAGATTAGCGGTAAAACTCTTCACGCTTTAAACACGATTAATCTGCATAATTTCATTCTGGAAATAATTACGCTATGAATTGGATAAATTGAAGGCCATATTTATCGTTACTAAATATAGTAATATTACGTCATGTAATTTGGTTGATACCACGTATAATTATGAAAGGTTATTAAAAGTCGCGAGGCGAGTATTACATGCCCGAACTAACACCAATTTCCCCAACCTGCTGATTTAAGTTGAATTTAAATAATCGTTGTCCACACGTCCTCTCCGTGGGGAGCCCCTTAATACCAATCAAGGACCTTCGAGGAAATCGCCGGAAAATTTTGCTATGGAAATTGCATAATTCATTCATTTAGAAAACAATACGCCAAGAGTCTCGAGCTCCTAATGACGTTGCAATTTCTTGTGTGTTACGTCACTCCCACGTTGTACACAGAATTATTCCTTTTGATTAGCGCCGCTCGCTTCGTTACTTCAAAACTCCTTTAAAACAATTAATTTCAACTGACTTCCTGTGTACAAGTGGATTTAAGGAGCAGACGACCAAGGGGGAGATAACTAGTTAGTACTTGTTTTGATTGTATCAATGATTATAAAGACAAGTGTTTGACAATAAAGATAAAGACGATCCCTTCAACCTGTCCAATCAAATCAACGGTTATAAACATCACGCGCGGCTTATCTCGCGCTATTATCGCGCGTGCAAAGCAGACGAGGTGATTAAAACTAAGATAATACAGGTAATTAATCTATGAATGAGAGGAAATCTTTGGAACAGGGGCAACCATCTTTTATTTTCCGATGTTAGAAGTTGTGTAGATGTGTGAAAGTTGCCGCAAGGTATATGTTTACATCATTTTTCTCTCCCCCCAATCTAACATGCAGCCATTGAAACCATCATCTGTTTCTCGTATAGAGATAATAAGATACAGGTTGAAGATAATGTCACCATTGATTTAAATCTTTTTCCATGCAATACATCAGTTTTAATTACACGATACAAACCAGACTTATAAAATTTAAAAACTTATCTTCGGGAATAATAAGTTTTTGGGGTGTAACCGATTTTCTGATTAGCATAGAGGCCTAGGCCCTACCATTCAAACAAAAGAAGATGAAATGCCAATGGGTTTGAACTTCCTTACTTACTGATTCACGGCGGCACCCGATACAAACTAAACTTACAGATCTTATACATTTAAAATCTGATATTCACCGCGGCACCCGATACAAACTAGACTTACAGATCTTATCCATTTAAAATTTGGCGTTCGTGGATTAATACGTTTTTGAAGTGTAGCCGATTTTTGATCAGCATACCAACTAAAAAAAGAGAAACTAAATTTAGTAAAATATGCCGAAATTAAAAACGAACAATGTTTGTTCTATCTTTAATTCTATAAATCCAGGCAATTAAAAGTGTCTTGTCCTTCGGATAGAACAAACAAAACAGTGGACCATCCGCTTACTCGTTTACGGACTAGAACAGAACCACTGGCTATTAAAATTCGATGGCCAAACATAAACCCTTGGTGCAGAAAAGTTAGATATATAAAATATAACCCAATTTTATTTCCATTTGATTTCTGGGAAACATCCAAGATATATTGTATTGCATAAAATTTTGGGAAAGACTCTTGGCCGTAAAATTCCATTTTATTCAAATTAATCGAGAAAAAACCCCCAACAAAAACACAACGTCGATCAACCCAATTGACTACTTCATCTGAACCCGATCCAAAACACTTCTACTCATTTGATTCTAAATGACGTAAACCAGACACGCACAAAAACGTTTGACACAATTTAAAACATATTACTATGTCAGTTGCAGAATAAAATTGTGTCTGATTGTCACCAGTTGTCATAGTATGATCAGTTCGTGGAACAGTAAAAATTGGGTCTGACCGTCACCCGTTTTCATTGTCAGATCAGTTCCTTGAACAGTTGAAATGGGTCTGTCACTAGTTCTCATACGTCAGATCAGTTCCTAGCACAGATGACACTTAATGACTTTAAACGGATAATGTCTTGAATTCTCGACTTCTCTGATGAGCGACAACAGACCTGTAAAACCTATAAATATGAATTACATTGTATGTAGGTATTTGAAGGCTGGGGTGTGGGTGTTGGCTGGGGGAGGAGAGGGGAGGGGGGTAAACGGTTTAATATGATCTACGACAGACCTGGCGTGTAGGCATTTTAACCTCCCAAACAAAATACACATGCCATTCAATACCGGCAGTTACAGTTATTTTTGGATGCCAAGATATACAATACGAGACGAACAAGTAAACCTCTCTCACAAATTATAATTTCTAGATATTTGTTTTAAAATTAGAAAATCGTGAAAACAGTTTATAAGAATTTGGAATTATTTTTTGTGTTATGCCAGTTTGAATATTAATTCCTGTTGATGATATTTCACGCTGCTTTTTTGAAATCCGGATTCCAGATAATGACTTCAAATTGATATTAAGATAATAAACTATAACACATACTTATGGAAGAACAATTACTGATTTATTTGGGCGACAAATGTGTAGAGCAATTATATATAGACAAGCAATAACAACAATTCAGAAACCATGCAAGACAACAACAAGATCAAAGGAATAAAACATTTGTTACTGTACTTGCTTGAAAACGATGAGAGAATACTCTTCGAAACGTCGCCCAAATAAATCAGTAATTGTTCTTCCATAAGTATGTGTTATAGCTTATTGCTCTATCCAGTTACTAAATGCCTCTAAAAGAGGACAATAACACTCTTGCTGGCTTGACAGCTCCAGAAAATAAAAAAATGGCCTTATTCTAAGTACTAGATGTGTTAGTGTCCTACCTGTTGTGTAAATTCTCCATTAAATCCTATTTTACTTGTCCAGAGGGTTCAAAAATATTTTTAAATCCAAGTCACATTTGAAAAGCTTTACGTCAGGCTTTTCAAATCATTTAGTTGATTTTTTTCCAATTTTATAAATTAGGTGTGTTAAGATGAAATTTGTATCATCAATTAATTGGAATAATGTAAAATAGTACAATTTGTTGACCAGAATAAAGGTTGGGACATATTATTCAGTTACAACAAGAGTGGTATTGAGCCTTTAAGATAGTACGCACATCATGCAGAACACACCATCCCGACAGACTCAAGTTCCCCCAAAATATCACCCTGGTGATGTTTAACTATCGTTAGACCACTCGACCCCCATCCCTGCCCCGCCTTCCCTGAATTTCGTCCCCCTTTGTTTAACTTTCTTAAATATAAAAAAGAAATGAAGTTCATCACAAAACGAAACACAAATTCAGAAATGTAAAAGTGATCAGTGATTAGACAATACCCTTGAATATTGAAATATATCAACGACCTGCTATATTCTGACTTTAATATTAAGAACACGGAGAGCCTAGCATGATACAACGCATAGTCGTTCGGATGGGACGTAAAAATATGGAGGTGCCGTGTTCATCGGGATTTTCTGGCGTTCTTCGCCCTTGTCAGTAGTGTAGAAGGGACAGCCTGGGAAGGGACAACGTACGTATAGTCGTTCGGATGGGACGGACAACTGCGGTCTCCTGTACACATTGGCGTGCACGTAAAAGAACCCTTGGCAGTTGGGATTCAAAATCGGAGCAGCTCGTGGTGCCGCTGTCGGGGCAAAATTTCCCTCATAGCACACATTATGGTGTATGCCCGTCTTCATTAGTCCAGTCGCAGAATAAGAGTAGGGCGTTAAACCCCATTTCATTTTATTTCATGTCATTTGAGAAATGTAAAATCAGATGTTTGTGCTGTTTACCGGCCGGGCCCGGGCCGTCTTTTATTTTTAATATGGAGTCGACCAACCTAATGGTTTACGTGAAAATACAAGTTCCAGATTTACAACAAATTCTCATCATCACTTTCTTTTCATTTCAGCAGTATATATTATATTTAATTAAAAACACTCGGAGCTGTGAAATTCTGACAGCAGGATAGTTTCTTGATAAAATAATTATTTAATTAACGTTAGCTCACCCACGAACGTCTGATAATTGTATTTTTCATTCAAAACCCCTTTTAAAATAAATTCAAAAAAAAAAAAAAAAAAAGAAAGGCCACCCCCACATAAAGAAAAGTTGCGGCGATTTTATCTATATTCACGTTTAACGAATTTTCTTCTGTTTTTTGTTATCTTTCTTTTGAACAATTTGGTGTTTTGTGGATTATAAAAGCCAATAGAATAAGATAAAATCTTATCCGTGTTTCAAGATAACTTTTCCCACTTGTTCTCACATCTCGAATTAAATTGTTTGTTAGTATAAACACTAAACTGTAAAACGTTATCGAAGACAAAATCGCCAAACTTGTCATAAACCCGCTGAGAGGCCACAGCCAGTAATCTTTGGAGATATAAATCTCCGTAACCGTTCAACCCGTCAATCAAACCTCACGCTTGACGTTGATTGGTTAAGATGTTTAATGGGCGTTGATTAGCGTTAATGGAGGGAGTATAGGGCGTGGTTTATATAACAGTGATATGGAAGGTTGATATTGTACAGGATTAGAACATTATTCGTTCACAAATCACTTGAGTGGGAAAACTACTGTACGGACTACTTTGACTAGAATGGCGACAGCGATGTTAGGGGTAAGTACAGTATTTCATGATTTTAAGAACGTTTAAAATAAGTGTACCGAACCAGTATACTATTAAGGCTAACTAAACAATCTCTTTGACGAGGCTCAATTATAGATTTGATGTCAAATATTTTGAAATATGGCGATTTATAAGTGATCTTATAACAGTCATATTTAATTCGGAGACGGAAATACCCATTGTCAGTCAATTATCTAATAATTATTATGTTTCCAAATAAAAATTGTGTTTGTCCCATATTCCATTTAATCGCTTGATGATTCCCCTTGAGGGCATGCATTTTAAAATATTCCGGAATAATGACGATGTTCCAGTCAACTAACAATAGCCGTATTTAAATATTACCCATATTTTAATTCTGATGCGGAATAACTCATTGTCAGTCAATCATTCCCAACAAAAATTAAGTTTGCTCCATTTCCAATTTCAACGCTTGACGAATCGAATGCATAATATTTACTAGATGAATTAACAAGACCAGTAAACAAATATAGAGGTGTTTCATTCTATTTAATCATTCTACCTGGATTCATTTATCACCTGGATAGGTAACATATTGTATCAAATAATTTAACTTAATTCAATTTAATTTAAATATTTCAATATATAAAACTGAATTCGATACAACGCAATGGTTTTCTGTGATCGGTGTGTATCATGGTACCGATATCTACATGTCAGTTATTACTGAGTGTTCAAATTGATAAACAAGTTTCAGGTCAACCCATTTAATTATAAACATGTAGACAAACAAACCATAATCCTAACCCGTCTTCATTAGCCCAGTCGGAACAGAACAGTAGGACGTTAAACCCCATTACATTTCATTTTCATTTCAATTCATAATTCTAAAATTTCATTTTGATTTTATTTGGTATATTGTATACGCTGAAACAGTTTCCGCTGTGTAGGTTTAGTTGTAAATGGTCCTCTAATCAAAGGTGTTAAGTTTTAATTGGATTTGATTGTTATTTTTGTTGCATATTCTGTATATGTTGCCTACTATTCATATACCTGTATATAAATCCTCGTCGAAACGTCGCTTAGTATTGAACTCAGTAATTGTGTATCCATAAAATTGTACCTTGTGTTAATATGTTGAATTACTAAATGTCAATCAAAGAAGATATGTATCTGTAACAGCCAGTATAGTATTTCATTAACAGAACACAATATTTATGGGAAATAATCACTGGTTTTATTCTAAAAACACAACGTTTCGACTAGTATCCTCTTATCGTTATTAAACACACCAATATTAAACATTTCCATTATTAAAACAAGACAAATATATTTTAAGAAATAAATAACGAACTATTTGAAGAAAAACCGTTCCGTCGGTTCGTGATGGTCGTTTATGTATAAAGTTTGTTTCATCAGTAGATAATCTTAGAAATAGATAGATTTTATATGATTGACATGTATAAATAACTAGAAATACACGAGATACTATGGAATATACTGACTGTTTTTTACTAAACAACGTTTCAGTATATGTCACCATGGCTTTGATAAAACTTAGAGTAATTGTTTCCTATGTACAGGGATATATTCTTTGAGTCAAAAATAAATTTTAGAAATGGGTATACCCTTTTAAATATAAAAATCTCTGCAATGGATATACTCTTCGAATCAAATTTAAATCTTATAAATGGATATACTCTCTGGATAATATTTAAATCTTAGAAATGGATACATTCTTTGAACCAAATTAAAATCTTAAAAATGGTTATACTCTTTGTAAATGGATATAGTCTTTGAATCAAATTTAAATCTTAGAAGTGGGTATATTCTTTGTAAATTTAAATCTTAGAAATGGATATACTCAAAAATATAAATCTTAATTTGCATTTAATATAAAGCAAACACGTTTATTTAATTGTGATGGAGGTGAACAAGCGTAGATTCAACACAAGAAAGTTTATTTCAAGGGTAGCTGTTGTTATTTTTTATAGTGATCTGCTTAAGTGAGTTTAATTCAAGGGTTGTTGTTGATAGAGTTACGTGTGTGAGTGTGTTTGTAGTAAGACGCATATTCAAATACAATACTGAACATCTTTATATTTCTTACATCGTCTCCATCTCGACATTTTAAATTGAATAATCCGTAAGTAATCCATACCAAACCGTGTCGTACTAGGGATTTTCTTTATGATTTCTTTGCGGAACGTTTTGTTCTAGTTTCTTTAAGATTTTGCAATGGAAATTTTTGTTTTATTTTTTCCCGGAATAATATTATAGTTACAGTGGTAATATGTATCTAATGGTATTGTTTGTTTGTTTGTTCTGTGCTTGTAGTAAAGTTATCGCTTATTATATCCGCTCTGTGGTTTGTTGTGTCCTTGTTTTGTAGTACAGTTATCTCTGAATTATATCTTCTCTAGGATGGTGTATGGTTTGTCGTGTCCTTGTTTTGCTCTACAAGTATCCATGTATTATATCTACTCTAGGAATCTATACGTGCTGTATCGTTTATTCATTCGTTCCCAATTGTCTGTTACTACTAGAGCTAACGTTTTAATTCATATTTTGAAGTCTGTAGAAATGTGTCATTGTATATATGAATCACGTACTAAACACACTTAATATAGGACAATTAAATATACAGGTAGCAACAGGTAGATACACCTATACTTATATATACCTGGATTCTAAACCAAGACTCCTTGTTGTCATAGATAGTTATCTACACTTAGAAATCCAATTTCAAACCCGTCTTCATTAGCCCAGTCGTTGAAGAAAACCGCATTTCATTTCCAATTTCAAACATTGCCTCCATGCATAGGTAGAATATTTGTTTTAAACTGATTATATAGCGTTTCTTGGTCTATTAGTATATATTGGAAACTAACAGATAACATACAGGTAATTTTATCAGGTAAAAAAAAAACCCAAACAACAAAGGCGTATAGTTAATATTATAGACACTGATAGAAAAATTTAATAAAATGCAATTCACGGATTTTACTTTAGTTAGCTGAAAGAATATTATCTATCAATCGTTGTTTTAAAATATTGGTAACGAAAATGACTGCGTGTTGTTTTCTTACGCCAAGTCAATTTTATACGTATTCAACATGCGATTTCTAAGAGTGTAAACTTTTCATATGTTCAAATTAAATCTACTAATAACATTACTCCATAGAAAGGATAATAGTATGCCAAATTATCATGACACGAGGCTCATTTATTACAAATAAAGTACACGCGACGAATGTCGTGCACGAAGCAGTATATGTTTATTTTCGGTATAATTTCAATCATCTACAGAATTTCTCAATGAAACCTACGTCAAAATAATTAGTATACTTATACCACAGCAGTTTATAATAATAACTTTATCATATATACCACAGCAGTTTATAATAACTTCATGATATATACCACAGCAGTTTATAATAAGTTCATGATATATACCACAGCAGTTTATAATAATAACTTTATCATATATACCACAGCAGTTTCTAATAATAACTTTACTGTATAACCGGGTAAAACACTATAACTCCCGTCAAAATAATAACTTTACCATAATATATATCACAGTGTATATCAGTTTATTTAACAGGGTATATCCGTATAACCCCCGTCATAATAATAACTTATCATATATACCACAGCAGTTTATTTAACGGAGTTTATCAGAATAACCCGTGTCATTATCTGCACATAATAGAATATATTATAATATTATTTTAGATATACGTCATCACTTCATAATATTATCATTTAATTTATGACTCTAATCACTGGCAATTTAATAGCATTAAAAATTTACTTTGAAATTTAAAATAGTTTATATGTAATATTAGCCGTAATTTACGTTAGATATGGAATGATGGAATAATATGTTATTATATAAAGTCTATATTCACTTGTATAAAGATTAGAATCGCTATATGTTACCTATGTGTTAATGGTCTAACGCGTGTAATAATATATTATACTGACAATTATATACGATAACTTTCTTGTAGTACACAAAGGAAGGGGCATATTCTTTTAACGTTAAGGTTGTACAGCTTTTAGCACCCGTCGAAGTAGAATATAGCGTTATCGTGTATTATACATATTGTGCCATAACTTTCTTGTAGTACACAAAGAAAGGGGAATATTTCTTAAATTACAGGTGATGCAACTTTTAGCACCTTTAAAAAGTATAGAATAAGAAGATTATGCACCTGTAGGATTTCTTATATATATATTTAAACAAAAACAAAAAATAAAAAAAAAATAGATAAGGGTTGGGCAGGTAATTTAGATGTTGTAGAACTTTTAGTAAGTTACGTATTACGACACCCCAGTCATGTGTACTGGTTTTAAGTAGATTTTAGGGTTCGTGCACCAGTATATTTTATTTTATTTATTTATACGTTTTTTTTTTTAAAAAGGGTTCGGATATTTAACTTAAAGGTTTTACTACTTTTAGCAAGGTGCGTCAGTAAAAGTATACAGACTATAATTTTAGGGTTCATCGACCTGTGTAACAATTCTTATAAAATCAATTAAAAAAAAAGAAGGTTGTCAGTTCATCTGGAAATATAAATTCAGCTATACTCTAATATTGTGTAAAATATATAAATGCCATTTTATCGGTTTTATTTTTTAAAAACAACCCATTATATCAATGGTATTTAGTAGTATTGAACTGGATAGATCCAGGTCACAGTTCTACGGAATATAAGTATTAGGATTCTATGTCTTTATACAGTCGAAACATCGCTCAGTAATACATAATAATTGTCTTTTATATAGCATTGCACAAGCGAATTATTGAAATAAAATTGAACCGTGTATTAGTCCTGAAATGACTTACCCCCATCTCTCTCCCTCTCTCTCTCTCTCTCTCTCTCTCTCTCTCTATATATATATATATATATAATATATATATATCTATGAAATTGTACCCGGTGTATAGATTTATAAGCATTTATTAATATTGCTGTACCTTTTGAATTGGTGGTCTTAAGATTTGTTCGGAATTTAAAAAAAAAAAAAAATTAAAGCTGTGTTATTTAGTATATCAAATCTCATTATAGAAAATATACGTTAACATTCATACTAATATGCTTGCTAATAAATTTTGTTTTTAAAATCAAAATAAAAAACAAATCAGAATTAATATTAACACACTGAAGTGTGAAAATGTCTAAATATTTGGAAGGTAAATTTAGGTGTAATATTTATTTTTTAACAGGAAAATCATAATTAGGTCCACTTGAATTTCTATAATTCAAATACAATATCTACATTACTTACAATGGAATTTAGGGCGTGTGTAGTATTTATTTTTCTTTATGTCTTACAAGATACATGGAGTTTAATTGTTATCAATAAGTATAGACTAGATATTAAAATCTATTTTTCTGTGGCTAAGTCTTTTTAAAAGGGATTGATTGAGTATGTGAATATGTGTAAACGAGGGATGTTTGAAGGGTATTGGACGATCTTGGCGATGTAATAGTGTTATACTATACTGAGGTACTATGACGAATATTTGCCCAGATAAGAGCCGCCATGGTCGTTTATTTGATCTTACTGGATCTTGACATGGTTAAACGGCTTATACGTATTTAACTTTCCTAATCCGCTTATACGTCATAGATCTCGTGACGTTATCACCAAATACACTCACGTGCCTGATAGAAGCGTACAACACATTATAGGGAGTGATCAATGAAAACGGAAGGGTGTGGTGTACGAGGCAGAATATTTCTCCTTTCTAAAGTACTCCGATTAAAAGGATTCAGATGTGCAACTGTATTTCTAGAGTTTATGTTTAGCATAGCATGGATTCATAATACCATCGTGGGTTTAGCATAGCGTGGGTTCATTATACCATCGTGGGTTTAGCATAGCGTCGATTTTTACCATCGTGGGTTTCGCATAGCATGGGATTTACCATCGTGGGTTTAGCATAGCGTAGCATGGGTTCATAATACCATCGTGGGTTTCGCATAGCATAGGATTTACCACCGTTGGTTTAGCATAGCGTAGCATGGGTTCATAATACCATCGTGGGTTTAGCATAGCGTGGGTTTTTATTTAGTTGTGTTGGTATGACATGCTAGATAACGACTTGTGAAATCTTGTTGAGAAGTCACCGTGCAATAAACTACAGTAATTTGTATCCGATTTTAGTGGGGCAATCTGATTAAGCAGTGGGTCAATGTGTTTTAGCAGTGGGTCAATTTGTTTTAGCAGTGGGTCAGTTTGTTTTAGCAGTGGGGCAATTTGTTTTAGCAGTTGGTCAGTCTGTTTTAGCAGTGGGGCAATTTGTTTTAGCAGTGGGTCAGTTTGTTTCAGCATTTGGTCATTTTGTCTCAGCAGTTGGTCAGTGTGTTTTAGCAGTGGGTCAATTTGTTTTAGCAGTGGGTCAATTTGTTTCAGCAGTGGGGCAATTCGTTTCAGCAGTGGGACAACTTGTTTTAGCAGTTGGTCAGTGTGTTTTAGCAGTGGGTCAATTTGTTTTAGCAGTGGGGCAATTTGTTTCAGCAGTGGGTCCAACTATATACTCCAAAATGACCTGACTAAGTCGCTATGCAATATAATATTGAAGTATGGAGTATAATATAAGAGAGAATCACCTCACCTATTAAAAGTTTGATAAACTGTAGGCGCTTTTTGTTCATCAAACTGTTGTCGAGTTAGCCCGACCTATCAAATAACAATTCAACACACCAGGGGTCGCCACGCTACGACATGGTTTGTATAATACAATACTAAGAAAAAACAACTCTCCTATTCTAAAGTTTAAGTGTTCATCGTTATGTTTAAATGTTTAAAAAAAGGGCCGAGGACTGAACAGAACACTTGGATCTTCACGGTATAGTTTGGTTCACATGCGTAATTGTATTATTTATTTCTGTATACAGTTTCATGCTGTAAATTTAGGTTAGTATTAGGGTAGGTTTAAAAATTTCGTTTGTTTTTCCTTGACGTTGCAGTTTAACACAATTGTTGTATTATTCAAAGGTAGACTATAGAAAACAAAATCATTTTTGTAATTCAACACAATTGTCGGATTACACAAACGTAAAATATAAAAATCGTTTTTCTTGACGTTTCAATTTGACATACCTTTCGGACTTTTTAGAGGTACAGCATCATAACCCCGCGTTGTGTATTCGGTCTGCACACACTGAATAGAATCCATTCATTTTTTTTTTACTTCATCAATCCAAAGTATAAAGTATCTTTATTACAACCACTTCAGTTTTATAATTTTATAATGTAACTCCTGTTCCCACGGTCTGTCATTACTCATTAATGACTTATTCAATTCTTGTATCAAAATATTTCAAGTTAAAAATTTAATTTAACATAGGGTGTGCGTTAAGACCAAGATCTGCCAATATGGACGAATTATCCGATTAATCAGTGAGGATTTTTATTATTCTGTTTTGATCGGCAAATGTTATCAATGGTCCAAAGGCCACGATTACAGAACGGGTTGTGTAGTTTCTGGGTTCCCTTTCAAACGTCTTCAATATCGAACAATGATGTCACTTTCGGAAATTAAGGATTAACTACTTTTATTGCTCTCATTAAGCCAAGGGTCAGAGCAGACACGTCATAGGTGAAATATGATACGTCATATCTTCCTATGACGTAAAGTGCACTATGCTGCTTCGCCGCCTTATATTGCGGAAGTGTTAATACAATCGATAGGGAAATCGCCTCAATTTTGATGAATAAACCCCATAGTCAAAGTGGGATAACGGAGAGTCCATAAGACCCCCGATTGCTATTTCTTAAAATTATATTGGTGGAGAGGATGTTTAAAACAAGGGGGGGGGGGGGGCGAATGGTTAGCCCGTGCGCGCTGTATCATAAGGTCTGTCATTGAATCAACTGGCGGGGTTTCCATTACCCGGTTGTACTTGACAAAGAGCAGGGTCGCCTGTCCAACTTCGTGAGATTTCTCCGGGTCCTCCGGTTTCCTCCCACTGCTAAAGACCTCTACGCGCAAACAAATTATTGAAATAAAATTGAACCATGTGTTAGTAACGAAAGAACATAGTTTGTGTCGAGTGGACGTTACCCCCCCCCCTCTCTCTATCTCTCTCTCTTTTTGTTAAAACAATATGATAAATAGCATCTGGGTAAGGTGCAGTTATTGTCAGGGAATTATTGTTTTATAATTTGGCGTGTTCTGGCTTCCATCAACCAGCCATTAGCTCTTCTACTCTAATTGAACAATCAATTCTACCAATCAAAATGTTTTCTAAATCGAAATTCTTTCGGCGAATTCTTTTCTTAGAAAACTCTATACCAGAAGCGATTATTGATCGTTGTGAAGAAAGAACATGGTTGTCAATAGCATTTACTCTTAGGAATACGTTAACGTGGTGGACATGCTCGTGCATTCTAGAAGATGTTTGCGGTTGTTGTTAATCGTGTAAGATACAAATATATCAATATTATCATCTTCGTGTTGCTAGCCGGTCATTGTTGGGTTGATTAAGTTTCACCATCCCTCGACCCCGCTTCATCACAATGTATCACACATCGCGCCAATTCCCGCCAATTAGGCGATAAACGGTAGCGGAAATAGACTCCATTACTGATAACACAGGGTCGTAAAACAGACAGCAGAGGGCGCCAAAGTTGTAAAATTTAGGAAGGTGATTCTCGTATTTCATGACCCCTGACCCCGCGAATTAACACTAACGATGTGACGGTGATAGAGCTAGACAGGTGATGGGGTATCACAAAAGACCGAGAGCTTTAGAAAATCAAATAAAATAATTAAATCTTGAGATATCTTGGACGAAAAATAATCAAACAATTAAAAGACGACTTCTTCATTTACACATTAAAATATCAAATACATTCTGGCTCGGTGAGCAAGATGTTGGCTGGCTAACCTAGAGGTCCCGTGTTCGATCCCTGCGTTGGCCTAGAAAGATAAACAGGATTTTCCGGCATGGTCCCCCTTGTCAGTGGTGCAGGGCAGAAGGTCTGGCCAGGGACAACGTTTAGTCGTTTGGATGGGATGTAAAATTGAGGTCCCGTTTACACATCATAGGTTTTTAGATTTGACTAAATTTTCAATCACACCAAATATTAGATAAAATCAGTTAGCCAGACTATGAAATAATTTCTAAATATTTCTATTTTTTGTGTAAACAATATTTTATTTCAAATTGAATGACAAGGAAGTAGGGGACAGGCCTATAGGAATCATCCTTCCCCTCATCGACATAGTTAAAGCTTTAAACTTCATTTGATTTCATCTGTGTACTAAAGTTATTATGGATAGATTAGGTAATATTTATATTAGACTGATTATACATCACCTAATTAATGAATATAATTTGTTTACAATCCATTAAAATAATTGTAGCTAGTCTGTGGACAATACTCAATTAATGCTGCAGAAAGTCGGACGTTAAACCCGACATAACTACCCACGCCCCACTCCCATATACAGACTATCTTCATTGCCCCGTAAGTTATCATTTGGGTGCAGGAAGCGGACGTTAAATAACGTTAATTCACACACACAGAAGAGTAAGACGTTCAATCATATTTTATTTCATTTCAAACTTAAAATAAAGTGTAACCATGTTTTGGATATGGATCTCACGGAATAAAGTTAGACTTTAGTTTAAATCAACAAAGTAGATTTGTTTTCCGACATTTAATTTAAATTCAGAACACGATGCTACATTATAGTTAAATAGAGACAGGGAATTAACAAATTAACAAATTAGGTCCCGTTTCTCGATACTCGATTTTTAAATTTCAGAAAAATAAAACTGAATTTGAGTTCAACTTCATCAAAGATTGAATTAGCAGAGTCAATTTCATTTCTCGATACCGAATTTAAATTTCAGATTAGGAAGCTAGATAATTGTTCAATTCAATATCAACACAGATCAAATTAATAAAGTAGGTTTGATCGCTTAATAGTGGTTTTAGATTTCAGATAGATTTTAGTTCAATATAATATATCATCATCAAAGAGAGAATTAGCGAAGTAGGTTTGATCGCTTAATACTGTTAGATTTCAAAGAATTATTGTTCAATATTATATATATTATCAAAGAGAATTAGCTAAGTAGGTTTCTTTTCTCGATAGGCCTATTTGAATTTAAATTTCAGAGGATGAGGCTGCATTATAGTTCAATAAAATAGGCTATATATTATCATCAAAGAGTGAACAGCAATAGGCCTACTGAATATAAATTTCAGAGGAAGAAGCTAGAAATAGGCTAAATATTATCACCGAAGAGAGAATTAGCAATAGGCCTACTGAATTTCAGAGGATGAAGCCAGATTTTAGGTCAATATAATAAATATTATCATTAAAGAGAAAATTAGCGGAAGTAGGTTTCGTTTCTCGATAGTTCTACTGAATTTATATTTCATAGGATAAATCTAGATTGTAGTTCAATATATTATATATCATCACGGGCGTCTGAATTAACGAAGTAGGTTCTATCTCGTGCTATTGATTTCTAATAAAATTTATTTTCACGACAGTTTATCAATTAATCTGGTATAAAGAAGTGTCTTATAGAAATATGGTTGAGAGGTTTTTTTTATATATTATTTTATCAGTTTTAATGAATTAGGTTTAAGTATTATTGATAATGTTGCTTGCTTGTCTTTTTCTCTCTAACGATATTGTCATTCAATGAGAACGATATTGTCATTCAATGAGAACGAGTTTTATAGACACAAAACGCATGAAAGAAATAAACAAAAATCTACAAATGAAGAAAAATCATAAAAAAAATCAACCCTTTGATAAATTATTTTTTGAATTGATTCTTTCTTCATGGTATCGGAATTAAACGTAGTTTTCTATTGAGGGCTATTTGTAGCAATAGCAATAAATATGCAATAAAGTGTGAATAAAAAAAAAAACGCGTAAATGTTGAATATCATTAAGCAGCACGTGCTGATTTTAACGGGCAGTGAAAACTACACCTAGCCACCCTTTTAAGATATTTTACACCAAAGTGAAAATAAAAGCATATTTGAATATTTATTTGAAAGGGAAACGTGATCTAATAGATTTCAATATTGAACAACGATAGGTCTTCATAGAATCCTCTGAATGGGTTAAAACGGGGCATATCATTTTTCGTGTAAACACAAACTTCACAGCATTCGGTACACAAGAGTCTTTCGGTTATATCCGCCTTACTGGTATATGTTAATAAATGACCATATTGAAAAGTTCTTATTTTAGATTTATCATTGTGGTGCAAGGTGCCCGTCATTCCACCGAGTGCAAGTTAAGACGAATACAATCTCTGGCGTGGTCGTTAAGTTTATTTAGGCTAAACGTTTCAAGCGTTTAAGAAGACAATGGCGATACTTTATCGTTAAATCTGTTCTGTGAGGCAGGAATCACGTAGAATCCCCGACACGAGTGACTCATATTATTCTCTATATTTCTTTGAGTGGATCGGGTCTTTTAGTAAGACACGCTTTGTATGAACTATGACAAAAATTTGTTTAGTAAATGGTCGTTTTAACGAGCCTATCTACACGTGTGGTATGACTTGACGTCACGTATCTTCTGATTCCCGCGTGATGTCCCCGTTCTGGTTCCCCATCCCTCCCCGCCATTCCAAACGGTCGTATCATGGCGTCAACACCATTTTTATGGTTTAAACGAAAAATATAAATATGATAAATCTAAAAATAGTGGTAATCTTAGATCCCACCACACACACACACCTTTTAAAAAAATAAAACGAAATGCTAATAAAATTTACCTGCTCCTTTTGCATTTATCGGTAAATATCAAGTTTCCCATGAAAACTTCCCGCTAAAATGTAGTTAATTGATTATTTGACATTTGATTATGAAAACAAAATCAAAATATCAACGACAGAAAATGTACTGACTTAGATTCAAATGAACTGAGAAGAGGCCCATCAAAAGTTTTAGGATAAATTATAGGCCGTACTAGTTTGTGTTTTGACTGTTTATATCGTCTGTGGAGGATGTTGACAAGTAGTCATTACGTCATATCTTTGTAAATACTCAACGGAATTCAATCAAATTTATTTTTCAGATTCGACTTTCACAATTCCCCAATCCCTCAAATGATGTTAATGGGTCAAGATGAAAATATATAAACTTCGGGATTTTTTAAAAATTTTATATCAAATATAAATCATCGAATTATTATTTTATTTCATTTATTTTTGAATGATAAATAGGTATATATTTACTATTTAGTTTGTCTAGGGCCACTTTCACTATTTTTTAAAATCCTAATCTATCGAAATGCTTCTTTAAAAAAATTACAATTGCTGATGCAAAACTAAAAGTAGAAATGAATTGGGCGTTTCATTTTAACAATTTTTTGTTATAATATATCGGGATGGTCGGTATATATACATATTTAAGATTAGAACACCCCGATTATTTTGTCAAACATCGTTTAACATGTTTGAAATATAAATCCAACTCTAACGATTATATTTTCACTTTTCCCAAATCATTAGTTATAAATTTAGGGTCGTGGGGTCATCTCCCACCTCGAGACACGCGTGATATTTGCCGCCATTGTCAATGCATTCAAACTTTAAACTGTAGACAAATTAGGGCTATGACGTGTCACACAAGAATTGGTATGGATTAAGATTACGTTTGATGTTGCCGACATAGGAGACGAACTAGAAAACGAGTCAGTGAAAATAATGGCACTGTCTGTCAATTTCACATTCACCATCGACTTTAAAGATTCTTGACAATGGCGACAGTTATAAATTAAATATATGACCTTTTAAGATCAGCCAATTTTAAATTTGAAAATAAAAAGCAAAACTGGTTATTGAATTATATTTTTATATTTTGTTAAAAATAGATAGTTATTATTTATTTATTTATTTAGAATTACGCCCACGTACATATTGATGTTTTAGTATATCAGAATTATAAACAACAAACTAAATTATATCCTTTCAAATAAACCACAGCAAATTCTAGTAAATATATTTATTTCTAGGGAATTCACAACGTTTACACATATTATTACATTATGTATTACAGCCTTTCATAAACAAAATTTATAAAAAAAATAACCTAAATTATATCCTTTCAAATAAACCACAGCAAACTCTAGGAAAGAAACAACGTTTACACATATTCTATTTTGTATTACAGTCTTTTATAAACAATGTTTATAAAAAATAAACGCATGCACAGGATACAATACTAGAGAATACAACTATTGTGTATTACTCCAGTCGACTGTTCATCTCTCTAGTTTTTATTAATTATTAAACAAGTATTTTATTCTATGGAATTATATCCTGAATATAATATACACTCTAAAATACCATGGAAACAATAAATGCTTGGTGGTTTTAGTGATGGGTGAGGATTTGATGGGAGAGTTTTTAAATATATTTTAATTTATTTCAAATTGTATGTTAAATAATATATATCTAAGTTAATTTGTAATCTAAATGAACAGAATTAAACACTCAATTTTAAAATACTTACAGGTTTTATTGGTGAAAGGGGGAATTTTTAAAACGTATTTTTATGCTATATTAAACTAAGCACTCTATTTAGAAATGATTAGAGCATCTTGATTCGTGTGAAATAACTTTTTGATTTAATTAAATTTTTAATAATTAATTTGTCTTGTGAAGTGGGTTTACGTATATATTTAAATTTCGGGTCCTCAGGTAGACCTAATGTTAAAATATAACTAATTTGATGTTTCACTGTCGACACGAAACCAATAAAGGACGTCCAGATAATATTGTGAAAAGAAAATTTAATTGTATATAACTCTCCCGTCAAAAGGCAACACCTAGTAACTCACATTTTTCTTATTTTGAGAAAACAAAGGGAAACGGAATGAATGAATATTAAACGCCAGCTCATCCATTGATTTGACTATTGAGTTACTAAGTTTTGCTGTGGTATACTAGGCAAAAGAAGGAAGTTGTTAGGTTGAGTCATGGGTGTAACTGCTTACAAAATCAAAAGATTGGAATATCTAGTACAACAACAGGAAGCACATACCCTAGAAACTACAAATTTGGTCCTAATTCAATTTTGATAAAAAAAAATGTGAGTTACTAGGTTTTGACTTTTGACGGGAGAACTTGTCACATCACTAAAACTCAAGATGAATCGAATATAATCATAGAGAGCTTGTCCTAATACTAATTCCGTCTTCATTAGCCCAGTCGGAGCAGAACAGTAGGTCGTTAAACTCTATTTCGTTTCATTTTATTTTCCATTACCAATTAAAATTACATACCAGGGCCCTGTTTATCGAAATCTTAACTAAAGATAAAATCCAGATTTTAATAGATACTTCAATTTTGATTAGCTAAGCACTAAAATCAATCTAATTTTATCCAATCAAATTATTAAAATTTGTATGTTTATCTTAGTTAAAATTTCGTGAAACAGGCCCCAGATGAGCCAAGTACAACAACGCTTTACTTTGATCTAAATTATACCCCTATAAATTCTTTAAATATAGGTACTTTGGAAATAAGGAAGAGGTGTTTATTTTGGTGAAGATTATGTACACATTTTGGTCGTTGTTTATAAATATATTTTATATTAGTTAACGAAATAAATAAACTAGTCGACAGGGTTCAGACCATGAATTAATAATTAGTTGACACTGACGAATACCGACACAGCATTCTGTGGTAGAGTTCTCTATACGAAATACCCAAGATAAAAATATCTTATTGAAACGACGTGACGCATGAAACTTGTTCTTATATATTCAACGACAGTTTTACCCTTTTATTAGCGACCACGATCTATTCACATATTACTATGAAAACACCCCTGGTGTCCCCCCAGGGGGTTACCTCTTCTCCCCAGCATCGCTCATTATTTATAGTAATCTAAATTTGCTATTTATTGTACCATTCAACAAGAGGAATTCTCGAGGCGTGAAACTCACAAAAACACAAAAACTACAACAAAATATTAATGGATTTCCATATGTCAAGGATAAAATGGTAAACGTCTTTTCACTTTTCACTGGTTAATTGTTTCTTCACGTCTCCTCTTTCCGTTCATTTTGATCTTTAGATATGTTCTGTAAAATATATTTGATAATATTATTGTTTTAATAGATAAATTGATAAGAATTTTAAAAGCACCCTCTTTAAATTTTGTTAATGAAGAAATCGTAAATTCTGTATCGTTAAATGTATTTTTTCATATCTTTGTATTTGACTAATTCTATCGCCTCGTGATTTCGAGGGTTCTCAGCTAAAGACCCCTGCGCCTAAGCGAATTATTAAAATAAAATTGAACCATATGTTAGTCCCGAAATGACTTGGATTGTGTGGAGTAAGCGTTAATTTTTATAACTCGCGGTCTTATCAATTCAAATAATTCCAATGTCATTTAGTAATTAAACTGGAATATACAGGTCACAGTTCTATGGAATACAATTACTGATTATTACTAAACAACGTTTCGACCCTTGTCGTTATCAAATACACATTTCTATGGAATACAATATTTATTACTGTGCTTATAGTCTTATCAAGTAATGTCTAGTCACAACATCATCTGTAGTAAACAACAGTATTGTCAATCTGATTCAAATACAGATCTGTATTTCGTTTATTTTATACACTACCTGGCATACACTACCTGAAGATCTCACCGGTTGTAGTGGAAGGTCGCATCAGAGGTCAAACGCGCGACTTTTGACCCTATGACGTCAGACACTTGATTAATCAATCGGCATTGATGTTTCTAGTGGGTTACCCACAGTTCCGTGCATCTCACGCCAAAACTTCGCAGTAACACACCATTTCATTGGCTAATCCCTCACATCTTCCAGAACGCGGGTTTTATAACAACTCTTCCAGATCTTGGTGGTGTCGCAAAAACAAGTAAACAAAATTTTGAATTAATAAAAACGAAACGAAATAGGATCTGTGTTTTAATCAGATTGTAGAATAGTGTCCAGGGTATCAATATAACTACATTTAGCTACTGAATATATAGTACAGGGGCGGATCCAGGATTTTCAGAAAGGGGGGGAGGCTGTCCCCACTTGGGAGTACGAAGCCCGACCCTCGGTGGGCGGACTGACGGGCAATCAACCAAGTCACCACACAAGAACACAGGGACCGCCGACTTACGACGGGGATCACTACCATATTTAAGTATTCTGTTCTTCTTTCCCGCGAGAATATATTAGGCAAAAAATTGTCCCCCCCCCACTCTGGACCCGCGCCTGTTTTAGTATAACAAAAAATATAAATTCACTACGGATAAAATTCCAAATAGTAATTATTTTTCTCTAAATAGGACTTGGGTTGCATTCTTTTAATTTTATATAAAATCTCAATGATTCACCCAACAAAAATATTTGAAATGTGAACCAGGAATTATTTTATTAGATGACAAAGAACTGTGATTGTATTGATGAAAAGTTTGTTTATAAATGTATAATTAATGTTCCATTTAAATGGATCATGTAAGACTAGATACAACAAATAAATTATATATGTCATATAAAAAACTAAGAACATTGAAATTGGATTCTAAGGTCATTTAGCTTAAATATCTCACGGTTTTAGATTAAGACAGTTATTCATCGAGTGAACTGATGATATTAATTACCAAATTACTGTGGAATTCCTGTATTAAGACCAGTTATGGGACTGGTATAAATTGGTTTTAATAGTAGGGTCGATGCCGATTTGGTATATTATGAACGTCTTAGTATCCAATACAGCTATCTTATACAGGTTCTTAGCAACATTACAACTCGATTATACAAACTCTTAACAACGTACAGATTTGTAGCAATAGTAAATCTCTCTAATACAGTCATCTTGTAGCAATATTACAACTCTCTAATACAGTCTTGTAGCAATATTACAACTCTCTAATACAGTCTTGTAGCAATATTATAACTCTCTAATACAGTCTTGTAGCAATATTATAACTATCTAATACAGTCTTGTAGCAACAATAAATCTCTCTCTCTCCCTCTCCCTCTCTCTCTCTATCCCTCTCCCTCTCTCTCTCTCTCTCGCTCTCTCTCTCTCTCGCTCTCTCTCTCTCTCTCTCGCTCCCTCTCTCTAATACAATCTTGTAGCAACAGTAAAACTCCCTTATACAGATTTTTAGCATCCGTGCAATAATACAGATTTGTAGCAACAGAACAAGATTTTTTTTTAAATTTAAAATCTAGATTTTGATATTTGATAATGCTATGTTGTTGATGAACTGAATTGAAAGATTAAACTGATAATTAATACCACACATATAGATATTATAAAATAAAATATAGTTATGTCATGTTTCACTCGGCTATTAATTACATCCATGGTATATCATACACTTAATCTAACTCCTTACATTAAAGAGGAGAAGAAAAGGGGGAGTTAATTCTCCGTAACCTATTAATGACATCATGAACTAATTCCTTTTGTCTCACGTGCTAGTATTCTATCGTCGGCGAGGTGTTAGAAGTTGGATTGGGTAACGACATCAACTGTTAAAGATTCCCCTAATGTTAGCCCTGATACCATCTTAATGTTTTCAGTGTTCGAACAACAATAGACTCGGGGTATTTTATTTCAAGTTTTTATTTTAAAGGGATCAGGTTTTAAGGGATTTAAGTGCGATGCGCAACATTACCTTAAATAAAGTCTGTCTAAATGATCTGCATTTAAATAAATAGGTTTCTGATTCATCAAAATGGTTGACATTAGGGATCAGAATCCCACGTTTATTCTATTCATAAAACAACTTATATATTTTTTTTAAAAAATTTGATATCAGATCAGATTTGTGTTTCATTTAATTCATGTAAGATTTGCACCAGGAGAACTCCAACTCTATTTCAGGTCAGGAATAAACGAATATATAACGTTATTGTACTGTTCAGACCGCTAGGAGATCTCTAAATAAAACTTCCTGGTGATCTCAACACGGACATTTAGCCAAGGCAGTTTCGTCTGACCAACGACCTTGATCATATTCCTCGTATATTTACCGACAAAAAAAATCCCCAATCATTACTACAAAAAAATAATTTAAAAAAATAAATAAAATAACTTTAAAAAAAAAAATGATCCTGTCCAGGCAAGATTTCCCTCATAGTATTCTGTATGGCGTATACACGTCTTCATTGTTCCCGTAGGAGCAGAACAGTAGGACGTTAAACCCAATTTCATTTTTAAAAAAACCTGTTCAGACGACTAATGATGTGCTATCTTTAATGTCCAGGCGGATATACACAAGAAGAGTGCAGACTTTACACGGACATTTAGCCCAGGCAGCTGTCCGACCAATGATTCTGGATCAAAAGTGCCTCGTATTTTAAGCATAACAACAAATAACTAAAAACACCATCAAAAACGTTGAGAAATATGACTAAATCATTAAATAATTCTGGATCAACCGAAATAAAAAAAAATAAAGCACCCCAAATGTATACAAATAACTAAAAACACCTCAAAAACTTGAGAAATGTGAATAATAACATAGACATACTTGTCCTTACAGAGTCTAAGGTCCGTTTATATCTTTTAAATAAGCTGAAAATTAAACATCATCTAGCAAATAATTTATTGATCTCGTGTATTGAAATATTTGAAAATTTGCACCCAATAACATAAAAATACTAAACAGCCTTGCCTATAGACATTCAACCAAGTGCTTTTCTTTCGCTTCAAGCAACTACAATTCCTTAAGTGTTTTCTCAAAAGATGAGTTTTTGTTTGTGGCCGTGAAATAGCTAATATTGATATAGAAGCTTAAAGCAATAAGTTTATGAATTTATCCATTGAGACAAGTTTGTGTTGTGGGGATGTAGTTTATTTTTATAAAGCCCCTTAAATACATTTATGTAATTCTTTGAAAAGGCGACAAATGTCGGGGCTAGAAAGGGTTGAATTGTAGGTGAAAATTGTAAGGCGTGTTATGGGAGTTGGAGATTCACAGATTAAAAGTTTAAATAATATAAAAAAGAAAACATCATTTTGTAAATTAGATAAAAGTTTTATTGAAGCATCCGAGACGTGTGTTTATACACATTTAAAAGTTTAGGCAAATAATTTATGTTCGAGGTGAAGTTATTGAAACGTAACACAATGGTCACTCGTCTCGCTTCATAGAAATGTCGGGTTAGCTTCTTGTAGCGATTCATACCGATATAATGTATCCAGTTCCCGTTAATACTAGTGAATAAGTTAAAATGTTGTCAGAGAATTGAACCTAGCCTATTTATGATGAAAAAACCCCTAAGTTTACATTTCTATGGCTTTCAATAAGCAAATGATGTTTTGAATACTAGAAATGATTAATCTGGTGAATATTATTGCAAGAGAATACCTGAAAGACGATGTACCTGTGATTCTGTAACTAAACCTATTAATATCAAAACTAGTCTTCCGCCATTACGAAATATATCAACACCTATATACATCGACCATTTTAAATATCTTTTCAAATTTTATTTCCATAGATTCTGAGGATGATTTTTGTCAAAATTGGTGCAATGTCTATTTTCTGTCTTGTCCGCAGGTTTATCTTGTAGATTTGTGTCTTGTGTGTAGTGCGATCCTCCTGCACTTACTATTACAGTTTAACATCCTTGGTAATAGGCCTGATAACTTGCTCTAAATGATGTCATTCTGTTCTTACGTCACGGCAGAGAAGGGGGCAAGTTCGGCGTATTAGAGCAGGTTATCCAGTCCACCCTTTGCCCCCGTCATCCAGTAATACGATGATAGTGGGTTCCTGATAAAGTATAGTTTCTCCGTAACAGTCGTGTTTGATAATGAACCTGTGAAGAATCTAAATCCGTAGTTTTATTAATTTTTAATTTGTGTCTTTCCAGGACCCACAACCATTTGGAGGAACCCCTTTAGCCATGTTAGCAGCACAGTGCAGTAAAATAAACAATCGAACTCCACCTCCACTTGCCGAGGCTACAGTTGGTAAAGGCTTCATGCCGTGGAAAAAACCTGGATGTGGCGCCACTAGTCCTATTCACCTAGCAACACAGAGGATGTCGGGATTTAATACGTCATTAACGACCAATAGTTTAACGTATCCAAGGACAACGTCAAATACTACGTCACCAACATCTTACAATAATGACATTTTTTATCCCTCAGTTGGAAGTAATGCTTATTCACAATGTGATATCTCCCAGGCGGCTTTCTTGCAGAAGATGGGGGAGAGCGGTTTGGGTAATGCTGCCGCTGGATTGGGGAGCATGTATTCTCGAGTGCCTTCCAACCATCCGTACGAATCCTGGCCCTTCACTGGTATAGCCTCAGCTCAAGCGGCCACAACGCACGGAATTAAAACGGAGATGCCAAGTGGTGTAAATGGTGGAACATCTTGGTGGGATCCGCACAGCTCCCCGTCAATACACAACGCCCCTGGAAACTGGTTATCGGATATCCCCAGCTCGTCAGCAGGTCTCCACTCTCAAATATCCAGCAACTACTCACCGTCGGATTATTCGTTAAATCACTCTCTCGCATCCAACCCTGGGTCTTTACTTCCGTCAGCAGCCGGACAACATCTCCTACAGGACACTTACAAATCAATGCTACCATCACAAGGAGACTTAGGAGCATCGGCCATGACGTCATTTCTCTCTCGACCAGGTGGCTTAACGGCACTGGGTAGTCCACGATCTCAGAGACGTTATACAGGAAGAGCCACGTGCGACTGTCCGAATTGTCACGAAGCAGATCGTCTCGGCCCTGCTGGTGATCATTTAAGAAAAAGGAATGTACACAGCTGCCATATACCCGGATGTGGAAAAGTTTACAACAAAACGTCACATTTGAAAGCTCATTTAAGATGGCATACTGGGGAACGGCCATTCGTTTGCAACTGGTTGTTCTGTGGAAAACGTTTCACGCGCTCTGACGAACTGCAACGCCATCTTCGAACGCATACGGGCGAGAAGCGATTCGCGTGCCCAGTCTGTAACAAACGATTTATGAGGAGTGATCATTTAGCGAAACACGTGAAAACACACAGTCAGAATAAAAGCAAAAGTGAAAGTAGTAGTGACAATGAAAATACGAACGATAACGGAACACAATCTAGTTCTCCTGTTAATTCAGTATCCCCCAACACAACACTATCGCCGTCAAGGAAAGATAACTGAGGATTGATTGACTGAATATCCAATAAACTCGGTGATTGGAGGAATTATTCTTGCATGCAGTTTGATGATTAGATTCGAATAAGTGAGCTGAGATGTGAGTCAAACGTTGGCAAGGGAATCGACGTGATTACCACACCAGGGTCGTGTTGGCGCATGCGTGTGTGTGACATAATTTTTGGCTAGAGACGATGAGTTGTGTTGCGCCTTGAGTTTACCGGAATAATTGATATGCTCACTATTAGTGACCAGGAGCTTCTGTTGTAAAATAAAATATTCCGGAAGAAGAATTGCCCTTAAAAGAACAACCAGACAGGACAGTAAATAAAATAATGTTTAATAATATAAGGGCGAGAGAAAAGGAGTTGTGTTGTTCAGGAGTCTCGATGATACCGGGGTAATATTAGTTTTCAGTAGCTCGTGATTCCGAATTTCCTCTGAAGGACAACATCGGACCTTATTCACGACAACTCCAACTAAAATATTTGAAGAATGCTGGCTTTTCATTGGCTCAGAGATAAAATTTGTGCTAGGGTATTAATCCCTAACCAAATAAAATGGCAGGATTCTTATAATATTTTAGTTCAAATTTTCGTGAATCAGGACCCAATAATAGTAGATAAACTAATGTTTAAAACCTACGCATGAGAAACGATGAAATAAATCATTTGGTTGATATACAAACACATCAATCTGTAGAAAGTCTTGTAGGTGCACTCGTCATAGAGGAAACCTAGTATTAGATATAAGTTCAAACCAGACACTTTCAGATTGGCCATTTGAGTTTTTGCATTTTGTTTTAAACTATTGAAGGAACGAACCTAACTTAAAATGTATGGAAAACAGTAGACTTATTTAGTAAAAAGCTAAAATGTAGGTGTGGGGAAGCCTTATGTTGACCAGTATTATTTTTAAGTTGAAGCCGTCTTTGCTACATAAACTTCTGAATACGACACAGAAAAGTTTTAGAGTGGTTACTGGTGTTATGCAATCGTTAACTTTCTGAGTTCCCTCGAGAGGTAGAAGTTATTTAAATGAATAATAAATGTACTATAGGTAAAATAATGTATATATATCATGTTTATAGAATTTAAATATTGTATAAAGTGCTAGAGAACACGAAATAAATTGTTTTAAAAAAATATTAGAAAATATCTTAGTTATACTTCTTTTGTCTGGTTTGAAAGTCAACTGTGAGAAGACCATTTTGATACACATCTATAATGTTCTCTGACGGCCGGGAGAAAGTTTTGGCAGCTATCTTATTGTAATGTGTCCTTAATGCATATTACAATATTACAAGGATACAGACTTAAAATCATTTGGGAACTGTTGAAGTTAATGGGTCCTTCTTACCCCACTTTCACCTACTACAAGTAACAATACACGTCTTATCCCCACTTTCCCCTACAATAACACATAGTATTATTGTTGCCTACAACATGTACACAGGGCCTTTCTACCCCCCTCCCCCACCCCTCAAGCTACACGTATACATACCCTTCTTACCCCACCTTCCCCTGACAATAGTCCAGAGACCCTTCTTAATCCACATACCATTCGTACTGCACTACCCCTTACTACAAATAAAAAGATCCTTCTAACCCCAATTTTGTCTACAACACCACTCGTTAGGTGCAGCAACACATCGTACTATCCAGCTTGATTAGTTCTACGATTTGTCTCGGCCCTTGGAATCAACGACAAAAAAACAACAACAGACTGAAGAACCACAATGGAATAAAATCCACCGTGAATGCAGTCATAAAATATTGCAAATTATTTTCTTGTTTAATTCATACCTTTGTTTACCACAAATATAATAAAATAATTACAACTTACGACGGGAATCCGACAGAAATAAAATATCTTCATGAAAGGTTTTTAGTCACAAATCAGTAGTTATTGATGATCAGAAGTTCTAAGTGCAGCCTTTGAAGAGGAGCTTTGATGTTCAAATTCTTTCACCCACTTTCTATCACCGGCATAAAATGGTTAGGGTTTTAATAGCGGCACACCTGAGAATTTATTATCGTACCTGAATAAAACTAGATGTTTTAATTATCGGTGGAAAGGTAAAAAGGTAGATTCATCTGAATAGATTTCTTTTTAAATTTCGCTAAATCAGTTGATCAATAGGAGATAAAAAGAGCACGAGCGAAGGACATCAAAGTGAATTTATTGTCGTCCAAAGGGAATGAAATGGGGTTTAACGTCCTCCTGGGCTAATCGAGAAGGGCATGTGCCATACAGTATGCTATGAGGGAAATTTTGCCCAGACAGCGGCGCTACGGCCTACTCTTATATCGAATTCCAACTGCCAAGGGATATTTTACTTGCGCCCCAATTTGTACACGTGACCTCGGTTTTTCGTCCCATCCTAACGACTAAACAGCAGTCCTTTTCAGCCCCACCCCTCCTTCCTGTCCCACTGGCAAGGGAAACCATGTCGGAAAATACCTCCTGGCTAGCGACCCAGCGTCTTACTCGCTTAGCCACCGTGTCTCCCTCATTGTCGTCCATGGTTCAGTTGTTAGCTAAAGGGTCGTGGAAAGGCAGCGCTATATAAATAAATTATCCAAGGTTTATTTTATATCAGGACGTGATGTATTTTAGTTAACATGATTAAAGTCGTAATATTCCAGACTAAAAGACCCAAATAGTCCAGACTAGAAGACCCAATAGTCCAGACTAAAAGACCCAATAGTCCAGACTAAAAGACTTTGTCTTCCAGAGTAAAATACCACATCTTCCTGCCTAAACAGACTAGTCTAAAAGACTCGATATTCCAGTCTAAAAGGCTCAATATTCCAGTCTAAAAGACCTAATATTCCAAACTAAAAGACCAAATATTCATGATAAAAGTAATGATATCAAAACGCAGTCTTCATTAGGCCAATCGGAGCAGAACAGTAGGACGTTAAACCCCATTTTACTTCTTTATATCAAAACGGATATTGATACGTAGGCCGTAGCACAATGTCCGGGCACACTGTATGGCGTCTGATGCCCGTCTTCGTTAGCCCAGTTGGTGTAGAGAAGTAGCACGTTATTCCTAATTTCATTTCCGTTTTAAAGGATATGATAGCCACCACATATAAAACAAAATGATTAGGATATATCAGATAAAATCGACTGTCAGATCATTGATAGGTGATCAATTGAGATGTTATCATGTGAAAACTACAGATAACATTGAATGAAGGGAAGACGATGTACAGCTATGATTTATCAATGAAACCCGGTTTTATTATTTTGTATTTTTTTCATTGATAGAAAACTACTGATGTATATCTCATACTTTAATCTACAGACGAACACGTGATGTGATTCGTAAATACCTTTCACATGAATATGACTACACTGATTCACATATTTAACGAATAAAAAGGTTTTATTTCTATGAAATATTATCCATGCATAGAGGAAATAAATCACTGATTGAATGTTAGACAGGTTATACGAACGTATACATGGGATCTCGGGGGGTTTTTTGGTCCGATTTGCGTGGTTTTAATGACTACCGATAGCCTTCATATCAAGGTATGTCAATCGGGATGATAAAATATGGTACAGTATACCAGTCGAGATTATAAAACATGGTATATCAGTCGGGATTATAAAGCATGAAATATCAGTCGAGATTATAAAACACGGTATATCAGTCGAGATTATAAAGCATGGTATGTCAATCGGGATTATAAAACACGGTATATCAGTCGAGATTATAAAGCATGGTATATCAGTCGAGATTATAAAACATGGTGTATCAGTAGGGATTATAAAGCCTGGCATATCAGTAGGTATTATAAAGCATGGTATATTAGTCGAGATTATAAAACATGGTATATCAGAAGGGATTACAAAACATGGTGTCAGTAGGAATTATAAAGCATGGTATATCAGCAGGGGTTATAAAGTATGGTATATCAGTCGAAATTATAAAACATGGTGTATCAGTAGGAATTATAAAGCATGGTATATTAGTCGAGATTATAAAACATGGTATATCAGAAGGGATTATAAAACATGGTGTATCAGTAGGAATTATAAAGCATGGTATATCAGCAGGGGTTATAAAGCATGGTATATCAGTCGAAATTATAAAACATGGTGTATCAGTAGGAATTATAAAGCCTGGTATATCAGTAGGGATTATAAAGCATGGTATATTAGTCGAGATTATAAAACATGGTATATCACAAGGGATTATAAAACATGGTATATCAGTCGGGGTTGGAAAGCATATTATCAGTAGGGCTAATAATATATGGTATATTAGTGGGGATTATAAAACATGGTATACTAGTCTGGATTATAAAGCATGGTATATCAGTAGGAATTATAAAGTATGGTATATAAATATCAACTGTGATATATAGAAGTGAAGTGTATTTTAATCCAGGTGTTATTTCCGTCCCGTGATGTTATAGCCAGCCAGGTAAGATGAATGGGTGGACATAGCTCACCTGTGATTCATCACAGTTAATGAAATTCAAACCAACTCTTCCATACACCGGGTAAAAAATAAAAATAAAAAAAAAATACAGCTAGAATAATCGTTATTTTACTTTATTAAAATTCTTGTCTTAAAATCAGTGAATGTTTCATCTTGGAAGATCGACTGCAATCATTTCACAATGGAGCCTATTTCTGAGAGAAACTACTGGTATAGAACTTTAAGCTAATCCTGTCTGTTTCTAGATTTCTAATATGGGAGCACGATGCGAAGAAATTAATAAAACAAAATACCAATGGTAGACAATATCTGGGCTTGGATTCAATCAGATTAAAAAGGAGACCCATCGAAAGATTTGAGATGTCGCTAGCTAGTTATGAGAGAGAGAAAGAGAGAGAGAGAGAGAGAGAGAGAGAGAGAGAGAGAGAGAGAGAGAGAGAGAGTTTAACGTCCACTCGACACAAACTATGCCTTTTCTCTCTCTCTCTTCCTCTCTCAATCCGTTGACAACAGTGTAGTTTGCAAAGGATCCACAATCGCTCGCCCAAATAAAAAATCATCTGCATAAATTATTGAGTACGATTACGACAGTTTTACCGGGCGTTCGTTAAACTCCTTGAAAACCATCAATAAATGCTCAGCAGATTCCCCAGTCCCCCAAAAATGACGACCGTAGATTTGAAAGAGATTTCAATTCATGAAGAGATCGACACTCCTCTAATCTGTATAACGACCTCTTCACGTGTAACTCTACTGTAATGCTCATCACCCTGTAAAATAGCCATTTTATTAATTAATTTATCTAAAGTAGCAAATACCTCATTCAGACATGGCTGCCATTCAATACAACCGGTCCTTAACAACATCCACAAAAACATGGATGACCCTCGTGACCTTGTCGGAAGTATTTTGTGTTTTAACAAAGTGGCGGCTTGGCTAACTCGCGTTTTGATGAACACCTTGGTAGTAATGGAGTCGTTCGATCGGAATAATTTATCAATACTTTTCAAAAAGCCGAAAGGAGATGAATAAAGTGAATGTCTTTATGAAGCATGAATATGTTTGACACAAGAGTTATTGAGCTTGCCAAATTAAGTGGGTATTTTGCATGTGGATATTTATAGGTCCTTATAAACAGGTTGTTACTCCTGATGATTAAATATAGCGAGTATTTCTTGTCAAGAGAGAGGGGGGGGGGGTAACGTCCACTCGACACAAACTAGGTCATTTCGAGACTAACACATGGTTCAATGTAATATCAATAATTCGCGTGCGCGTATGGGTCTTTAGCAGTGGGAGGAAACCGGAGAAAACCCACGAGGTTGGACAGGTGACCCTACTCCTTGTCACGTACAACCGGGGAATCGAAACTACGCCAGTTGACTCGAGGACCTACCTTATGATACAGCGCGCACGTACTAACCATTCGGCCATCAGCTATGGGTCCTCTGTTTTTTGTGTAAATAAGAACAAATTGACCAAGGTTTATATAACTGCCTCCAACCAAAGAGCTACTCAGCGTTGTTGAGAGTGACAAGGCTTGGGCCTCTTTACTGCCTTAGTTTATAAACAAGTTGTAGGTTATATCTGATGATTGACAACCGTATAATTGATATCCTCAATAATACACGACATGCCTATATACATGCTAATATATACAGATCAGGGATGGGTCTTGTGTATGTCTGTGTCAATAGCAAGTATCCGACCAAGGTTTATTTATGGGCATTAAGTTGGACATTTTTAACTGTGAAACTAAGGTAGTAAATAATCCCAATTCTTGTCTCTCCCAATACCGATGACTATCTCTTCAGTTGAATCCATCAGTGGGCTTTATAAATGGCAAGTCACAAATGGTGTAACACTTTCCGAAAACATTAAATTCAAGAACACACGCCCCCACCCACACACACAAGATGTGAATAATTTTAGTTTATATTTGAGCAGAAATTAATCCAAGGCCTGTCAAATGTTTGGATATAAGGTCAATATATAACTTTTATTAGAACCACCCACCCCCTCCCTATATTGCATCTCAGACTGAGATTCATAATATAAAAACAGCTGATGCCAAAGATCCGGTCAATAATTCCTCTAACGTTCACCCAAATGAATAAACTACCCTATATAGGCGTGAATGGGTATGGAACTGTTGCTTATATTTAATAAGAACAACTGGACTATATGATCTGGGAGCTTTTTATTTTAATACAATAAATATCCATCTTAACTGTGTAAAACGATCAATTAAATGATTACAGGGACATTATGGAAGATTGGATAAAGAGCTGGCAGTTCTCACTGTAATAGTTAAAAACTAGATAATGTAAAGGGAATATTCTGAAAATCTCAATCAAATTGCTTCACTTTAAACCGAGGTATTAGCGATTGAATTTTATATAACATTTCAGGCCTAAAGAAATATCTGCAATAAGCAGATTTGGTTCTCGAATAATGGATGTTTAAAGTTATGCGCTAAATTCAAATATTTACGTGAACGGCGACCGTAACGCTGACGATGTCGCTGCGTCGTTTAATCTATATGTATTCAGTGAACCTGCTTCTGATAATATAAAAAGAAGAGAAAAAAAACGTGAAATAGTTTGAAACTTAATCGTTTGGTGTTAAGTCAAGCGTTTATAAATATCTTTAGAAATTATCTACATTTTCATACAAGCAATTTACTTGGACGATTTCACCTGAACCTGAGAGGGATAACTACCAAATTATACACAATTATACTTCGACGTTTCTTTACCTGGTAAAAAAAAACATATACCGATATTTTACTTGTATAACTAAGTAGGCTGATATAATTGCTATAGCGTAAACGATTCGCGGAACAGACCCGAATTAGGCTTTAAAATATATTTTGTCAATTACGTAGACTTATATTTGTGCAATTGGCATATGCGCCGAGTTTACCAAATAGTCCAAACCTTAGTCTCCGTTCATCATTCGAGGGATTGAGGTATGCGTCACAAATTATAATAATGTAAAAGTTGAATCTCAGACAGGAATAGAAAATCAGTCCAAAAATGGTTAAATTCCGTTCAGAATTTACAAAGATATGTTGAATTGAAATTATGTCACTATTGAGTCAGTATCCGCTGTAGCATATAGAATATAATCAACACAAACCAGCTTCCCCTATAACTGTTGCTGGGATCTTTAGAGGGGACTCATCTCACTGAACCCAGACCGGGAGCTTAATAGGATAATCGGCTGATCCGGACCATAGCTTATTCGGACCAGGCTTATTCGGACTAGGCTCATTCGGACAAGGCTCATTTGGACCATGGCACATTCGGACAAGGCTCATTCGGACCATGGCTCATTTGGACCATAGTTCATTGGGATCTAGTTCTTGGCTCATTCGTACCATTATTTGAATGGCAAGAGTATTTAAAATATGTTTGCATGTATTTAATAATATGACAAAAATGACAATGAATAGTATAATTAGTGATTGATTATTTCATTAACAATGAACTTAATCACTAAAATCTCCATCAAATGCGATTGACGATTTTTCCATATCCCTGTTCACCCAAAACTAGTCAATAACCCAATGCTACCCAATATTACCATATAACCTATACTCCCAGCATTATAAAACGAGGGGATCACGTGACTAAGTGGGTAAGACGCTAGCTCGCTAGCCTGAAGGTCGGGTGTTCGATCCCTGCATTGGCCGAGAAAGTTCATCCAGATTTTCCGGCGTGGTTCTCCCTTGTCAGTGATGCAGGACGGAGGGGCTGACAAGGAAAGCTGTCTAGTCGTTCGGATGGGACGAAAAACCGAGGTCCCGTGTACACATTGGCGTGTACGTAAAATATCCCTTGGCAGTTGGAATTCGATATAAGAGTAGGCCGTAGTGCCGCTGTCCGGGCAAAATTTTCCTCATAGCACACTGTATGGCGTATGCCCGTCTTCATTAGCCCAGGTTATGAGCAGAACAGTAGGACGTTAAACTCCATTTCATTTCATTTCATTATAAAACGATAACCTAATATTATCAAATAGCTCCATAACGAATCTCTGATGATTTGCAATAAGGAATAGGGAGAGGGGTTTTAAATAGACCAAGCCTGTTCCCCAATCCCATTCAGACATCCTGAATAAAATATTGTTTATAAAAAAAAATAAAAAAAAATAAATGTTTAATATAGACTTCCTAGGTAAATATAAAACAGTTTATATCTCTTTACAGGTTAGTTTGGGTTTTCCATATGGGGCCGGGGGGGGGGGCAGTGGTGAAGGCGGGGATTGTTGAGGGGGGGGGGGGGATTATGGGTTTCTCTAGTGTGATATTACCAATTTCCCATAAAACAATCAATGAAATATTGTAAAATTTAAATAAAATATCTGAACAGAAGTGTTAATACATATATTAACAGAGTCGTTCACTAAAGACCCCCGACAAACTGTGAGGTGCTCATTTCTCGGTGTGTTCGGTGCTTGGTGTTAGACTTATTGATACAGGCGACATTTAATTGGAAGTAAGCATCGATTATAACACAAGAAGCGACGATAAACAACGGGACAAGATATCGTTCCCAGTGAAAATTAAATCACTTTTCCACCGTTTATAATTAGCTTTAATCTAGTTTTCAAATCGTCGAAATTAACACCATTTAAACTGGAGGTAAATATCTACTACAACAGAAGAAGCGATAATAAACAACGGGACAAGATATCTGTGAAAATGAAATCACTTTCCCACTGGTTAATCACCATATATAATTAGCTTTAATCTAGTTTTCAAATCACCGAAATTAACGCCATTTAAATTGGGGCCCCGTTTCGCGTTTGATCGTGGTTCTAATTACGTTTTAATGCAGCTTGCAACTCTTTAACTTCACCGATCAAAAACAAGAGAATTTTAGTCACATTAATAGCTACTTATCACACCAAGTTGTGAAGAGTGTAACCGAGCGTTTGATTGGATAAACACGAATAGATATCCGTGGTATACAACAAATAACTCCCGGGTGTATATTGTGTTCTACGTCATCAATCATTGTGATAACAATGGCGGGTGTTAACGAGTAGCTGGAGGGGAGACAACTTATTGTATTTAACGGATTAAAAGACAGGTAGATGTTGGACATGTGTAGTTAATAATTACAGCAGGTAAAAGATGAGTTTAAGGGGCTTTGATGTCGCCGACACATCATTAATCACCTGTGATTACCTATATTGAGGTGAAAGGGAAAAACAAGCAGAGGATATTGCGAGAGACTTGAGTCTGGGGAGAGGTGCGAGAGATAATAACAGAGGACATGGAGATGACGTAATTCAATGGGAGAAGGAGGAGCGTTAAATTGTTTTATATGTTGTTAACGTACCTGTTCAACAAGAGACTTAACAATCGAGACATTAATGGCCATCAGTTATCGCACATTGTATAATGGAAACAAATCAAGGGCCCGCTTACACTCATTAAATCTTTTGTCTGTTAATTCCCAACATTTTATTCACACGTTTGTTGAATGTGTAACCGTGTTTAACAATGTCTAGAGTATTGTCACAGGGTTTATATATTTAATTTGTATTATTTGTCGTGTTCAAGTGTTGGTCAACTCCGCCCCTTTCTCTGTGTTTGTCTCTCCACGGTAACATGATTAATAAAACTCTTGTCTACAAATAGAATAAAACAACAAATAGACTTATTTAGTGGTCTAGAGTGCCGCGCTTCGACGTCTAGCTGGCCGGTCACCTCAAGGCTTGCGGTTGTGGTTTCGATCCCAGGTGTGAGCGTATGTGGCTTGGAGATAGGGGCGCCTTCTCAACCTCGTGGGTTTACTCCTGGCGATATCACCTTCGGTGGACGCGGACGTTAAACACTAAGAACAACAACATAGACTGGCTAGATTGTACAATATCGGATTATACATCAATCATACAACCTCTCGACCGTTTCAAGTATCATATCAATTTATGAAATGAAATGAACTGGGGTTTTACGGTCTGCATTTCTGCTCCAACTGGGCTAATAAAGAATGGCAATACCTTGTTCGGTGTGCCATGAGACCACTTTTGCCCGGATAGTGGTAGAATGGATATTGCCCAGACCAAAACCCCGCCAATTTTAGATATCAACTACAGTTATCTGATTATCTGATTATTTTCTAATAACCGAGAAACTTTGTTGTACCAATCAAGAGAACTAAAAGTTGAAAACAAGTTCTAACTCTAAAAATAAGACCTAGCGATAGGAATCAATAATGGTCTTGTAGTACTAAATGTTCACTAATTGTTCCTGTAAATATTTGGGTGCCAAGTTTCCAAGTTACATATAGACATGAATAAAACAGAAATCGAAGAGAATGCACAGATGGTTGAAAGCTTACATGTTTAATAAAAGACGCCATACATCTAAAAACACAACAGGTTCTATATTCATAACGATTAGATACAAATTATTTCATGTTCACCTTCTATAAGTTAGAATGAAACACAAGGAATTGGGAGAATAGACAAAGTTACAAATCAGAGAAACACTAGATCAATAATATTTAATACAAATATATACAAAATATTTCATGTTCAGTTTCCTTAAGAAAGAACCGCTGTAAATTGAAACAAAGGGGGCTGAGAGAAAGGACTAAGTTACAAGTCCGACAAATAATGGAAATAATGTTCATTATGTTTGATTCTAGAATCAATAAACTCCCTTTCCTTGTCAACTTGACATCATTGTAACGAATTGTCACAACTACATTTCTGAACATTGTCAAAATTTTCACTTTTATAATTATAAAATAAAAACCTCTTTAAATCTACCAATCGCCATTTTAGTTATATTGATTTTTGTCCGTTCAAGACTGAACATAATTGTCACAACGACATTTCTGAACATTGTCGTCAAATTTTTTAAATCCTTCGTCCTTTTACGCTCCATTGATTTATTTGTTGAAGACGTTTCTCCATTTTTAAATCTTTCGTTTATTTCTTTCTGTTGATCAACTTGTTTAAGTTCTTCACTATTGTTTTCATTATGTAATAATTATAAAATTAATTTTTTCAAATTTTTTTACAATATTGCCAAAAGATGTCTCTTTGGTTATTTTCTTTCGATAAATGGTCATGTTATAAATTGTATGGGTTTTTTTAAAACAATATTTTTATTCACAGGGTACCGAAACAAGCCAAAGGCTTATATAAATCGGCTTCCCAAAAAACAAGATACATAAATGATATAAACATATATTATAATTATCAATATACATACATGATATAAACATATATTATAATTATCAATATACATGTATATGGAGTATTAAAATACAATAAAATTACAAGAGGAATATAAACAAGTTTTAGTTAGCATCAGGTCCAAGAATTGTATGTCCTCGTGTAAATCCATTTTTAACGTTGTCTAAGTTTTATATATAGAATATAGTGTACAGAGTTCTTTTGTCGTCCATTTTTTTTTTACTTTTTCGCCTTCAGTTCACGAAGTTTGCTCTTCATGAATTATGGCTTTCATAAAAGTGTTCGTTGTTTTTTGTATAATTCTACTCTCACTTTTCGAATTAATATTAATTTTTTTTTGCTCCCTTCTTAGATCTGTTTTATTAATTCACACAACTCTTGTTTTGATCAAAACGTCGTTTCTTCTTTATTAGATTTCTGAACATTTTAAAATATTGCAAATACATGTTGGTCACAATTCTATGGAATACAATTACTGCTTATTACTGAGCCCGGACAGTGGCGCTGCGATCGACACTTATATCGAATTTCAACTGCCAATAAGTCTTTTACATGCACGCCAATGTGTACACGGGACTCCGGGTTTTTGTCCCACCCGAACGACTTATACGATGTCAATGGCCAGGCCCCCTGCCATACACGCCGGGAAATCCAAATAAACTTTCTCGGCCAATGCTGGGATAAAAACGGGGGACCTCCAGGTTAGCGAGTCAACGTTTTATTCACTAAGCAACCGTGGCTCGCATCTTGTCTCAAGAACGATATCCGTCACCCAAAGTGACCTGGGTTTATGTTGGCACCAACGCACACGCACCCCATCCCCACTCCTAAGCCACGCCTCCACCATGCGTTATCTCGACTCGTCTCTGTTAATCTAAATATTCTAATCCGTTTAATGTCCCCATGCGCCATTTGCAATTTTGGCTAAAATATCAAATTTCTTACAGATTAATCTATGCTGATATGAACATTTGATCAACAGCACAAAATCAAAATAACAACAGTTGAAAATGTCCAGGCATTGATTCATTCAGATTAAAAAAGGGCTTATCAATAAATTTTCGCGGACAACAAAATGTCGACGGGCTTATTGCATAGCTAGCAGTGCAGATCGATGAAATTTTAATTCATCATAACTTTGTAATTACTGAACGTAATTGAATCATTTTTGAACTTATAATCCTTTTAGAGATTAAACCTTCACAATATTGTTTCCGATGTGGTTCCCCCTTGTCAGTGATGCAGGACGGAGGGCCTGGCAAGGACAGCTGTCTAGTCATTCAGATGGGACGAAAAACCGAGGTCCCGTGTACACATTGGCGTGCACGTAAAAGATCCCTTGGCAGTTGGAATTTGATATAAGAGTACACCACAGTACCGCTTCCAGGGTGAAATTTCCCTCATAGCACACTGCATGGCGTATGCCCGTCTTCATTAGCCCAGTTCGGAGCAAAACAGTAGGACGTTAAACCCCATTTCATTTCATTTCATTTCACAATATTGTAGTTCGCAAAGGACTAAAGTTCTGAAATGACGCATTGGAGCTTTACACCCGACAAATGTTAGTAGAAAGGGGATGGTTTGTCACAAGATGTGACCATTATTTTACTTCCAAGAATGTCTATAAAAAAGAGGATGATTTATAACACGATGTGGCCATTAAGAAGACCATGTAGCTGTACAAATCAATCACTGTAATTGTTTATCGATCTCTGATCGAAGATTGATGAAAGACAATTAGATTTCTTTCTTAAGGTTTGACTTCAATCACAAACATGACATATGACATCTTCGATTTCTTTTATAAAGCGTGTTTTTGGTTTGTTTTTTGTTTGTTTCTATTAGGGATGTTTAAGTTTAGCAAATCTATGGACCTTTCCTCAAATCCTTTTCGATTTCGATCAACATGAAATTATTTAAAATTCAATTTAAACAGAATTCTGTAAAACCCACGTGTAACCCATGTCCCTCAATAATCGATGTTTTTTGCATTGGATGTTGTTTTGATTGTTTTTAAAGTTTAAAATTACGCAGAATTTTGTATCTGTCTTTTGTCATACCAGAAAATTTCTAATTTCAATAATATCAGATCTATGTAAAACATTTTGTATTTATTTTTTTTTCCGTCATTAAAACCCCGCAGAAAATGTTGTTAAAATTATATGTTTTATATTTTACCTCGAGAATATCGTCTGATTTTAAAAGAAGAAAAAACAAGATATAATAGTTTTAAAGATAAGTATGCAAAACAAAATACTACCCTTTCTTTAAAAACAGAATTAGTAACATGTAATTACTCTTCTCTTTCTAGACTCAAAAGAAAATAAATCGACGCAGTAGTTTTGTTTTTTTTAAAAAATCAACCAAAAATACAAAAAACACACAAAAAAAAAACCCATATATTTTATATAATATGTTAGAAACTGTTTTGACAAAATCTATGTTATGTTGAAACGCCTTCATATTATGTTCGTTGATTGTACTGCGCAGTGAATGCTGCTGTTGCAGCTTAAAAATATGATGATGATGATGATGATGATGACACCGACGATGATGATGGGGTGTGGCGGTGGTGGTGTCGACTACAAAGACGATGATGACGACGACGACGAATATGATGACCACTGTACAGCACAATAAACAATGATGATGATGACAATGTTTACACTGTTATTCTCAATTGAAGTAGATATAATCACGTTGACTGTATAGCGCGTGCGTGTTGTATAATAAGATCTGTCATTAAGTCACCTGGCGTGGTTCCGATTCCCCATTTGTACGTGACAAGGAGTAGGGTCGCCTGTCCAACCTCGTGGGTTTTCTCCAGGTCCTCCGGTTTCCTCCCACTGCTAAAGACCCCTTTCCGTATAAAAATATACCTCGGAGAGTCACGTCCACATAGAAACGCTTTGTTGTATTCTGGATCATAAAACTTTGATTTCAGATCGATTGTGTTAAAATCAAGCTTTCTTCAAGGAATTAAAAAACAAAATGAAAAAAAAAATAAATACTGAAAAAATATTGCCAAAGGGTCTTCTCAGTCGTAATTCTTCTAAAAGGAAATTAAAAGGAAAGATTTATTGAATCGTTAGGGCTGTATTTTGTTTGAAGGTGCAGTTCGTCTCGGATACGACAATACTTCAAACAGGTGAAAGATAGCGCACATCAGGTGCACGAAACAGAAGTCAAACACGGGAACAAGATGGCGCTGAACGCACGCACCTGTCTCGAGGCTAAACCAATCAGAGAAATCAACACATCTTTTTATGTGGATACAATAAAATCAACCACTAGAATAATAGAAGCCATCAATTAAGCCGTCTGTCCTACCACTCGCCATTTACAGAATTAAGTAAGTCGATATTTTATCTTGTGTCTTTTGGTAACAATCATTTTATAGATAAAGAGACTGCCTTTTTCGTTTGATGTTAACAACGCGAGGGAACGGGCCCCAAAATTACAGAAACGTCAACTCATTCGTAACTGTCCGGTCTGAAAAATTTAACGCCCAGTCAAATGACGTGAAATGAAATGAAATGGGGTTTAACGTCCTACTGTTCTGCTCCGACGCCTAACAATTTGAAATGAAATGAGGTTTAACGTCCTACTGTTCTGCTATGGTTGGGCTAATGGAGATGGGCATACACCATACAGTGTGCTACGATGGAAATTTTGCCTGGACAGCAGCACTAGCCTACTCCAACTGTCAAGGGATCTTTTACGTGGATGCCAATGTTCATTAGCCCAGTATAGGAGCAGAACAGTAGGACGTTAAACCCCATTTCATTTCATTTCTTTGGACTCGGTCTGAATGATTTAACGCCCAGTCAAACAAAGTGAAATGGGGTTTAATGTACTTCTGCACCAACCAATCAAATGAAGGTGCATGCAGTATACTATGCGGGACATTTTGACCTGGCAGTGACGTTACTGATTACTCCGCCACGTTTTTTTATACTTTCGATGGCCTCTACTACATGAAGATCTGACTGGTTGTAGTGGAAGGTCGCGTCAGGTGTCATGTGAGCGGCTTTTAACCTTATGACGTCAGACATTGAAGAATCAATCAGTGTTGACGTTTCTAGTGGTTTACCCACAGTTCCGTGCACCCCACGCCATAACCGCGCCGTAACAGACCGTTTCATTGGCTAATCCCTGACATCATTCAGAGCGCGGGTTATATAACAACTCTTCCAGATCCTTGTAGTAAAAACGAGTAAAACGAAATTTTGAACTATAAAAAACGGAAAGAAATAGGATCTGTGTTTTAATTAGATTGTTAACACACGGTTATCTGATCAGGCCCCAAGTTCACTAAGCATTCTCAGACTTAAGTTAAGAATTTACTCACCGTTTATGAAAAATATCTTTGATCTAGAAACACAAACCTTTGCAAATAGTTTCTTATTGATGTGTTTGATACATTAAAACAACAAAAGTTTTATAAAGGCCTATATTTTAGTTAAGTCTGAGAATGTTTTGTGAACTCGGGGCCTGCATGGGGTTCACGTAGGTACGGTGGAGGAATGTAGCGCAGATTGTTTATTATCGTAGCAACAGTACTTGACAACCGAGGCCATGTCGCGATTATCCATTTTATTGTTAATTGTTTAAATCTCGCGGGTGTTTAAATCCATTTAAATCTCAGCCAACCGATGATCTAGAGAGTGATTATAGGCCCTACTTATAGGCTTGGCACGTGAATAAATGTCTAAACAGTAATTTATATAACATTTGAGACCAAAATAAAGACCTGCAATACGCAGATTTAGCTGTCACGTGATGTATCTTAAATATCTAAGGACACAGATCGGAGGACTTCATCTTTTATCAACCTGTTTACGTAGAAAATTTAATTCGTTCAAGAGTTTAGATTGATGCCTATCACATTTGTTTCAAAAATAATTTGATTCGTATAAATGTTATTGATTGTGACTCGGTGATATAAATATAGCGTTTTTAAGACAAACAGACAGGTAGGCGGGGAAGGGGGGTGGGAAGGGGGATGAGGAGGGGAGGAGATGGAGGGAAGAGCTGTTAATCTAAACCCGAAACATTTCCAACCCCTGTCATAATATCCGCCATTACCGTGCCGTTGTTAAGTAGTGAAGATTATTACGACAACTGTTATTAAGAATGACGTGAAATAATGGAGGTACTACTTAAAGTTGTCACACGACAACCAAACAAATTATTAAATTGTTAGTATAACCACCAACCTCCCCTCCTTCATTATCTACTCGTATCAAAAGAACGGGTTGTAGTAACTAAAGTAACGATTTAATAAGTTATCAAATTGGTTTAAAGGGACATCTGGTATAATAAAATCCTCTGGTATACCGGCCATAATGTAGGATATTATGATAGGGGTTGTTTAATGTGACAAGATTAACAGTACTTTCCTCCATCATCATCTTTCTGTCCCCGGGACCTCGGTTTTACGTCACATTCGAACAACTAACTATACGTTATCCCTTATCAGACCCTCTGTCCTGCATCACTGACAAGGGGGAACAACGCCGGAAAATCCCGAAGAACTTTCTCGGCCAATACCGGGATCGAACACGGGACGTCCAGGTTTAGCGACCCAGCGTCTTACTCGCTGAGCCACCGTAGGGTTGGGAGGTGTTTATAAGACTAACAGTACTTCTCTCCATCTTCCCATTTCCTGTCCCCTTCCCCTTCCCGTTCTCGCCTCCTTTCCTGTCCCCTCTAGCTTCCCTCTCTCGCCCCCCATTCCTGTCCCTTCCCCTCTCCGGTTCTCACCCCTCCCTTCCTGCCTCCCTCAAACTTCCCTTTCTCGCCCCCCTTCCCGCCCCCATGTCTTCTTCTATTAGTGTTTATCGCCGACAAGTTGTCTTATCTTCATTATCTTAGCGCTCGCGCAGGGGTCTTTCCCGCGTCAGTGGTGCGAGACGGAGGGCCTGACAAGGGATACCGTCTAGTCGTTTTGGTGGGACCACAAACCGAGGTTCCGTGTAGACGTTGTGTGAACGTTAACGAAGCCTTGACGTGTGGAATTCGATTCAGTGTACGCGGAAACGCACACTGCATGGCGTGTGCCCAGTTGGTCCAGAAAAGTTGGACGTTAAACCCCATTTTATTTTCGCTTTATTTGGGGTTTAACGTCCTACTGTTCTGCTCCGGCTGGGCTAATGAAGATGAGTATACGCCATGCAGTGCGCTATGAGGGACATCTTGCCTGGACAGCGACGCTACGGCCTACTCTTATATAGAATTCCAACTGCCAAGGGTTCTTTTACGTGCACGCAAATTTGTACACGGGACCTCAGTCGATTACAAACATAAAATATGGTTAAAATGTCTCTTTAAATGCGTGAACAGGAAGATTTATTGAGTTGAAGATATGAACCATAGTTTAATTAATAGTGATTAATTCAAGCATCCTTCAGATAGATGTATATTTACTAGTTTAAATTAGCCTGTATTCACCAGATAAACATAGATTAATACACTCATTGTTCACAATCCAACATCCACAACTATTAAGCTGTATACAATATTTACTCAACACTTTTTCTTCTCTTCAAGGATACTTCAAACTCTTGTTGTATTCCCGGGGCCGTTCAGACGACAAATCCGAGAGTGACATGTCAATTTTCTTGACGTACAGAAACATAAACTAGTATTTTCAACTTGAAATTTAAGGGTTTTATCTGCGATAAGGGCCTCTTAGTGCTTTGGTTGTAACAGAGTTTTTTGTCGTCTTCTGAATGGCGTTACATTAATACCACAATAAAAAGACATTTTGTTCTGATGTTTCGGGATTTGAATGCTCGTTCAAATGGTTCACAAATATGTGTCAAAAAGTAATCATTTTCTAAATGGTTTTGACAATTTCACGGTAAAAAGTTTGAATAGAATTGGGTCTTATTTAAATTATAAATGTTGCCGTATTAGACCCAATAATTAATACTTCTTTTTAGGGTTCTTTGGGTTGTATTCTTAATTGTTTTCAAATTTGAGTGAAGTCTGTGTCACTACAGACCCGGGACTGTACAGCGCAGTGGACGCTTACAGCTAGCCCCCGGATCCATTCACTTTTTTGGAATTGTCTGTATGTTTGTGTTTTCCTGAGTATGATGTCCTGTCCGTGTATTTGTTTTTGTGTAAATTTTGTGTGGTGCAGTCCCCCTGCACTTACTATTAGTATCCAAAAATAGGGCGTCGGTCGGAAATGTCTTTTTCTTTTAATTTGCTTTGTGGGGCTTGTGGAGGGCGATAGACAGTACTAATAGGACTAATAAATTAACACAGTCTGATTAAAACACAGTTCCTATTTCGTTTCGTTTTTTATAGTTCAAAATTTCGTTTTACTTGTTTTTACTACACTAGGATCTGGAAGAGTTGTTATATAACCCGCGTTCTGGATGATGTGAGGGATTAGCCAATGAAACGGTCTGTTACGGCGGGTTTTTGACGCGAGGTGCACGGAACTGTGGGTCACCCACTAGAAACATCAACGCTGATTGGTTAATCAATGTCTGGCGTCATAGGGTCAAAAGTCGCTCGTATGACCTCCGAAACAACCTTCTACTACAACCGGTCAGATGTTCGTGTAGTAGAGGCCATCGAAAGTATTAAAAAACGAAACGAAATATAGATCTGTATTTGAATCAGATTGTGTTGAAATAATAACCACCCCAAATGTCGTAAAGTAGTGGAGCAGAACAGTAGGACGTTAAACCCCATTTCATTTCATTTCGTAAAGTAGTTAAGCATGGCATTGAAACCATGAGACCTTTCCATATTTTAGGATGGGACGAAAAACCGAGGTCCCGTGTACACATTGACGTGCACGTAACAGATCCCTTGGCAGTTGGAATTCGATATAAGAGTAGGCCGTAGCCGTCTTCACAGTCGGCACAGTTAACAGTAGGACGTTAAACCCCATATCATTTTATTTATTTCCATATTTTTTTTTTTCCCCAACGCCTTAAATTCACCGATGAAAGGTATCAAACGTGAAAAAGGAAACATTTGTATTTTATTAAAACTGGGTGTTGAGTTTGTTGTAAATCCATTATTACCAGGGTCCCCGACGTCTCGTTGAAATTACAGTTATTAGAGCGTTTCCTGTTTTCCGCTCTTGTGAGGCAGATATGATAAAATTGATGGATAGTGAAGTAAAATATTTCTTTTGAGTCCTAAAATTAGCCCAGTTGGAGCAGAACTCCCCGACAAATATAGCCCGTCTTTATTAACCCAGTTGGTGTAGACACGTAGGATGTTACTGCTTCTGGTAGAATAGTTAACCCTAACCCAGAAGGTACCATTTCCTCGGTATGAAGACTATACGACCAAGGCAGTAGAAACGAGACTACAAGAAGTATTTCATAGGCTGTAAAGCGGTTGTTGCATACAAACCACGGATTTGGATCAACTATTTATCGTCACGGTTAGTGTCTGTATTTATTACATTATTTATCACCCTTCTTCAGTCAACAAACGTTGATTTTTTTTTCATCAATTAATGCCAAAGTGTAACTTTCAGGCAAATCTCGATTTGTTATTTGAATGTTCTTAGCCTTACAGAAACCGAAATGACAGTCTTGGTCGAATCATAGGACCCGACCTGTGGACAAGAGGCATGTATAATTATTTTATCGGATTGACAGTGTTTAGAAACATAAATCAGACAAACCGATTGAGGTACCTCGTCCGTCAAGGTCACACGAGAAGTTTTACCTGTGGACATGTGGGGCTGTGTACACCAAGAACCGTTTCACCACATAGGATGGATGCATTTCTTGCAAGGTTTTTAGAATTTTTATAAACAATGAAAGAATATTACAAAAATAAGATAACAACAACAATAACAACAACAAAAAACAAACCCAAATATTAGTTCTGAAGGAAAGAAATAGGGTTTAACGATCGCTCAACTTGGCTATTCAATAATCGCCCCAGGATATCTTTGTGACATGATTAGAAGCGTTTTACCGCATTCATCTTAATGAATAAAACCACAATTAAATTGGAAACAGACCCAAGAAGTAATTGTAGTCAAATCAGCACAGCAGTTACCTGGGACAGATCAGAACAGGCGAGTGATCAAATCAAGGAACTGATTAAAACACAGGATAACCCAAAACAATGTTATTCTTTACTGTTACAGTCACAATATAATATACCCGATTTAAAAATGCTATAATAAGCAGACAAAATGGCGTAAGCTTCCTTTCCGGCAGTCCTTTGATTCTAGGTTTTTTATTAATACTACTCTGGTTATTGTAATTAAATAACCAAGGCCTAAAGAATACTCAAGGCCTCCAAATCAATCATCAAGTTTAATTCAACTTTTATCTTTCTCCAAGATTATTCCTAAATGATTTCATAAAACTTCTTTCTCTCTCTATTGAAGATTTTCTATAAAGAACGATTAATACAATTATTGTTAATAAAAGAAAATTTTAACATAATTATTTCTTATTACTATATTAAATAACCCATAGTCAATTAAAAACAATCTCCAAATTTTAATTTCACTTTCATTATTCCTTCCGATTGTTACCAAAACTTGAATACCGCCGGTCGGTGAATAACGCACATCACAATAATAAAATTATATAAAAGTTTAGGGCAATTGACATGATGTTTATTTTGAATAATAAAAGTTGTTTTTCTCTGCCTTCTAATTATTATAATAATAATAATAACATCAATTGTTGGGTAATGGTTAACTAATTAATTATAACAAAATACTTTCCTCTCCCCGACTTGACTGATTGTGACTATTCAAAGTATAGATAATTACTCCCCTTTACAGCGTGACGAAAGACGAATCACGAGCATCATCATATTTACTCAAGTAATATTGAATTTTTCAAGTCTGGATACACGAGATTTAAGGTGTATACGAAATTGAATGAAAACTAGCGCCTGGATGACGAAGTATGCATGTAATGGGGTAATGGGTTGGTGATCTCAATGAATAACCTGCTCGTTGTTTCAAGTTGAAGGGTTAAAGGGTATTGTACTCGTACACGGTGCCCGTAGGGTTGCCTATTATCCTCTACACAACATGGGGCTAATATTCCCCGACTTTCAACAAATAAAATGATGTAGCCAACTCTATACATAACTTCTAATGTTCGCCTTTTCATAAACACTTCTTTTGTCAGTTTCAAAAGTTGAAGAGCCGCCGAACTATTCTTACCTTGATTCCTTCGTCCGCCTTAAGTAGAACTGGTTCACACCCATCTGATTGTTATAAGGCGTACAAAGAGTGCGAGCCGACTTCTAGTAACAATCAGTGAACAATAGTTAAGGGGACTTCATACAATAATGTTATAGTCTTTAAACCTCTCTTCAACTCTATCATAGACCACTTGAACGGATCAAAGTCTTAAAAGGAAATTTATAAACGCGACGACTTGTCGCCACAAATACCGACAAACTACTCCACCGTTACTCCACCATTACCTCTTCAAAAATAATAATAAACATCAAAATTATAGCCATTTTATCTGAAACGAATATTCACAAGTGGAGGCCCACGCACGACATACAGTGTGCTGGGGAGGATAGCGGCAGTAATAAATATCCGAATTCGGTCCATTTTATCTGAAACGAATTTTCACAAGTTGAGGCCTACATACAATTATTTTAAGGTTTAAGTGATATGAAATGGGGTTATGACGTCATATTTCTCTACGTCAATCAGGCGAATGAAGATGGCATACTCCATGCAGCGTGCATGGAGGGATAATGGCAACTCTTGTTTAGATTTCCATTTATCAGGGGATCTTTAACGTGCCCCCTGTGGTAAAACATGGTCTCACCCGAACGACCAAATGCTGTACATTGCCAGGTCCTCTGTCATGTGCTACATGCAAAGGGAAATTAAGTCACCGTGGCTCCCAGATAAAGGGAAACAAGAGAGAGAGAGAGAGAGAGAGAGAGAGAGAGAGAGAGAGGGATGGGGTTTAACGTCCACTCGACACAAACTAGGTCATTTCGGGACTAACATATGGTTTAATTTTATTTCAATACCACCTGCGCGTAGGGGTCTTTAGCAGTGGGAGGAAATCGGTGGACCCGGCGGAAACCCACGATGTTGGACAGGCGACCCTACTCCTTGTCACGTACAACCGGGGATTCGAAACCACGCCAGTTGACTCAATGACAGGCTTTATGATACAGCGCGCACGTGCTAAGCATTCCCCAAAAGGGGAAACGTATTGCTCTAGTTAGCTTTAGTGTAGAGATGCGGATGTCAAGAAAAAACACCGTGTATGCTTATTCGTTCTATGACACCGGGTAAGATTCCACATATATTCTGGGAGATGCTCAAGCACCCATTAATTAATTAATATTGTACATTTCCATTAAAACTGTGATCGAACACAGACACGTATTCTGTGGACAGTATACAGCTTCCTGTTTGGGGAACTCGCGTGGCACAATTTTTAAATTGTATTTTGATATTTACACATAGATAAATATAAAGGTGTCAAATTACCGAAAGTCAGACATTAGAAATCTATAGATATGAAAAATACAGAATTATAGAGATACAAATATACAGAATTATAAAGATACAAGTTTACAGAATTATAGAGATACGAATATACAGAATTATAGTATATAAAGTTGAACAATACAGGGATATTGAGATTTTCAGACACAAATGCAGAAATATAGCCATGTAAAAAATATAGAAATATAGAGATATAGAAATATAGAGACACAGAAATATAGAGATATAGAAATATAGAGATATATAAATATATAGAGATATAGAAATATAGAGATGTAGAAATATAGAGATATAGAAATATAGAAATATACATATGTTGAGATATAGAAATATAGAGACATAGAAAAATAGGGATATAGAAATATAGAAATGTAGAGACATAGAAATATAGAGATGTAGAGATATAGAAATATAGAGATGTAGAAATATAGAGATGTAGAAATATAGAGATAGAGAAATATAGAGATATATAAATATATAGAGATATAGAAATATAGAGATATAGAAATATAGGGATATAGAAATATAGAGATAGAGAAATAGAAAAATATAGAAATATATAGAAATATAGAGATATAGAAATATAGGGATATAGAAATATAGAGATGTAGAAATATAGAGATAGAGAAATAGAAAAATATAGAAATATATAGAAATATAAGGGATATAGAAATATAGGGATATAAAAATGTAGAGATATAGAAATATAGAGATATAGAAATATAGGGATATAGAAATATAGGGATATAGGGATATGGAAATATAGTGATAAAAAAATATAGAGATATAGAAATATAGAGATATAGAAATATAGGGATATAGAAATATATAGATATAGAAATATAGGGATATAGAAATATAGAGATATATAAATATAGGGATATAGGGATATGGAAATATAGAGATATAGAAATATAGAGATATAGAAATATTGAGATATAGAAATATAGGGATATAGAAATATATAGATATAGAAATATAGGGATATAGAAATATAGAGATATATAAATATAGGGATATAGGGATATGGAAATATAGAGATATAGAAATATAGAGATATAGAAATATAGAGATATAGAAATATAAGGGATATAGAAATATAGGGATATAAAAATATAGAGATATAGAGATATAGAAATATAGGGATATAGAAATATATAGATATAGAAATATAGGGATATAGAAATATAGAGATATATAAATATAGGGATATAGGGATATGGAAATATAGAGATATAGAAATATAGTGATATAGAAATATAGGGATATAGAAATATAGAGATATATAAATATAGGGATATAGGGATATGGAAATATAGTGATATAGAAATGTAGAGATATAGAAATGTAGAGATATATAAATATAGGGATATATAAATATATAGATATAGAAATATAGGGATATAGAAATGTAGAGATATATAAATATAGGGATATAGGGATATGGAAATATAGAGATATAGAAATATAGTGATATAGAAATGTAGAGATATATAAATATAGGGATATAGGGATATGGAAATATAGAGTTATAGAAATATAGAGATATAGAAATATAGAGATATATAAATTTAGGATATATAAATATAGAGATATAGCTTTACTAAAATATATATGCACTAATATACACATAATCAGAGACTGAGAATATGATAAATAGATATATAGCAATTATTGGGTGTTAATCAGAGACTGGGAATATGATAAATAGATATATAGCAATTATTGGGTGTTAATCAATAAACCAGAAAAAACAATTTAAAGTTTTAGTTAATGACTACACAAGTTGCACACGTTGGGGGTTATTCTCTGATTGGGTAGATTTATATTAAAGTATATATTATACAGAGAGCACATAATTAATATCAGACATATAACATTATCATAAAAACTCAAATAACTTCCATAATTATGTTTATTGAATTTGATATAGCGCTCGTTATTACATCTTTGATGTATTCAATGGCGTTGTACAGGATAAATATATATATACACACATACACACATGCATGAAGCATAATGAAATATTGCTAATATGTAGGCGACGAAAACCAGCAGCTACACACTCAAGGCGCTAATTACAAAGGCAAGTTCTGTATATTGAGTAAAAATTATTTACAAAATCAGTTCTTGGTATAGATCATCGTGTCAGGAGTTGTGAATTCGACCCCAGGCTTGTAAGGAATAAAATAATTTGTGTTGTATGGACGTTAAACCTAATTTGTGAAAGCCAAGCCATATCCATAGCTGTAATCATAGATTGTGACAAGTTTTAAGAACGAAGCAGTGTATTTTATATTGTTCTGAGATCAACTAATCAATTAGAACAATTTAGAGGAAATTTGAAAATTCATTTATTTAATTGTGAATATGTGTGATCAAGTTACTAGTGTGTAAATACTATACAGTGCACAGAAATGGCGCTTTACGCACGCATTTGTAAATGGAACCAGTGCCATATATACATATTTTATTTTATTTGAAAAATATGACGTCAACTATCTTGTTCCGTCAAAGTTTACGTCAACTACGCTGTGACTGTGACGTCAACTACCCTGTGACACGAAAAATATTATTACATTATTCATTCACTTGATCTCTTATATTTTATTGTCCGTGTGTCCGTGGGTTTGTCTTGTGTAAGTGTTTAAGTGTCGTGCGGTCTTTCTTCACTTGCTATTTGAAGGCGACACTATTTTAAAATGTATATGTTTGTATGCTTCTTTTTGTTTTAAAGTATGTTAATTAATATCTAGAAATTTTATTTATTTATTTATTTATCTTCTGCTTTTAAAATAAATATAACAGTTATCCTTATTATTTAAAAGTCATAAAATAAAAATGTATGCGAGTTTTAGTGGTTTCCTTACAAGAAATGAGTCGCCGGTTAGTATTGAAATTGTATGCCCCCCCCCACCTCTCCGGTTAGTATTGAAATTGTACATCGCCCCCCCCCCTGCCTCTCTCTCTCTCTCTCTTCTCTCTCTCTCTCTCTCTCTCTCTCTCCATTAAATGAAATATATAAGGGACCTTACCGATGGAAATTAACGAATAACGAAATAATATTCGATTTTTAGAGAAGCCTTCTGTGGAATGTTTCCTTCTGCACGTAGATCAAAGTGCATATTAACAATACACACTAAGATAATCGAGCGCGAGGAGATTTGTACCTTATGAATATTAATGAAGAAGCTTAATCAAACCCCTTTATAATGGTTTACATGCACGCGTTAACCACACACCATTGTTATCTGCGATTTAAAAAAACAAAAAAAAACTTTCTTTGAACAAGAGAATCTTCCCAAATCTTCCGTAATTCGGAGGTTTTCGTTTTCTTAACGGATAGAGAGAGTTTAACGCTGTTAGCCATTTATTGCCTAGCAGCGAGCGAAAAGAAAAAAAAAGCCAACATCCTCCACCGAAGAGTCAATAACACGTGATTAGGGAGCAGTCATTTCATTAACTGATTTAGCTCTCTGGGGAGCATCTAATCCACTTGAAAGGATGAGTTTGAAGTGAATAAATCTGGCAGTCTTTTTAACTGATTAGAAATATCAACTAAAAGGACGTCTAAAACCAATATTTCTCCGAGTTAGCACTTCCGTAAAGCCGCTGTAAACACTCTGGCCATTTCAGCGACCGCGCTTTGATTGTCCTAAGCCATTACATCGATGTGTCTTTGATTGTCGTAAAACCTGGCTTTGTTTCCGAGTTTGATTAATTCAAGAAGTTATATTGCCAGTCAGGGATACAGTTCGACCTAAACACGAGGGGTTATAAATTGATATTAAACATTCTGTAAGCTAAGCTGGTATTTTGTTAGAGAGAATTGTCGTGGATTCATTAGAATAGCCTGGTGATTAAATGAATATCAATCAGAAAGGGGATATTTACAATTTATTAGGTACGCTCTCTTTTTCTCGCATTATACACGAATATAATAACTATTATTAGATAAAATCAAATGTGGTTTAACGTCCTACTATTCTGCGTCGACTGGGCTATTGCAGTGCTACGAGGGAATGGATCTTTTACGTGCACGCCCGTGTGTACAAGAAGCCTCGGTTTTTATTAGGTACGGTCTTTTTCTCACATTATACAGTAATTTAATAAGTATCAGATATATGAACTCGATTTCCCCAGTTCCCGTTTTTACTTCTTTTATCGATGAATGAAAACTCTTGTGTAAAAATAAAAAAACATGTTACCCGCAACCCCACCACTCATCCCTACACCCAACCACACACATATAGTTGACAGGGTCGCATACAAGTTGAGATCCGCCGTATGTATGTCTTGTCTGCGATATCACTTCTGTGGAAGCAGACTTTAAAGCACCAGGTAGTAGTATCTATGTCCAGATATTCCTAATAATTGCCTGTTCTTCTTTTATAATTATGTGCACAAGATTTTATTAATTTATATCAAATGATTAAATTAAAGGTGAAAATATGAAGATAATGATATTCTGATATGACCTGATATGATATAATTTTCAAAAAAGAGTTAGAAACATTATTATTCATTGAAACTTTCCCTTACCCTAACTAAAACCTTTTGTGAAAGCGCAATAGAAACTTTAACAGAATGTTTTTGCACTATAGAAATTCATTGTTTCAAAGACATTTATTAGTAATTAAACTGGCGTATACAGGTGACAATTTTATGGAACACAATTACTGCTTATTACTGAGCGACGTTTCAAGGCTTCCCTAGTCATTATCAAGCATATGAAAATATAACAAGACAATATATACATTTTGTTGTGTACTTTTTTATTGTCATGTTATATTTTCATATTTTATCATTACTTGATAATGACTAGAGAATCCTAGTCGAAACCTCGCTCAGTAATAAGCAGTAATTGTATTCCATAGACTTGTGATCTGTATAATATATAAATTCAGTGGGGTTTTTTTAAATTAATTTTAAACCAGAAATATCAATTTATAAATTTTCAAATTATTATTTATATATATATATATATCAAGTATTTTCTTTTTATTATTTTATCTATTTATTTTCCATAAACATATACATGATATTATGCATATAGGAAACATATTGATTCTTTTAAAATATGGCCCGGTTGGAGCAGAAAAGTAGGACGTTAAACCTCATTTCATTTAAACTATGGTCGGCAGAATAACAACAGAAGGTACGAGAATGGAAATATACTTATTAATAAACTTATTATTATATTTTATTTATTAAACACAATATCTCGAGAAAGGGGCGGTCTATTAAAACCCGCATACTGAACCCTTTATTTAAACTAAAACGAACGATAGAGAAGATAATATACCATTTTCCTTTTTAATTAAATATTATTGGACCTGTCAGAAAGTTGAAACGGGGACAATGGGCGGGGTTTTGGAAGACAAAGGAGAGAACGATGCCACCATATGTTTTTAATGAAAAATACAATCCTCTTTAAACCTCGACCTAATTACAAATTAAAACTCGGATACACAGGTTTGTGATTTTATTTCTAATTTTAAAGTCATTGCCTTTTATATCATTTCTCATGTCGCCATTTTGGGCGAATTATCAGATGATTGATGGCGACACAAAACATCAAAAGTACAAAACCGCAAAAATACAATCCTCGAAATTCTTTAATCCATTGCTTGTAAATTATTGTTTTATTTAAATGTGAATATTTTTTTCACTCTGTTGCCCGATTTTCCGATCCGTTAGAGATGAGAGTCGTCATAAAGCGGTATCCGTATGGAATGAATACCGATCCTTTCTCCAGTCCTCGTCTAATCCGTTCTAAATGGTACTTGGTGTTAAATTAGCCGTTAGAATCCTGTTTATCTCGACAACAATGGCGCTATGTTGATTTGATTATAGTTTGAAATTGACCAATACGTGGTTTTCTTTTCAATTTATTTTTTTTTTAGATTAATTTTCCAATTGTTGAAATTGCGAATAGGAGAATGACGCCGTTACAATCTCAGTGTTGAACATCACGCTAAATGCAGATAAAATTCCACCGATCATCCCTTCTTTTTTTTCTGTTTTGTTTGCGTATTTGCATTTTTTCCCCGCCGTTTTAAAGGGTTCTCGTGCCAAGAAGAAAATAATTATTATATGTTTTCTGTTCTCCTTTGATTTTTTTTTCCAGATTAATTTTTCAGTTGTGGAAACTACGAAATGGAACATGGCGCCATGAAAACCTCAATGTTGAAGTTGAAGGTCACGCTAAATGCAGATAAAATTCAAAACCCTTATTTTCCGTCAATTTAAAGGGTTCTCCTGCTGAGGAGAAAATAATTGTTTTTGTTTACTGTATAATGAGTGTTGTCTTGTAAACCGGAGAGGGAGAGAGAGAGAGAGAGACTTTAAGGTCCACTCGACACAAACTAGGTCATTTCGGGACTAACATATGGTTTAATTGTATTTCAATAATTCGCTTGCGCGTAGGGATCTTTAGCAGTGGGAGGAAACCGGTGGACCCGGAGAAAACCCATGAGGTTGGATAAACCGGTAAGTAAATATCGTAATTAATTTATTTTTGAGTTTATTTAATACTCGATTATCACTTTTTTTAAAAATGTGTTTATTTATATTCGTTCAATTGTGCTCTAGGAACAACGTATAGTCATTCGGATGGGACGAAAAAGTGGGGTACACATTGGCGTGCACGTAAAAGAAGCCTTGACAGGTCATAGTGCGCTGTCCAGGCAAAACTGCCCCCATAGCACCACACTGTATGGCGCATGCCCGCCCTCAATAGCCCGTGAGTTGGAAAATTTTAGAATCACAGTTTTATCACGATTTTATCTCGGTGCTGTTAAAATTGTCTTTCGGCATGAGAAATGTCCTTAATGATTTTTTGATTTTTTAAAACCAGAATGATTAACATGAGTTTAATTTAAACAACATTTTAACATCATATAGAATAATTGATGAAGAAACTGGTTATAATTATTGCATCAACATTTAGCATTATTAATCACACGCTTCTTAATTTCCCTGAACAAAAAAAACAACTTAATAGAAAGGTGTGAGTCTTGTAGTGAAATGAACTGCGGTTTCAAGATGCATTATATAAGATTTAGATAAAGAGCTGACAGTTCTAACTATAATAGTTAAAAAAAGATAATGACAAGGGAATATGTTGAAAATTTCAGTCAAATTATTTCATCCCGAGCGACGTTAAGGCTGTTTGGCGAATAGCGTAGTCTCGATTGCCATTGCTACCGTTGTTTCCATTATCCATTTTTTAAATTAATTCATTAACCGCCAATCGTGTTTAAATCTGTTGAAAATTTAGAGCATCCGATGGCTAGCGAGTTGATTATGGTCTTGGCAAGTGAATACATGTCTAATTTAAATAAATTTAATTATGGTCTGGATAAGTTAATAAATGTCTAATTAATAGTTTATATTTCAGGCCTAAAGAAAGATCTGCAATGTATGGTTAACATAATTATTACAATGACATCATTATTAATGTGACGTCAAAATGTATGTTTTAAGCGTCAGATGTAAATATCAAGACCACCTCCAGATGTTGAGATCACGAGATGTATATAAACAGGGCTAGGACACGTGATTGCTGCTCTAGATTGTGGGGTAGGGTAAGTGTTAGGGATAGGTCTGGGGTTAGGGTTAGGATCAGGGTTTGCGCCAGCCCAGTTTACATCTCGTGACCATCACAAAACCTGGAGGTTACCTTAGTATTTAGACCTAACCATCTTTACCCCCCCCCCCCTTTTCTGTACCCGACTGTTGCAACGAGAAAACGTTTAACTGAACAGGCTCAGCAGTTCCGCCAACTCTTCGTCAAATTAAATATTGCAAGGGTTCTTTTATGTGCATGTAAATATACATACGCGACATCGGTTTGTCGTCCCATTCGAACGACTAGACAATGTTGCTTGCCAGACCCATCGTCCGGAGAACTTTCTTGGTCATTGTCCTGGTGGTGATTCCATGGATTTGGGGGTTTCTTTTGTTGGTTTATAAATAAATAAAATTAGGAAAGGGAATTTATTACAAACGACATATACCGTGAAATAATGTAACCTCAAGAACTTTGTCCATTCTGAATTTCGTTGACTGAGTAGACACTGGCTAGTTTTGACCTCATCCTGGATTATCCAGACTGTCCCCTTCCATTGTATACATATGCGGCAAGCAGCTTCGTGATCACTTGAATTTATTGTTGTCACTTTGTGAATCTTGTAGTTGTATCTGTTGGCTGTCCTACACTATTCCAGCACGGTGGACCCTGGGTTCCGCTTTCCTACCACGACAGACGCCGGACACTGTTTTCCAGCACGACCGAAACCGGAACATTTTCTGGAATGTATGGGTTTTTTTAAGTGCAGTAAGGGATGCGGAATGGTTAGCCCGTGTGCGCTGTATCATAAGGTCTGTCATTGAGTCAACTGGCGTGGTTTCGATTCCCCGTTTGTACGTGACAAGGAGTAGGGTCGCCTGTCCAACCTCGTGGGTTTTCTCCGGGTCCTCCGGTTTCCTCCCACTGCTAAAGAAATAAAATTAAATCATATGTTGGTCCCGAAATGACCTAGTTTGTGTTGAGTGGATGTTAAACTCCATTTCTCTCCCCCTTCTGCCCCCAGCGCATTTTCAGGAATAGGTGAATTTGATTTTGGGCAGTAATTAAAGTATACTAAAACCACCTTTATTCAAAACATTATTTTTACAACTGATGGATTGTGTTGAAACTCCCTACCTTGAGAACATGCACGAATTGAATTTTATTTTCAACGGCTGAAAGAACAATTTAAACTCGGCAAATAAACTCCAGTAAACCGAGTAGAATACAAGCGGCTTCTATTGAAGACAAGTGTAGCGAGGAACACTTCGTCTATTAGCGTTAAATACGTTTTACAGTGAAGTCATTCGGCTAACACGAATCTGAATCGACTCAGCGGGGGGAAGCCGGCCATGAAGAAAGGAACTATTTTAGCTGTAAGCTGTTCAGCCTCATTACCTGTCGCTATTGATGAGAGTAAAACGGTAATATGCTACACCTGGGAATACCCGAGTCATGTATCACTGGGCTAACATGCTGAACCAGACTCTTCGTGTCATAATTCTATTGTTTCCACGTAAATTTACGAGCTGTAAAATAGGCAGTGTACACAAATCGTGTAATTTAGAACCATTTTGAAATATTTGTATTATTAAGTTTGATGGAATCATTTGGTGATTTATCATGCGATATATGTAAGGTAGACAGATATTATATGATACGATCTATGACGGAGGTGGTCCGGTTTATAAGTATTATATGATACGATCTATAAAGGAGGTGGCCCGGTATATATCATGCGGTCTATGACGGAGAGAGAGAGAGAGAGAAATGGGGTTTAACGTCCACCCGACACAAACTAGGTCATTTCGGGACTAACATATGGTTTAATTTTATTTACATAATTCGCTTGCGCGTAGGGGTCTTTAGCAGTGGGAGGAAACCGGAGGACCCGGAGAAAACCCACGAGGTTGGACAGGCGACCCTACTCCTTGCCACGTACAACCGGGGATTCGAAACCACGCCAGTCGACTCAATGACAGACTTTATGATACAGCGCGCGCACGCTAACCATTCAGCCATCCAACCCCCCTGGTCTATGACGGAGGTGGTCATGTAAACAAATATTATATCTGATATAATGCCTGATCATCGCTTTGTTTTAAACAGATCTATATTTCGTTTCGGTTTTTTTAAAACTTTTGATGGCCTACACTACATGGAGATCTGACAAGTTATAGTGGGAGTTCACGTCAGGGGTCAAACGAGCGGATTTTGACCCTATGACATCCGAAATTGATTAATCAAAGGCCAAGAACTCTCCGTGACAGACCGTTTCATTGGCTAATCCCTCACGAAACGAAATAGGATCTGTGCTTTAATTAGATTGTATTAAAACAGGGCAAGCTGAGTTGGCAGAAAATCATAATAGTACAATTTAATCTTCTAATCAATAATATGATATCAAGTAATCCGGAGGAAGTTAAGTCGATCTATTAAAAGTTAGATTACAATTTCTTTTCGTTTATTTTGTTCTGATTTTAAAACTAACTGACTTTCTAGAAGAATCGTGTTCTGTCAGTAAGAGTAACATTGTACTCGCCAATGTTTAATTTGTTCTGAATTTTATACTGCTTACTCTAACCCTAAATTTGTAAAATCACTTGGATATACGCGTGGATTTCATGATTCTTATATATCACTACATATCGCAGGTCTTTACACACACACAAGCAACTATATTGACCATTAAAGGACAAAATTGGTGTCATTCATTATCCCATATGTGATAGAACTGGTTAAACACGTTTCAAATATAATTTTAACACAGAGATTATTGCTATCACTCGTCACTTCAGTCAGTTATACAGAGGGGTAACTCGTGTTTTCCTTTTGCGTTCGTCACTCCCGATTGTTGAAACATTGATTACGCATCTATCGTAGCAATGATCTCTGTGGTAAAATTATACTTGGAACGTGTTTAACCAGTTCTATCACATGTGTGATAATGACTGGCATCAATATTGTCCTTTAAGGTTCACGTGTTCTAAAAAACAAGGAACAAAAATAACAGAAAACGTACTCAACATTTAACTGGAATCACGTTGAACCTTTTTCTAAATAATGAGCTGGTTAAGAGAAGCAGAAGTGAAACCGGACAGCATATAAAAGTGCAACAACATAACTATCCTTTACTGTAGCTATGATGAGTGTCGGGTTTGACACAAAGACACAGGATATGCTTACTCTATGTAGAACATCTGATACCACCTAGTCTAGATATATAGTATTGATAGGTGTTGTACATGAGACAGGGTATACTTACTCTATCTATAACAACTGATACTACCTAGTGTAGATATATAGTATTGATAGATTGTACATGATACCACTTGGTCTAGATATATAGTATTGATAGATGTTGTACATGAGACAGGGTATGTTTATTCTATCTAGAACATCTGATACCACCTAGTCTAGATATATAGTATTGAAAGATGTTGTACATGAGACAGGGTATGCTAACTATATCTAGAACATCTGATACCACCTAGTCTAGATATATAGTATTGATAGATGTTGTACATGATACATGGTATACTTTCTAGAACATCTGATACCACTTAGTCTAGATATATAGTATTGATAGATTTTGTACATGATACAGGGTATGCTTACTGTTTCTAGAACATCTAATACCACTTAGTCTAGATATACAGTATTGATAGATGTTGTACACAATGTTCACAATGTACTTTGTGTTATTTTGACTGCCACCTTGGAGTCATGTCTGGTCTTCTCTTTAGGGGTTTTGTTGAAACCCTTGACACCTACAATATTATGAGCGGTGGGGGGGGGGTGATCTAGTGCTTGCCTGTCCAACCTCCTGGGTTTTCTTCAGGTCATCCGATTTCCTCCAACTGCTAAAGACCCCTACGTGCAAGCGAATAATTGAAATAAAATTGAACCATATGTTATCCTGAAATGACCTAGTTTGTGTCGCGTGGACGTTAAACCCCATTTCTCTCTCTCTATATATATATATACACAATATTGTGAAAGTGGAATCTCTAAATGAAATATCAGTCGAAAAATGGTTCAATTCTCTTCACATTTCGCAACATTCCGCATCCTCTGCAGAAATGGGGGCTTAATGAGTAAAACGTTGATTCGCTAACCTGGAGGTCACGTGTTCGATCCCTGCGTTGACCGAGAAAGTTTATCATAATTTTCCGGCATGGCTCCCCCTTTTCATTGGTGTAGGAAGGAGGGTGTGGCAAGGGACAACGTATAGTCGTTGGAATAGAAATGGAAAACCGAGTTCCTCTGTACACATTGACGTGCACGTAAAGACCTCTCAGCAGTTGGAATTCGATCTAAGAGTAGGCTGTAGCGCCACTGTCCGGGCAAAATCCCCTCATACCACACTGTATGGCGTTTGCCCGTCTTCATTAGCCCATTCAGAGCAGAACAGTAGGACGTTAAACCCCATTTCATTTCATTGATAAACAAGCCAGCGCTTGTCAAATAATAACCTCAAATCAGTAAACAAACTGGTCCCAGTTTAATCTTTCGAAAAGAAAACGTTTCGATTTTGTCCAGTCACTAATGGATACAACCGATTATATCATCCCAATCCAGTAATTTATTTTCATCTAAATCAAAGAGGACCAGCTCCATTAAAGAACAATATCAAACATGTTTATATTCAGAGCAATCGTTATATATGTAATTTGACCAATTCATTGACATCCACCCTTTTCGTTGTTTGATGCTTCTGATTCAAGGAAATCTGTTGTGTTATTTAAGTAGGGATCTAAGTAGGGGGTGTAGAGGGATTAAGGGAACGATGATAAACAATTAGTTAAAAGGGAATCTGGAAACAATGACCAAATAAGGATGTAATCGCCTGTATATCCTTTCCTCATTAGGCCAAGGGCGCGTAACTCTTTTCATTAGGTCACCCTCCAACAATATGGATCATCGTTGCGCAATTTTCTCACAAATTCAGGTCCATTTATCTTAATGAAAGAGATCAACACCGGTATCCTTAAAAATTGAATGACCCATATATTGAGTGGGAAAAATGCATAAATTTCATTATTCATGACAAATATACCTTAAATCCCGTGTCATTCCTTTCTGATGGAAATATAGCTCACCTAATGTTCTTTGATGGATTATATATCTATAAGAATTCGAGAATTCGACCCAGTGTATCCAATGATCTTGGGGTAGCCCTACCAAACTTGACTTTAAATTCCGCTAGGTGACCACATTCAAAATGATTGGGAGGGGGGTTATCCTGGAAAAACATAAATTCCAATATAATGGTGTAAATTATAGGTTTTCGGGGTCACTTAATTCAGATATAAACATACAAATATGTTCCGATCAAACGGTATTCCAAAATGACCTGTTTGTGGCATCATCCGGATTCCTACATATATTGAATATAATCCTTGAACATACATCAGGGGGAAAATATTTGCATGTCAAGGATTTAAACTGGGACTTAGACCTACCAAACTTGATAAAGACGAAACGTGGCATATAAATAAACTGGTAATTGTTAATCCGTAAAAAGGTAGTGTGTATGTGGGGGGGGGGGGGGGGTAAATTAACAGTATGTACTCACAAAATAACCAAAGTATCGTGTTGATGAGACGTTACACGTCATTCATATCCTGCCCTCGAAGCTAATAGAAGAATAGAGTGAAGTATCTTACAAATCAGCCATCTTTGTTGTTGTGTGGCCGTGTATAAGAGCTACTTGAAATCATCGTTTTTATACGTCACGCCAACAGATGATACGTCACTCTACCAGATAATACGTAACGCCTACTTTAACTAATATACGTCACGCCAACAGTTATAAAAATACCCAACAAAACGTACGGACTTAAAGATACATTATGTAAGATTTAGATAAAGAGCTGGCTATTCTTGCTATAATAGCTCAAAAATAGAGCCCGTCTTCATTAGCCCAGTTTAGGAGCAGAAGAGTAGGACGTTAAACCCCATTCCATTTCATTCTGAGCCAAGTTATCACTGTTTGTAGTTTTGACAAGATGTGTGCATTGTAGTAACCAGGGCACTGGTATATTCGATACACAACCTCGCTTTCCCATTTTTAAATTAAATTTTTAAATGGCGAACCGTTCTAATCTAGTTAAAATCTCGAGTATCCGATGCCATCGAGAGTTGATTATGGTCAGAATAAGTTAATTAATGTCTAATTAATAATATAGATAAAATTTCAGACCTAAAGAAAGTCCTACAAAAGGCAGATTTAGCTCTTGCATAATGTATCTTTAATGTATCAATTCCACTCTTATCTATAGGTCTACAAACTTGAATTCTAGCTTTGATTCTTCTATTGTAAGTGTTCCGAGCAATCTCTTTTAAAACTAGTGAACAATTGATGATGTTCCGTTCAATTTGTTCTTTAAGAAGACATCGATTCTTATAAAATTGTTGATCCGTTTCGGCCATTAGTTATGTGTGTTCCTTAATTACTTCCGGGAATGACTTTTTAGATTTCATGAATTATTATCAATCAAAGAAAATAAAATATTGTTTCGTTAATTGGCATCTTTTAAAATATATTCTCGACATGTTTCTCATGTACTATGTTTAGATAACAATAATTCACTTCCGATCAGGGCAACAAGAGATACTACTTCTTGGTCGGAGACGGGCCCGTATCTACAGGCGGGCGCGGGGGGGGGGGGCATGGCCCCCACGCGTGAAATGCTCGCCCCCCCGCTCAGAAATTGCTAACAATCATAACAATAATTCACTTCTGATCAGGGGGGCAACAAGAGATACTACTTCTTGGTCGGAGACGGGCCCGTATCTACAGAAATTGCTAACAATCATTAAAGTATACACAGTTCCTTATATTAACCTAAAAAAAACTACGCTTCCCTAAGCAGGAGGAGGTATAATTCAGGCGACTATGCGCATAATCCCATGGTATCTCATTACTTTATAAACCATTTTTTGGGTACTAATCTAAAATAGTTTTAAATAAATTTTAAAAATCACGATTTTTTTTTGTTTGAATACTTATTTTAAAATGCTTATTAGACGCCTAGGTAACTACATAGCATGATGATTACAACAGTCTGTTAGAATGACCTTTCCGAAAATTTCCTCAAAATGTTCGCCCCCCCCCCCTACCGAAAGGTAATGCCCCCCCCCCCCCCGCTTAATGGTGTCTAGATACGGGCCCGGTCGGAGAGAGAGAGAAAGAGAGAGAGAGAGAGAGAGAGAGAGAGAGAGAGGGGTTTAACGTCCACTCGACACAAACTAGGTAATTTCGGGACTAACATATGGTTTAAGTTTATTTCAATAATTCGCTTGCGCGTAGGGGTCTTTAGCGGTGGGAGGAAACCGGAGGACCTGGAGAAAACCCACGAGGTTGGACAGGCGACCCTACTCCTTGTCACGCCACGCCAGTTGACTCAATGCCAGGCCTTATGATACAACGCGCACGTGCTAACCATTCGGCCATCCAACCCCCCACTTTTTGGTCGGACGATAGGTCTCTGACGTGTAGACTACAAGGCCTCGGTTCGAGGCTCAAGCCCATACTTCACTTGTCAGAAATGAAATGGGGTTTAACGTCCTATTGTTCTGCTCCTACTCGCTAATGAAGACTGGCAAAAGTTGACCCTTGCCAGGCCCTCCGTCCTACACCACTGACAAGGGGGAACCACACCGGTAAATCCCAATAAAGATTCTCGTCCAATGCAATGTTAGCGAACCAACGTCCTACTCACTGAGCCCATGTGTGACTCCCCTCCGCTTGCCAGAGTGTCGCCTGCGGGGTTGACATATCGATGGCAGACATGGCAGATTCAATTCGAACAAACATAGGCTAAAACAACGACGTGGACGTATATTGTCGTCGCCCCTGTCCGTCTGTCAATTTGTTTGTGGACACTCTACAGGTCACAATTCTTATTTACAGGTCACAATTCTTATCCGATTTTGACGAAACTTGAAATATAGGTTTATCTCCAAAAGATCTCGGCTGCTTTCGATATTGGCATGTATCGGATCGAAACTTCATGGATTATGGCCCCTGTTTGTACGAAAAATCACGTTTTTAGCTTGTGGACACTATAGAGGTCACAATTATTATCCGATTTCGTTGAAACTTGAAATGTAAGTTGATAACCCAAAGATCTCGGTTCGTTTCGATATTCGCGCATATCGGACCTTAACTTCCTTAATTATGGCCCCTGATTGTACGAAAAATCACGTTTTTAGCTTGTGGTCCCTATAGAGGTCATAATTTTTATCCGATTTAAAAAAAAAACGTATTATTATATCACCGTTACACCCTAAGGACGGCTGAGTTCGAATTTCGTGAAAATCGGCCCAAAATTGACAAACAAAATGGCCGCCGTTCGTTCTCAAATAGCGTAAAAATATGGTATATCAAGGTTGTGGACCCTATAGAGGTCACAATTTTTATCCGATTTTGTTGAAACTTGAAATGTAAGTTTATAACCCACAGGTCTCGGGTCCTTTCAATATTCGCGCATATCGGACCGTAACGTCCTGAATTATGGCCTCTGAGTGTACGAAAAATTGCGTTTTTAGCCTGTGGACCCTATAGAGGTCATAATTTTTATCCGATTTAAAAAACCGTATTATTATATAACCGTTACATCCCAAGGACGTCTGAGTTCGAATGTCGTGAAAATCGGCCCAAAATTGACAGACAAAATGGCCGCTGTTCGTTCTCAAATAGCGTAAAAATATGGTATATCAAGGTTGTGGACCCTATAGAGGTCACAATTGTTATCCGATTTTGTTGAAACTTGAAATGTAAGTTTATAACCCAAAGATCTCGGTTCCTGTCGATATTCGCGCATATCGAACTATAACTTCCTGAATTATGGCTCCTGATTGTACGAAAAATCGCGTTTTTAGCTTGTGGACCCTATAGAGGTCATAATTTTTATCCGATTTAAAAAACCGTATTATTATATCACCGTTACACCCTAAGGACGAATGAGTTCGAATTTCATGAAAATCGGCCCGAAATTGACAGACAAAATGGCCACCATTCGTTCTCAAATAGCGTAAAAATATGGTATATCAAGGTTGTGGACCCTATAGAGGTCACAATTTTTATCCGATCTTGTTGAAACTTGAAATGTAAGTTTATAACCCAAAGATCTCGGTTCCTTTCGATATTCGCGAATATCGGTCCGTAACTTCCTGAATTATGGCCCCTGATTGTACGAAAAATCGCGTTTTTAGCTTGTGGACCCATTAGAGGTCATAATTTTTATCCGATTTAAAAAACCGTATTATTATATTACCGTTACACCCCAAGGGCAGCTGAGTTCGAATTTCGTGAAAATCGGCCCAAAATTGACAGACAAAATGGCTGCCGTTCGTTCTCAATTAGCGTAAAAATATGGTATATCAAGGTTGTGGACCCTATAGAGGTCACAATTTTTATCCGATTTTGTTGAAACTTGACATGTAAGTTTTTATCCAAAGATCTCGGTTCCTGTCGATATTCGTTCATATCGGATCGTAACTTCCTGAATTATGGCCCCTGATTGTACGAAAAATCGCTTTCTTTTTAGCTTGTTCTCTATCCATCTCTCGAAAATGTGGGCGTATCTTGCCTGGCAGCCGCTGGTTTACACCTGGTTTTATAATGCAACACATGTATTTTTTACACCTTGTTTTATAATGCAACACAGGTATTTTTTATACTGAAAACAAACAGAGGGGGAGGATGGCCGAATGGTAAGCTCCTGCGCGCTGTATCATAAGCCCTGTCATTGAGTCAACTGGCGTGGTTTCGATTCCCAGATTGTACGTGACAAGGTGTAGGGTCCCCGTTTAACCTAATGGATTTTCCCCGGGTTCTTTCGGTTTCCTCCCACTGCTAAAGATCCCTACGCGCAAGCGAATTATTGAAATAAAATTGACCCGAAATAACCTGGTTTGTGTCGAGTGGACGTTAAACCCTCCATATCTCTTTCTCTCCCTCTCTCTCTGAAAACAAAACAATTGGATTAAGAAAAAAACAGCACATAATTATCAAAGTACAAAGTACAGAAAACTAAATGACTGAAACTTAAGATGGTTGACTGTCCTGCTACAAGGAAATTGATCTCGTTCTATTTTCATTTAATCATCTTAATGAAGACGAATGATGGCCGCTTCGACCGATTTACACAAAAAAATCCTTCTTCATTCTTTAGAAAATGTCTAAGTGAGCAGATGGACGGAAGTAGTTAGAGCGACTGCTCGTCACGTGATCTAAGCGCGTGATGGACAGGAAGTATTTAGATGGTAGCCATCTTGACATGGCTTCATTACTCTCGGCATCAATTCACATTTAACTGATAATGCCCCTTGTTGACTCATATTTCCCTAAACAACAAAAAAAGATTAATAGGTCCTCTGTTGAAACGTCGACTGTATCACTTACAGGGGTAATTGTAGACCCGGCCAATAAACCTACACCTCAATAGGCGAGTTAATAAACAAATTACACGTTTTCATTACAAACATAAAGAATGGCGCAGGTTAAAATCTCACTATTAAAAAACCCGATACACCAGTCAAGGTTTTGACGGATGAGACTATACATAAATAACCACAGCAGATTGTCAAACTTGTTGCAATGATGAAGTAGTCGATTTAATAAATTGGGAAAAACGTTTAAAAACATGATAGTCCCCGGTTTCATTCTCAAAAATCCCCAAAGTAAGGATTGAGTGTCATTTTCTTTTTCAAATCGATCAAGGCTCAGAATACAGAATTTTAAAGAGTGAACTAATATTATTATGTTTTCTGTACGGTGGAGTGTAGCTAGGCACCAAGTTATACAGCTGGTCGCAGGTTCCATTTACTAGATTTGTTATTTATTGTGTATGGCTTGCAATATCTCAACCTGTTTCTGAGTAGTTTTAAAGCTAAACTAAATCAAGTTATAGAGATGATACACATGCAGAAATTATACCAAGTAATACCTGACACATACAACAGGGACGTAATCCCGAGAGAAAACTTAACACAGGCTGAGTTTTACTTCTCTGATTTCTAAAGGGGCCACAACCTACACTTAAAACTATGATTAACTGGCTCGATTAAAATTAAATTATATTTTGGTTTCGTTTATTATGTTCTAATTGTTAGTATGATTTATAAGATTGGCGAACATTGGGTTGGGATGGTGTAGTGGTCTAGGGTGTTGCGCTTTGACCTCTAGCTGGGCGGTCACCTCTGGCTTCCGGTTGTGGTTTCGATCCCTGGTATGATCGTATATGTGTCTTCGTGATAGGGACGCCTTCTCAACCTCGTAGGTTTACCCACAGGAAAGACCCCTGCGCGTGCACTAAGCATAATGAAATAAGACAACTTGTCTGCGATATCACCATCGGTGGAAGCGGACGAGAAAACACTAATAGAAAATGAAGGGGCGCACATCAATTGTACATGCTGAACGATCACCTGACAGTTGAAATACGAAGAAGAGTAGGTCGCTATGTTTATATTCATTTGAAATTGAATTAAGGAACTGTCCAGGCTTATGCTGATCCTTCTCCTGTATTTAAAAATTAAATTAAATTTATATAGAACATATGTACAAGCATAAATTATAATATACATATAGAACATATGTACAAGCATAAATTATAATATGAAAAAAATGTTTCAAATTATATGACATAAACAAATATTTATACAGTTGATGGTTTGATTGAATGTTATTAGTATTGTGTTTTATATAAAGAAAGATGTATTTAATATTTGATATAATAATAGTTATTTCTATGATTATTTTGGTTATCGTCTTGAGTTGTCCCCGCCATTGGTATAAAATATGGAATTATGTTTAACAAGAGATCTCGACCACAATAGACCACGTTTTGTAGACGGGCTCCTTTTCCATGCCATCGTCATGACCTTTGTCCCGAGGAATTGTCTCAGCTAACACCAGGATATAACCCGTGAGCCAGCGCGATACTACGACTCCCTAAATGAATTGAAATGAAATGGGGTTTAACGTCCTACTGTTTTGCTCCGAACTGGGCTAATGAAGACGAGTTTCCGCCATGCAGTGTGCCATGAGGAAAGTGTTGCCCGGACAGCGGCACTACGGCCTACTCTTATATCGAATTCCAACTGCCAAGGGATCTTTTACGTGCACGCCAATGTGTACACGGGACCGCGAGTTTTCGTCTCATCCGAATGACTAGACAGCTGTCCTTGTCAGGCCCTCCGTCCTGCCTCACTGACAAGGGGGTACCACGCCGGAAAATCTTGGTGAACTTTCTCGGCCAATGCAGGGATCGAACACCCGACCCCCAGGCTAGCTAGCCAGCGTCTTACCCACTTAGCCACCGTGACCCCTCGACTCCCTAATCAAACGGCCAAGATTTAGTAGAGAACCATTGCAGATGAGTCTATTACAATTGTATATCGCATGCCTATATTTATTGATTCATCTCCCACCAAAATATTAATGAAAAATAAATGATTCTTCTATCGTTGGCACAATAACAAATACGAGGACACATATCTTACAGAAATTTATATCCACGCGATGTTATCTTACTAGATTTTAATGGTATAATGTACGCGTTCACGGTCAAGTTTTTGTACATTTTGTAATGAAATCTTTTGCTACATTACAAAAATAAGAATAAATGTCTTCACAAAAATTTAAGTCCAGGCAAAATAGTCTTACTGGATAAAAATAAATAAGATATGTAACACGCGCTGTTTCACGTGAGATGTATAGGACCCGCTTTCTTATATTTTTATATTGCCATCTTTTGAGTTGAGAATCGGAACATTTCTTTCGAAGAATGTGGCGGCATAATTGAATAAAAGACGAACACAGATGAAAGACAGACGTGAAATAAAGCCATTCCTGGAAGTCTTGTGTGTTGCAGGAATGGCGAACACGATGCCGTTACTCATGGCTAATAAGCAGGTTTTATTAAGCAGTGCCGGGAGTTAATGATAGGTTAGAGGGTCTAGATTAGGGGGTGTGTTGTTTATCAATTCTAACTAGAGCGCACGGATACCAGATTCGATCGTTCCATAGAAATACAGCAGGTATAAAAACATAAAAAAAAAAAAAATCACAATTTATACAAAATAAAAAAAAACACACGTCTCTTCTCTGCACGAATATTACAATTTGCAAAATCGGTTTTAAATTTGTATAAAATTTGAATTTAACTTTTGCAATTCTTGTATAAAATTCATATGAGTATGATATTTGAACAAATTTAAAAAAAATGTAATTGAAGATAATCTTTCTATTTGAATTTGCCTCTTTTTTTGTGGAAGATTTTACGACAAATATCAAACAAACCTATATAGAGTGTAGGCGAACCAAAGACCATATGAGAGGGAGAGAGAGAGAGAGAGGGGAGAGAGAGAGAGAGAGAGAGAGAGAGAGAGGAATCGAAACCACACCAGTTGACTCAATGATAGACCTTATGATACAACGCGCAAGCGCAAACAATTCGGCCAGCCAACCAGCCAAGAACATAGGATAATCAACTACCGGTATATATTTTCGGAGAAAGTTTAAACAGAATATTTTTACGAAAACATGTGAAACGTTTGACCCGATTTGGCCACGCGACACCATTTGCCCAGAGACACTGCGACACTAAGTGCCGAGACACATGTGCCGCCATGTGTCTCGGTACATGTGTGTTTAACACGATTAAATTCAAGAATGTAAATTATGTACCATTCATATTTGTTTTCTTAATTAAATGTTGAATGACCAATCTGAGTAGGCTTCATTGTAGCGTGGATTAAGCATGAGCGATTATTGCCAAATGATAAGGCCAGCTCAATTTTTCGTCATAGGTCACGAGATGTAAACAGGGCTAGCGCTAATCCCAACCCTAACCCTAACACTGGGCCTAGCCCCAATGATTACCCTAATCCTAACCTACAATCTCGCCAATAATCACGTGCCCTAACCTTATTTACATCTCAGCGACCGTGGAAAAAATTGAGCTGGTCTTAACAAATAGTTTTAGCCAAGCATGAACTATTAGATATTGTTAGAACGTTGCAAATGAAGTTCAGAGAATTAAATTAAAACATCTGACCGGAAGCGGAATACATTTATCTGTGACGTGTTGATTAGTTCTTCTGCGCAGTAATATAACGGCGCCAAATGTGTGCGCATTAATTCGTCGAAGTTGTAATTTTACTGCCGCATAAAAACGATTAGACACAATTAGAAATTCAAACAGAGGAAAAGATCCGACATTTTTTTCTTCAAGTCAATAATTCTTAATTGGCGCCAAAGTCAATTACCATCACCTGTCGTTTAAACAGAATCCACGTGAAATCAAATCCCAAGCCCAGTCATTGTTAATATTCCCGCCATTCATAACAGGCAAATGAAAAAATATCCGAAGCCTTGAGGCTCTTTACTACCTACTGAGATAACACCCAATGAGCTTGTAAGAACGTCGTGACGTATTACACAAAAGATGATGTCGTAGTGCCCTATGTGGGACTCGTGTCGCCATGCTGTGCCAGAAATCGTTAATTAGGGGTTGGAGTAAAAGGGGATTTGGCAGCTGAGACGTGTCTGAAGAAAATTCTTGCTAAGTGTTCAGGGAGTTTTATTTCTTGATTCTGACGAGATAATTAACGGCTTGGATGCGGGGACGGGTCTCAAGTTGTTGTCAAACCGGGATGTCGACTCGTTCTGACGTTTCTACCGTTTCTCCTAATCGTTCATTTATTTTAATTATCGTCCTTACTTGACGTTGAGAAACTACAATGGCTTAAAGTGATCCCAATATGGCGCTGAATTAGTTAGACGACATCACACCATGATTGTTATTAATATCAACAGATCTTTGGTCATTAAATAAATTAAATATTTCATTGCGATTAATGAATTAAATTAATGCATTAATTTCTCGATGTTCATTTTGTTTTAGTCGTAAAATGTCTTCCGGGTATTCGTAATATTCCTGGAAACACTTTCTAAAATAATATTGTTTATATTTTAAATATTGGAATCCGGCGAATTAAAATGAATTAAAAAGGTGCATTTAGTCTTAAAATGTCTTCCGCGTCTTAGTAATATTCCTGAAGTCACTTTATAAACAATATTGTTTATATTTTAACCACTGGAATCCGGTGATTAATGAATTAAAATGAATTAGGAGAAAGGACGCATTAATTTAACGATGTTCATTTTTGTTATAAAGTCATTAAATGACTTGCAGTTAATAGCAATATTCCTGAAGACAGTTTATAAAATATTTTTTTTTTATATTTTAAGTATTTAAATCCTGTAAATATGTTCTGAGTTAGTGGGTAAATTTTTAAACCCAAAATATCTCAACGTCAATTAAAGACATCAGTTGTTGATGATGACGATCAAGACCACGTTATTGTTGTTGTTGATGATGGCGATCAAGACCACGTTATTGTTGTTGTTGATGATGGCGATCAAGACCACGTTATTGTTGTTGTTGATGTGTTCATGTTCGGGGGTGGGGGGAGAGATAGGGGGAGAGAAAGAGAGAGAGAGAGAGAGAGAGAGAGAGAGAGATGGGGTTTTAACGTCCCCTCGACACAAACTAGGTCATTTCGGGACTAATATACGGTTTTAATTTTATTTCAATAATTTGCTTGCGCGTAGGTTTCATTAGCAGTGGGAGGAAACCGGAGGAACCGGAGAAAACCCACGAGGTTGGACAGGCGACCCTACTCCTTGTCACGTACAACCGGGGATTCGAAACCACGCCCGGGGCTACGGTGGCTAAGTGGGTAAGACGCTGGCTGCAGCTGTCTAGTCGTTTGGATGGGTCAAAGAACCGAGGTCCCGTGTACACATTGGCGTGCACGTAAAAGATCCCTTGGCAGGTAGGAAGTCACGTTCTTTAAGCTGATGCTGATGATTTACTAAAGATATTAGTTGATGTTGTTGTTTTTGTCTAGGTCCACCCTTTGTCGTGAACGGTAAAGAACCCTTAACAGTTGGAATTCGGCGAAGAGTAGGCTGGCAATATTTTCCGCTCTAGAATTGAATACATGACCCGTAGAAAAAAAAAACACGTATGTTAGTCTCAAGTTTGTTGACAAGATTTTAAAAACCATGGATTCTCCATGACAGTGTAGCAGCACGGATCGTCTGGCGAGAACAGCATCTATTTATTCGGATGGTACGAAAATCCGAGACATTGGCGTGTACACCTTGGCGTGAATAATATAAAAGATACCCTGACAGTTGAAATTCGAAATAATAGTAGGTCGTAGTGCCACTGTCCGGGTAAAATTTCCCTCATAGCACACTGTATGGCGTATGATACAAGAGTAGGCTGTAGTGCCGCTGTCCAGGTAAAATTTCTCTCATAGCACACCGTCATTAGCCCAATCGGAGCAGATCAGTAGGACGTTAAACCACATTTCATTCTTTTTTATATCGTTCGTTTTTATACGTCTTGCTGTATTGTTTTTCGGGGAGGGGGGGGTATTTTATACAAAATAAAGTTTGGGATTTTTCATACCCAAGGAAAGTTTACTCTTAAATTTATTACCCAAAGTTTCTCTTGCAATGTAAAATATTTGGGGTTTTATAAGAAAAGTTTATTTTTAAATCTATAACCCTTTGTCTTGCTGTGTACTATATATTTATTTTCTACAAGAAAACTTTATGTCTCTTGCCATGTAAAATATTTAAGAAAAGTTTATTTTTAAATCTATAACTTGCTGAAATTATCATCATTTAGAAAATAACTGGCGCAGCACGAGGCCATGTTGAAACTTCAACACACTGGCTAAATTAACAGATAAACTCAATTTATGATTTCCTTTTAACGGCGGATTTTAGTTACCGTGTTTTTATATTTGTTGATTTATGAGTATTAAGGTGTCGAGGTCATCGGGATAGTTTACCAATTAGCGTCTCTATAGCTTGTAGTTAAAAACATTTCAATATATTTTATATATCTTAAAGGACAACTCAACTTTCTGGAAAAACAGTTCTTGGATTGTGTCCACTCGACACAAACTAGATCATTTCGGGACTAACATATGGTTTAATTTTATTTCAATAATTCGCTAGTGCGTAGGGTCTTCAACAGTGGGAGGAAACCGGAGAACCCTGAGAAAACCCCGAGAAAACCCAAGAGGTTTGACAGGCGACCCTATTCCTTGTCACGTACAAACATTGGAATCGAAACCACGCCAGTTGACTCAATGACAGACCTTATGACACAACGCACACGCGCTACCCCCTCTCCCTCCCCCCCCCCCACCCTGGTAAAAAAAAATATAAATGTAATGCGATTTGATGTCTTATTTTTGTGAATCGATCCGAAAAAAGAGATCTCAAATCAAAACAAAGAACTTCATCTATAATTGTTTAGTTCTCGGTTAGTTAGAATAAAAGGATATGACAGGGATTTAATGTCGGGCATATGCTATATACATAGTGTAGATGAATTTTGTCCGAGCAGCTGCGTTTCAAGCCATTCTTCATTAGTTTCCAACTACACTGTAAAAAATATCCATTTTTGATGTGGCCGAATTCCGTAGTTTAACACCTTTTTTCTGTTAATCGAAGGATTTTTTGGTAAAATTGTGTTAAAAGCATGAATTATTTCTTCAAATTACGTGTTTTATATATTTCTGTGGAATATTCAGTATTTAACAGGAACTTTCCGTGAAATTTAGGGAGAAAATGTTTTATTCCCTTCTATAATGGACATAATCCTGTTATTTTACGGAATAAACGGTGGAATTACAAAGAAGTTCCGTGAAATTTAGGGATAAAATGTTTTATTCCGTTCTGTAATGGACTTAATTCTGTTTTTTTATGGGTTAAGCGGTACAACGATAAGTAATCATATACATATATAATCATTTATAATAATGATCATGTTATAGTATTCATTTCAATGGATTAACCATAATATGAAGAATCATATTTTGTAACGTTTGGTATATTAATTGAAGTGTATATCTAATTTCCATTATTTATAAGATCTATAAAGTGTATTGTTAATTATCATACGGAAATCAGATTGTAAGTATTTTCATAAATATGTAAAAATATGTTTTAATGCCTCGTGTGGTAATGTTGTAATATCTGGTAATCAAGCAGGCTTAAATCCAGATAGTACAACCCGTTGGCCAGTGTAAGTCAGGTTGTCTCTATAGCAGAGTCTACCACTGAAAGCCTCCATCCACTAACGAGTGGTGGGTTGTGATACCTTGCTCTCGATTCATATATTAGCGAAAAGAGGTATTGTTTAAAGATTATCTGCGATACCACTTCGGTGGAAGCGGACGTTAGATAAAGCTATTTGACGCACGGGTATAAAGTCAATGGTTAATTCAATGAAATTTTTATCATCTTAATGCTCAGGAAAGAAAATTTACCAGGATTTTTTTTTCTGAATTTGAAAATGGAATTTATGTTAATTGAAGGAATTTCTGTAAATTACAGGAAAAACAAATACGGATAAAATTTTCCTGGTAATTTTTGTTTCCGGAATTTTTTACGTTTTTTCACGGAAATTTTTGTTACAGTGTACCAAGGGGTCACGGCGGCTAAGTGAGTAAGACACTGGCTCGCTAGTCTGGGGTTGCTGGTCGGATCCCGTTGTAAGCCGAGAAAGTTCATCGGGTTTTCCGGTGTGGTTTCCTCTTGGCAGTGGTTCAGGCGAGGGGCCTTGGAAGGGGCAACGTATTGTCGTTTTGATGGAACGAAAAGCCAAGGTCACATGTACACATTGAGGTGCATCGTGCACGTAAAAGATCCTTTGGCAGTTGGAATTTGATATAAGATTAGACCGTAACGCATCCGTTCGGGGAAAAGAACAGTAGGACGTTAAACCCCATTTCATTCGATTTACTTTTACTTTTGCAATTAAAGAGGCCTGGTGGTCATTTTAAAACAGACGAATTATACAAACAATATCACTTCTAAATTTATTTACAAAACCATATGACCATAATACAGAATGCTTTATGTTGCTGTAATAGGACTCCACTTATTTACAAAAACAACCCACAACACTGGAACACCCTTTAATATTGCTACTTTAATTTTATAACACACAGATTTATTCACAAAAATAACCCACAACTCTGGAACACCCTTCCAGATTGGCAACACGTGCTATGATATATTTATGTAATTATCCCCCTTGTTAATGACGTGTACTGCGATCAGTAATAATACGTAATAATGAACTCGACATGCCAACGGTTTAAAACACTAATTATTACAGTTTTAGGTTTGTTAAGTGCATGTCTATGATGGCATTAATGATCATGGGTTGTTTTTTGGAGAGTTCTAAATCGAGATACACCCAAACATAAATTGCTAGATATAATTTATAGTTCTAGTAATTTTTTGTTACTTTTTAAAAAAAAAAAAAAAAAAATTGTTTCCCCTTTTTAACAGTTGCAATCTTCCTGTGAAATGATTTGAGGAAAATTCAACGCGTATTCCTCGGTGTGTAAAGAAATATTTAGAGATTGAAAAAAAGGCATTTTTAAAAACGCACCCGAGATTGGGTAAATTTCGGGTTATGTAAGGTATGAAGTCAGAGAGAGAGAGAGAGAGAGAGAGGGAGAGATGGGGTTTAACGTCCACTCGACACAAACTAGGTCATTTCGGGACTAACATATGGTTTAATTTTATTTAAATAATTCGTTGAGCGTAGGGGTCTTTAGAAGTGGGAGGAAACCAGAGGACCCGGAGAAAACCCACGAGATTGGACAGGCGACCCTAGTCCTTGTCACGTACAACCGGGGATTCGAAATCCAACCCCCATATAAAGTCCGAGAGGGATTCATCTTCAACAGAAAGCTTGATCTTGCTTTAGCTAAGTACATGTCCAGATGTTGTAAAACTCGCAGTAGTTGCTTCAGGAGCACGAGGGGGATTAAGATTTTGTAGGCCCCTTGATTGCAGATTTTGCTGTCAGGCCCCCAGTAATATATCCAAAAGGACCAAAAAAGTTTAAATTAAATTTATCTGTAAAAGGTTAGCTGCTAAAAAAATTCTAGTATTCATACCATAATGTGTAATTTCTAAGGAAAAAAAATATGTTTCTTAACAAAAACAACTTCAATTCAATATTCGCAAATGAAATATCTTACACGTGACCTCTTGGGGGTTCTCATCTGCAGTTAGCTGAGGACCCTGGTTTTAATACGCTGGATGTAGATATAAGTAGATATTTAATGTTCGATTGTTCAATCAATACGATCTTATAGATATACACAAGTATAATTATATACATTTATATATATCTTTAACTCTTATAAACCATGAAATCAGCTGACACGACCACGCCCACGTCCATCTTTACTCATATACCACAAGCCTATCATTAGTGTCTCAAGTTAACCAGCGGGAGGGACCCAAGGGCGGTTTAGGGGACGGCGGGGGGTGGGGATGATGACACTCAACCTAGGCTATCATTTTCACGGTAAGTGGTAATTGTGAGCTAACGATTGATCGATCGGGCAACTTCGTTGAATGGCGGAATAATCGATGCAAATTCCATCTCGTTGATTCCGAGTGGCTTCCACCACCTGAGCTAATGAGATCTCGGTAACATTGGACTAGAATTATCCTAGATGTCAATTGGTTTATTTCCCTCGTTCAAACCGAGTGAGATAATGTTAGATCAAGTGTGGAAATCAAAGGATAAAAGTTTTTGCTCATTTTTATAAAAGGAATAATTTCCTACTCACGCTCGATGCTCTTCAAATATTCACCGAATAACAAGTTCGGCGGTTTTTTGTATTTTATTTACGGGACTAAAGCCCTAACACGTGCACGCACACGTTCATGACACACTCCATTGGTAAAAACAATAATAAAATACTTGACTTGGCAATAGACTTATAAATATTGATTGGAAATTGATGGAGGTTTCAAATAGACGAAGGAACATTAATAGATTTTTTAGAATTCAAAATGTAGCAGCTCTGTGGTGTTCACTATGGGTCCTTTCCATTCTTTGCTTGATAAAGACGAGGGAACCCTCGTGGAAACATCACCAGAAATAAATCTTTCAAGTAACTTGTATTCCATATAATTGCGTCAGGTGTTATTTGTCTCATTGCTTACAAACAGATACACAAGATCTGGTTTCTCGTCCCATCCGAACGACTAGACGCTGATTCTGCCAGGTCTTCATCCAAGGGAAAATAACGCTGGAAATTCCAGAGGAACTTTTGTGGTCAATTCCGGGGCTTCCTGGTTAGTCAGCCAGCACCTCAGACGCTGAGCTACCGTGGTCCCTCTCGTATTATATAGTTGCCATTTAGGGCGTTGTGTGACTAGTAGAGTGCGCTTTAGATCATAAGGTCTATCATTGAATCCGGTGGCGTGGTGTCGATCCCAAGCTTGTACGTGACAATGATAGGGTCGCCTGACTAACCCCGTGGGTTTCCTCGGGGTCCACCAGTTTCCCCCCACAGATAAAGTCCCATACGCACAAGTGTATTATTAAAATAAATCGTACCATATGTTAATAATACCCTCCCTCCCTCTCTCTCTCTCTCCCCCTCTCTCTCTCTTTCTCTCTCTCTCTCTATCTGATGATAAAAATAGATAAAATATACAGGTAAGATATAGGTGATGATAATAATAATAGGTAACACAGGTAAGATATATAGGTGATGATAATGATACACAGGTAAGTGTTGGAACGTGAGACATATTTAATCCCCGACGTCAACCCTAATCTCGTCACTAACTTAATCCCTTCACAAACCACAGCCAACATCTTATATTATTGTTACAGGGCGGAAAGGGGCGGTAACCCAGGAAGCGCCATATCACAGATAATTGGTGGTCTTTAAGACATCTGATGTCCTAGGGGTTAACTGAATTTCAATTTTAGGGTTTTCACTCAACCATGATAATTTGTTGGTCCAGGATTTAAAAAGAAATAATTGTTATTCATAGAGTCTTGTAATATCCAGTTTACAAATGCCTAGCCGTAACTAGAGGAGGACGACATAACACACAACAAAACCCTAGAGGTAGAAATGGAAATGAAATGAAATGGGGTTTAACGTCCTACTGTTCTCCTCCGAACTGGGCTAACGAAGACGAGCATACGCCATACAGTGTGCTATGAGGGAAAAGTTTACCCGGTCGGCATACCCTTGTATCGAAATCCAACTGCCAAGGGTACTTTTACGTGCACGCCAATTGTACACGGAACCTCGATTGTTCGTCTCATCCGAACGACTATACGCTGTTCCTTTCCAGACACTCTGTCCTGCACCACTGAGAACGGTGGACAATGCCAGAGAATTCCATTAAAATTTCTCGGTCAATACCGGAATCGAACTGCACTGGACCTCCGGTTTAGCGAGCCAAAGTCCTGCTTACTGCAGCTCCAGATAGAAATGGAGTTTGACGTTTATTCGACATCAACCGTCGAGACTAATATAGGGTTTAGTTTTATTTCAATAATTCGCCGGAGGGATGGGATCTTTGGAAGTGAGAGGAAACCAGAGAAACGCATGATAAAACATGCTTGCTTCAAGTAATTTGGTAAAATGCCAGTTTATCAAATGATAAAATATCATTAAATTATTAGATATATCCCTATATAGTACCCGTTTATCAGATATTAAAATATTCTTGATTTATCAAATATTCTTGAAATATCCTTAATTTATCAAATATTAACATATCTTAAATATTAATATTAATATATCTTAAATATTAACATATCTTAATTAACATATCTTAAATATTAACATATCTTAAATATTAACATATCTTAAATATTAACATATCTTTTTCAACTACTAAAATATCCTTAATTTATTAAACATTAAAATATCCCTGAAACATTAACATATCCCTGAAAAATTAAAATATCCTTGAAATATCAACATGTCTTTGAAATATTAAAATATCTTTGAAATATTAAAATATTCTTGAAATATTAAAATATTCTTGAAATATTAAAATATTCTTGAAATATTAAAAAATCCTTTAAAAATCCTTGAAATATATATATTTTCGTTATCAACAATAAAATATCATTGACATAATCAATGTTTTGTGTCATTAGCTTGTGTTTTTAGTTTTTTTAGCTAAGCACTAAAATAATATCTTCTTTGATTTGCATTTAGCAATTAAACATATTGACACAAGGTACAATTTTATGGATACACAATTACTGAGTTTATCATTTACTTAATAAAGATGAGAGTATCCTCGTCGACACGTCGCTTAATATTAAACTCAATAATTGTGTATCCAGGAAATTGTACCTTGTACTAAAATAATAGCTTAAATTGTAGCATTAGATCAATGGAAAGGCGAGATTCTTTAAATATTTCAGTTTTCTTGAAGAAGACCTTTGGTATATTTTATCGCCATCTTGTTTACGAGTTAACACCAGTGACTTCAACAACAGCCCTACAACATTTGGCCATTGTTTATAAAATCAGATTAGTTCACCGACCTGTCTTAAATTATTTAATTTATTAGAATTCGATCAGAGAAGACGCGGGTAAAGTGAGACTGTAATTCATAAAATAGCCTCGGGGTGTTTTACAATGTATTTTGTCACCTCCTATACAAGACAGATGTTATCAAAAATAGAAAATAAAAACACAAATTAGGCGAATAATTCCTTAAATCCTTTGAAAACATGCGCTGTGGGGTAGCAACACACGTGTTCTTATAGAGACTTAATTTCAACCAATCACATCTAATAATTTTACAAATTAACCAATAATGTTGTTTTAATTATTACACGTGAGGTAATTCCTGGCGTGATATTTTTACATTTCGTCTCCCTTAATTGGAACAATTCTGCGATATTTTCCCGTGGGGAAGTAAACGCGAAAGGGATATGGACCAGAAGATGTCTGGAAAGGACAAAATATCACAAGTTCTGACTCAATGCGACGCATTATTTGAAATATGGCGCAAAAGGTTTTAAAAATTATTGATTAAAATTTACTGTTTCCCGTTCTCTTCGGTTCCCCTGATTTGCTCCCACCGCTAAATACCACAGCGTATAAACGAATTCTTAAAATTTGAAAATGAAATGAAATGGGATTTAACGTCCTACCTCTTAAGAATTTGTGTTGGGTTAAAATAATTATACAAATATGGGTGTGATAAGATCCTTCAAACTCTCCCTATAGTCAAATCTTCCTTAAAGAGAAATGGGGTTTAACGTCCACTCGACACACACTAGGTCATTTCGGGACTAACCTCTGGTTCAATTTTATTTCAATAATTCGCTTGCGCGTAGGAGTCAGTGGAAGGAAACCGGAGAAAACCCAAAAGGTTGGACAGGCGGCCCTAATCGTTGTCACGTACAAGTGGGGAATCGAAACCTGGTCACTTGACTCAATGACAGACTTTTGATTCGACGCACCCTATATTTATAGAAGAAGATAATCTGGTGTATATGAAATTGGGTTTAACGTCCTACTCTTATTTGCAAACCCAATTGTCTGTCAAGGGTCTTTTTTTACGTGCACTTGGTTCTTCGTCCCAGTTTTTCGAACAACTAAATATTGTCCCTTGTCAGTTCCTCTGTCCTGCTTCAATGACAAGTGAGAACCAAATCGGAAAATCCAGAAGAACATTATGGGTCAACACGGGGAGAGAAACCGAGACCTACAGGTTAGCGAGCCAGCGTCATACTCACTGATGCACGGTGGCTACGTGATGTATGTACTGTAGGTATATATGGTGTATATAGGTATATTGCTATAGGTATATACAGGTGTAGATAAGTAATAGTTATATATATATACATATATATATATATATATATATATATATATATATATATATATATATATATATATATATATATATATATATATCCAAAATTATTAGCACAACCGCAAAGCTGCACTACTTTGTTTCACGGTAAATGATGAAAAGATAAAAAAAGGTATGCCGACACAAACTGATTTCAGCACTGGTTTAATAACATTTTAACATTTTAAAGTACTTTTCGTCCGTCTTGGGACTATTCATAAATAATGTCATTGTATAAAGATGGACAGTATAGTATATTTATACATATTTACATAGTAACACTGTGGTTTTAATTGGCTATAGTTACCATTGTCTATGGTTACATAGTATATCGTTAACTTATAGAAACATGTACACACATGTGTTAATCTGTAGTATATGGGGTTCAATTTATGAACAATGAGTTTAAGATAATCATGGGATAGATTTAAGAAAATTAATGAAGCTAATGGCCAATTGTTACTTATTGACTATTAAGTCGAGGAACATATTTTTTTAATAAAATGGTTTTCCATTAATTTCCTTTTCGTGGTGTCATCGACTTTCATTTTATAAAAAGGGAAAATTTGGAATTTTACTTGTAGGTGTTGTGCACATTTAAAAATATGTCTATTTACAAATAAGGGCCCATTTTCAATATTACAATCCCGTCGATGGTTGCGTACTCTATCCCGTAGATGCGTGGACGTCTCCCCTATGTAAATATATATATATATATATATATACTGGTCCAATGATTAAACATATACATCACTATTATAAGTAGACTTTACTACTCATATTAATAGTCATTGATTAATTAATTAATTACCAGAGTTAAACCACCCTGTATCGAACTCCGTCTTACTTAGATTAAAGGGACAAAGGCACTCTCGTAATGAAACGGGAGAGGGGTTTTACAAAGGCTAAACTCGATCCTATTCAGATATTGTTTAAAAAGAAGAAAAGAAAAAAAAAAGAAACAAAGAAGTCCTTATTCTATGATGGATAGTTTGTACACCGGGGCTACGGTCTACAAGGGGGTTGGGTTACCGAATGGTTAGCGCGTGTGCGTTGCATCATGAGGTCTGTCATTGAGTCAAGTGTCGTGGTTTCGATTACCCGCTTGTATGTGACACGGGGTAGTGTCTCCTGTCCAACCTCGTGGGTTTCCTCCGGGTCCTCCGGTTCCTCCCGCACTGCTAAAGCCGACTATGCGCAAGTCAATTATTGAAATAAAAATTGAACCATATGTTAGTCCCAAAGTCCCCAAATCCCTAGAACTTTATCGGTCAATACGGGGGTCGACCCCGGTTCCTCCCTGACTAGTGTGCTAGCTCCTTACTCACCGGAACACGTGGGTAAAGCTACTGGAGAACTAGGGTTAGACAAGCCTAAAGGAGCTGCAGCTAATGATGTCACGATAGTACCAGTCGAAAACCTTTGTGACGACTATTACCTGCTAATCACACCAAATCGGATGTTTGAATCAAATTGCAGAGATTGAGTTCCTTTGATTGAAGATATTAAAACGAAATTATCTGGAGGTCAGTCGGTGTAAATGTTTCCCATCCCAAGTCTATAATAACAAGCCAAGAAATAGAATTATTGAGTGATATTGATGAAGTATAATAATATATTTACCTTCTATAGAAAGATGCTTCTCTCAGATTAAAAAAACACATTTCTTTCTATTTACAGGTTTTCTATTTATTTTTAAAGGTATAATCCTATTTTTAAAAGTATAATCCTATTTGTAAAGGTATAATCCTATTTTTAAAAGTATAATCCTATTTGTAAAGGTGTAATCCTATTATTAAAGGTGTAAATTTTTAAAAGTATAATCCTATTTTAAAGGTATAATCCTATTTTTAAAGGTATAATCCTATTTTTTAAAAGGTGTAATACTATTTCTAAAGGTATAATCCTATTTTTAATAGTAAAATCCTATTTCTAAAGGTGTAATCCTTTTTTAAAGGTGTAATCCTATTTTTAAAGGTATAATTCCTATTTTTAAAGGTATAATTCGTATTTTTAAAAGTATAATCCTATTTTTAAAGGTATCATTCCTATTTTTAAAAGTATAATCCTATTTTTAAAGGTATAATTCCTATTTTTAAAAGTATAATCCTATTTTTAAAAGTATAATCCTATTTTTAAAGGTATAATTCCTATTTTTAAAAGTATAATCCTATTTTTAAAGGTGTAATCCTATTTTTTAAAGGTATAATTCCTATTTTTAAAGGTATAATTCCTATTTTTAAAAGTATAATCCTATTTTTAAAGGTATAATCCTATTTTTTTAAAAGGTATAATACTATTTTTAAACGATTTCAATTGATATTGATATTACTATTTGTATACTAGGTTCTTTGTGTTTTATCCTTCATCTGTTAAAATTATTCATTTGATGTTAAATAATTTCATTATTTAGATGGGTTTATTTTAAAACGCATCGAAATAATGGACGACAGGGCTTGCCTATATATGTATAGACTACAGTTGATTTACTACAAATCGCAATTTAACATCATCATAACGAACACTAATTATATGATATTTATAATATATTTACTTCCCAATAGACACCAAAATCATCAGAGATAAATGTGTCTGGGGATACACAGCTTATACGATATGTTGTTCGGATTGAGAAGTTTACGCAGACGCAGTGATGATTGAAGATCGTCTGAGAGAGAGAGAGAGAGAGAGAGAGAGAGATAATATGTTTATTATACTAATACTTACGGTAGAAATAATTTGTTTATTTTTCAGACTAGTTTAGATAATTTTCGTTTTAGTATTATATAGACCATCTTTTGATGCTTATAGTCTTATTATATCCCGTTGTACATCCATAAAGGATCCCCCCAGATGTTATGTTATAATTGTATGATCAACTATTGTTTAAACTGTGTATGCTGTCCTTGCTGGATGAAATGATACAATAAAATCTTATCTTATCTTATCCTATTCTATATCTAAGCTCGTTTGGGTGGATTTGAAAGTGAGTCCGTTCTTTGAAGGTATTTAAGTAACCATCTCCTACCACATAAAAACCCTTCAAAACCGACCAGATCATTTTTTTTTATCGAGTTAGTAATAACATGGGTCCATGATATTAAACACTTTCGGGTTATTTGAATAACTTTTACTGGTATCCGTTTATTTGTGGTAGCTGTTCTAAAAATCCTTTGAAATGATAACACATGAAATTTAATAATTGGGCTTGAAATGTTTTTATAGCTGATTAAAAATAAAACACAAAACAAATCCACAAAACCAAGAAAATGTAATAAAAATAAACTTTAATTCACACAAAATACACCGACATTTAGCCTCGGGTATCGTCCAATTTCCATCTCGAAAGATAAATACCAAGGACTATATAACACGAAACGAAATAAGCTCTCACGAAAAAGGCAGGTTTTTGTCAGACTTAATAAACGGTGTGAATTGAATTAAAAACAAATATTGGACAAGACAGGCCTCGTAATTTGGCTATAAAAATAGCGGAACAACCCCGAACAAATGATGGCTGGGGCAATAAAATGATTTAAATGTGGTCTTGTTCTAAAGGGAAACGGGGTAGGGTATAAAAGTTTGGTAGACCGTCTTAAATGACGGGGGTGTAACCAAATAATTAGAATTGACAGCGGTTCAAAGAGCCCCCCTAATCTTTGTTGTTTCAGCGACTCGTCCTCGAGGCGGATTAAGGATGTTTAAGTGAATTATTGCTCTATTAATATTGTTGTTATGTCGAGGATTTGCCTCCGAGGTGTTTTTCTCGATCGTATAAAAGTGTCGCTGTTGCCTAATTTCCTCTTGTATTCACGACGTGGATCCGCGTCCATACATGAACCGGCCATCATGGCGTCGTAACCACGTCTCCATCGCTAGGGGGCAAGTCTCGTCTCTTCAACGAGAAAAGACATTAGGTCCTCGAGATTTTCCAGTGGCGGTCCGATTGAAAAGGGAGGTAATTTACACTGATATTACAAGAGTAATTGATTCTTGTATCTCTCTCGGGTTTCTCTGGGTAGATCTGGCTCGACATCAACGTGTCGTGTTGATGGATGTGTAGATTCAACTATTACAATAAGATTGGGAAGGTCTCGCGACGGGAGATTGTAAATAGAGTTAGGTCGAGAACCTGGGGATGTTATATATGTTTTTAGTTTTTATCTTAAAACTCGAATCGAAATAAAATGGGGTTTAAAATCCTACTACTATTCTGCTCCCGACTGGGCTAATGAAAATGGGTATTCGCCATACAGTGTACTTTGAGGTAAATTTTGCCCGGACAGCGGACAGCCTACTGTTATATCCAATTCCAACTGCCAATGGATCTTTTACGAGCACGCCAATTTATACACGGGACTTCTGCTTTTCGTCCCATCCGCGCGATTATACGTTGCCCCTTGCCAAGCCCTTCGTCCTCACTGACAATGTGTACATGGGGTATTCCACCTCGTTAAACCCACTTGAAACACTTAGTCGAAATTCTTGCTGACAATGACGAAAATTCTTCAGAGCCAAATTTCAACCCGAGACAGACATTAATCCGAATTACAAGGACCCACTCTAACTATCGATATTTTGTACGTATCATTAATAGCACGCGCGCGCGCGCGTGTGTGTGTGTGTGTGGGGGGGAGGGGCTATAAATATCTCCTGTAACGTACAAACCCGTATCTTGTCAACGATGTCTAATAAACTATTTAGAACCATCTCAGTCTATTTAAAAAAAAACCTCTGATATTATTAGAATCGCAATCAACGACACAAAGACTCAATCCAAAAATACAGTCTCCAAACTACCCAGATTTTGTACGTAGCATACATGTAACCAGTGTGTGGGATATATCTAAAATCTCTTGTAACAGTGAAACCCGTATCTTGTCAACCAACTCTAATAAACTATTTCAAACCACCTCAGTCTATTTAACAAAAAAACTCTCATATTATTAAAGTCTCAATCAACGACACAAAGACTTTAACTTGTAATAAACATTTTTTTAAAACAACCTGATATTATTGAGGAGTCCATCAACGATACAAAGAGGACAACTTGTAACACGAGTGTATCAAATATCAACATTTCATTTGTAAATTAATTAACAGTTTATCACGAAAGGGTAAAAAAAAGGAGGGAAGCGTATTATGTTTTATTTGGCCCCTGTAAATGCATGTGTTTTTATATCAAGGTTTATTATAAGGGGCCGGATATTTTAGATCAAGGCGATAAGACGTATAATACAGGGGTTATAATTTGATAACTGATACAACACGGTTTATTTTTACTATAATTGATTTTTAAAGGGTTTTTTTTTTTATCTTATTTAAGTTATAATTGAGATATTAAAAACAGTAATATAAGGATAACGATATGTGTTCAGTTATTAAATAAACGTTTTTACGGTAGCGTATCTATAACGGGGTGCACTGGGAGGGGTGTATATTTATTATTAACTGGAACAGGTAGCCCTGTGTATCTATTATTAACTTGAAAAGGTAGCTCTGTGTATTTTTATGAAACGTCGTTATTAAATAACGGATCAGTAGACCTTGTGTTGTTTTTGTTGTGAATAGATTTGTTTGCCAGAACAGCAGAAAAATACAAGCTGCCTGATAATAAAATGAGATTTTATGTTTGTTTAACAGTTTAAGTATATTTGATGTGTTGTGTTTTTCATTGGGGTGCAGGAAGCTCAGATTCTAGGTACGTTCCCGAATCTTTGCTATATGGATCGCGGGATTCCTCGTGTGGTATATCTAACATGCTCCTATATCCTACTATAAAAATGTTGGAATTATCAAGATTTTAATCAAATATATTTTGTGTGTAGTTTGATGTATGTTTTCTTACTTTCGATTCAGGTTTTGCCAGACAGGGGAGTGTTAAGTATTTATCAATACTACAATAACAAGGCTCGGAGCGGGGTAGGGGGATTACAGACACCAAACGGAGTACAAATAAAAATTGATTTTTTTTACATACCGCCCGTATAGCAATGTCGTATATATGAAGACGTGTCAGATTTTCTAGAAATATTTATATTACTTGAAATGTGAAGATTATTAGCCGTACACGAATTATAACACGGACAATGTAAAAACCCCAGTAAGCAGTAATAAACAACATCTTATAACCAACAAAATATCAATAATGATGGAGAATATTATTACACACACAGATACACACACACACACACATATACATTCTATTATATACACTATAACTATATAATAAACATGTATAAAATATATATAACCATTCTATTATACACCATAACTATATATTAAACATGTATAAAATATATATAACCATTCTATTATATACACTATAACTATATAATAAACATGTATAAAATATATATAACCATTCTATTATACACCATAACTATATATTAAACATGTATAAAATATAACAATTGTTAGGAAAACAGTTATTATGAACCATTTTAACACTATAATAACATAAACAAGATTTTTCAAAAAGAATATAACACTTATAAGCAACATTGTTATAACTATACGATAAACATTTACAATTATTATAGACAATATTATTAATAACAAAAAAAACAATGTTTTAACGACACAATAAACAACAATAAAATAAAGTACGAACAATCCAAACCGTTAGACAAAATTCTAAGTCCTAAAAAAACGGTATCGGCAAAATAGTGTAACGACACAATAAACAACAATGTTTTAACTATGCAAGAAACAATGTTTTAACTATGTAATAAACAATGTTTTAACTATGCAATATTTAATAAACAACAATGTTTTAACAACACAATAAACAATATATAATAAACGACAGTATTACATGTATCAATAATACACAGTTTTATTACAGGTTACAACAATATCATAAAAATCATAATTATAAAACTAACAATTACAAATAAATTTATTTATTAAAAAACACTTTCTTATAACACATATACAAATAAAATAATTTTTAAAAAATGCACCGAACTATTAAATAATATAAGAATTATATTTTAAATAGTGTTATTACAGAATGAAATAATGTAAATTTGTAAAAAAAAACTATTTACAAACTATGAGGTAATGTTAAAACAGAATTAGTCGAGGTAAATATAAGGTTTTTATTTAGGGTCGGTAATATAGACCCCGTCTTTTCCTCAATGCTTTTCTAAGAATAAAATATTGTTTATTAAAATGGTCATCAATGAATATAATGTATACAATAAATCCGGGCAAGGCCAATCCACAAAGGAAAGGAAAATTCGAGTAAATATTAAATGGACGTCCTACATGGGTAATCTGTAAAAATAATAATCCCCAATAGTGACGTAGGATCCGGTATCTATGGAAATAGGAAGCATACTCTGCCCAGCCGTCACAGCTATAAAACATATGTTAAGCTTAGTATATCATCCCCACCCCCACCCACCCGCCCACAAAAAATGAATAAAATAAAATTCGATGACAGTAGTCACTAGGATATAAAATTTATAAAGTTTAAAATCTGTGTCGTCTTTGGTTTCCCGTTGTCAGTGGCGCAGAGGTCCGAGGTCCCGTGTACACATTGCGTGCTCGTAAATGATCCCTTGGCAGGTGGAATTCGATATAAGAGTAAGTCGTAGCGCCGCTGTAATGGCAAAATGTCCCTCTTCATTAGCCCAATCGTTGCAGAAAAGTAGAACGTTAAACCTCATTTCATTTCATTTCTTGTGTCTCTTAAGGATATGCGTACTCTATCTTGGTTGCTGTATTTAATGCTATTTGGCGGCTTTAACGACCAACTGAATATAACCCGTAACGATACACGAACTAGAACGCACTCTGTAAAACCAATTCGTTTTAATGCATTATTTCTGTTAATTATGTTAACAAAGTTTAAATTGAAACCAAATTCCTTGATCATAAAACGAAACACTATTTCCTTTCAAGATGGCTGAGTAGAAAGAAATGAAAGAGGGATTATTTTTTGCTAATAACAAATTGCTCATTTATAATGAGGCGAACTAAACAACAGTTCAACTCGAATCCCCTCTCTCTCTTTCCTTCTCTCACAAGACATTTTCAGCTTATATCACATCGCGCTATAAATAACAACTCATCTCTTGACTGGAGAAAAATGGGGCGACACGAAGATTTACTAAGATTTAAACAGAAGGGGTTTTAGCAGCTTTAATTAATGTGAACCGACACAGATGTAAAGAGGAATTGTTTAAATCAATTTGAAGTTTATTCATGATGTCGTCCAACCCGGGTATTTTATTGTCAAACGGTTTAATTGATCAGGCGAACACTAGCCGTATACCCATTAACTTCACCTGTCTCTGCCGAACTATTTGCATGTAACTAATACCGACAACCTATCATTATCTTCACCTAGCGGCAGGATGCCATCTTTCCCAGTTAAAACCCCGTCACAGCAAGAGATAGATAGACTCGTACAACTATGGGCAAATTAAACCGCCAAAACGCGCGTGTCATTATGGTAAGAAATAGTCGCGCACACTATGGTCAAATTAAGGCTCCTTAAAGCGCGTGTCACCATGGCGAGAAAAGCTCTCGTTCTCGTGCTGAGGGAGGTACGTTAATTATACGTTACGTCCAAATTCAAGCCAGCTGCAACTCGCATGTTTTATGGGGTTTCTTCAGCCCCGACTTTTTCATTAAAATTAACACCTTGGTTAGTTTAAAAGCTGACAGGATAATTTAGCCATCCACAAACCCCCTCGTCATATGGCCTCTGTTTTCAATAAATTAGTAAATCATAGCTCAGGAGAGGGTTTGTTTCTTGTTTAAGAAAGAAGGAAGAAGCAGGTTTCTAATAGATTGCCTTTTAACTCATTTATCAGCAAGTCTTGTGAGTTACCCACCCTTTTACCACTCTTCTCAATTAAAAGGCGAACAAGGTCAACAAAGTCAATGACGCCGCTTCCTGATTACATGTGCAGTTAATTTTAAAACACTCTCCCTCTTAATGAAGTACACGGATACATGTTGTGACTATTTAAATGAACGTTATTTTGTTCGAGAGAAGTTGGCATATTGCGAAAAAAAGAACAGAATCAGCGGGTGGACAGCCATTACGCGATTTCGACAGTTTAGTATCAGTAATTGAAATTTGCTGATGAATTTTGGGGGGAGGGAGGAGAAAAATTGAAGAGGAAGGCAAAATATTCCCTGGCTTTCCGGTTTGAATAAAACAAGTCTTTTTTTCTTCATTTAAAACTAAATAGCGTTTAAATTTGACAACATGATGTTGACGTGTGTGTAAAATGTTCTATTAAATTAAAATGTTCAGAATTATTATTGATGCGTTCAGCTTTTTAACGCCAATACCAACATCTTCATTAGTCCACAGTTGGTGCAAGTGCAGAAAAATAGGACGTTTTACTATTTCATTTGGATGCTGAAAGTAGGACGTTCTATTTCATTTCAGGACGTTAAACCCTATTTCATTTGGATGCTGAAAATAGGAGGAATGGTTAGCGCGTGTGCGCTGTATCATAAGGTCTGTCATTGGGTTAACTGGCATGGTTTCGATACCCCGTTTGTACGTGACAAGGAGTAGGGTCCCCTGTTCAACCTCTTGGGGTTTCCTTCCACTGCTAAAGACCCTTACGCGCAAGCGAATTATTGAAATAAAATTGAACCATGTGTTAGTCCCGAAATGGCCTAGTTTGTGTCGAGTGGGCGTTAAATCCCATTTCTCTCTCTCCTTCTCTCTCCAACGTAGTGAATACTATATTATCCGTGACATTGTCATGATTGAATTAGAGATAAAATCTCCACCAATATGTCTGTCGTGAATCTATAGACAGTTTACTTCTCTCTGGTGTATTGAATGATATTTGAGAAATGTGTAAATAATAACAGCTTTGATAATATTGATATGATATGGTGTTAAACCTACCGGGGAATATCCCACTAGAACCTATTATTACCATTAACGATGGGCGTTGTCGTTCAACCTAGGGGTTGTAGGGGGTGGAAGGAGAGTCCTGGAGGATTGATGAAGGATGTTGGAGGTGCGGGAACAAGCCGCGGGGAGTTAGAGTGTACCTGTAAATCGTCAGGGAAGAAAGTATATTATTAATTCACAGTCCTCTGTTATTATCTATACCTGAGTGATGTTTATTGAAAGCGGATGTGAAAATATTCTTCCGGTCTCGAGTTCAAGTAAGGACATTTAGGGGCTGTCTCGTGTGACACGGGACTTATGGGAAAACATTGAAGTTTGATCACTGAACTTGAGTTTTACGTACCGGTAGCTAATAAACGATGGTGCTTTTTAAGATGTTTCCTGCAATACTTGAAGCGCCATTGACAAAAAAGCACTTGCCGGTGAATAGTAGGATCGCTCCTGGTTGTTAAAACAATACTTGTCGATTTTAATACATCTTATAGTAGTCATGCCCAGATTAAGATTGTTTATCTAATTCGAGACGAATTTGCCGAGCCATTGCTAAGTCGTACACATTTTTACAAGAAAAGTTTTATAAAGGGTTATATTTTAGTTCCAATAAGGCGAACAATTTTGAGTAAATTCTGGAGTCTGAGAATGTTTTGTGAAACCGGTGCCGGGGCCGTAACCGGCTCGGGAATCATGAGCATTCGATTAACCAGATTTCACCTTCGTTGCGATTTGTTAAACCCACGTGAGAGAGAGAGAGAGAGAGAGAGAGAGAGAGAAATGGGGTTAAACGTCCACTCGACACAAACTAGGTCATTTCGGGACTAACATATGGTTTAATTTTATTTCAATAATTCGCTTGCGCGTAGGGGTCTTTAGCAGTGGGAGGAAACCGGAGGACCCGGAGAAAACCCACGAGGTTTGGACACGCGCGTGCTAACCATTCGGCCATCCAATACCCCACCAACGTGAGTGGTTCAAAATTTGAATTTATGTAAAATAGCTTCAATCGTCTTTCTAGTGGTTAGCACGTGCGCGCTGTATCATTAAGTCTGTCATTGAGTCAACTGGCGTTGTTTCGAATCCCCGGTTGTACGTGACAAGGAGTAGGGTCGCCTGTCCAACCTCGTGGGTTTTCTCCGGGTCCTCCGGTTTCCTCCCACTGCTAAAGACCCCTACGCGCAAGCGAATTATAGAAATAAAATTGAACCGTATGTTAGTCCCGAAATGACCTAGTTTGTGTCGAGTGGACGTTAAACCCCATTTCTCTCTCTCACTCTCAATCGTCTTTCTAGATTTCCGTCTTCAGTCGTCCAGTAGGACGTAAAACGCCATTTCATTTTATTTTTTCTAGATGAAATGACCGACGTTTTGTGAAACAGTCTTCATTATCTGGAAAACGTTGACGATTATAACAAATAACCTACTACAAACTATTTTCATTGCTGTTGGTGTTTAGTGAGAGCACAGTCATACACATTGGCGTGTACGTAAAAGATCCCTTGGCAGTTGGAATTCGATATAAGAGTAGGCCGTAGCGCCGCTGCCCGGGCAAAATTTCCCTCATAGCACACTGTATGGTGTATGCCCGTCTTCAATTAGCCCAGGTTAGGTGTAGAAGAGTAGGACGTTAAACCCCATTTCATTTCATTTCAGTTAAACATACGATAAGGGTGTGTAGGCCTAATGCCCCCGTCAGATCGGGTTGGCGTACTTACTGCGCTACTGCGGCCGTACGGCGACTAGAAAATGCACACGGTCGCCGGCAAACGTGAACACAAAGCAAGAAAATGTCCCAAAAATTACAACCTTGAAAGTTCAAAACCAACGCCGTAACTCGGCGATCATTGGCGACTATGGAGACCACAGCACGATATTTGGCGTTTCCACCACGCTTATGGCGATCTTGACGCGCTCTGAGACCATTTTCCGTCGCCGTAGCAGCGCATTAAGGACGCCACCCAGGTCTGACGGGGATATAACTGATTAGATTTAGACACACCGCGTTTTGAAACAAATAAAAGCAATTATCAGATAAACAAGTATCCCAAAACAACAGGGTGTTTTTCACTTTAATTTGAGAGTTTTGAGCGAGGTCACGCGACAAAGGTGGGAAAGGATTCGTTTTCTATGCAATTACGTTTTTCCATAGAATTACCTCGACAGTCTGAAAGATCAGTGGCAACAAGTCTATGCTCGTTAGGCCACGCAGGCCTATTTGGATACGGGAAGATTCATAAAATCAAAAGATAGCTGTAAATCAGTAGCATCAACTCTGCTGCATATTCTCATGGTAGGCCCTAGTCTATGCAGGCCTATTATTAGGACACAGAAATATTATAAATATTCATAAAAGCCAATTTAGATAATGTCGATGGGCTGAAAAAGTGTTTTTCAATTCATGAAGCGACCCATGCTGATCATTACCACATTATCCCCAGTTTAAAAACTACAACCCCACGTAACACTGTCGCTATTGATATAAACCAACATAAATTAAACTAAATATTGCTTCTAATACAACAGTTTCATGTTGCTCGCGGCCATTTATATTGTCCCATGGCAACAGGGGGCATTACTCAGCCCACCATGACATCATATTGTTCACGTTTCTTAGGCTGTGACATACGAGTTGTATGGCAGTCACGAGCTGTAAGTTTCTAATACACGTATAATATATAATTTAACAGAATTGTGATTTTTACGAGATTACCTCTCCTTCGAGTATTCGACCGGAAATCGCTTAGCATGTAAGACTACCACATAAAGAATTAAAATCGTATTTAACTGTCGAAATTCAGAAGTGTGTAAAATTTACAAATATGCTTTCTGAATGCATGTTGTCATTTTGCTGAAAGGATTAAAACCATAAATAATACTGATAATCTTTTTTCAAGTTGTTTTTGTCGCCTTTATGACTCAAAAAATATTTAGAACATTTTGTGGGTGGTTATTTCTGTAGAGGGGTCGAGTGGCTTTAAGACTACGATGAATGAAACAACTTGGGTGATTAAGAAAAAATTTAAAATTTATGACAAATGTATTCTTGAGGTTAACCACCACAAGTCGGTATTTAGCCTTCTGACATTCTTAAAGATCAGATGCACTTGTAACGTCCACTCGATACAAATTAGGTAATTTCGGGACTAACATATGTTGCAATTTAATTCCATATATGGGATGTGCGTAGGGGTTTAGAAGTGGGAAAAGACGACACCATTTGACTCAAGAGAAAGAGAGAGAAGAAACAGGGTTTAACGTCCACAAGACTCAAACTAGGTCATTTCGGGACTAACACATGGTTCAATTTTATTTCAGTAATGTGCTTGCGCGTAGGGGTCTTTAGCATTGGGGGGGGGGGGAATCGGAGGACCCGGAGAAAACACACGAGGTTAGACATTTGACTCAAAGACAGACCTTATTATTTAAAGCCAACACTTTATACAACTCGACACATCCAGGCCTATCGAAAGAGTTTACCCAACATGTTCAATTCACCATATCTTCTTTGTAAAGGCTGAACGGAATGGAACCATTTTTACTGATTTTACAATAATGTAACTTGCAAGAAATGAAATGAAATGGGGTTTAACATCCTACTGTCCTGCTCCGACTGGGCTAATGAAGACGGGCATACGCCATACAGTGTGCTATGGGGGATATTTTGCCCGGACAGCGGCGCTACGGCCTACTCTTATATCGAATTCCAACTGCCACGGGATCTTTAACGTATACGCCAATGTGTACACTGGGGTTTTCGTCCCATCTGAACGACTATACGTTGTCCTATTCCAGACCCTCCGTCCTGCATCACTGACAAGGAGGAACCACGCCGGAAAATCCCGATGTACTTTCTCGGCCAACACCGGAATCGAACACGTGACCTCCAGGATAGTGAGCCAACATCTGAGCTACCGTGGCTCCCGTATTTTGCAAGAAATTCAAAACCCTCAAATGATAATCACCAGTATAATTATTGAAAAATTCACGCATGTTACGCGGAATAAGATTACGATATTTGTGAACAGATTTGATCTCAGATTTTACATGAAATTGATTTCATACCTGTCCCCGAGTTCACAAAGTATTCTCAAACTTAAGAATTAACTCAAAATGATTTGCCTTATTTCAACTAAAATATAGGCCTTTATAAAACTTTTGTTGTTTTAATGTATCAAATACACCAATAAGAAACTATGTGAAAAGTTTTGTGTTTCTGGATCAAATATATTTCTCATAAACAGTGATTGAAAAATAAGTAAATTCTTAACTTAAGCCTGAGAATGCTTTGTGAACTCGGGGCCTCATGTATAGTCGAATCCAACATGTACAAAGAAAGACCGTGCCTCGTAAAGAACTCCAGTAAATTGCATGCAGTTTAAAACTTCTCCACTTGAAATTGGCGGGTTTTTTTTAAACAGTAAGAATTTCCAACACAATAAATATAAATGTTCTAACGTGTAACTATCTACAGTAAAAGTTTCTATACTTTATAGTAAAAGTTTCCCACACTAACTAATATGTAGATTTTATATAGTAAACGTTCCCCACACTAACTAATATGTAGATTTTATATAGTAAACGTGTCCCACACTAACTAATATGTAGATTTTATATAGTAAACGTTTCCCACACTAACTAATTTGTAGATTTTATACAGTAAACGTTTCCCACACTAACTAATATGTAGATTTTATATAGTAAACGTTTCTAATACCAACTAATATGTAGATTTTATATAGCAAAAGTTTCCCACACTAACTAATATGTAGATTTTATATAGTAAAAGTTTCCCACACTAATTAATATGTAGATTTCCTGAAGTTAAATCCCCCCCCCCCTCCAAAAAAAAAATAAATAAAAATGGAAAAGTGTGACTGGTATAATAAATTTCGGAACTCTCATTTTCTGAATAACTAAACAACATTTATTTTTGTAAAATTATACTGTCATTTCCCAGGCGAACCCAATGCACAAGATGTGAAATATCTGCTCTATGACATTCCAATATGACCAGGGACATCTTAGATAATAAATAATTGCCAATCGATGATATTTGATTGCTCGGAGAGAAATACAATGTCATTTTAAGTTGTTCACGGTCTCCTACCGCGAGAAATTTAAACTATCTAAACAGATCTTCGTTTTGAAATGACGAAAACAAATCTATACCAGAACGAGGTCATGGTGCCTTAATTACCCCGTGTCATAGGTAATTAGGGTCCGGACTATTCACGTTACCCGAAACCCGCTGGACGGCATGTTCACAATATAAAGTATTTCAACTCAAGGGGTAATTTCAACAGGTGCCCGCTGTGACGTCGACAGGTAATGTCCAGTCATGATTATCTAGTGGAGCTCTTCACGGAAGAGACACAAAACATGTATAATTTTAAAATGGACGGCATGCTGTGAAGAAGAAGTGACCATTACACTTGGTAACGGTTGTCATGGATGACTGGCGCAGCAGTGGTTGTAACAGCTAAAATTTAAATAAACAAATAAACCTGATTTAAAAACAAGTTTTTCAACGATCATATTTGATTTATTTTGGATATTTTGCTATTTCAAAATGTCAAAATTCAATTACATACGCTGACCCGTTCGGTTTTTTTTCTGGAATTTTAAAAAAAGGTTTTAACATTTTGTTTCAAAGCAAGAACATTATGGAGCAGCTTAATGTCTGTTAATTATTAAGGCATATTTGGTGAAAGACAGAATTATACTTTTGGTGAAAAAAGCCGCTATTTGGTGAATGTTAAAAAAGATAAATTAGAAACAATATTTTGGTGCAATGTCAAATTTGTTTATTTAGTAAAAAATAACCCAATCATATTTAGTAAACGAAACAGCATATTTAACTGGTGAACGTATAAAAAACTTTTACGAAACAGCATATTTAATATGTGTTAAAATCCGATAATTAAAAAACACCCTATTTTGTAAAAGAAACAGCCTGTTTGATCAGCATATTTAGTTAATTTGGGCAAATGTTTAAAATCAACAACAGTTAAAATAAGAAAGCGTCTATTTGTTGGCTGTTGGTGGTACACGTGATGACGTCATGTGGTCATGTGATTAATCATGGAAGATGTCAGGTAGTATTATTGGAGATTTGATCGGACAGATGGGGTGAAGATTGGATCTGGTGTAATCTTATCATCGTGTTACACGGATTTTAAACCATGTTTGATAGTTTATCGCGCTCGTCAATCTGACTTGTCATTCATACCACCGCCATTGTTGTTACATTATACCCGGCTTCACTCGGTACCCAGTTTGACTTGCCAGTCATATCATCTCTATTGTTACTTTATATTTAACAGGCGATATAAGCTGCCCACCCGCCTTTTAACCGGCTTCACTCGGTACCCAGTTTGACTTGTCGTTCATACCATCTACATTGTTACTTTATATTTAATAGGCAATAAAAACTGCCCACCCGCATTATACCCGGTTTCACTCGGTACCCAGTTTGACTTGTCATCCATACCATTTCTGTTGTTACATTATATTTTACAACCGATATAAACTATTCCGACACCGTATAGGTACTTAGTTTGATTTGTCGTTCATACCATCGCCATTATTACATTATATTTCACAGACGATATACGCTGCTCCATACAGCCCTTTTATAACCGGCTCCACTCAGTGCCTAGTTTGACTTAACCAGTAGCCAATATAACCGGCTTCCCTCGGTACCTAGTTTGGACTTTTTAATATAACTCTTTTACCGAAGCAAAGCGGATACAAAGTCAAACCGCGACACCAGGGACATTTTGAACGAAATAATCATCGGTTCGATTCAAAGTCTGCACGGCCCCTTACATGGAACGAAAAACCCGTGTCCACAATAATGTGCACGTAAAGGAACCATTTGCTGAATTCGAAGAAGTGTAGCCGGAATGCCGCTGGGGAAAGGGGTGACGGAAAGAAAAAGAGGTATGGCGCTGTCTCAATATACCTAATTATCAACAGTCTAGTGCGGACCACAGTGATTCACTGAGTAATCCGTTGGTTCACAAACCAGGGGGATATGGGTTCGATCTTGGTGTTGCCCGGGATTTTCAAGCGTTGTGTACGTTGGCGTGCACGTAAAAGCAACTTTTTAACAGTTAGAATTCAATTGCTGTCCGGGATAAATTGTCCCCATAGCACACTGCATGGCGCCTGTGCGTCTTTATTATCCCGGTCGAGACAGAAAAGTAGGACGTTAAACCCTGTTTCATTTCAAAACCCATTACCAAGTCGGAAGCCACGGTGGCTAAGTGGCTAATCTGGAGGTCGCGTGTTCGATCCCTGCATTGGCCGAGGAGAAAGTTCATCGGCATTTTCCGACGTTGTTTCCCCTTGTCAGTGAGGCAGGGCGGAGGACAAGGAAAACTGTCTAGTCGTTCGGATGGGACGAAAAACCGAGGCAAAAGATCCCTTGGCAGTTGGAATTCAAAATAAAAGTAGACCATAGTGCCGCTGTCCGGGCAAAATGTCCCTCATAGTACATTGTATGGCGTATGCCCGTCTTCATTAACTCAAGTCGGAGCAGAACAGTAGGACGTTAAACTCCATTTCATTTCGTTTCTATTACCAAGTCACGTGATATGGAGTAGTAGTAGTACTAGTTGATGTTGATGAGATTAGAACCCCAACACGTGAGATGGGGAGATAAACCATTTACCATTTTATTGTTACACACTGTTTAATTCCTTTAATTAAATCGCTCCACGAGATACTACCAACTGATATCACCATTGACGACCCTTAATTCCTCTCTAAATCGCTTTTAATGATAGGGGGAGCGATAAAACCGCTTTCACAAGAATGACGATAAGCTTAGCCCCTATAGTCCTAATGAGATAAGAAATGAATGGTCATTTAACTTTCACTGAATTAAGTGAATTAACTTGAGCCCGATTTCTACTAGGATAAGTACAAACTTGTCAGCAGTAAATATTCGCTTAGACGCTACTATTACCGGAAGGGATGACATCCGGGCGAGTTAATTATGTAAATTGATTTCTTAAACAATTTTTTAAATAATAAAGAATAAAATGGTGTTTGAAGTATATCTGGATAAAAAATATTTCCTATTTAGTGTAAATGGGTATATAAAATAGTACATAGAATGATTAAACAACGCATGTGCTATCGACGCCATATGACGTGACGTCACACGTAGACCAATATTGCACATGAACTTAAAGGTTAGTCATCTTGTACAGGATAAAAAGAAGGATTTCGCATTACGGCTGTGAATAAAGTAGAATAAAGTAAAAATTGAGTGATATGGCTAGGTCGAACTCAAAGTTTATTATTCGAATATAGTTATTGTTACATTGAATAACATTGTATGTCGATCGAATGACATTTAATTGAATTGTTTTACAAACATCGGTAGCCCATGGCCCATAGACCTATTCTTTTTTGAATGTTTCTGCTCGGGTGGGGTTTAACGGGGGAGGGGGCGTTGGTTCACTACCCAGGAGCTCAAGAATGTTCCTGGGGATTTTTCAGCGTGGCGTCGTCTTGTCAGTGGTTCGGACAGAGTGTGTGTGAAAGAGCCCTTGACGGCTAGAATTCGATGAAGAGCAGACCGCGTCGCCAACATTTTGCCCGTCTTCATTAGCTCCGTTGAAGCAGATAAAGGAAATAACACACATTCACGGTAGTTGTGGCGGTGGTGTGACCTGTCTGGCAATAGTGGACAAAGGGAGACAACTGCTATAAATAACCCCGTTGTTTGTACTTTTCTTGATATTTTTACAGATCCAATATTCTTGTCAATTATCTGGTCTGTTGATTTTGTTCAGTACATATTACACTCTAATCATATCTTCATGTTTTAGAGTATATAAGGCCCCTATCCACGAATTTGATTTCCTGTTTTTCTGAACACCTGTAAAAAATGACCTTATTTCTTCGGGAAAAAAAAATTGTACTGTATATACCAAAAGTACTTCGAAAACATCCTTCACGTGATTCACGTGGACATTTTGTTTATCAAGGCCCCAGAAGAACAAGAAATCAAAATGGAGTGACTTATAAAATATGAATCATATCGAATCATTCTCATGGGCTAGATCTATTTTTTAAGACCAACTCAATTTTTGTCAAGATCGCTGAGATGTAAATAAGGTTAGGGCACGTGATTGTTGGCGAGATTGTAGATTAGGGTTAGGGTAAGCGTTAGGGCTAGGATTGGGATTAGCGCTAACCACAAATTATAAGCATGGCGGTTCACGTTTAGAAATGCGACGCTATCTTTGTTTTTCTTTGGAATATTTTGTTCGGAGCGATTAAAATCACCGTATCGTAAATAGTTCAATTAACGATACATTATGTCAGAGTTTGAAAAAGAGCTGACCGTGCTTAATATAATAGTTCAAAAATAAATAATGAAAAATGAATATATTGACAATTTCATTCAAATTACTTTATTCTGGGTGAAGTTATCACTGTTTGAAGATGTAGCGCATGTCGTCTATTATCGTAGCAACGGTATTTGACAACCGATTAACCATTTTATGGTTTTAACCAAAATTTTTAAATCTATTGGACATTCTAATCCATTTAAATATCGGCCATACAATGTCCAAGAGAGCTGATTGTAGGTTTGTCATGTTTCAAAAATAGTTTTTATTTTATGATCAGTAGTGGAATACCGCGTTTTATCAGTGAAATAAAAGTGTTATTCCACTGGCTAAAGTAGTCCATGTTGTTTTTACCTAAAATGATTGTAAAATCATAAAATAAATAGAACATTTGTCATTTTGTCGTGGATAACATATTTTATTTCATCTCTAAGCAAGAAAATATAAGTTTAATTGCTTCTCGATGAAATAAAATATGTTATTCACTCTAAAACGACATATATCCTCTATATATAACATTTGAAACCAAAAATAAAAACCTGTAATACGCAGATTTAGCTCTTACATAATGCATTAAGTATTTTTGAATCAATAGATTTATAAAGCAGTATAATTAGAGCATCAGTAGATATACGATGGCGGGGAAAGAATAGATGAAAAATCCATCCAGAGTCCAAGAGTAACTATATCCTCTTATGTATTTAAAGCGAGAATTTCATATTTTCTAAGAAAGTCAAAACATAATTATTTCTATGGCTTTTGCTCAATAGGTTATCAACTCACTATTATACGATAATGGGCATTATTTCCCATCCTAAAAAATCATTGACACGGGAAATAATAACACAATTACCTCCCTTGTTTTCCTATTACCTCCATGGAATAGCTATGTTCAAACGTTTGAATTTGAAGCTGAAAATGATATTTTTGCCAATTTCTCAGCTGGCAATAGTGAATTATAGGATTATTCTTTAATAAGGTAGGACTGTTTATGGATACCATCTATTTTAAGGCTTTATTTTAATAAATTTTAAAAATATAACTTAAAAATATGAAATTGTTGCTTTAATAGAATTAAAATTTATTATCAGTGAAAGGAAATGATGTTTATCTTGTGTCTGCGTAACATCCGGTCTCCAGATGTTCTCTAGTCCAAACAATCATCTCCACACATGGCGAAACAGCAAGTCAGAAAACCTGGGTTAGCCACGCTGCCTCCAATTCTAGGGGGATACATACCCCCTCCCATTCCTGGATTCATACCACCTCCAACTCCCATTCCAGGATTCATACCACCTCCAACTCCCATTCCGGGATTCATACCACCTCCAACCGAGCCACCTAAAATGACAAGTAAAATATTTATCGCCTTGAATAGAGTTATCGCCCTTTACATAAATGAAACGGGGTTTAACTTCCCCTCCATTTCTGCACCAACCGGACTAACGAAAACAAGCATACTTTATTCAGTGTGCTATAAGAACAATTTTATCCGGACAGCGGCGCTACGGTCTACAGATAATGTTACGCACACTACATACGCGAGATCCCATTATTCGTCTCATCCGAACGGCTAGACGCAATTCCTTGCCAGACCACCGCCCACCACTGTCAGAGGAGAACCACAACCGGAAAACCCCGAGGAACTTCTTCAGCCCACACAGAAATTGAACCCGTGACTTTATTAGCGAGTCAGCATTATCAGATCACACGATATGTTTTTGGTCTGGCAGCGCAATGTGTTACTGCAGTAGCATCTTAGAAAACTAGGCAACCACATGTTTACAAAACTGAACACTATTTTATCAAATTCCAACTGTCAAGGGTCCTTTTCCTGCACACCCAACTGTCAAGGGTCCTTTTCCTGCACACCCAACGTGTACACTGGACCTCGGGTTTCCGTCTCATCCGAACGATTAAACACTGGCATTGTCGGGCCCTCCATCCTGCACCACTGAAAACGGAACGTTAAATCGAGTAAATCTATTATCTTACCATTGTTACAGAGCAACATGGCTGTCATTCTACATCCATCTCGTCCTGCAAGAAATAATAAAATAGTTGAAATAGGGTTTAAAGAGCCTTTATGTAAGGTTTAGACAAATTAAATTATGACTGTTTGAAGTTTTGTCAAGAAATAGCCCAAATTGTCCACGACGGCCGTCGTCTAGTAACAGTTTTTATTCGCGATTGTCAAGTATTATTGTCACGACACTAAACAAAGTCTCAATTTTCAGTCCTATCGGCATTCTCCGTAAGTGCCGACCATATTCGTGTTAACTCAGATTTGGTGGGCATTAATTATTCCACTCAATATCTAAGCTTTCTACTAATGGCCCAGAGACTTGGTTATGGTCTTGGCAAGTAAATAAATCCATAAATGATATTTTATTTCAATAATTCCCTTGCACGTAGGGGTCTTTAGCAGTTGGAGGAAACCGGAGGACCCGGAGAAAACCCACGAGGTTGGACAGGCGACCCTACTCCCTGTCACGTATATACAACCGGGGAATCGAAACCACGCCAGTTGACTCAATGACAGACCGTACGATATAACGGGACTTTTGATTTTCGTACCACCTGAACGACTAGACAGCTGTCCTTGTCAGTCCCTCTGTCCTGCACCACTGACAAAGGGAAAACACGTCGGAATAAATCCGGATGAACTTTCTCGGCCAGCGTCTTACCAACTTAGACACCCTTGCTCCCGCCCAAGGAAGTGATGACTAATCTATTGGTTAGCAACTAGAACAACTGTGGCTTCCCCGAACCGAACACAGATTAGCGTTATAAAATCCTCCACAGAAAGCACGGGTCGTGGGTCGTCTAACGTTTCCTTCCACTTAACGGGGATCGAACTCATGGCGGCACCCAATCGCCTCGCAATTGTCGGTCCAACGCTCTACCACAGAGCTATCGCTATGGGAAGCGAATAAATGTTAGGGTTAGTTACAACGATTATCAAATACAGTTTATACAGAGATATTTACTTACTGTTTCTGTGTAAAGGGGTGGAGGAAACCAACATACAACACGTCAGCACCAACACCACCACTAGAACCTGTATATACGATTTCATGTTGATGTATAACGTATTAATATATACAGAAATCAACATTCCGCTTCGTTTTATACTATTTTAACTGATCAGTTGTCATAGTAACCAACAGATATTATTGTGATAATTTAAATAATCTAACTGATTGACTGTCAACATACCTATCTGATGTACCAAATGACGCCTTTTGTGTTAACAATTTAGTTTTATATCATATCGTTTGGTGTAGTAAACAGATGCTTGTCTAGTTTGCTGTAACACGCTGTGCTGCCATATCAAAACATCATTTGCAAAGCAGCTAATATACGACCGCAAATAAAGCATTTCGAATTGGGATTTGGGAAGGGGAGGGGGGGGGATATGCTGCAACCTCATAAACATGTTTTCAAAACAACCCTGAATGATAGACATGGTTTTGTCCACGCACTTTACCATCCACATTATGGCCAGATTAGATAAAGATCTGACAGTTCTCGTTATATTAGCGATTCAATTTTAGGCTAGCCTCGATCAGCATTACTAACGTCGATACGATAATAGACAAAGTCTCGATTATCTATTTTTGTTTGTTAAATTAAGCATCACATAGCTTTTCAAATCCACTATTTATCGCAGGCTAGCGATGGCACTGAGAGTTGATTATGGTCTGTATAAGTTCATTAATGTCTAATTAATTTAGATAACATTTCAGGCCTAAAAAAGACATGCAATAGGCAGATTTTGCTCTTGCATAATGTATGTTTAAGTAATGCGGGATCTTGCACTTGGCAGATTAAGCTCTTGCGTAATGTATGTTTAAGTAATGTGGTATTTTGAGTTGTCTGAACCGTGAACATGATGAGAAATGTCGGAAGAAGATTTTCTTTAGTAAGCTCAATAAACTTGATACTAGTAGTAGTTCTTGGTGTTTAACGTCTGCTTCCACATAAGATACTGGGCTAGGCGTAAAGATATAGTGACAAATAAAGGTTTCATTCCATGGAAAACTGAAACATATGTAGGGCGTTTGTCATGCCCAATGGCATCATTATTAAAAATCTAATTTAATCCTACAATAGTAGACCAAGCTGATTTGATTCACAAGATCCGATGATCATAAATAAAAGTATCATTTAATAACAAAAAAGATAGGGTTGCCAAGCAACGAAACATACGCCCACGGCAGCTTAGTCATCCGTGCAGTAATGAAAACATTTATAACACATGCAAATCAAATTACGAGTAATAACCCATGAAGTAATAATCAGAAAACATTAGAATTTGTTTCGATTGGTTGTCTCATGACCGTAAACAATTAATATGAACTTTAGCTTCTAGAGTGTCCACAAGCAATTGTGGACGCCGGACGGACGGACGGAGGGGCGAACCGACGGACAAATGGACGAACGGGGGCGACGACAATGTCGGCATATAAAAATAACAAAAACTTTTGTACTAAAATATTTAGATATAAATTTATTTGATAAATAGTAAAACAAATCACATGGTTTTGTGCAGAGACAACAACTGCATTCCTTTATTACTGTTTAAATATGGACATAAATATAACGATATAAGTCTTAGGCAGGGCATGGTGGCCGGTATATGGAGTAAAAATTAAAAGAACTAATATGGACCGTGGGCTAAAAAGTAAAAGAACTGATAAAACATTTACTACAATCTGTGAAAATGAAAGGCAAGTAGTCTTTTCCTTTTTCAGTCGCACGTTTTGTACCCGAGGCCCCCCCCCCCCTACTTACGGAATCCTGGTTCTTATTTTGGTTTTAATTATTCTTTATAAATATGGGTGTACGTTTCCCGACTATCGTCAATAGCTAAATATTTATTCCAATTAAAATGCATCAAGACTGGCAAAAGGATGGTTAGTCAGTTTGTTACCCACACGGGGGTTTTGGGTTTTTTTTTTAATGAAACACTTGGTTTTAATCATGCTGTTTGATCCTAGATGGGGCTTACTTACTATAGTGAGCAATAGTACAGCCAGGATCATGTGTATGGACCTTAAGTGGATCATGTGTGTGGACCTTAAGTGAACTGCAGCCTGGACTATGTGTATAATATTGTGAACCATAGTCCATAGTACAGCCAGGATCATGTGTATAATATAATATCAGTACTTTAAATGCCATCTAGAAGCACGGTTTACTGAGGTTGTTTCTAGCTATGTTTGATAGTTTACAAAACATTGGAAGTACATGTACATGTATCAGGACCACCATCGACTATCACTTGTGAGGAGTTGATCGATGGGCAGGTCTAAAAATTAAAGCCAACTGCAGATTTGGTCAAAGGTCACAAGATGTAAACAGGGCTAGTGCTAACCCTAAACCTAACCCTTAAAAAAACAAAGCAAAACAAAAACCAAAAACATAACTACTTTCAACTTGACCTGCTTGTGTTACGAAACATCGTTATTAAAATAACAGAGAAGTATGTCCTTATACCGGCATATCTTGTGCTATGTTTTTTGTTCTGAATATAAATAACTATTTACACAAAACTTAATAAAGCACGTGTGTTACGTCGCGTCAATCAACTAGAATTTGATACTATAATCTAACAACTGGAATATATTTTAGAGCATGTTACACATAAATGGTAATATGTCGAACAATTTTAATCAGAATGATGTCAAATTCATGTAAGCTTTATACAGTCATACCACTTTTATATGTTCATTTTATGTGCTCTCTAAATTAACAAATTAATGAAGATTCGATCATCTTCTTGGCAACAAAACTCTCAATCTCATAATTATGCGTTGACAGAATATCTGACACTCAAACTTCAATAATATTAATTTTATCTCAATATATAACAAATATTGTCTGTTAAACATTCAATTCCAAAGTGGCTTCAGTATATATTCTCATTTTATTTGAAAAATTTGGGACTCCTATTTCATGATCTATATGGGACACTTATTGCATGGTATATATGCCCAATACAATAGACTAATACGGCTAACAACTATATTAGGTGGCCCAGAAAAAAACGAGAACACTATTTGGAGTGGAATAATTAACAAATACAAAAAATGGGCATGCACCCAAAACGATAGGGATCATCCTTAGGGTATAAAGAATGAGGATGTAAAATTTCAAGACGATCAGTTAAGAATTGCGGCCTGTAGACGACCCACAGACACACACGCACACACACACAGGGTCCACGGCAATATAAAAAAAAAGTATTGTACCTATATAATAAAGGTTGAAATGTGGTACAACTTCACGCAAAAAATATACCTCAAACGCTAGAATTGTGTTAACATAGTAAACGTTTTAAAAAGGAATGTCAAATTATCTTTTGCCGAATTGATGAATACAATTCGGGCAAAATGCCCAAAAATAAACTTAGAAGAAATAAGAAATTCGATTTCTGGATGGAAAATGCCCTTCGTGCAATAAGGGGACATGTTGCTGACCCTTTGTTAATGTAAACTGGGGGGGGGGGGGGTGAGTGTGGCGTGACTTCTCAGTCCAACAATAGATAATTTGACATTTTGTTAAAATAAAACTTGCCGTGTTAACGCCATTTGAAGGACTACTGTCTGTCTGCTTCCACATAAGTGATATCGCAGACAAACAATACATTTTGAATTATTACATTTTAAATAGTCTACTCATCTTTTTCTGGGACACCCGATGATTTATCTATCACATTTAGAAATGGTTTATAACTGAGAAGAACTCATATATGTGGGTTTGACACTTCCTATATTTAACAAACATCCTATTACAGTTTTTCCACAACCTTGAAACTTTAAAAATATTAAATTGAAAGTTTCTAATCCACATCTATGGGTTTTTATTTTCATCTATATTCCACTTTATTCTTTTGTTTTTAAAAAAAAAAATATGTTTTGAATTTGTAAGAAATGTACATATAAGGGTATTTGCATAAAATTATATATTGCAGCAAGAATTAAATGATAAACAAGAAACTTCAATATAATTTATTTGATATATATATTTACATCCTATCTAACTATATACTGTACACTCTAGTATATACAGTAGATAATATTCATTATAGTATATATATATATTCGATATAACAATACATTGTTCATAATTATACATACATTGTAAACAAACCTATAAACATTGTATACAACAATGCTAAACATTGTACCTAATGTAAACATTGTACTTAATGTAAACATTGTACTTAATGTAAACATTATACATAATAGTATATACATTATACATAATAGTATATACATGTACACTGTACTTATAACAGCATGTACATTATACATAATAGTATATCCATTGTACTTGTGTTAACAATGTACTTAATAGTATATATAATATATATATCGTGTACATTGTACTTAATAGTATATATAATACATTGTACATAATAAAATATACATAATGTAAACATTGTAGTAATTATTATTGTACACAATAAAGTTAACATGGTACACTATAGCATACATTGTACATAATAGGGTGCAGTATGTAAGAACACTTGGTGCAACATTACATTTAGCATAAAGTGTTGACAAGGATGACAGTTAAAAAAAACATGTCGTTCTAACACTGAAAAATGAAATTAATTAGTGATTTTGGGTCAGTTTTTTTTTCTCAACTGATTACTAGAATTATGGGGTTTAACATCCTACTATTTTGTACCAACTCGTCTAATGAAGAAGTGTGCTTTGAGTGAAATTTTGCCTGGAAGCAAGGGTACAACCTATATCAAATTTTAGTGCACATAGATTTTTTCATCCCATCCGAACAACTATACGTTGTCCCTTGTTAGGCATTCTCTGCAGTACATTACTGATGATGCGTCCAGCATCACTGATGAGAGGAAATTTCTCCGCCAACACCGGGAGCAAAGCCAAGACCTCCAGACTAGCGAGTCAGCGTCTTACACACTGAGTCACAGCGGCTCCACAATTTGTCCCTGCACATCCAACCCTGTTATATCATGTTTTGACAAAGGACACTATTTTGACAAGGGAGTAACATTTAAAAGATAACAGCGCCATTTTATGACAAAGGATAACAGACAATACTATATATATAACAGGCAATAACAGACAATACTATATATATAACAGGCAATACTATATAACAAACAATGCAACAGGTAATCAAAACAGTTGTCCATGGGGCATCATATACACTTCTTATACAGTCCTAGAAATTTATGTTTTATTAATATATAACATGATCATCATTTATGTCAACATAATCACATTTCCCCCCAATCGTAGACACCTGACCAGTCCTGAATAACCCTTAATAAACTAACAAAAACAGACTGTTTCATTGATGTATGGCCCTTATAAATACATAATTATTTAGCGACTAGAGATTTCCATAGGATTTACACTTACCATATGTTAGTTTTAAAATAACCAAAGGTATCATGTTGATGAGACATGAACCATATGTTAGTCTCAAAATAACCAAGGTAGTGTGTTGACAAGATGTCAAATCTCATTCAATAAAAGAAAATGTGTTGACCTCAAACCTCGCGTATTTCCAAATCTTGTCATCGAATATTAAGATGCGTGTCACACCAACAATTAATATCCTCGGCAGTCGTCGGAGATACTGTTAGATCCGTTCGTCGTCTGTCAATTGGTGTAGAATAATCCACAGGAATCGTCTCCTCATTTTCCACATAATTAATTATGAAATGGAAAATAGATTTATCCTGAATCTGAAATTAAAAAAATAAATAATAAGACACTCAGATTAAATATTAATATCTTTTAATTTTACTATTGCTATTATTAGACACAGAGAGAGAGAGAGAGAGAGAGAGAGAGAGAGAGAGAGAGAGAGAGAGAGAAATGGGGTTTAACCCCCCCCCCCCGACACAAACTAGGTCATTTCAGGACTAACATATGGTTCTATTTTATTTCAATAATTTGCTTGCACGTAGGGGTCTTAAGCAGTGGGAGGAAACCCAAGGAAAAACCAATGACGTTGGACAGGACTCCTTGCTACGTACAACCAGGGAATCAATACCATGCCAGTTGACTCAATGACAGACCTTATGATACAACCATTCGACCATCCACCCTCCCTCATTACAAACCAAACACACACAATAGGTGTATAAAAACAAGAAACAATATGTGTCACGTCATGTGTCATATCTAATTAACTAGCTTGACAACTTTTCCATTTACACGGCATGCATGGAATTGGAATGCTACAGAATTCAAACTCAAGACACAATAAAAACAGTTAAAATTTGTATGTATAAGCGTGATTTCTATGATGTGTTTTGTCTACTGGGTGATTTCTATAGAGTGTTTTGTTTACTGGATGATTTCTATAATGTGTTTTGTCTACTGGGTGATTTCTATAGAGTGTTTTGTTTACAGGGTGATTTCTATAGAGTGTTTTGTTTACTGGATGATTTCTATAATGTGTTTTGTCTACTGGGTGATTTCTATAGAGTGTTTTGTTTACTGGATGATTTCTATAGAGTGTTTTGTTTACTGGATGATTTCTATAGAGTGTTTTGTCTACAGGGTGATTTCTATAGAGTGTTTTGTCTACTGGGTGATTTCTATAGAGTGTTTTGTTTACTGGATAATTTCTATAATGTGTTTTGTCTACTGGGTGATTTCTATAGAGTGTTTTGTTTACTGGATGATTTCTATAATGTGTTTTGTCTACTGGGTGATTTCTATAGAGTGTTTTGTTTACTGGATGATTTCTATAGAGTGTTTTGTCTACAGGGTGATTTCTATAATGTGTTTTGTTTACAGGGTGATTTCTATAGAGTGTTTTGTTTACAGGGTGATTTCTATAGAGTGTTTTGTCTACAGGGTGATTTCTATAGAGTGTTTTGTCTACAGGGTGATTTCTATAGAGTGTTTTGTCTACAGGGTGATTTCTATAGAGTGTTTTGTCTACAGGGTGATTTCTATAGAGTGTTTTGTCTACAGGGTGATTTCTATAGAGTGTTTTGTCTACAGGGTGATTTCTATAATGTGTTTTGTCTACTGGGTGATTTCTATAGAGTGTTTTGTTTACAGGGTGATTTCTATAGAGTGTTTTGTTTACTGGATGATTTCTATAATGTGTTTTGTCTACTGGGTGATTTCTATAGAGTGTTTTGTTTACAGGGTGATTTCTATAGAGTGTTTTGTTTACAGGGTGATTTCTATAATGTGTTTTGTTTACAGGGTGATTTCTATAATGTGTTTTGTCTACTGGGTGATTTCTATAGAGTGTTTTGTTTACTGGATGATTTCTATAATGTGTTTTGTCTACTGGGTGATTTCTATAGAGTGTTTTGTTTACTGGATGATTTCTATAGAGTGTTTTGTCTACAGGGTGATTTCTATAATGTGTTTTGTTTACAGGGTGATTTCTATAGAGTGTTTTGTTTACAGGGTGATTTCTATAGAGTGTTTTGTCTACAGGGTGATTTCTATAGAGTGTTTTGTCTACAGGGTGATTTCTATAGAGTGTTTTGTTTACAGGGTGATTTCTATAGAGTGTTTTGTCTACAGGGTGATTTCTATAATGTGTTTTGTCAACTGGGTAATTTCTATAATGTGTTTTGTCTACTGGGTGATTTCTATAGAGTGTTTTGTTTACTGGATGATTTCTATAATGTGTTTTGTCTACTGGGTGATTTCTATAGAGTGTTTTGTTTACTGGATGATTTCTATAGAGTGTTTTGTCTACAGGGTGATTTCTATAATGTGTTTTGTTTACAGGGTGATTTCTATAGAGTGTTTTGTTTACAGGGTGATTTCTATAGAGTGTTTTGTCTACAGGGTGATTTCTATAGAGTGTTTTGTCTACAGGGTGATTTCTACAGAGTGTTTTGTCTACAGGGTGATTTCTATAGAGTGTTTTGTCTACAGGGTGATTTCTATAATGTGTTTTGTCTACTGGGTGATTTCTATAGAGTGTTTTGTTTACAGGGTGATTTCTATAGAGTGTTTTGTTTACTGGATAATTTCTATAATGTGTTTTGTCTACTGGGTGATTTCTATAGAGTGTTTTGTTTACTGGATGATTTCTATAGAGTGTTTTGTCTACAGGGTGATTTCTATAGAGTGTTTATTTTTACAGGGTGATTTCTATAGAGTGTTTTGTCTACTGGGTGATTTCTATAGTGTGTTTTGTTTACAGGGTGATTTCTATAGAGTGTTTTGTCTATAGGGTGATTTCTATAGGGTGTTTTGTTTACTGGATAATTTCTATAATGTGTTTTGTCTACTGGGTGATTTCTATAGAGTGTTTTGTTTACTGGATGATTTCTATAGAGTGTTTTGTCTACAGGGTGATTTCTATAGAGTGTTTATTTTTACAGGGTGATTTCTATAGAGTGTTTTGTCTACTGGGTGATTTCTATAGTGTGTTTTGTTTACAGGGTGATTTCTATAGAGTGTTTTGTCTATAGGGTGATTTCTATAGAGTGTTTTGTTTACAGGGTGATTTCTATAGAGTGTTTTGTTTACAGGGTGATTTCTATAGACTGTTTATTTTTACTGGGTGATTTCTATAGACTGTTTATTTTTACTGGGTGATTTCTATAGTGTGTTTTGTCTACCAGGAGATTTCTATAGAGTGTTTTGTCTACCAGGAGATTTCTATAGAGTGTTTTGTTTACAGGGTGATTTCTATAGACTGTTTATTTTTACTGGGTGATTTCTATAGACTGTTTATTTTTACTGGGTGATTTCTATAGTGTGTTTATTTTTACTGGGTGATTTCTATAGTGTGTTTTGTCTACCAGGAGATTTCTATAGAGTGTTTTGTTTACAGGGTGATTTCTATAGTGTGTTTTGTTTACAGGGTGATTTCTATAGACTGTTTTGTCTACAGGGTGATTTCTATAGAGTGTTTTGTTTACAGGGTGATTTCTATAGTGTGTTTTGTTTACAGGGTGATTTCTATAGACTGTTTTGTTTACAGGGTGATTTCTATAGACTGTTTATTTTTACTGGGTGATTTCTATAGACTGTTTATTTTTACTGGGTGATTGCTTGTTATAAGAGAGAGTATATTTACCATTTGAACAATAGGAGAATTTTCAAATAGTTCTTTCCATTCTGTTATAGTTGGTTCTGGACGTACTGAACAGATTAAATCTTGACTCTCAGAAAAAAACTTGAACAGACCATTCCTCTCTAAAAAAACCCAACAAATTACAAACATGAAAATAGTTCCATTTTTTTAACATATTTACAGTTGTTATTGAAATGAAATTGAACCATACGTTAGTCCCGAAATGACCTAGTTTGTGCTGAGTGGAGGCTAAACCCCATTTTCTCTTATCTCGCTCCGTAACCTTTTTTATTCTCTATTCTAGTTTGTTCCCTCTCCTAACAGAGTGTAAGATAATGATGGCAGAGTGGTATAATGCTTACACTGCAGATAATAAGATCTGTTGCTGATTGGTGTGCAAGAAAAAGATCCCTTGACAGTTAGAATTTGATATAAGAGTAGGTCGTAGCACTGCTGTTCCGGAAAAACCTAACGTCACATGTACACATTGGAGTGCGCATAAAAGATCCCTTGGCAGATGGAATTCAATATACGTGTAGGCCTAAGCGCCACCGTTCGGTGTATGCCCATCTTTGTTAGCCCAGCTGGAGCAGAACTGTAAGACGTTAAACCCCATTTAATTTCCTTTCTGTTACTGATTGTACACAAGGATTGACGGTCTAACATTTCTAAGGTTCGATCTTAGTATTGGCTGAGGAAGTACCTCAGGATTTTTATATGTGGTTTCCCCTTGTCAGTGGTAAATTATATATGTTAGTTGAATGTGTTTTACCTGATGGAATGTCTTTTTGTAGACGAACTAAAACATTTTTGACATCTTGTTCAATAATTTCTGGATCAGACAGGACAGCTTCCTGTAAATAACAATTAAGTTAGATTAAATGAAATGGGGTTTAACGTCCTACTGTTCTGCTACGAACTGGGCTAATGAAGACAGACATACGCCATACAGTGTGCTATGAGGGAAATTTTACTAGAACAATGGTGCTACAACCAATATTTATTTCAATTTCCAACTGTCTGGGGAAGAGAGAGAGAAATGGGGTTTAACATCCAGTCAACACAAACTAGGTAATTTCAGGACTAACATATGGTTCAGTTTTATTTCAATAATTCACTTGTGCGTAGGGGTCTTTTAGCAGTGGGAGGAAACCGGAGGACCCAGAGAAACTCATGAAATTGGACATGCGACCCTACTCCTTGACACATACAAGCAGGGAATCACACCACTTGACTCAATGACAGACCAATATGATACAACACGCACACGTTAACCATTTGGCCACCTACCCCTTCCCCCCCCCCCCCCCCCAACAGGGATTGAACCTGGGACCTTCTGGTTTGTGATACAATCTGAGCCAATCTGACTCTTTTGATGAGACTGTTGGGATTGGGGTTAGAGTATTGTTGAATTTTAATATACGATGCAACCTTTCACATGCAAGCCTAGACATGCAGTTGATGTAATTATAAATAGCAATTATTGCAAAGACATCGTTATCATTTGGCCCCACCTAATATATATAATATAAAATACACCATACCTGATCCATCCAATCAGCTGAAGCTATTGCACTCAGACCTTCTTGTAATTTATTTAATAAAGCATCTAAAATAAAACACATGTTGAAATTACACCTCTTAAATTGTTAACTGGCGATTTAACATCTGCGTAATATCGCAAATTAATATATATTTTGTAAATTCAAGGCTTGTGCCAGGATCTTTACTTTGGGGGGGGGGGTGGGTGGGGGGGAAACTGGACAGTGGACGATCCAAGTTTTAGAAGGTGTTCCTTTCTCCAGGACACATATTGCAAATTAATACTTATTTAGTAAATTCAGGGCATGTGTAGGGATCTTTTTTTTCGGGGGGGGGGGGGGAACTGAAGTATCCAGGTTTCAGACGGTGCCCCTTTCTTCAGGTCACATACACTCACACCTTGGATCGAACCCACGACCATAAGGCAGAGTTGAATATCCAGCTAGAGCTTAAAGGATGATACTCTAGACCACCATATTGTGATACAAAATAAGAATATTTGACACAAGGTACAATTTTATGGATACACAATTACTGAGTTTAATACAAGCGACGTTTCAACGGGGATACTCTCGTCTGTATCAAGCAAATGATACAGGTATGTGAATAGTAGGCAAATATATACAGAATATGCAACAGAGATAAGAATCAACTACAATAAAAGCTTAACACCTTTGATTAATAATGGCACTATCTCTGCATTGCATTAAAAATGTCAAATTGTTGCATAATCTAATATAATGCGATGCAGAGATAGTGCCGTTATTAATCAAAGGTGTTAATCAAATTTTACCTTGTGTTAATTTGTTCAATTACTAAATGCCAATCAAATAAGAATATATGAATGACAATAAATTATCAACAAACCTCTTTCTTCATCCAGATCAGAACTTCTTGATGCGGTGTTCACTGCTGAACTAGTTGGCCAAGCAGGTGGTTGAGGAGTCCCAGTTGGATTGGCCGTCTGGGCAACAGTAACCACTGGATACTGTTCAGCTTGAGGAATTGGTGCAGATTTCATCGAATGCAGTGATCTGTCTTCTTTCAGATGGGACAAAACTTGATGACGCGGTTTTATTTCAATGTGCAGCTCCGTTCTGTGTTTATTCGGAGATTTCTGTCCTTTGCTATTTGCTTTGTTGTGGTTACTAATACTATGGTTATTCGCAGGACTAGAATTGGCAAGAGATTCAAGCAGTTCCGTGGAACTCATCACCAAACTAGAGTGTTTTGAATACTCATCACTTTCTTCCAGTTTTTCAAAATTCGGCAACATCTGTGGTTTCAGTGACATTAAATTTCTGTCGTGATTTTCGTAAATTTTCAATTCCGGCCTGTTCAAATTGAAACCACTATTAAGCACGTCATCGCTAATAAATTGTTCAAATATTTTCGACGTCTCCTCCGGTTCCGCAAAGTACAATTCCATCGAATCACGCACTTCAGTGTTTGACACAGTCGCACGAGGAGAAAATATCGATAAGTCTGACTTGTCATTGCTACCTACTTGTGTTGGATTGCTCCCATGAATTCTCGCTGTTACATTGCTAGAAAATTGCGTGATGTTATCATCACTTTCTTGGAATTCTTTGGGCCTGGTAGTATCACAAAATGGCTGCTCCTGACGACCCACAGCAGTTGTTGAGGAAAAGTCAGTCTGCTGAATTTTAATTGTCTCAATAGAGTTCAATGTTCGAGGATTTTCTAAGCCCACAGATGCTGGATGAACAGCATTTGTCATTTGTTTTTCGGTATATTGCACCGAATGTCCGTTATTTGAATTTTTGAGAACAGACCCATTGGTTAAAGTTGAAGTTTGAAGACTTGAGCCAAACAGATAATCATCGGCATTCCTGAGAGTTGTCTCCTCATTGTCTTCCTCGTTTGACGGAACTTGTTCAAGAATAGACAGTTTTGGTATGTGTAAATCATCCGAGTCCATACGATTCCTATCGTATTGCGGTATTTGGCTAAACTGGTTAAAGGCTGCTAGATATTCTTGACGTATTTGAAATTTTGGCGCAGAGTTTCCCGATTCAGACGGCCCTTGTGATGAATTGCTTTTTGATTGCATAATGGGTACAGTTGAATTGCGTTTCTGAAAATTAATCTTCTGTTCTAATGTTTGAACCACGGAATCAAGTTCCTGATTTTTCTGCGATGATAACAGTGGTGGTTTTTCATTTCCCAGAATCGAGAAACACGTATCAGGCATATCTTTAACTAAAATGGAAAAGAACAATTACGAAAATAAGAACAGAGAGAGAGAGAGAGAGAGAGAGAGAGAGTAGGTTAATTACAAAAACAAAACAATTACAAAAACAGAACAATTACAAAAACAGAACAATTACAACAATATCAAACACAGAATAATAACAAACACAGAACAACTTTAATAAAAAAATTTAAAAATCGAACAAATACTAAAAATCGAACAAATACTAAAAATCGAACAAATACTGAAAGATAGAAGAGCCCCACCCCTACCCCATCCCCAAAATAGAATAATTACTTCAAAATAGGAAAATTACTTCAAAAACAGAACAAATACTATTTAGAAAGATTTTTGTTACTGAAACTAGTCATTGTTTTCGAAAGATATAAAACTTGTAGTTGTTTCAAAAGAGCTGAAACTGGTCATTCTAAACTTGTCATTGTTTCGAAAGAACTGAAATACGTCATTGGTCAGAAAGAGTTGGAACTCGTTGTTGTTTCGAAAGAGCTAAAACTTGTCATTGTTTCAAAAGGTCTGTAACTCGTCATTTTAACGAAAGAGTGGAAAAACGTCCTTGTTTTCAAGTGTCTCACCAATTTGTTTAAAGACTGGATGTTTGAGTAATTCTTGAGCCGTTGGTCGTTCTCTTTCTTCCACAGCAAAACCCGAACGTATTAAATCCATCATATCTTCTCGAATTGTCTCCGGCACGTCTTCTATTGGCGGAGATTTCTGGAAAATCTACAAATAGATACCAAAATAATTATACATGTGATAAAACAATAATAATAATAATAATATGAAAATTAATAATATCTGAGAGAGAGAGAGGCTTAACGTCCACTCGACACAAACTAGGTCATTTCGGGACTAACATATGGTTCAATTTTATTTTAATAAATCGCTTGCACGAAGGGGGTCTTTAGTAGTGGGAGGAAACCGGACGACCCGGAGAAAACCCATGAGGTTGGACAGGCTACCCTACTCCTTGGCACGTACAACCGGGGAATCAAAACCACACAAGTTGACTCAATGACAGACCTTATGATACAGAGCACTGCCACGCTAACCATTCGGCCATCCAACCCCCGATGAAGCTAAAATAAAGACCTGCAATGGACCACAACCTTTGACTCAAACTGATTAAAATAAACATCTATATATCGATTCAATTTTTTGTATTCTTTTGATGATCTCCACCACATGATTTGACCAGTTGTAGTAGGAGGTCGTGTCAGGGCTTTGATTAACCAATCAACGATGTTTTTTCATGTGGCTATTCCGAAATACAACTTTTGCTTTGTTTTGCTTTCTAGCCAAGCGAATGTATACCCTGAATTTCGCATGTCAGACAATAAGAACTTGACTCAACAGATCATTTGATTGGGTAATCATTGAGATCACCCTTGGGTATTTAACCAATCGTCCAGATCCTTGTGTAGTGAAGACAAGTGATACGCAATTTTGGACTATAAATACACGAAACCAAATAGAATCTGTGTTTTAACTAGATTGCGTCAGATTATCCTTCACGACATGTACTTACAATAAAATGCAACATGGCCGCTTGATGATATCTTTTTAACCACGGAGGATCACCACTCATTATATGGACCAAAACACAAATGGCTGCCCATACTTCTGATGGAAAACCGTGGCCATGACTAGCAGCTTTCTCAGGACTCCACTGCGTCGATGTTCCAGACGGACTCTGTCCTTTGAAATCTTTTTCCTGGTTTATATATCTCGATAAACCAAAATCACAGACGGCTATAGATGTGCTACCTCTTCTTAATAAAATATTATCACCTTCAAAAACACAACAAACAAACCAATTGTAATTAATGTAAAAATGTAATTGATGCAAAATTTGTAATTGATGAAATACTTTGAATTTATTCAACATGTGTAATTGATGCAACAAATGTAATTGATGTAACATTTGTAATCGATACAAAATTTGTAATCAATGTCACTGTAATAGATGCAACATTTGAAATTGATGCAGCATTTGAAATTGATGCAACATTTGTAATTGATGCAAAAATTTGTAATTGGTGCAACATTTGTAATTGATGCAACATTTGTAATTGGTGCAACATTTGTAATTGGCGCAACATTTGTAATTGATGCAACATTTGTAATTGATGCAAAAATGCAAAGCAAAAATTGTAATTAATCCGAAATCACAAATACCAGTATTGCACAAATTGTAATTAAGCAAAAATTGTCATCAATCCCGAAATGCACCACAACTCATTTTGTATCAATAGACTGCATAAAGCAACAAGGAATTGAGACAGTATCATCCATTAGCTCCTAGATGATTGTATGATGATTGTACCATCAGTCACTTCCCATAAAAATGTAGTCGGAAATGAGACATTTTTAGATCTCGTTCACATCCTTCTTACCAAAAAAGTTAGGACAAACAGGAAAAAGCAGCCATGGAAACATTTGGAACCTTGCCATGAATGGAGAGAGTAGGACAACTTGATATCATGAAAACCTGAAATGATGTTGTGATTTTCGTGAAAGTGGAGGCTTACTTTTGATATCTTCATGGATGATTCCTTTAGACTGCAGATACACCAACACTTGTAGTAACTGTTGTATATAGGTCAAGGCCATTACATGACTCAATCTACGATTCATGGCTTTCTGTTCATTAATACATGACGTTAGACTTCCACCTGATGAAATAAACGTTACTTTCTACTGTACATAATCCTTGAATGACAGTTACTGATTCAGCATAATAAATAAACACAATTCATATGGATAACAACTGAAATGAAATGGGGTTTAACGTCCAACTGTTCTGCTCCGACTGGGCTAATGAAGACAAACAAATTATGCCATACGCAGTGTGCTACAAGGGAAATTTTTCCCAGACTGTCAAGGATCTTTAATATGCACGCCAATATGTACAATAGGCAGGGCTGTCGGTAATTTTTCACAGTTGATTAGCAGTACTGCTAATCAATAAGTCCAATTTTGCTAAATTTGATTAGCAAATTTAAAAATTGATTAGCAGTTTTTCAGTTTCAACATAAAACACCTTAATAACAAGATATTACTTTAGTTCATAACAAATATGATTAGATTCCATTCTTACTATTCTTAGATTTTTTTAGCACTGCCACAAGTACTTGTGACAGTTTGTGAATGTGATGTAGACATTTAGTTACATGTAGGTCTTATGTCTGAAGCCAATTCTTAACAGTGACTTCCAAGGCCCCAATCATTTTAATTATTTTTTGTTACATTAGAAATCTTTGTTAGAAAACAATTTCGTCTGCTTTTTATCGTGTATTGCTATTTTTATTCAATCAGGCGCATCTCGATTAACTAGACACACGCGATATTTACGGGAATTTTTACTTTGTTTTATCATTTTACAATACATATATTTATTTTTTTATATTTTATTTACAATACGTAGGGGATACACTGGATTTATTTCTTTCAAAATGAATATGATATACATGTAATTACTTGATGTCTCACAACGTGAGTGGTACTACTTGATTCCCTATTTCCGGTTTAATAGTCCATATTCATAGAGTTATGTCCCTGTATTATACAGTATAATGAATTGTGTCTGGGTAGTTCGAAAAGAAAATGTCCCACGGAGAATTCAGTTTTGTTTATAAAATTTTATTCAACATTTTATACACGTTGAAAGTGTTGAGAAAGCCTTCTAGTCTTCAAATGTGGATTATCTTTGTGTCAATATCCAAAATGACAGGCATATTAATGATTCGCAGTTACTGCAAAAACATTAAATTTTAATTTTTGATTAGCAACGGACAAAATATGTATCGCAAATTGCGCTGCGATACTGGTTGTCGGCAGCCCTGACAATAGGACCTAGTTTTTTTGTCCCATCAAACCAAAAATCTGTTGTCTCTTGCCAGGCTCTCAGTACTGCACCACTGACAAGGAGGAACCACGTCAGAAAATCATAATAAACTTTCTCGGCAAATGCAGGGATCGAACACGGGACCTCGAGGTTAGCGAGCCAATGCCTTACTCACTGAGCCACCGTGGCTCCCTATATGGACAACAATAACTAGTTTGTACACATAGAGCTCGACGATGTTTGGACAAGTGTTGATAACGACAAGAGATGATTTGTGGAGAAGTTGTACTATACGTGTATAAATCAGTCATTGCTTTTATTCCGTTTAAATTGTTCTGTGTTGTTTACTCTGTACATTGTATTTATTTTCTTAAGAAATTAACACAGCACTACTTTCAAGAAAACAAATTAATACAGCCCTGATTGTAAGGAAAAAAATTAACATAGCACTACTTTTAAGAAAACAAATTAATACAGCACTGATTTTAAGAAAACAAATTAATACAGCACTGATTCTAAGGAAATAAATTAATACAGCACTGTTTCTAAGAAAACATATTTGAGATCTTAAAATATTCATACTGAAATAATATTAGTCTATTTATCATATTGCACAATATCCGAGAGTATTTTGTTTTTTTAACAATATTTTATTCAAAATTGAACAGGCATAGTCTATGAGAGACAGAAATGGGGTTTAATGTCCACTGTACACAAACTAGGTCATTTCAGGACTAACATATGGTTCAATTTTTATTTCAATAATTCGCTTGCACGTACACGAGCATTACAAGGAGTTTCTTATTTACAGATCTGAAATAAATTGAACCATTTTTGGACCAATTTTCTTTAAGAGGTTGAACTATCACAATATTGTTGTTTTCAAGGGATTCAAAAAATCTGTCAAGTGACATTTCGACTTGAACATGTAATTTCCATACAGCGCCCCCAAAATTGCAGGCTAACTCTCACTCATGGAACCACACACACACACACGAAAAAAATCTTAAACAGTTTCAATTTGAAATACTTAATAAGTTACCATCTATGAATTCTGCGAATATGTAGATCTTCTCCCCTTGTCGTAAAGCTCCGAATAGATGAACAATATTTGGGTGTTCGAGGTCACACCAAACTTTTAGTTCCTCTTGTTCATAATTATGAATAATTAACTGAAATGAAATGAAATGGGTTTTAATAACTTATAACAACCTGTGCTTGAACAAAGAAAACAAAGTAAAAACTTAATAATGAAATGAAATAAGTTTAATGTCCTACTCCGACGGGGCTAATGAAGACTGACACATGACATTCAGTGTGCTATGAGGGAAATTTTGCCCAGACGTCTTTTATACAAATTTTTGTGTGAAAATAGTATTATTTGGGGGATACTCAAATGATTGTTCCAGAATTGAATTCTCCCGAATGAATTCCGCATAACCCGATTGCAATAATGTCGAATTGTGACGTTCCAGAATGACAATCGAGCACCCCCTTGTTGTCTTGTAAATATAATCAGAAGTGGTAAATGAAATGAAATGGGTTTAACATGTAACGTCCTACTGTTCTGCTCCGACTGGGCTAATGAAGACAGACATACACTGTACGCTATGCTGGGTGCTATGGGAGAAATTTTTGCCTGGACAGGGCACTATAGCCAACCGCAACACCAATGTGTACACCGGGACCTTGGTTTTCCTTCTGATCCGAACAACTATACACTGATCTTTGCTAGGTCCTTCTTCCTGTATCACGGACAAGAGGGAACTACCCAAAAATTCCTGATGAACTTTCTCAGCCAACACAGGGATCAAACACAGAACTTCCAGGTTAGCGAGCCAACGTCTTAAACACTGAGCTATCGTGTCTCCTTGACAGAACGGACTATAGACAATCACTATAGTTCATTTCAACTCGTAGCCAATCACTGTAGTTTATTTCACCTTTCAACTTGTAGCCAATCACTGTAGTTTATTTCAACTCGTAGCCAATCACAATGTATCAAGAGATAAATAAATTGAAACTCACCCTTTTCACACAAAATTTATAATTTGACGTCAGATCCATTGCCAGATGACATTTACCGGCTGCTCCGTTACCAAGGTGACTCAATCTCTCCCACTGACAATGTTTCTGATACTTTGTGCGTAATATACGTAATTTTTTCTGAAATTACAAACAAATAATACAGTGGAATAATCTGACAGAAATCATTAAATTATCTCAAACTTAAAACCTATCTTTTTTAGAAATCTTACCAGGATAAATTAAAACGATTTGAACTGAATGCGCTGTGAGCATGCCTCACTCGGTGTGTGGAGTACTAGCACTATCTAAATGTACAAGTTATTATTACATCAATTACAGCAGGTCCCAAACCAGGGATCTTAATCCACTGAGCTGGATATCATGATACTGTATCATGAAATTAATCTATTTTCGACACGATCAATTACTTATTACTTTTTATCATCGCCCTTTATTTGATGTTCTCACTCATGACATCAACTGACAGACTATAATATCGACATTCAGAAAACAAACACCGTCAAGACAGGTCGCATCACGTCATTCTTGTAAATCAATATTTTTACAGGCCTCTGATGGAGAGCGCAGTGGACGCTCACCGCTGGTCACCTGGATCTATTCACTTGATTTACTATAGTATTTGTTCTTTATGTAATTTGTCTAGTCAGCAGGTTTGCCGTATCAGTCTTGTTTTGTGTATAGTGCGGTTCTCCTGCCTTTACTATTGTTGTCAACTTTAACAGTCGTACCTTAGTGAGAATCGGCACACGGCGAAGGAAGAATGCAGCCTCAATCTGCATGTGATAATAAGTATTCCTGCTACCCATAGCATAGTGTCAAAAGACGCCTGTATGACCCCTGACGCGACCTCCCACTACACCTGATTCGTTAACTTCATGTAGTAGAGGCCATGAAAAGTATAAATAAAATGAAACAAAATATACATCTAATCAGATTGACCCGATACATACTAGGTCATTTTGGGACTAACATATGGCTCAATAATGTTTCAATAATTCGCTCGTGCGTACAGGTCCATAGCAGTGGTAGGAATCCAGAGTACACAGAGAAAACCAACGACCCTACTCCTTGTTGCTTACAAGCGGGAAATCGAAACCACGCCACTTGACTCAATGACACTTTTAGATCTAATGCACACAACTTAAACCATTCGGCCATCCAACCCTAACCCCCTTAATCAAATTAATAAGAAAGAAACAAACCTTGTATTTAGAAATAATAACGCCCTCTTCCCGTGCTTGATAGGGTAGAGTCGTAGTATCTTTAACGGTACCCTTCAATTTACTCCAATAACCTGCCACTATTCTTAGCTGATCTCTCGTGCCGTAAACAACCTCGTTGATACCAGGTATTCCCGTGGGGCGATCCTCCAAAGACGTAAACTGATGATTATCCAGGTTATAATGATGATCCATGGGAAGGCTCATTGCGCCCGATTCGCCGTAAGTTTTCTGGGTGTCGTAGGGATCTTGCGTGAAGGCACTCAGCGGCACTTTGATATCACCGAGTTTAACTTCATGTGACAAGTTAGCAGGCGGAATAATACTGTTGTTTGATTGGCTAGACTGTATGCTGCTACTACCTAAACTGTTTGAGAAGTCCTCTATCTCGTGCGTCTCGGGGAGTTCACAAAGTTTGCTTGCAAGTTCGTTGGAACCCTTCCGTGAAACTTTTAATCGATTGGGTTCTTTTGGTCGTGCTCCCACACCTAGTTGTCGGGGGTCTGGATTCAAATCTTGATATGATCGCGGATTTATTTGAGTCATCCTTGAATCAGGGTTTGAGTCAGTAGGTTTCGATTGCAGTTCTTTTGGATCATCATTCACGGACGCGCTTCGACTCAATGAGCCTAACCCTGTTAAGGGATCACATTCAGGGTTCGTGCGCAGGGTGGCATAATTAACAGAACACGGGATGGTAACAATTTCAGAAGCGGCTTTTTTTAAACGATGCCAAAAGATATCAGAGGTGACATCAAAGCGTTCTACGCCCATGGCTTCCGTTAGCACAAAACAGATGTCCGAAGACGATTTCTTCGTACGCGTTCCATTAGTCTGACAATTTTGTATATGACCCTGCTGCAGACGATATAGTTGCAGACATATGCCACAAGTGTAAATTTTATCTGTACAATTTGCGAAGTGTTGAACGAGGGCATGGATTATGGAACAGAGGGTACAGATTTCATCCTTTTCAGTAACGTCGTGTAATATTTCATGAAAACAGTAAGTTAAACAAGCGTTGATGTTTCTAAGTGTTGATTGGAATATTTCTGATGATAAAACATTATCCGGGGGTTCTTCTTTATTTGACTGAAAAATTTTAAAGATACGTTATGTAAGATTTAGAGAAAGAGCTGGTCAATCTTGCTATAATAGTTTGAAAATAGATAATGTAAAATGAATAGTTTGAAAATTTCATTCAAATTACTCTATTGCGAGCGAAGATATTAACCTTTGAAGGTTTGACAAAACGTGTGCATTAATTGCAACCACCATACTGGTTTTTCCAAGTTAAGTCTCGCTCCTCTATAAATAAATTAAATCAAAATATGGCTGAACTGTTCTAATCCACTTAATATCGGAGATATCCGATGGCATCGAGAGTTGATTATGGTCTTGTTCTGTTAATAAATGTCTAATTAATAATTTATATAACATCTCAGGCCTAAAGAAAAACCTGCAATAGGCAGATTTAGCTCTTGCATAATGTATGTTTAAGAAATAAAAATAACAAGGAGATCCAGTCATGAACATCCTGTGCTCTTGGATATTCTTTCGAAATGAAATGGGGTTTAACGTCCTACTGTTCTGTTCCGAACTGGGCTAATGAAGACAGGCATACGCCATACAGTGTGTTATGAGGGAAATTTTGCCCAGACAGCGGAACTATGGCCTACTCTTATATCGAATTCCACAGGATCTTTTACGTGCATGCCAATGTGTACACAGGACCTCAATTTTTTGTCCCATCCGAACGACTAGACAGCTATTCTTGTCAGACCCTCCGTCCTGCATCACTGACAAGGGAGAAGCACGCCGGAAAATCTGGATGAACTTTCTCGGCCAATGCAGGGATCGAACACCCGACCTCCAGGCTAGCGAGCCAGCGTCTTACCCACTTAAGACACCTTAATCCCCAGGATATTCTTTCGAAGATACAAGGAAGACAATAATGAACAACCAAATTCTAGTTGTGTATTATGACGGGGGATTTGAGTCAAAAGTCAGAGCTATGTTGTAAGTATTTTTACATCTACAATGCTGCAAATGCTGACAGTACTGGGTACTACATGCTGTCTGGGTATAGTGGACAATAATTACAAACTTTGTACTCACATAAACAAGAAAAATAACGGTTCAATATCCCTCCCTAAGTTTGGGGGGTTTCCATTAAAAATGAAGACAATGTATTGCATAATTTTTCGGTTCATAAACGAAAAGCACTTGGATCTTGCATCAGTCAAAATTATTATAACATTTCTTGCCTAAGACACATAAAGATGGCCATGTGAAATCAATAGAAACTTATTTAAATGTTAAATCACCAAGGGGGTGATAGGCCTAATCTCCTCAAATTACGATCTCTCATGTTTCTGGTATAAATCGAGATTTAAAGTAACTTGTGCGTTGACTTGCTAATAATCGTGACTAATAATGTCAAGTTTACGCTATGTTTGATAATGCTTCAGTAAAATATGGAATCATTTGGATTAAAAAGAGGCCCATCAAAAGAATTCAGTGAAAATATTTTGTTCGCAGAGGACGTTGAAATATTTTAAATTCATCTTTGTAAATACTGAACAGGGAAAACCCCCCTGCAAGAAGTTTCGCCCCCACTGCGAAAAAATTGTCGACCATAAAAACAATATAAATACATTGTCCGTCAATTTTACAGTACCCCCTGAGAACACTCCCCCCCCCCCCTCGTTGCTCTGAGCTAGTTACGGCCCTGACGGAGTTTAACTATTTTTGGACTGATATTCCTTTTAGAGATTCATCTTTAAAGTAGCTAAGTCTCTAACTCCATATCATCCAAAATCTTCGACATTGAAAACACGATTTATTTGTCAATTTAAATCAACATTGATGTTGTGATCTTACCGGGAAAAGATGGGCTTCTGATATCCAATATTTAAGACAAAATAAACATTTTACCATTGGTACACGAATCGTGTACCATAATGCATTTCAGGCCTATTCTAACAAGGGACTCGACGAACGAGGCTAGACATTCAACAAGACATGTCAAACGGTGACGGCATATTCATATCGGGAGAGTATGCGCAATAAATACTATGTAGACTAGAATAACCAGAAGCTAGAAATTTTCATTCGATTGAGACTTCAGACATATTTCGCCGAACGTAACCAATATGAAATTAGAGTAAAAATGGAAACGATTGAATGTAAATCAGTTTATATATATTCCTATCACATTATAATATGCGTTACGATCCATTTGTGTCAATTTCTAGGTCCAAAATATTAGCGATTCAGCTCCTTTAACAATATTGTAGTTTATACAGCATTATAATATTCCCTCAAACGACTATCACAGACTCTAATATATCCAAATGTTTTTTCCAAGCACTAAGCCTACGTAGGCCTACTTACCAAGTATCCTAAAAATTCTAGAAATGTATGGAGTGAAACAGTTGTGGGTGGAGTTTCTTCTTGCACTGCGATAACTTCCCTTCTCACTGTCGCAGCCATTTTCAAACTTTCCTCAAGAACTTTTATCAAGATAATTTCTCTTCCATACCAATAATGATTTTAACTTGAAAAAAAATACAAAAATGATTTAAATGTAATGGGGTATAAAGTCGAGTCGACATAACATTTTGGTCAGTTTGCCACATACAAGCTGGGAATTGAAACCACGAGTTATACCATTCAACTATCCATCCTCCTAGATCAGTTCAAGACTGTTTGCCACATACAAGTTGGGAATCAAAACCACAAGTTAGACCATTCAGCCATCCACCCCCTACATTAGTTTGAGACAAGCTGGGAATCGAAACCACAAGTTATACCATTCGACCATCCAACCCCCTAGATCAGACATCATCAGTTCGAGGCTGTTTGCCAAGTACAAGCTGGGAATCGAAACCACACGTTATACCATTCAGCCATTCAACCCCCTACATCAGTTTGAGACTCACATGCTGAAATTTCATTTCTATAAAACATTTCCAATGCTCTGACTGGGCATTCACCATGCAATGTGCTACTGGAGGTATTTTGCTTTGGTATTCTAGTTTTGACAACTTTTTAGTCTTCTGTTGAGCATCTCTCGGCCTAGTTACTATACTTGTAACATTAAACTGTGTGTTTAACGTTACAATTGATACAGTCTAAGAATCCTTACGCAAGTTCAAATAGGTTCAAACGCACAATTGTCAACACATATTACAGTTTGTATTGGAATAAGTAATTCTATGACAAATACTTGAAATAGTGAAGACTGGACCACTAAAATAGTTACCGAATAGTTTTTCTTTGTGGTTATGTGTTCTGCATTTGTATAGCGATGTTTCGTGTAATGACATATTGCGCAAGCCGCCATGACACCAGCAGTTTCATCAAATCATATAATTATGCGGTAAGGCTTCACCTTTATTTCAATAGGAATTGATTTATTATATGTTAAGCTAGGTGCAGTACTGTTTTGGGTCAGTTTATGTGTAAATTAAGGGAGCTATAGGCCAGTAACCTTTTTGTAGTAATTTAACTAAAAAACTTGCGCAAAGGAACTCTGTAGGACGAGCCACTACTGTGGCTGGAGTAAGGCGGGAGACATCAGTAGTGGAACCATTTCTACTCTCGACCCTCCAACGTCAGGCATGTAATTCATCCATCTATATCGAGTGAACCAAATGGAATTCCCCACGACCAAGTCCGTTGGAATTTTAATTAGTTTTAGACTAGGCCTACCCCATTATATATACGAACAATCACACAACACACCACATATATTTACATTCCAGCTACATTGTATATGCAGCATTTATTTAACATATTGAATATTTTATTCAAATTACTTTAATCTAAGCGAAGTTATGACTGTTTGAAGCTGTAGCGCAGATTGTTTATTATCGTAACAATATAGTACTTGAAAATTGTTAAATTTCTAAAAATCGCAGGTTTTTTAATCCATTTTAATTTTAAATCTCTGCCATCCGATGGTCAAAAGAGTTGATTAAAGGCTTGTCATGTTAGAGAGAGAGAAATGGGGTTTAACATCCACTCGACACAAACTAGGTCATTTCGGGACTAACATATGGTTTAATTTTATTTCAATAATTCGCTTGCGTGAAGTGGTCTTTAGCAGTGGGAGGAAACTGGAGGACCTGGAAAAAAAACCACGAGGTTGGACAGGCGACTCTACTAACTGCTTGTCGCGTACAAACGGGGATTCAAAACCACGCCAGTTGACTCGATGACAGGCCTATGATCATACAGCACGCACATGCTAACCATTCAGCCATCCAAACCCCCACCCCACCCGTGTCATGTGACTAAATGTCTAAATAATACAGGCCTAGGCCTGGCTACAATCATATTTATTACTTCTGAAGTTCTCTTGCATAATCATAATAATGTATTTTTATAAGGAAGTAATAAAAATAAAGATGACAAGTTAAAATAACGAATAACGATAAAATTAGAGCTATAAGTTTACCGATTAATATGATATGAATGAAAGAATGACATGTATGATTGCTATGTCAAACGTACTTCCTCAGTTCCTGATCGACAGACACAAGTGACTCGTATGATCATTTTCATATCACATCGCACTCACCTCTCAGATTGTTTATGTCACAATTTTTGTCCAATAAAACTGTGATTAATTACAAATTCTGGAAAACCTTTCGATAAAGTATTCGTATGCTAACTGTCAATGTTTTGATTTTTGGAGAACTGTACAGGACATAGATCTACTTAGTTTTCGATAAATACTTCCTATTTTCCTCGTAAAACGTCACTGAGTCATCCAATGAATCTGCTTAGAGTTATCTTTTCAACAACCCTAATAATTCACAATTTATTACGCATATTTTACTTTGACCCGAGTAATTCACATTTGCTAAGGTTAAATTTACAAGTTATCTCCCCAATTATCTCCCTTTCCTTAATTTGTTTTTAAATGTTTTTATACGCCCACGTTTTCTTGTGGACGTATATTGTCGTCGCCCCTGTCCGTCCGTCCGTCCACAATTTGTTTGTGGACACTCTACAGGTCACAATTTTTATCCGATATTGGCATGTATATCGGACCATAACTTCATGGATTATTGCCCCTGATTGTACGAAAAATCATGATTTTTAGCCTGTGGACACTCTAGAGGTCACAATTTTGATCCGATTTTGATGAAACTTGAAATGCATGTTTATAACCCAAAGATATTGGTTCCTTTCAATATTCGCGCATATCGAATCGTAACTTCCTGAATAGTGGCCCTTGATTGTACGAAAAAATCGCGTTTTGAGCTTGTGTTTCCTATAGAGGTCAATTTTTATCCGATTAAAAACAAAAACGCGTGAATAGATCACAGTTATACACAAATGATGGTTGAGCACGAATTTCGTGAAAATCAGAAAAAAATGACGGATATAATGGCCATCTTTTGTACGCAAATAAGTGTAAAAATATGGTATATCAAGGTTCGACCCTCTAGCTAGAGACCACAGTTTTTATCCGATTTGAATGAAACTTTAAATATATATGTTTTTATCATAAAGATCTTGGTTCCGTTTGATAATCACACATATCCGAGCACCCAGAGAAAATCACAAGGTTGGACAGGCGTGTTCTGCTCTGACTGGACTGAAGACGGTATAGTGCTTTATAAGAACCCTTATTATTATTATTATAATATTTTAAATTCTTTGCAATAAATGTGTTTTTATAATTACATCACCTGCATGTCTATGCTTGAATTGCTTGTGAAAGGTTGCATCGTATATTAAAATTCACTTATACTTTAACCCCAACAACCACATCAAAAGAGTCATATTGGCTTATTGAGTAAGGCATTGTCTCACAACCCAGAAGGTCCCAGGTTCAATCCCTGTTGGTGGGGGGGGGAAGGGGTAGGTGGCCAAATAGTTAACGTGTGCGTGTTGTATCATATGGGTCTGTCATTGAGTCAAGTGGCGTGGTTTTGATTCCCTGCTTGTACGTGACAAGGAATTGGGTTGCCTGTTCAACCTCATTGGTTTCCTCTATGTCCTCCGGTTTCCTCCCACTGCTAAAGGCCACTACGCGCAAGCGATTTATTGAAATCAAATATTGAACCATGTTAGTCCCAAAATGACCTAGTCTGAGTCGAGTTGACATCAAACCCCATTTCTCTCTCTTCCAGCCTGGTTTCCCTTTTTTGCCAGGTGTACAGAAAAAAAGCATAGTTAGGTCAAGTATCCAGAGGGCGATGGGGATTATTGAGACAAACTAGGTCATATTGGGACCAACACATTGGTTCAATTTTATTTCAATAATTCGCTTGCAGGTAGGGGTCTTTAATAGTGGGAAGAAACAGATGGATCCTGAGAAAACCCACGAAGTTGGGCACGCGGCTAAGAAAGGTAGCTAGTATAGGAGGATAAAGTGGGGAAGTTGTTGCACAGGGAAGTATCTTGAAAGGGAAGAATTGGGAACTGTGTTCTTATTGGAATCAACATTTTAGGTCACTTTGAGAACAAAAATAACTTGGGATGTTTATCTCTTTATTTGAGGGTGGATGCTCTCTCTTTCTGAAGCATGGGTATTATTCTCCACTGGTGAACTCTTGAGTAACGAATACGGCATATTGAATGGATTATTGAAATAGAGCAATATCTGGGATATTTTACGGATTTATTTCGGTTTCACCACAAAAACATCTTCTACAAAACATCCTCTACAAGACATCTTCTACAAGAACATTTCACAATCTTATTACAGTATAAATAATAATATTTACAAATTATATCTACCACATAAATAACATGTAACCTAGATATTGATTAAGAATTGGCAACAGTATAATGTAGCTAGGGATGTGGTGTGTTATAGGGACTCCTAGATTGTCCATATATCTGGGGACAACTATTCTGTTCTGTCCTGTGTGTTATGTGACTGTATATCTGGGGACACCTATAGATTTTTTGTATGTCTGGAGACACCTAGATTGTCCATATATCTGGGAACACCTATTTTGTTCTGTCCTGTGACTGTATATCTGGGGACACCAATAGATGTTTCGTATATATGGGGACACCTAGATTGTCCGTATATCTGGGGACACCTAGATTGTCCGTATATCTGAGGCCTCCTAGATTGTCCGTATATCTGGGGACACCTAGATCGTCCCTATATCTGGGGACACCTAGATTGTTCGTATATCTGGGGACACCTAGATTGTCCGTATATCTGGGGACACCTAGATTGTTCGTATATCTGGGGACACCTAGATCGTCCATATATCTGGGGACACCTAGATTGTCCGTATATCTGGGGACACCTAGATTGTCCGTAAATCTGAGGCCTCCTAGATTATTCTGTCCTGACAAACATACTAAAAGTAATAATCCATTCATTCAATCATAACTGCACCATAGTGCTACGTCACATGACCATAAAGCAATTTACCCACACACCCTAAACATGTTGCCAATTCCTGACCAGAAGATACACAAAATATAAAATAAACCAATAAAAGAAGTTATTATTTACTATAGGACCAATCCATATTGGTGTGATAAATACAAAAATTTGGCAAAAAAAATAAGTGTAAAATATTGCACTTGAAAAATAACAAGAAAATTGAAATAAAAAAAGGCATAATAATAAGATTTAGCAAAAAAATGTAGATCTGTCATTTTAGAATCAAAAAATAAAAATAAATAGACCAGTCATTTTAGAATCACAAAATAAAAATAAATAGACCAGTCATTTTACCATCACAAATTGAAAGTAGGAACAAAATATGGCACAACCTGGATAAAGTAAAACAGAACAAAAGCAATAGCAACAAAATCAATCATATAGCAAAGTATAATTATTACTGATTTAATATTTGGTTTGATCATCGAAGCGAGTGTAGGTGATCTACAACTAACAGTAGTTTGAACAAAAACCTATAGTCAATAAACCTCTATTGTCTTTAACCCAATCAGAGCCAAACATTAGAATATTAAACCCCATTTCATTTCCATTACATCAATCAACCAGTATGTAGACATAATACAAAACAACTTGTCCTTGTTATAAAGATACAATCAAACAATAACTATATTACATAGATATATATATATGTTTAAATAATTATATTATCTACCTTTACTTATATCTACATAAATATATGATAATATTACATACCTAATATACGATAGTATTTATAAATAATATTACATATTTCATATACGATAATATTTATAAATAATATTACATTTAATATAAGATAGTATTTATAAATATTATTACATTATTTATAAATAATATTACATATCTAATATAAGATAATCAACACACATTATTTCTATACAATTTATAATTCTTATAGCTGTTTGATTGCTAGGAATTGAAATTGTTTTCTCTTTAACAAGTCCTAAATAAAACAATTTTACGAACCCCAATATTTGATTTCACGAGAGCGACAGAAACACTTTGTTGCTGGTTTCTGTAATAAGAGAAACCTTTGTGGTCATCCAAATAAAATTAATAAACATTGTCATTTAAATTCTCGATTGAACGATTCACATAAAGATACTATCTCATATATTTGACGTCACAGAAATTATAAAAGATGAAAGAAAAACACAGGGATAGTATATTTAATCAACAATTTCTAAGGTGAAAATATTTCACTAGTATAACAACTTTATTGTAACAACTACAATTCACAACAAAAAATATTTTAGGCTTAATCATTGGAATATCTAATGGATATCTACATTGCCCCCGACGTCGGAAGGACATATCACAAGGTTGTTTCAAGGTGAACATCATCACAACATCACGCAGGATTTATCACTCTCTCTATTTAAAAACATTTACATCGAAATCAAAACTTTTTTTCTCCATTCATCTGAAAAATAGATTTAAAAAAAATATAAATTTGGAGGAGTAGAACATTAAAGTTTATGATTTAACTCTATTTCATTTTGGTCAAAAATATTTGGTGGTCTGCATCCATTTCATCTCACAAGAGTTATCCCCCTTGACACATTACACAGGGGATACTCGATTGAACCTTTTGGAATTGAATTCTCTCAATCCCCAATCGATGTGAAAAGGGGTATATCGGGCTACAACCAGGGGCGTGCTGGCAGGGAGTTTAGGAGGACGGTGTCCTCCCAGGCCCCCATTAACCAATAAGTCCACCCGTATAAGCGGGCCCCCCTGAGAGCTCTAATTTTCACGCGGAATCCCCTCAAAAAATTGAGAGTGCGCACGCGAAAAATCATACATACACAACGATTAGTAAAATATATTATGCTGACGTGCAAATGTCTGTCACCTTAAGGTGAAATGGTCTTTGATTAAAAATTTATTATTTGGATAGAAATACATTGAATTAGCATTATATTAAGCAGACCTGTCATGAGTGTCTTGTGTAGTACAGTAGTATGTCTTATAGTCAAAATAGCAGCATAAATTTGGAAAATATGATACCTAGATTTCTCCCAGAGGTGCTTGCAAAACGCGTTTCCCATTGTCAAATTTCAAAAATTTTCTGGGGGGAGAACCCCCCCCTTACCCCCCTACCAGCTGCGCGCCTTCGCCGCTCGGGTCGCCTTTGGCGACCGACGGTGCCCGTCCTCCCGGGCACCTTTGGGGCCAGCACGCCCCTGGCTACACCACATACATCTACTGAATAAGAAAATACCTCAACCAACCATGCAGCTGAAACATATTCGTTGTGTTAACTATGTCACGATTCTACTCACACCACTGACCACTTCTGTTGTCGAAACTGACAGAACTATGACAGAACTGAATTCCCCGTCACTCGATTGCGATTCTGTCAATTCGGAACGTTTCAGACTGACAATCCAGCATCCCAATTGTACACAATACTTTGGTTATTTTGAGACTAACATATGGTTAATATCTCATCAATACAATACCTTTGGTTATTTTGGGACTAACATATGGTTAATGTCTCGTCAACACAATACCTTTGGTTATTTTGAGACTAACATATGGCTAATGTCTCATCAACTCAATACTTTGGTTATTTTGAGACTAACATATGGTTAATGTCTTTAACACAATACTTTGGTTATTTTGGGACTAACATATGGTTAATGTCTTGTCAACACAATACTTTGGTTATTTTGAGACTAACATATGGTTAATGTATCATCAACACAATAGCTTGGTTATTTTAAGACTAACATATGGTTAATGTATCATCAACACTATACCTTTGGTTATTTTGAAACTAACATATGGTTAATGTATCATCAACACAATACTTTCGTTATTTTGAGACAAACATATGATTAATGTCTCATTAACACAATAGTTGGTTATTTTGAGACAAACATATGATTAATGTCTAATTAACACAATAGTTGGTTATTTTGAGACTAACATATAGTTAATGTATCATGAACACGCTACCTTTGAGACAAACATGTGACAATTTTTATTCATATTTTCATAGGTCATGTGACTAGGAGAATTTTGCCTCGTAACTAACAATTTTTCCCCACTGTTCTTCACCTGCAATTTTTGCTGAACTTACTTTGTGTTTAAGAACTGGCCTCTTCTTTGGGTTTGTCCATTTCTTCTGAAACGGCTTCCGGTTGCGTTTCTATAGCAACCTGCTCTGGGTCTGATTCTGCTTGTGGTTCATCACTAAATGGTTCGTCGATCACTGGTTCCTGTTTAGAGAGTTTAGATTTCGGTTTGACACGCTTGACTGGTTTTCTTTGTGACAGGGTGAAGGTCGTGAAATCACGTCTGTAATCGGGACTGAGACGTTTTGCATCGTATTCCTTACAGAATTTACGCATTTTATTGGTCAAGAAAACAGCTTCTTGTCGCGTTTTAACCATAGCGTCGGACAACAGAAGCCATTTGTGTTCCAAACAATCTTGAAGGCTTAATCGGTTCCTGAAATAAGAAAACATTCAATTAGCCAGATATAAAATATAGCACAATAAAAATTAATCGAAGGATTAATTGTACCTTTTTACCAAATAACTAAGGGAAATTTACCAATAAACTTTATTTGCTTGTTGGTGGGGGAGACAAAGTTATCATAAATAATTTGTTTGCCTGTATTCACGTAGGGGTCTTTAGCAGTGGGAGGAAACGAAACCGTGGACCCAGAGAAAACCCACAAGGTTGGACAGACGACCATACTCCTTGTCACGTACAAGCAGGGAATTGAATCCACGCCACTTGATTTGACATGCACGGTTGAAATCATTTGGCCACCCAACCCCCCAGCTAGAACTGGCAGCCCTACTCCTTACCACCCAACCCCCCAGCTAGAACTGGCAGCCCTACTCCTTGCCACCCAACCCCCCAGCTAGAACTCGCAGTCCCACTCCTTGCCACCCCCCCCTCCCAGCTAGAACAGGCAGCCCTACTCCTTGCCACCCAACCCCCCAGCTAGAACTGGCAGCCCTACTCCCTGCCACCCAACCCCCCAGCTAGGACTGGCGGCCCTTCTCCTTGCCACCCAACCCCCAGCTAGAACTGGCGGCCCTACTCCTTGCCACCCAACCCCCCAGCTAGAACTGGCGGCCCTACTCCTTGCCACCCAACTAGAACAGGCGGCCCTACTCCTTGCCAACCAACCCCCCAGCTAGAACTGGCGGCCCTACTCCTTGCCACCCACCCCCCCAGCTAGAACTGGCAGCCCTACTCCTTGCCACCCAACCCCCCAGCTAGAACTGGCGGCTCTACTCCTTGCCACCCAACCTCCCAGCTAGAACTGGTGGCCCTACTCCTTGCCACCCAACCCCCCAGCTAGAACAGTAACAAACCTGGGAAGTCTCTTCATTATTTTAAAGATAAATTTCAGAGCCTCTTTACTAATATTATCGTAGAGGTCATGGGGGTCGTATCGGTTGTATACAATGTTTAATAACGTGCTTTCATCACAATCACCACTGTAAGGTGATTCACCACTCAACCTGAAAACAAAAATCATCATCATCATCATCATCATCATCATCATCATCATTATTAAAGCTATGACGCAAACTACTAGAGAGATAAGAGGTTTAACATCCACTTGACACAAACTAGGTCATATAGGGACTAACATATGGTTCAAGGGGTCTTTAGCTGTGGGAGGAAACATGAGAAGCCAGTGAAAACACAAGTTTGGACAAACAAATGGTCATAATATAGCCTGTCAAAATCACTGCACAGGAAAGAAAGATCTGAAATGAAATGAAATGGGGTTTAACATCCTACTTATCTGCACCAACTGGGCTAATGAAGACAGCCATATGCCATATCGTGTGCTATGACGGAAATCTTGCCCAGACAGTGGCGCTACAGCCTACTCTTATTTCAAATTCCAACTGCCAAGGGTACTGTTATGTGCACGCCAATGTGACCCCAGTTTTTTCATTCCATCACTGAAAAGGGGAAACCATGCCAGAAAATACTGTGCAACTATTATCGCTGCTAATGCCAGGATTGGTTTCAGGATCTACAGGCTTTCGTCCCATCACTGAAAACTATCGAGGCTAACATCGGATCAATCCTGTTACTTACAGTAAGAAAGTAAGGGCAGCAACTCCCCAGATATCAGCCGTTTCTGTAACTCGTTCCTGGGCTATAACTTCTGGTGCTGAAACATAGATTGCAAAAGTCATACTGAATTCTGGTTGGTTTGACAAAATGTTTTATCAGGTTAGCTAATTTAATCTCCCCCAATTCAATCCCCCTCCTTCCCACACATCCCATCACCCTACCCACACCCCCATTCAATCCCATCCACATCACCCGTTCAATTCCCCCTTCTATTCTCACCGAAACCATTTACTTTGCAATCTGCCCACCCCCTCCCACCATATCCATTAAATTCCCCACACTCGGACCAAGTCCCTGACCTGTCATAGTTATTATGACAGATGAGACAGGTTTGGTGATACCCGGTGACAAACTCCCTGGTTATATCCCCCCCCTCTGAACACTGTTTTAGTATGTTTATACAGGTCATGCAACCATTTGGGATGAAACAGGGTGTTTAGTGTTCTCATATTTTTCCACCAACCGGCTAATGAAGAAGGGCGACGGTTAATCTGTGGGCTATTGGGGGCAATTTTGCCTGGGATGGAATTGTTTACGACTGTTCTTCATCTAAGGTTCTTTAACGTCCATGCCAATGAATACGTGGGAGGATGACTGAAGTATTAAAAACTTACGCATAAAGTCTGGATATCCCACTCTAGGTACCAATACTCCATCCTGATTGGGTATCTTCTGCGACAAACCAAAATCAATGAGTTTTACATCCAAGTGACGTCGACTAGCAGTCACAACACTTCCAGGCTGAATATTTAAATGAGCGATGCCGATTCTATGTAAGAACTGTAGAGCGTTTAATACCTGACGTATCACCGTGGCAACATTGTCTTCTGAATAACGTCTTTTATACGCTAATTGTCGAACAATATGATCACCGTAAAGTCTTTCGAAAAACAGGTAGAGTTTACCCGATGCGAAATAGGCGTTGTAAAGTCTAGCAATATTGTTATGTCGCACTTCACGTAGAATACTATATTCTCGATCTTTCTCTGCGTCTGCTTCAGAACTGACAGGAATTATTTTAACCACTCGTTCTGCCTTTGTTCCAACGTTTGTACAATGGCGAACATCCGAAAATTTACCCCTGAAAAGAAAATAATTTATTGATAATGAAAAACATTTTGATACATAGTCCATTATTTACTTCTTCACAGCAGTCGACACAAACTAGGTCATTTCGGGACTAACATATGGTTCAATTTTATTTCAATAATCCGCTTGTGCAGTGGGAGGAAACCGGAGGTCACGGAGAAAACCCACGAGGTTGGACAGGTAACCCTACTCCTAGTCACATACAACTGGGGAATCGACACCCCGCCATTTGACTCAACGAAAGACCTTATGATTTCACATGCATGCGTTAAACCACTAAATCACCGAACCTCCATTACAGTTTTAGAATAAATAAACTAAGAGCATTAATTTCTATTTCTAAAAGGCCAGCCATACTCTACTCACTTCCATACGGAATCTGTGAATTTATAAACAGATTCAGGAGATGATTTCTGAAGTTTTGGTTCCTCTGTTGAGTCGTCAAGGAGATCTGTATCATCTTTAGTCTCACGTCTGCTCGAGTCTGGTGTCAGCTGTTCCTCAGCTTGATGAGATTTAGCTAGGGCAAGTTGCTGTTCTTCATCCAATTGAATTTCACCACCTGATTGAATCAAATAAAACAGGTAAATAGAACAGGTAAATAGTTTGAAGGTGATCTTACTCTCACAACCTACCCTTTTTGTTACGGATCACCATGGTTACCAACTTAGGGTGTCCATTTCTATCATACACTGTTCTAATACCAGGTCCTAGGATCTGTGACCTAGTATGGAAATTCACATTGTGGTCATGTGTCAATGACCTTGTTGCTATTCTAAGCTTTGAAGAGAGAGAGAGAGAGAGAGTTTAGGTCATTTCGGGACTAGGCCCAGAATAGGCCTGATCCCTGTGTACAATAATGTGCATAATGACTCTGTGATAATTTATTATTAGTAGATGCAGTTCCTGTTTTTTTATATGAGGCTCACATTATTTAAATTGATTGGTTGCCATGGAAACTCACCTGATTGTTTGGTGACAACTTGTATAGACGACCAGGAATACGGACTCATACCGAACTGGTTCATACACGACACCCGGAAGCGATATCCTGTATCTGGTTTTAATCCCTTCACTACGGCACATTCGTGTAATATCTTTACGGCTGTCGTCCATCTTTCATCACCTTAAAATACAACACAAACGGTCATAAAATTATAAGAATTTTTTCCGCCCTGCACAGAAATATGTGCAGGAAGTATAGGATTCAAATTAAATTAACTGAATAAAATTCAGCTTTATTTCCACTCTTCTGCACGAGCGACATTAATGAAATGAAATGAAATGAAATGAAATGAAATGAAATAGGGTTTAACGTAATACTGTTCTGCTCCGACTGGGCTAATGAAGACGGGCATACGCCATACAGTGTGCTATGAGGGAAATTTTGCCCGGGCAACGGCCCTTAGGCCTACTCTTATATCAAATTCCAACTGCCAGGGGATCTTTTACGTGCACGCCAATGTATACACGGGACCTCGGTTTTTCATCCCATACGAACGACTAGACAGCTGTCCTTGTCAGGCCCTCCGTCCTGCATCACTGACGAGGGGAAACCACGTCTGACATTAATGAGGATGGGCACATGTGCCAAATATTCATTTATGTGCGTGCCATAGTTGTTATTTGTGTTCCATCCAAACGACCAGACGCTGCCCCAGACGCCCTTTCTGCATCACTTACATGGAGAAAGAGAGATGGAAATTTCTCGGCCAACACGAGGATTAAACATGGAACCTCCTGGTAAGTAAGACAGCGCCTTACTTGCTCAGCCAACGTGGCTCCCTTTTGTAACAGAGATGTTAGAGTATACCAAGTTTGAAACACAAAATCACAGACAGATGAAAATCTTGAATTACAATGAAATGAAATGAAATGGGGTACTATTCTGCTCCGACTGGGCTAATGAAGATCAGCATGCACCATACAGTGTGCTATGAGGGAAATTTTGCCTGGACAACGGCACTACAGCTTACCCTTTTATCGAATTCCAACTGTCAAGGCATCTTTTACGTACACGCCAATGTGAACCCGGGACTTCAGTTTTTTCATCCCATCCGAATGACTAGACAGCTGACCTTGTCAGGTCCTCCGTCCTGCACTACTGACAAGAAGAAAACACACCAGAAAATCAGGATGAATTTTCTCGGACAACACCGGGAGCGAACCCACGACCTCAAGGCTAGCAAGCCAGCATCTTACTCACTTAGCCACCATGGCTCCTTTGAATTACAAACTTACCAAGTCTTTTATAGTCAACTTTATAAAATAGGATATCCGAGTTTCCGTCTGATTTTGGGGCTTCCCAGATAATGAGAGCCGAATCGGATGTAATCTGTGTAACAACCGGTCTCCCAGGACGATTCGGTACATCTAAAAATAGAAACATAATATATTAGAATTATTCAACTAGTCTCCCAGGATGCGTGGATATATCTAAAAATAAAAACATATATATTAAAATTATTCAACTGGTCTCCCAGGACGATTCGGTACATCTAAAAATAGAAACATGATATAATTAGAATTATACAATTATATAGTCTACATGAGGATATCGGCAACATAAAGGTTGGACTAATAACAGTTAAATCTGTTTCTGCTGGATTATTCAGGCGGATTGAGCAGACTACATAGATTGTGGAGTAAAAAGTAAAACAGCTTTACGCATAAAAAATTGGAGTTACTGGTCTGATATTTCATTTCGTTTTTTTAAAACTTCCGATGGCCTACACTACATGAAGATCTCTCCGGTTGTAGTGATAGGTCACGTCATAGGTCATACAAGCGGCTTTTGACCCTATGTCGTCAGACATTTGGTTAACCAATCAGCATTGATGTTTCTAGTGGATTACCCACAGTTCTGTGCGTAACACAGCTAAAGCTGCAATAACAGACCGTTTCATTGGCTAATACCTCACATCATCCAGAACACAATCTGTTGTACTTCTGTTCAATGGGCAGACAACTCTATCTTCATATTGATATATCCTTGTGGTTAATTTATAAAGTCATCACCAATAAGGGTTTAAGGTATTGTAGCTTTCCCATAAACACCTTTATTACATAAAAATTATCAGACAACTTACCCCCAGCAATTAAACTTGGGTTGACCTAATTGGTAGCATTGAAACAACTTACCCCCAGCAAGTAATCTGGCTCGTGAAGTTGCTCGGCCATATTTATTCCTGGCCACGCATTTATACACCCCTCCATCATACGGCTTGGCACTCAATATCAACAACGTGGCAACCCCATCATCTGTCAGATCAATACGAATTCTAGCACCATCTGTCAGTAACTCCTCGTTCCTGTACCATGTGACCGTCGGTGGAGGCGGTCCAACCACTTGACATTTAAACAAGATGTCTTCGCCACAAGAGAATGCTTTGTCTTGTAACTTAGTTTTAAATATCGGTGGTGGCAGCTCGGCTGAAAAAATCAAAAACAATTTATATATAAACAGAGAGACAGAGAAATAGAGTTTTACGACCACTTGACACAAACTAGATCATTTTGGAACTAACATATTATGGTACAATTTTTTTTTTAATAATTCGCTTGCCCGTTCGATCAGCGTGGGAAAAAACCCATGAGGTTGGTCAGGTGACTGTACTTCTTGTCACGTACAAGTGGGGAATCGTAACCACACCACTTGACTCAATGACAGATCCTGTGATTCAACATGTGTTTATTAGACCATTCAGCCACCCAACCCTAAAATGGGAGGCAAGAGAAATACTCTGTAGAAAACGTCTAAACTGAAAAAAATACAAAAGACTTACGTTCACCAGTTATCGATGCAATTGATGATCGTTTTGATGGACAGCTAGATTCAGCGGGATCGTAAATAGCACGATGTTTACGGACACCATCTAACCAATCCATCTCACGTTCAATAGAGGCAGGTAACTCTTCTCTATCCACTGATATTGTACGCCTCTCTTTCATTGTTTTTACCTTTGTCGAGGAATCACCATCAAGTATATCTCGTACCTGAAATACATGAGAGTAATATACAGGTAAGGTATATTGACTCAACGACAGACCTTATAATCTAAAGTACATGTGTTAGACTTTAAGATCGAATATATGACATTGTATATTTTGACCTTTATCCTCAATAGCCATAGAAACTTAATGGATGAGCACGTTATAATCGGTCGTCTGTAATATACAGGTATGATGAAATATTCAGGTATGGTGTAATATACAGATGTAATATTCAGGTACAGTGTAATATACAGGTACGGTATAATATTCAGGTACGGTATAATAGTCAGGTACGGTGTAGTATACAGGTATGATGTAATATTCAGGTATGATGTAATAGTCAGGTACGGTGTAATATACAGGTATGATGTAATATACAGGTATGGTGTAATATACAGGTACAGTATAATATAAAGGTACGGTATAATATTCAGGTACAGAGTAATATACAGGTATGATGTAATATACAGGTACAGTATTATAGACAGGTATGATGTAATATACAGATACAGTGTAATATACAGGTACGGTATAATATTCAGGTACGATGTAATATACAGGTGTAATACACAGGTATGATGTAATATTCAGGTACAGTATTATAGACAGGTATGATAAAAATAAAATAAAACCAAGTACGAACAATCCAAACCATAAGACAAAATTCGAAGTCCTAAAAAACGTTATAGGCAAAATAGTGTATTCAAGCAAAATAGTGTAATCAGCAAATGGACTGCTCCTCGTGTACAAAATACACGACAAACAGTGGTAACAGGTGTCCGGAAGAGTAAGATGCAATATACAGGTACGGTGTGATATAAAGGTGTGTACTATAAATAGTGAGGTCAGGTGATTGTTGTTCCAAACTTGTCTGTAATATTACACTAGATGCAAGTCAATTTTAACCCCACAGTCATAATATGATTCAAGTTTCTGGTAGATGCCAAAACATTTTGATTTCGTAAAGAATGCTGATGTATTTTTTTCATTCTTCAACAAACTCTGTGTTAAAGAAACGATGCAGGATTTGCATTTTGCGGAGAATAATTCATACTAATATGAACTCAGATTGATTATTGATTATTAAAGATGCATCATGTAAAATTAAGATAAAAGAGAGAGAGAGAAATAAATGGGGTTTAACGTCCACTCGACACAAACTAGGTCATTTCGGGACTAACATATGGTTTAATTTTATTTCAATAATTTGCTTGCGCATTGGGGTCATTAGCAGTGGGAGGAAACCGGAGGACCCAGAGAAAACCCACGAGGTTGGACAGGCAACCCTACTCCTTGTCACGTACAACTGGGGATTCGAAACCACGCCAGTCGACTCAATGACAGACTTTATGATACAGCGCGCGCATGCTAACCATTCAGCCATCCAACTCCCCGATTAAGATAAAAATCTGACAGTTCTCGTTATAATAATGAAAAGGGAATATGTTGAAAATTTAAATCAAATTAGGTGTCTTTAACGGAAAAACAATAAATTATTCTCAAAACAAAAAAAATGACTGTTAACTTACCGCATCATCTAATCTTACACCAGATGGCAGGCCTGTATCATCCATATCACCCGCAGCTCTACGATAACCTCTCACCCTTAAACCATAATCTGAATCGTGAGGTGTCTGTAACTGGGCGTCTTGTTGATATCGTGCCTGCCAATCATACCATGTCTCCTCGTCAGCGAATTCACCGTAAGCCTCGGAATCGGGGAACGTTATCTGTCCCGTTACTGGATCGACCTTCGGTTGGAATCCGAGATCCGAGTAATCTCCATCCATCAATCTTCGTAAAGATCTAAGATTGGCGACAGTTCGTACAGCACTGGCTTTCGTCTGTAACATGAAGGGAAAGGGAGATTAATCTTGATTGTTTATTTGTAAAAACAAACCCCTAAAAAATACATCATACCAAAATGAAGGATATTTTGACAAGCAGTTGTTGAAAGAAAATTGACTTTGACCATTGCATTTATCTACCAGTATGTAAACTTATTAGTGTTTTGCTGAATTTTCTAAAAGTTTGATGAGCATTAAAGAACTACTGACTTGGCCATAGCGTTGCGTAAGAGAAAATTTCACTCATACTCATAGCAAGCTGTGAGGCATAAACCCAACTTCATTAGCCCGGTAGGTGCAGAAAAGTAGGCTGATAAACCCCGTGTATAACACTGGCAGTGGATTAAACATAAACCCAACTTCATTAGCCCGGTAGGTGCAGAAAAGTAGGCTGATAAACCCCGTGTATAACACTGGCAGTGGATTAAACATAAACCCAACTTCATTAGCCCGGTAGGTGCAGAAAAGTAGGCTGATAAACCCCGTGTATAACACTGGCAGTGGATTAAACATAAACCCAACTTCATTAGCCCGGTAGGTGCAGAAAAGTAGGCTGATAAACCCTGTGTATAACACTGGCAGTGGATTAAACATAAACCCAACTTCATTAGCCCGGTAGGTGCAGAAAAGTAGGCTGATAAACCCCGTGTATAACACTGGCAGTGGATTAAACATAAACCCAACTTCATTAGCCCGGTAGGTGAAGAAAAGTAGGCTGATAAACCCCATGTATAACACTGGCAGTGGATTAAATATTCACTGATAGTTAGAAATTGGAATAAAAGTAGGCTGTAGCATCGATATCATGACAAATTGTCACTCATAGGACACTGTATGCAGTCTTTATTAGCTGAGAGCGTCTATGGGAAACCGGTCGCCACATCCTACGTGTGACCCATGCATCTTTTCTTACTACATATTTCTGTAGCCTTGTGATCGTCTAGGATTTGTCTCTAGCTGTCTTTACTTCTGCTTCACGTTGTGTATTTACTTCTTCTAGTTTCTTAAGACGTTTGTCTTACCAGGAATAATAATGCATAGTTCGCTTCTACATTTTATATAGCATATAACTGAATACAGGTATACAAGCATAGCACAAATTACAATACTATATAGCTAAAACCACTTCTCCACCCTATCCAGCCTCTCGGCTGTCTAGGAACTCAGATGTACCCTTGATCTCTGGAATCTAATGCAAGTCTAACTTACAGGGTTCCACGGTTTCTTTTAAAGGTAAATGAATATCATGCACCATAAAGCGTGATCATGGCCCTGAACTTGTGTAATTAACAAAATGATTGGTTACTTTAAATCAAATGATGCAATTAAAATAATTCCACTCACGTGTAATTCTGGTGGTAAATGAGTGACATATGTTTTCGATAAATAGCTCTTTTTTATGTGTCAACTGTCAATTACAGACTAAGTTGATTTAAGTATTTAAAGTACATATCACATATTATGCGAATATGTTATTTCTCGAGCAAAAATTCTACTAAAAGTATTACATAGCCCGTTTGGTGCATAACAGTAGGATATCTTTTTCTATTAGTGTTTAACGTCTGCTTTCACCGAAGATGATATTGCACACAAGTTGTCTTATTCGTCTCAGCGAATGCGCAGGGGTCTTTCCGGCGGGAGAAAACCGGAGAACCTGGAGAAAACAAGAGGTTGAGAAGGCGCCCCTATTTCCAAGCACATCAGGGATCAAAACGACAAGCCAGAGGTGATCGGCCAGCTAGAGGTCGAAGCACGACACTCTAGACCATTAGGCCATCCCACCCCTCCGGTGGGTTGTTAATCCACGCTTCATTTTATTTCTAGCCTTACCTGTTGTTGATCGCGATCTCTGTATGATTTCAGGTTATTGGTATCTAACTTTAATCCTGTACCATCAGTTGAAACATTCGTAATCCAGGGATGGTTTAAACATTCTTCTAACGACAAACGATCACTAATAAATATATAAAATATATAATATCACAAAAAACATACTAAAAAAACCCTTGCAAGTTTATCCTAAAGGCAAAAATTGTGACTTTTAGAGAGTGAATAAGCAAAATTATGCTAATTAAAGGGCCATAACTGTGTAATGAAATAGCGATTATGTTCAAATTCATTCCAAATGTCATCTACTCACAAGCATCAATATTCTAAGGTTTTAAAAAAATTTGTCAAATATTGTGGCCCCTAGAGAGCAGACAAGCAAGTGTGGATGGACCGACAGACTGTGTGTGAGTGTGTATAATAAAACATTACACAAACATTTTTTTATCCTGGGTGGCACCCTGTCAACTAGTGGTGCATGTTATTTACTGTGAGGGAATTAAAATTGGAGACTCGTGTCCTTGTTGAAGCACAGTTGATTTAGGGATTGCTAGTCTCTGTCGGTTTGACCATAATTCAGCTTATAAAAAATATATATGTAAAAAACAAAATATTCCCAAAAAGTATTTAAAAAACCCTAAAAATATATAAAATTACTGAAAATTTCTTAAATATATATTGGCACTTAAATGTGCACTCAACACAAACTAGGGCATTTTGGGACTAACACATATATGTACAATATTAATTCAATAATTCATGTGGTAAGGAACTCAACCCTACTGCTTGTCAATACACCTGTGGGATTGAAACCACACCACTTGACTCAATGACACAGACCTTATGATCTAAAGTGCACATAGTAGACCACTCCAGCCTCACCCAACTCCCAACACATAATTATAAAACTTACGTAGGTTCAACCACTAGTAGTTTAGAGATAAAATCTTTGGCTTCCTTGGAAAATTTATCAAAGACAGGAACAAAAATCAACTTTCCTTCCATTATTCTTTCTAATATTTCTGGTTCACTGTCGGCCTGGAATGGGGTCGTTCCACTCAATCTGATAATAAAAAGGAAAGGTTTTAAATTGTTATCATCTAAATTGTTATGAACGGGTTCTTAAATATTAAAATAGGGGATATTTGATTGAACGTTCCAAGATTGTATTCTCTTAATTCCTCGAAAGATATCATTCGTTAAAACAAAAGAATTGCGGCCGACGAGGTATGTGCCATCTGAAACCAACACTATCTCAACCAATGCTCATAGCTGAAACATTTGATTATGTCACGATTTTGCTCAGATTACATCTGTTTTAAGACTAAAAGAACAATGGCGAGAGTTAATTCAGCATCATTCAACTGTAATCATGTCTATTTTGGCAATCCAGGTTGAGACCAAGTAGGCCATTCGCAACTTGGGTTCTAAATGAAAGTAGCAACCGTGTTCTAAATGGAAGTTTCAGCAGGGGCTCTAAATGGAAGTAGCATTCAATTTTGATAATGAGTGTCCAATTTACAAGTGTTTAATTTCTTGATCGCTGTTGATTATTGATGTATAATGATTAATATTTTAACAGTGATTGAGAAATTAAATACTTGTAAATTAGACACTCAATATCAAAATTAATCAGCCAGCTTTAAACTGGACACAAATACAAATTAGGTGATTTTGGAAGATTTTAAATGATTCTTGTCGAGTTTTTAAACAAAGATTTGATATTAAACGAATTTGAAAGAAATTAGTGCTAAATACACAAGATTAAATGATACCCGGGTTACAGTGATCAATAATTGATCTATTAACGAGGCTATAGAATTAAATACTTACAAGGTATATACAAGAGCACCAACAGACCAAATATCAGACGCTGTTGTGATCAGTTCATTATTAACAGATTCAGGTGATGCAAAGTCAGGTGTACCATAATTCATCCAAACCTCGTTAGTGCTTGGTATTTTACGAGCAAAACCAAAATCTATCAATTTTATTTCATTACTGTCTTTGGTTGGGAAGAGAATATTACTGGGCTGAAAAAATAGAAAAAAATAAGAAAAACATTTTATATAGGCCTACTATTAATATCTGATTTTTTAAAATACAAATATTTCCGGAGAAAAATAAAGCATATATTGGGCCCAGGAAGTCACACATGCAGTCTTGGAAAAGCAACAATAAACTCATCAGTCCTACCTTGATATCAAGATGTAAAATATTTCTGGAATGAATGTGACCTAGGGTGTTGAGTAGTTTCTTCACAGTCGCAGCAGCATCATTTTCTGTCCAGTTGTTCTGGTCTATAGCATGATCAACCAGATTTCCCCCAGATAGACTTTCAGGTCGTCAAGGAGAAAACACTTGACTGTAAACATATCACATGCTCTGAAAAACATGCATTCAGGCACAATGGTTGTCATTTATTCAACAATAAAATATGCACAGGGTAGTTAAATAATGAAGATGTCATTTTGTGTGTGATTAATGCTAGTAACTCACAATCGTGATTAATGCTAGTAACTCACAATCATGATTAATGCTAGTAACTTACAATCGTGATTAATGCTAGTAACTCACAATCATGATTAATGCTAGTAACTTACAATCGTGATTAATGCTAGTAACTCACAATCGTTATCAATGCTAGTAACTCACAATCGTGATTAATTCTAGTAACTCACAATCATGATTAATGCTAGTAACTCACAATCGTGATTAATGCTAGTAACTCACAATCATGATTAACGCTAGTAACTCACAATCGTGATTAATGCTAGTAACTCACAATCATGATTAATGCTAGTAACTCACATTCGTGATTAATGCTAGTAACTCACAATCATGATTAATGTTAGTAACTCACAATCGTGATTAATGCTGGTAACAGCAGCATCAAAACATCTTTCTAGAATATCCAATTTCCATCTATTGTTGATGTGTATAGCTTAGGAAGCTAACAATGTTTCAGTTCATTTAATTTAGTATTTAGAGCAAATATTTTCCCACTGCAGGATCAGGACATCTTTGCAAGATACCTACCGGTAATAGCTCATAAAGGTAGAAATATTTCAGGCTATTTTTTTTGCATTTCATGCAAATATTTCCCCACATCATGACTTCTTTCCAGAATACTGTTAGAAATCTTTCTATCCTTTTGTTTTCCAAAATACTTAATAAAGTTGATAAAAGTAGCAAGTTTTCTGGCTATTTTGTATTTCATGCAAACATTTTCCCAACATCCCTAAATGAATATTTACCCACGTCGTTTAGAGAATACCTAAATATCTTTTAAAGGTAGAAATATTTCAGGTCATTTTTTGTATTTCCTGCAAATGGTTTCTCCATATCTCTAAATGGTTATTTTAATTTAAGTGTTATTACAAACCATGCAGCACAAAAAGCACAATCTGTATGGTTTCTGGTCAGATCATGCAGCACAAAGTAACACAATGTGTGATGTTCCTGGTCAGATGTTAACATCATTCAGGATAAACCACCACCATGCAGCACAAACCAACACAGTGTGCGAAGTTTCTGGTCAGATGTTAACATCATGCAGCACATGCCAACACAATGTACAATGTTTCTGGTGGAGGATTAACACCATGCAGCACAAACCAACACAGTTTGAGAAGTTTCTGGTCAGATGTTAACACCATGCAGCATAAACCATCACAATGTATGATGTTTCTGGTTGGATATTAACACCATGCATGTTGATATCAGGATACAGTTCTGTAACGATGATCAGATTCTTCGGTGTCTCGTACGCATCGTGTAGCGCCAAGATGTTTTTATGACTCAACAGGCGAAGAGTTTCAAGTTCATTCTTAAAGAAATCTTTCTCTCCATCTTCCCGCACTGTGATAAATTTAGCAGCGAATTCTGCACCAGTTGATTTCTCTATCACTCTACGAACAACGCCATGACGACCTCTAAAATAAAAATCAGTGAATTTAATTACTGAGCCTGTTTGAATGGTAAGCAATTGGATCTTTTAAAATTAAGGAAATCATTTAGGAGAGAGAGACAGATGGGAACAAGTCATGGGACCTTCAGCCCGAGTTGAGTCCCAAGCCACGGCACCTTCAGTCCGAGTCAAGTTGCTGACTTTAGTGCCGAGACGAGTCCCAAGTCTTCACAAAGTCTGAGTGCCTTTTAAGTCACCAGTTCATCAAATGAGTCAACATTTCATGGCGAATAAGGTAAGTTAGAGTTATGCACCCTCATCACGACTTGAGTCCTTTAAGCTCTATCAGGTCGCGAATTTTCACAACTGCTGAATCTGAGTCGAGTCACGAGTTATGCTCCCTAGAAGCGACTTGAGTCCTAAGCTCTTTAAAGTCGCGAGTTTTGACGACTGCCGAGTCTGAGTCAAGTCACGAGTTGCAAGTCTGGTCATCGATGGGAATTAAGTCCGAATCGATGCGACTTAAGTCTGACTCGAGTTCCCATCTCTGCCCACTGAAACTAATGTCATGCAGCGTGTAACCGTGTTTTAAGTGTACATCAGGTATTTTATTGAATAATAATTACAAAACCCTGATGGCCCCTATTGTGTAAGTATAGGTTGACAGTGGTCTTCAAGTAGGTAAATCCAGATGATGTGTAGCCTACCTTCCTAGTTCCTCCATCACATAATAATAATCCTCTATATTAGCATTCTTAAAGTTGAGATCACACAAAGTTGGTAAACTATCTGTAAAAACAGAAAATATAAAATTGAAGCCAGAATAAAGACCTGCAATAGCCAGATATAGCTCTATAATTCATCTCTAATGTATATATTCATTTCTAATTAACTGAAATGAAATGAAATTGTGTTTAACGCGCTACTGTTTTGCTCCAACTGTGGCCTAATCTTATTTTGAATTACACTGCGAAGGATTCTTTTACGTGCACGCCAAAGTGTACACAGGACCCCAGTTTTTCGTAGCCTCTGAACGACTATATATTGTCCCTTGCCAGTACTGACAACAGGAAACCACGCCGGAATTCCCTATCAACTTTCTCGTCCAAAAAAGGGGTTGAACACGGGACCTTCAGGCCAGTGAGCCAACGTTAGAATGTGAACCAACCGAGTCATAAGAACTATTTACAGTTTGTCAACTAGTTCTGTCAGGTGGTCTAGCTAGTTCTGTCAGGTAATTTCTGGAGGTTTAGAAACTTACCTTCAACTTCTACTCGAGCCGAACAGAAAATTTTACCAGCAACATTTTCAGCTACACAGGTATACTGACCAGCATCCATGCTTAAAGCGCCATCTATTGTCAACGAGAAATAATCAGGCCTTTCGTGATGAATACGAACACGAGACGTTTCTGTGAGTGGACGCCAATCTTTGTTGAATTTTATAGTGGGGTATGGTATTCCGTCAACACGACATTCAATCTTTCCCGTTCCACGATTTAGTAATACCACATCCTTCAAAGGTTCGATAAATGTTGGCGGATCTGAAAAAGAAAGTTGTTTTGTTAAACATTCGCTTAACACAAACTACGTCATTTCAGATCTAAGAATCTAAAAAAAAAAAACCCAGACAATTTGAAATGGTTATTGACTAGGTTTCTATTTCAGACAGCACATTTCACACTTAGATACACGTAAATTGAACAGTTTATTGTGCAAATCCATAGAAATGACACATTTCCAACTAACAAAGTATTTGTGAAATAGAAATGAAATGGGGTTTAACGTCCAACTGTTCTGCTCTGACTGGGCTAATGAAGATGGGCATATGGCATACAGTGTGCTATGAGGGGAATTTTGCATGGACAGCGACACTACTCTTATATCGAATTCCAACTGCCAAGGGATCTTTTACATGCACACCAATGTGTACACAGGACATCGGTTTTTGGTCCCTTCCAAATGACTAGATGGCTGTCCTTGTCAGGCCCCTTCCTCCACCACTGACAAGGGGAAACCACGCCAGAAAATCTTGATAAACATTTTCAGCCAACACAGGGAGCGAACCCGCGACCTACATCCTAGTTAATCAGCATCTTACTCACTTAGCCGTGGGGTTGGATGGCCGAATCATTAGCACATGCGCGCTGTATCATAAGGCCTGACATTGAGTCAACTAGCGTGGTTTCGAATCCCCGGTTGTACATGACAAGGAGTAGGGTTGCCTGTCCAACCTAGTGGGTTTTCTTCGGGTCCTCCAGTTTCCTCCCACTGCTAAAGATCCCTACGTGCAAGCGAATTATTAAAATAAAATGAAATCACGTTAGTCCCGAAATGACCTAGTTTGTGTCAAGTGGACGTTAAACCCCATTTCTCTCCCTCTCAGCTAACCACCGTGGCTTTTATTTGTGAAATAGTAACCTGGTATTTTATAATCTGGTTTTTATATTTTCAGACAATATATAAATTTTCTCAGCTTAATCCATGCTAAATGTACTCACTGATATTTTAACATATAATAAAGAAACCAAACCCAAATATTAACAGTATATAATTGCCTGACTTGGATTCAACAGGATTAAAAATGAGCCCATAAAGATTGCCTGAAAATTTTAAAGTTGGTGAGCTGCGGGTTCCCTTTCTAGTGCAAGGCCCAACTTATAAGTGACACTGACTTATTTTAACAGAAGATGCCAAATGTTGACAAATTTTACATTCATCATATCTTTGCAAATACTGAACCATTTTTGGACAGACATTCCTGCTAGCGATTCATCTTTCCCAATATGACAGACAACAGCAAGAAAGTGACTTTCATTCACTAAAAGACATAAAGCCAATTAATAATCATCCAATTTCAAAATCAACTTACCGGCCATTTTAAGAGGAATAACGCAGCTAGCTGAACCATGTTCATTCTCAGCGACACATTTATAATCTCCAATGTCATCCCAGGTGGCAGCACCGAACTCCAGATCGATTTGTCCAACAGGTGAGGTGTAGGAATTATATCGGCCACCCATCTCCAACTTCTCACCTTTGAAGAACCAGGTGATCTCCGGCAATGGATAACCTTTGACATCTGCACATACCTTACAGCCTCTTGATTCTGCGGCATACTGGTCTTCACCTGACGGCGTCAGGAATTCTGGGGCCGAGGCTGAAATAAAAATGTGGTAATATTTATGGAAGTAACAAATACAAATAAGTAGCTGTAAATAACAATTCTAGATAACCAATTAGACAACAGCAGTAGAGGACAATGACAAGTGAGGTGTGAGATAGCTGGAGACTAATGATCGGAAGACATCTGTTGGGATCTCAGTGATATACAAGGGGTTCATATAGAAGACGATGTAAGATGATACACAACCCGCGTAACCAGTATAAGTCAGATGAACTCCATATTAGTAAACCTTTTGATCATCCCTATGGAGTTAATCTACCTAATTCTAGAATACAATTGAAGACATCATAATATCTCACAGTTGATTGTTGTGAATGTACATGAAAATACCATAATATTGTCCAGTTTGAGTTGTTAGTTATATGAAAATACCATGGTATCATACAGTTTAAGTTGTAAGTTATATGAAAATACCATGGTATCGACCAGTTTGAGTTGTTAGTTATATGAAAATACCATGGTTATCATCCTGGTTGAGTGCTGAACGTGAGGATACCATGATACTTGTTGTTAGATATTTTGATGGATGTGAAATATCATCTAGTTGCTACTTTGATATCATGTGAAATATTATTATATTGACGCTGTAAGTTGAATCGATGTATATGCAGCTGTTTTTAAGAGGCGTAACTAATCACGTGACTTGAGTTGAATTTGGTCGATTGTCTTAAATATAACTAATATAAAACTGTATCTTACGTGTGTAATCGATTTTACGTTCAACTGTTTCCGATCTTTCACGACTTGTTGGTGTACCAATTCTGATCTTTCTAAACGGACTCATAGTGTCCCTGGATCCAGATCGACTTGATTTCGTTCGCGGCTCCTCTGTTGATGAAAATAAAAATTTGAAAACAAGACATAAACAAGTGAGAAAAGAAGAGTGACGTGAAAAACCCATGAGGCAAGACAGGTGACATTATTCTTTGCAGTACATTTGCACAAGAAAACAGACAATCCAGTTTACAGTCTAGACAGACCTATTTGCTTGTTCCCTTCAACCCCCTGGCTACAAGACCAAAAATAGTTTTAGATCGTCATAGTAAACCAATGAAACATAGTCCTTGTAATGTCTGCTTTCTCTGCCTGCATCATCGTTTGATCCAGCAGTTACGCAGCCTGTGCTACTCTTTTAAAGGGAGTGTTGCCGTTCCACCTTTAGTTTCCTTGCAATATATTTTCACAAGAAAACAGACCTTGTAATTCTGCATGATTTGGATTTGACCACTCGATAACCAACCTGCTATAATACCAAAACTAGTTTTTGTTTGTCAAGGTCAAACAATAAAATTATTAAGTGATTATTTTTTTTTTGACTTTACCTCTCTCTCTAAATATCGTAGCTGGTTTGGATCACTTGATAAATGGCCAAAACTAGTATTTGTTTGTAATGGTAAAACAATGAAATCATCATGGGAATTATTTTTTCAACTTTACCTCTCTCTCTGAATAACGTAGCTGGAAGTGTTGGTTCACTCATTCCAAACTCATTCTTCGCTCGTACTCGGAACATGTAATCTTGTTCAGGACGTAGTTTCGATACCTCAAAGTGAGTCTCGGGTAGATCTTCTGTTAACGTGTTCCAGGCGTGACTCGGTGGCTCCCGCATCTCAACAATATATGTGATTGGTGTGTTCTTCAAGTACGATGGCATGCGAGCCTGTTGCCATGACAACAATAGACGATCTTCCGCCTGTTTTGTCATATTTGGACGACCAGCAGGAACTCTTGGTGGAACTGTGAAAATAAAAAGTTATATTACAAATTTTGAAAGTCAATCTGGAGAACATACAAAGAAATGAAATCTTTAGTTGCAAATTTAATTATTAGCAAAGACAGCTACAACCATCTTGCCAACAATCTGATTGGTTGATGTTGTGTTTATACGCTGTACTGATAGACGTCAAGAGAAAGGCTTGTGGTATTAATGCTGGAGTAATACGTTCTCCTCGAATGTGGTCGAGGCCACAGCCATCCAGCCAATCACCAGTGGTGGTCTCAAAATAGATGTTACACAGAAAAATTACCTCCAGAGGTAAAAGAGTCGATATAAGACCTAGCAGGTGATGTGAGGTCGCGATCTCTCTCAAACTCAAACGATGGTCTTCTTATTACTGGTGCTGAAACAATAAATTACATCCATGCTTTAATTTATTACACTTGATTATTAAACATATTAAACATACAGCAAGAGCTAATTCTGCCAATTGCAGGTCTTTCTTTAGGCCTGAAATGTTATCTACACTCTTAATTAGACATTATGATCCCATTTGCTGCTCGACTTCCATTCATAATTTAATCATGAAAAGGATGATTGAGACTATGTTTTTTTATCCTACAGACTTTAGTAATGATGATCGTGGCTAGGCCGAAATTTCAATCGCTTAATTCTCGGTTCATAGTGGATCAATTTGACTGAAATTTTCAGCAAATTGCCTTTACATTATCTAGTTTTTAACTATTATAGTGAGAACTGCCAACTCTTTATCTTATTTTCCATAATGTATCTTTAAGAAAACAAAATCAAGCATATAAACCAATAGATCAAATGTATATGTCAGTGGTTCTCAACCTGTTTTGCCAACGGCACACCTTGGAACACATGACAAAATAGCGGCACATCTGGCTAAATATACATATGAAAAATATTTGAATTTTAGACGGAATACAACTGTAGACAAATACTGATCATAAACACATAGAATGACTCAAACTAAATAAAGAAATACACAGCTATGAAGTTACTTTATTGCAGTGTTTTGAAAATCATCAGTCAAATAGCTGGCTTTTTAGTGAGAAATTTTCTTGGTGTGCCGTTTAAAATTTTGCGGCACACTTATTAAGATTTGGCGGCACACTGGTTGAGAATCACTGGTATACGTTATCATTATCATATCTTTTTTATTGATCATTTCATTTTGTTTATTTGTGTTGATAAATAGTGTTTAATTTGAAAGCATTGGGCGTGACAAGACAAAAGACTATCTTTCTGACATTTGAAGACCTACAAAAGATAGGTTGCCAGGCAATGAAACATACACCCACAGCAAGCAAGTAAATCGTCCAAGCGGTTGACAGGAGTTTTCGCATATTCATTCTTTGTAGGTAATGGGGGGGGGGGGGGCACTTACAAGACAATTTCATACAGATCATGTAATATTCATCATTCGAGGGTTAAAACGTTTCTACAAACTGAAACAAGTGTCTTAAATCTGGAAGTAATATACAGAAATTGTTGAAAGTCAACAGATTTTTTTGTTTTACTAATTTTAATAATGCATACAATGCATATAAATACTCCATTTCATTCATCATTTATAAAATTTGTTTGAAATTGAAATAAGAATGAGTTAAACATTCATTTAAAGAAAAATATAAATTTTTTTAAACAAGCTTACCTTTACTTCTAGTGATTGAGGCCGGTAAAGTTGGTTCACTGATTCCGAAAGGACTCTCTGCTCGAATACGGAACGAATAATCGTGTTTAGGAGTCAGACCACCAACATTGTATGTCGGCTCCGTCAAACCACTGATCATTTTTCTCCAACCTGGACCAATCGGCTCACGGACTTCAACCGTGTAGGTGATAGGTGCCTTTTTAGCGTAAGCAGGAATTCTGGCTGGGAACCATTTTAACGTTAAACGATCATCATTGACATCAAGAAGAGCTGGTGTGTCGATTGGTAGTTTAGGTGGAACTGAAAATAAAATCATAGTTATCAAAGTATAAACGTTTGTGGTTTGCCGTGTCTGTATATTGTGTGTCATGTCCGTGGGTTTGTCTTGTGTGTGGTGTGGTGCAGTCCTCCTTCACTTACTATTTAACTGGAGAAATACATCAAATTCAGTCTTTATTATCCCAGTGGGTGCAGAAACGTTAGATCATGAAACCCCATTCCATTTCATTTTTATATTTCAAATTCAGGTTATGGATTGAAGCCACAGTAAGCATAAGGCACTGGCTTACTAATCATGAGTGGTTGGGTTCGATCCTGGTGTTGGCAGAGACAGTTATTCAGGATTTTCCAGCATGGTTTCCCCTTGTCAGTCGTGCTACGGCCTGGCAAGAAAGAGCGTTGAGTCGTTCAGACGGTACGAAAACGTGAGGCCCCATGTTCACATTGGTGTACGCGTAAAAGAACCCTTGACAGTTGGATTTTGATGCAGATTAAGTAGAACCCTGCTATCCACGTAAAATGTCACTCATAGCACACTGCGTGACGTCATAATATTACACGGAGCAAGCAGGTCTTATAATTCCTCAATGCACTAGGATAAACAATTAAACATAATAGTCCAAGATGGTGTGGTGAATCCATTCCTCATCAAATAGTCTGAGAAGAACAAGAATAGAAATAACGAACCTGATTGTCCAAACTGTGAATCGTAATCATAATCTTCTAACGGTATACCAGTATCTGTTACAAAATATAATTATCTTTATTAAAATCAACAAAAACAGTATCACCCACAATCAACAATATCACTTTATTTATTAGATTAACTTGTTTTATTGGTATTGTCTTAGCTAAAACTTGGTTCTCATTTACCAGTCCAGATTGACTGGCTGTTGATTTCCATACTATCAAATTCCTTGACCTACTACCATTAACAACAGCTGTATAAATACCAATTTTCTGGTCTTTCTAAGCATTTTATACATAATGTTATGAAGCTACAAATCCAAAAAGGCAACAATGATGCCAAGTCTGGTTTCTGGTCCATATATCATAGCCTACTATCATATTTGTTAAATAAGGTCCCTGGGCTACCATTCGAGACGTTGTATAAATGCTAATTTTCTTGTCTTTCAAAGTATTTTACATGTTGACATGAATTCAAAATTTCAAGATGGCAGCAATGTTGTCATGCTCAGTTCTTTGTTAAGTGAGGTCCCTGGGCTCCTATTCCAAAAATTGTATAAATGCCAATTTTCCGGTTGTTAAAGAATTTTTTTTTTTTTTAAAAAAACGTACCTGATTGTCTGTTGAGGAACACAGGAAGTGTAGGTTCGCTCAAACCATAATCGTTAATCGCCCGTACCCTGAACGCATAATCCCATAATGGATTCAAATTCCTGACAGTGTGACTCTGTCCCACAATTCCTGAAGCAACTTCTCTCCAATCAAAACTATTTGGTTGTCGTACTTCGATCCTGTAGTAGGTAGGTGACATCATGGCGGTGGTGGCAGAGACCCGGGCCTGGTTCCAGTTGAGTTGAATCGTATCGGGAGTTATATCTATTAGTTCAGGTTTCTCGATAGATAATCGCGGTGGAACTGGAGATTTAAAATAGAAAATTTTATCAATTACGAGGTGGAACTGGAAATTTAAAAATACTTCATAAATAATCACCCAAATAAAACATTTTGCAAGCAATTACATATTCAATATAAGACAGGTAGTCATCGCGAGGATTCAAATGTGCTTTCAAACTATCCAAATTAGACACATGTCCATGGCTCACAGGTAATTAGGGAGTTCCTTGTTATTTTCCAAGATGGTTTCCTTGTGTCAGACAGAGAGCCCCACATGGAAAAGATTCCCGATGTTTGAATGGGATGTGAACCTGCAGTTTATCTGTAAAATTGTTGTCATGCGCATATTAACGATCCCTAGTCAGTTGAAATTCAATGAAGAGTAAACAGAAACAAGTTGTCTGGGAAAACCATATTACGTAGTTAGCTATTGGTTGTTAATCAGACTATTGACCAGTCATAATTTGGAACAGAAATTTGCTTCCATTAAAGCTGTGTTTAGTGAGATTAACTCTAATCAAATGAAATCCTGCGGGGAGTATGGGGAAAACTTTCTCTTATTTTTACTGCAATTTGTTTGGTTCATTAATTTTACTGAAAGAGAATTGTTTTTATAATTTTGGCAGAAGATTTCATTCAACCCCAATTCATGCAATTACACCTATTTACACCTATTCTTTCAACAGTTAAACTTTCTATATGAGGTCTGTTGGGTAGTGATCTTACCTTTAACAGTTAAACTTTCTATATAAGGTCTGTTGGGTAGGGATCTTACCTTTAACAGTTAAACTTTCTATATAAGGTCTGTTGGGTAGGGATCTTACCTTTAACAGTTAAACTTTCTATATAAGGTCTGTTGGGTAGGGAATAATCTTCCGTGATAAATGGCATCTGATAAATAGGTAGAGGTTCGTATTTCAATACTGAAACATAGAAATAATACACTTTAGATCACAAGGGTTGTCACTGGATCAAGATGTAGGTTTACGATCCCAAACTTGTATGTGACAAAGTTGTAGGGTCGTTGGATAACTTTGTGGGATTTCTCCAGATTCCTGCCACTGCTGGAGACCCCTTAGCGCTAGAGAATTACTGAAATAAAATTGTACCATATTTCCAAAATGTTAAACCCCATTCCTTTGTCTCTCCCATTACAAATATCACATGAAGATAATAAGTGTTTAATTTTTTTTTTTAACAATATTTTTTATTCAGATTTGTATCTGAATAGGGATTGGGGAACAGGCATAGCCTATATTAGACCCCTCTCCCTAAGTGTTCAATTATGCTTGTATAAACACATCTTAAAGACTAACGCTGTTAAGTTCCTTGACTAGGACTTCTACCTATTACTATAGAATACTTACACTGTGTTCTGTAGTAGGGTATTGGTGGTGTCGGTTCACTCAGCCGACCTGATGGTGTCACAGCACGGATACGGAAATGATAATCTTTTCTCGGACTGAGATCTGTGACGGTATAATCAGTAGATGTAACACCTTTAGCTAGAGGACGCCATGTTCTTGATGGAGATTCCTGTTTCTCAATAACGTACGATTTGGGCATTGATTGGAGGTAGTTGGGAATGTAGGCTGGAGACCATCGCAATCTGGCCGTGGTAGCATCTTCATCTAGGATGGTTGGTCTGGCAATGGGTACACCACTTCGCACTGTAAAAATATTTTTGATAATTTTAAAATATTCAATTAAAGAATTTTTGGTATTAGATCATGCTAATGAAATCGGACAAGTTAAAGTCAGTGTGAAGCCTTACTCTTCAACATCAACACTGCTTAAAAAAAACAATGAATCGACAAATTGCCCCTTTAGCATATTGAACACAAGCAACTAAAGGGAAGTACTACTTCCCTAGCTCTCCTTGAGTCACATGAATATAACAGTGATGTATTTCAGAATCATTTACTAGTTCTGTGACTCGCGTGGTTTGGGCAGTAGGTAGCATTAGCTAGTTTGGAGTAGGTAGCAGTAGTTTCACACTGTTTTGTTAATATATGACTTTTGTCTTGATTCTTTTTCAGGAACTGGGGTAGTCGTCGAGGTTTACATACCATGTGCTTATGTTTGCTACGTCTATACATTGTCCCTGCACCGCCACTGACAAGTGGGAACTACGCTGGTAAAATCCTGATAAACTTTCTCAGCCAACACCGGCATCAAACACGCAACTTACAGGTTAGCGAGCCAACGTCTTCCTCAAATAGCCGCTCCCGCCTATGTTAAAACAATTTTGGTTCAATATCGGGATGGAACCTTGGACCTACAGGTTAACGGACAAACGTTTTCCTGAACTAGCCGTGCCCACTGCTCCTGTCTACTATGTTAAAACGAGATAAAAATATTTACCTGGCTGTCTGTAAAATGGAATAACAGGTGAAGGTTCTGTTACCCCAACAGACGACTCGCCTCGAATTCGAAAATGGTAGTCGCCATGTGGGTCTAATTCCTTCACACGGTAAGATGTGTCTGTTAATCCACGGGCTAGAGGGCGCCAGTTGTAGTCGGGTAGTCGTTGACCTTCAATAAGGAAGGTCATGGGTTCCTGATCGTACTCGAAGGCCGGTATATCCACGCGTTGCCAGCCGAGAGCAATGGATGTATCATCAACAGAAGTGATTTCAGGTAATCTGAGAGGGGCTCTAGAAATAACTGTCAAAATAAAAATCAGACATTTTTATTAATCTGGGGTTATCAAATAGAATTGGGTTTAATTTCAACACAATATAACAGTCATTTTGTATTTTTTAAATTCTATGTGTACAATGCGACTTATTGCCCGGACAGTGGTTCTGGTAACCTATGAGGGGCTCTAGATATAAAACTGTAAAAAAAGATCAGAACAGATTGATTAAAGATACATTATATAAGATTTAGATAAACAGCTGGCAGTTTTTACTGTAATTATTCAAAAATAGATAACGAAAAAGAAATACTGAAAATTTCAGTCAAATTACTTCATTCTGAGTGAAGTTATGAAGATTTGGAGAATATGTAAATGTAATGGCTTTGAAGGTTCCTCGTTCTCAATAATAATGGCTGCTTAGAATATCTAAATGAGCTCTGATCCATCTCGCTCTACACCCTAATTTCTGCACGTCTTAGATAGCCTTGATGTTAATTTCCATCCCAAATATGGAATAAACCTCTTTATTTCACACGACTAAAGGAGGAGACATTACCTTATTTGGTCTACCAACCATAGGTCAATTAACAAACAGAATTTGATGGATATCTTGACAATGATTATCAAAATATCACTGTATTTTTATGTATAACTATATATTCAAAATTGTCTTAAGGACCAAAGTGTTATAAATAGCACAGTCTTGACATTCAGAAATATTTGATTACTGTCTAGGAACAGGGTTTAATGTCAGTACCATACTTTGGTCATTTTGGGACAACATGGTAATTTTTATTTCAATGGTTACGAGAAGGAGAATTTCACCCTAATAGTGTTTCTGCAAAATTATCTTTCATTTCCAACTGCCAAGGATTCTTTTATGTGCATGTGAATGTGTAATACTAATTATAAACATTATTCAGAAAACGATATGCTACATGACATAAGAAATATTTCTGGATAGAGTTTAACATCCACTCGACACAAATGTGGTGATTTTGGGACTAACATATGGTTCAATTTTATTTCAATAATTTGGTTGCCTGGTGGGGTCTTTAGCAGTGGGAGGAAACTGGAATACCCAGAGAAAACCCATGAAGTTGGGTTGGCAGACTTTCTCTGTGTCAAGAACTATTGGCCAATTGAAACCACAACACTTAATTCAATGAGCACGCATCATACCATTCCCTACCACTATAGTTGCATTCCATCCGGTTGTATAATTTAAAGCAGGCTATTGATGGAAAACCACAGACAAATAATCCTTGATGTGTGCATATAGCTTTCGTCACATTCCAAAATGCCATTAAAATCAAAAAAACACATCTCCATGGTTACCTGGTCGTCTGTGTAAGAAGACAGCAGGTGAAGGTTCGCTGACACCGTCATCTGTGATGGCACGGACACGGAAAGCGTAATCTGTGTCTGGATCCAGGTTACGAATACGATAGTTCAAGTCACCAGTACTGGGTACGACAGTTGTCCAATGAGGACCAGATAAATCTCTCATCTCCAATCGGAATCGTCGAGGCATGTCGGTCATATCATATCCAGGCAGACGGACAGGTCTCCAGGAGACGTGCACTGATTCAGGTTCCATTTCAAATATCTCTGGTCGTTCGACAGGAACAGATGGAAGCCCTGAAATACACAAATATTTTAGGGAATCAGTCATGTTGACAAATGTATAAAACATTATTATCAGTCAGTTGATCTATTTATGCTGTGCATGTAAAAGGTTTCTGTGTGTCTTCATTAGCTCAGTCGAAGCAGAACAGTTAACCGTTAAACCCCATTTCATTTCATTTTTGATCGACACTGAACATAATGGTCACTCAAAGGTTAATGTGGGATTAGAAAATCAAACAGAAATTCTATCACTGCTAAAACATTATCGCAATAATTATCGCAACTTTCAATTTGTAATCACGTACAAGCGAGGAATTGAAACCATGCCACTTGACTCAATGACAAACGCATTAACAATGTGGTAACCCCCCCCCCCACACACCCACACACCCAATAATCAGTGGTGTATAATTAATTAATTTATAGTACGTCGCTATGTGATTGTGATAAAAACCAGGATAAAAACCACTACTCCCCAAACCATTATCATTAGCATTATCGCCATTTTCAATTTTTTATCGCCACCTTTTAACTTGCACATTACATTTACTATTTCCGAGCTTAGCACTAACATGTTACATCTATGACAACCCTTACGATTTAGATCTGACAATACTTACATCTCTTTCTTGAGTACGATATTGGTAAAGATGGCTCCAGATATTCGGCTCCTATCTCTGGTCGTACACGGAACATATAATCTTTAGAGGGAGCTAACTCTGATACTCTGTACGAGGTGTCTGGTATTTTACTCGCAAACGGAACCCACTTCTTGTGGATTGGTTCGTAATTCTCCAGGGCATAGGTCAATGGTTTAGATTTCAGGGCTGGTAACGTAGGTTGTCGCCATGACAACAGTAACGATGATAGTTCATATTCATCTATTTCTGGGTATTCGATGGGAAGAGTATAATCTGAAACAAAAATAAAATATAGAGATTTCCAATTGATTTCCAAAGAGTGAAATCAGGACGAGAATTTTGGATAGAGACCAATGTCCATTTTTGTAGTGCCAAATCCACCTACCATTCTCATCGCGCATACAAAACTATAAACACCGGTTCTTTGTTTCTAAGAATTTGTTAATATTACTCATAGATTTTGAAAAAATGAGTTTTTAACCATGATTTGAAGATTGACAAAGTAGTCACAAAACAAAGTTCAATTGGTAGTATATATCATTTTTCCAGAGCAGCAACAGCAAACACTCTGGATAATAAATTTGTTACACAGAATTACCTGGTCGTCTGAGTAATCTGGTCGGGAGAGTCGGTTTACTCGTTCCGTAATCATTCTCAGCTTGAACTCGGAAAGCGTAGTCTCGATTAGGGGCTAGTCCCATCACTGTGTAATCGGTGTGTGGCACACGCCGTACAATCGGACGCCAGTTAGTGTCTGGTAGTTCCTGACAGAAGATCGTATAAGACACAGGTATCTTGGTATCGTGCATGTAGGATGGAATCGAGGCTGGTCTCCATGACAACCTGACAGACGATGGTCTGACGTCCATTATCATTGGTTCATCTGTTGGTAGGGTTGGTAAAACTGTAAAAAAAAAAATTCTTAATTCCCTCAAAGGAACACAATTATTTATTAATTTACTCATAGGAACACAATTATTTATTAATTCCCTCAAAAGAACACAATTATTTATTAATTCACTCAAAGGAACACAATTATTTATTAATTCCCTCAAAAGAACACAATTATTTATTAATTCACTCAAAAGAACACAATTATTTATCAATTCACTCAAGGAACACAATTATTTATTAATTCCCTCAAAAGAACACAATTATTTATTAATTCACTCAAAGGAACACAATTATTTATTAATTTACTCAAAGGAACACAATTATTTATTAATTCACTGAAACGAACACAATTATTTATTAATTCCCTCAAAGGAACACAATTATTTATTAATTCACTGAAACGAACACAATTATTTATTAATTCCCTCAAAGGAACACAATTATTTATTAATTCACTCAAAGGAACACAATTATTTATTAATTCCTTCAAAGGAACACAATTAAGGCCAGATTGTTAGTTTGTTCTAGGGACTCTGTTTTGTACAATGTTGCCCCATTAGGAACTACCTCTACCTCCTTCATTAAAGACTCTGGGGGTTTTTGTAAGAAAATTAGAGAAATAAGCCGTCCTGGAAGAATTGTGTCATACGATGTAGTTGATCTCTTTACCAATGTACCACGCCAAGAAGCTATTGAAGCCCTCCGCTCCCGAATAAACGACCTTGAAGTACCCTTGGAAACTAAATTATCTACTGATAATATCATCGAATTAGCCACCATGTGCCTTGATTCCACATACTTTACCTGGGGGGATGACCTATACAAGCAAGTTAGTGGTTTACCTATGGGCAGCCCCCTTTCACCTTTAATTTCTGAAATTTTCATGACTGACTTCGAAGAACGCGCACTCAGAACCTCACCTGTTACTCTAATTACGTGGTTGCGCAAGGTCGACGATACGTTTGTGGTACTGGAAGAAAAAGATGAACCAATGACCCTATTAGATCACATGAATAAACAGCATCCCAGAATTAAATTCACCATTGAGACCGAAAAAGATGAAGCACTACCATTTTTAGATGTTCAAGTTGTGAAAGTTAACAATCAATTGAAAACCAAAATATATCGGAAACCAATCCATACAGATCAGTATATTAATTACAACTCTAGCCACCCCCACTACATCAAAAAAGCCCTGATATCAACCCTAACACGCAGAGCCATAAGCATTAGTGAACCCGAATTCCTGCAGGATGAATTGGAACATCTACGTCATGTGTTTTGCAACTTGAACAACTACCCTCCAGAACTAGTCATGAAACAAATCAAAGAAACAACAAAAAATATCAAAAAATATCAAAAAAAGCCAACAAAAAACGCCCAAAGAGATGATTAGAATAATTTTACCATTTTATGGCAACCTATCATACCAAGTCAGCAAACTACTCAAGAAGTCCAACATTGATACCACATTCTCTGTCCCTACCACATTAAAACAGATACTGAAAGCGAATGGCAAACTAAAGCCAAGCCTACCTATTCAGCCTAAGGGAGTCGTCTACCAAGTCAACTGCTCTTGTGATTTCTCATACATTGGCGAAAGTAAACGACCCCTAGATAAACGAATATCGGAACACAGATCCAAAGCTGCTACCAACAATTCAGCCATAGCAGAGCATCTTCGAAACCACCCGCAGCATAGAGTTGAATGGAACGATGTGCAGATTCTTACATCCAACCAACAGAACAAGAAAACCAGGAAAATCCTAGAAGCAATTAACATTAGAAGATACTCACCAGAACTGAACAGGGACGCAGGGCTTCACATTTCAAGGGCATATGATCACGTTATCAGGATAAATAATACCACTTAAAGGGTTCTTATTCCTCAACTCAGCGGCTTTACTTTACGTCGTTACCTCAATATTACAAACTGTCTACATTACTTAATATATCACTCTACTGGTTTCTCACAATCAGCCTTCCGACCTATACATGTTTAATCACCTCATATTGCTTATTTATTCCTATTATTTATTGTTTTTTTCATATTTTGTTATGGTTTACATTTGTTTAACATCATTTATTTCCTGGATTGCTTAATTAGTACGCATATATTTTTCATGTTTATTTAGACAATGGATGTAGGGTTATGTTGTGTTTGTATTTCTTGGTGAATGGTCTCATCTTGATCACCTCATTAACTGCAATATGGTTTCACCCAATGGCTCCCTTTGAAGGCATTCATTGTTAGTCAACATTATCCTTTGGTTGGACCGTGGGTCTATTATATTGTGTTGTTTTTGCTTAATCTTTTACTTCTTAATGTTATTATTATTTAATTTTTGTAAATGGCTTCATCATGAACTCTTATATATTAAATCCAAGTTTACTAAATGTCATTGTGCTTGATAACGATAAGAGGATACTTGTCGAAACGTCGTGCTATTAGAATAAAACCAGTGATTGTTTCCCATAAAAATTGTGTTCTGTTAATTATTTATTAATTCCCTCAAAGGACTGGCTATCTAAACGAGTATATATTTGAAAGTTGAATCATTTCGTAGTTCAATCACACGATTCACACCACTTGCCTCATATATATTTTATTTTAACACATTACTTGTCTTTAATGATTTTACCCAGAAGTCCCAGTGTCTCAGACCAGAGTGTTGGCTAACAAAATTTCTCAGGATTTTCCTTCCTGGTTCCACTGTTGTCAGTGATACAGGACAAGTTGCTTGGCAATAAAAAGTATCTACTTGTATAGATGAAATGAAAAGCCAAGTTCCATTTTCACCACATTAAAATCCCCTGACATTTGGTAATAGAAATATGAGTAGACCATAGTGTATTGTTTGAGAGAGAGAGAGAGAGAGAGAGAGAGAGAGAGAGAGAGGGTTTAACATGACACACACTAGGTCATTTCGGGACTAACATATGGTGTTAGGGTCTTTATTTGTGGGAGGAAACCGCAGAATGCGCAACCTATATTGTCTGAGAAAAATCTTGATTGTGCCATACTGCATGAGGTATACCTTCTTCATTAGCAAGTTTGGTTCAGGAACGTGATATACTAAACCCCATGTGATGTATTTATCCAATTCTGATCGGATCACGAAATAACTTTACTTACCTGGTCTTCGTTTAACTGTGATGGTATCAGTCGGTTCACTCAAACCATAATTACTCTCCGCTCGTACACGGAATACATAATCCCGATCTGGTTTTAGTCCAGTCACACGATACTGGGTGCGGGGAATACCGTGAGCTAGAGGGCGCCACTGAAACAGTGGGGATTCCTGTACTTCAATGTTGTATCGTACAGGTGAGTAATCTGTTATTCTTGCAGGTAATTCAACAGATCTCCATGACAACAAGAGAGAGTCGGGATAAACTTCTGAGATGTATGGAATATTTGTAGGCATCCTTGGAGGTCCTGAAAAAGGTAAAATTTTCATTATCAATTTCATAGTTTCCACTTTCATTAAATATAGTGTTACTAAGCAACCAAGATTCGACTCCACCTGGGGATCACGTGGCTAAGTGGGTAAGACGCTAGCTCGCTAGCCTGGAGGTCGGGTGTTCGATCCCTGCATTGGCCGAGAAAGTTCATCCAGATTTTCTGGCGTGGTTCTCCCTTGTCAGTGATGCAGGACGGAGGGGCTGACAAGGAAAGCTGTCTAGTCGTTCGGATGGGACGAAAAACCGAGGTCCCGTGTACACATTGGCGTGCACGTAAAAGATCCCTTGGCAGTTGGAATTCGATATAAGAGTAGGCCGTAGTGCCGCTGTCCGGGCAAAATTTCCCTCATAGCACACTGTATGGCGTATGCCCGTCTTCATTAGCCCAGGTTTGGAGCAGAACAGTAGGACGTTAAACCCCATTTCATTTCATTTCATTTCGACTCCACCATCAGCTTTGTTAAAGATGGTAAAGGTGGTTTTAGATGTGGCATAAGTCTAACCACGCCAGTCGACTCAATGACAGACTTTATGATACAGCGCTAACCATTCAGCCATCCAACCCCCCTACAAGGTTTAGATGAAAGGGGAAGGCCTACTTTTGATTATTCTTGGTATCCCCAGCTGTATCGTTCTGTTCTACTCCACGAACCTCTGGGGTCCATCCACCCGCATCCACGGGGGAGACACATAATCAAATCATCTGCCTTTGATACTTCTGCTATTTTTATTGACCAATCAAATGAACAAAGGGAAGCAACTCACATTTTATTGCAAATTAGATTATTGTGGTGAACGTAAACAAGGACGCTAAGACGTTTTTGATTGCTTCATAGAATCAAGCTACGATCAAGGGCACATAATTTGAATTTGTGAAAAACCCTGTGGATGGACCCAGCAGTTAGTGGAGTAGAACCAGGATACTGAGAATGACACCTCGTGCATAGGTGAACGATATACAGTTGATAAGTTTGAATGAAAACTTGGAGGATAACTGGAATAATTGACGAACAGATATCATTAAATGTCGACGTATAAAAGCAATATATCCTACCTCCTCGGTGTGGTAGATAACACGGTGGTGATGGCTCGCTCTCCACACCCCCGGACACAGCAACGATTCGGAACATATAATCTTGATCCGGTCGCAGGAATCTGATGGGTATATTAGTTCCACCAAACTGACCAATCAGGTGTTTCCATGAAGTACTCGGTGGTTCCCGTATCTCAACACGATATGTTACAGGAAGATGACTGGTTGTCTTGATTGGTTGCCATGACAACTCGCAAGCATCTGGTGTTACACTGGTTAGAACTGGTTCTCTATGTGGAAGGGTAATTACTAAACGAACAAATGAAAGGCAATAAAATTAATATATTATGTCATTTCATAAATTGGCAGCTCTGACTCACTAGACAAAAGGCTCTTAACACAAACAAGGGCATATCGGGACTAACGTATAGTTTAATTTTATTCAATAATTAGATTACGCACAGGGGGTCTTTTAATCCTTCTGCTCATAGAAACATAGACTAGAATATGAGCAGAAGGATTAAAATGACATCACAGATTGTTTATTGACGGAAAGTTACGACTACCCACGGAGAACGGCCGATATTACTAACGTTGAAATTTACCTGTTGCAGGTAATATTGACATTCGGGTTCGTGTAATACTTATGGAAGGATATGTTGACATAATTACTGGCATTATTTAAAAAAAGTTCAACCTTTTCCGGTGACCTTTAGTGAAGACATTTTGCTGAATACAAAGGATCTTGCTACAATGTATAGGGGTGGTAAATTTTCCCAATAAATGAAACAAGCAAACAAACAGTGGTTCCAACTCACCTGGCCTACGTTTTAAACTAACAGGTAAACTAGCTTCTCCAGGTCCATATTCGGTTTCAGGTCGTATACGGAAGTTATAATCAACATCCGGGCGTAGTCCTGTTGCAAGATAATGGGTTTGTGGGATACGTCGTGCAACAGGAATCCAGCTTGTTCCAGGTAACTCCTGCATATCGATAGAATAGGTGACTGGGATAGCTTGACGAGAGTACATCGGTATTTCAGCCGGTTTCCAGGCCAGTTCCACTGATGTAGGACCAACATCAAGGATTGATGGCTCCCTGATTGGGAATCTTGGGCGAACTGAAAATTATAGAATACACCAGATATCAACAGGTATATACACGACAGGTGAGTAGAAAATCAACGACAGGTGAGTAGAAAATCAACGTCAGGTTCTAACTTCTCCTGGCATCTAATCCTTGTCACAAAATGAGATGTAAGATCCACGCTCTCCACGACAGGTGACTGATGAAATCAACTTCATGCTCTCCATGACAGGTGACTGACAAATCTAACTTATCCTGGCATCTAATCCTTGTTACAAAATGAAAAGAAATATCTACTTTAAAGACAACTAGGTCGATTCTGCATATTGTTATTTATTGTGATGATACTCCAGAACTCAGAGAATAGAACTTTCTCGAGTTTTTGTATGTAGTAGGTGACATGAATTAAAATTTAAGTGTATATTTACCTGGGAAGTTTGTGATAGACACAGCTTCCGTTGGTTCTAGGTAACCACTCGTTGTCTGTGGTCGTACGCGAAGACGGTAATCCTGAGATGGTTTTAAACCAGACAACAAATAACTTGTATCTGTCACGTCTCGAGCTAATGGCTGCCATTCCAGACTCGGCAAGTGTTGCGATTCTATCTGATATCTCATTGGTTCTGTTGATTTGTATTCTGTGGGTTGCCAGGCCAATCGTAACTTCTCGGGTTGCATGTCTAAAATTCTTAAACTATCTACAGGTGCTCTGATGGGTGCTGAAATGATTACAGATATATCACAATTATAAACAAATGAAATGAAATGGGGTTTAACATCCGACTGTTCTGCTCCTGACTGGGATAATGAAGATGGGCAAACACCACTTACCCACTTAGTCACTGTGGCTCCCAATTACAAAACAAAGATAAACAACCGAAGAAGGCATGCATGTAAAAGAACCCTTGACAGTTGGAATTCCATGTAAGAGAGAGAGAAATAGGGTTTAACATCCACTTGACTAACATATGGTACTAACATATGGTTCAATTTTAATAATTTGCATGCGCAGGGGGAGGAAACTGGACGACCCGAAGAAACAAATGGAGATTGAGCAGGTGACCCTACTCCATGTCACGTACAACCGGGGAATCGAAACCATGCCAGTTGATTCAATGACAGACTTTATGATAAAGCATGCACATGCTATCCATTTAAAGTCACTTTGAGAATAACAATACCTTGTTTAAGATTGTCAATTTGAGGCAAGAGAATTGCAAAACAATAATTTTTAAGACAATGTTTTGATTCAGGTAAATACTGAAAGGGGATTTGAAAAATATAACAGCATGGCTCCACATAAAGTTATCCAAAATTATCATTCAATGTGTTCTTTTAATAGGCGTGCACAGGCGCAAATCTGGGGGAAGGGCTGAGGAGCATAGTCTGAAATGGTATCTACAGTGTTCCATTTTTCCCAAATTTTAGGGGGAGGCCACCAAGACCCCCATGGGCTTTTCGTGCCTTCTGAGCTCGTGAATTGTCACTCAACACTTCAATATTTCTGGAATGCCCATACAACCCTGCTGTAAATCCTGGATCCGCTAATGATGTAGGAACCAATCTTTTTATTTAAAATGGTGAACTAAAATGATACTTACAAGCACTACGATATAGTCCAGCATCATGTGAAGGTGGGCTCATTCCATATGGAGTTATGGCCCTTACCCGGAATCTCAGATCATCTGTAGGACTAATACCAGGAATACGATATGATGTGGTCGGTAGTCCGCTAACGACGGGACTCCAGTAGTCTGACCGTGGATCATTCTGTTCAATCATATACAACAATGGTTCGTCGTCAACATCAAACGGCGGTATTTCAACCCGTCTCCATGACAACCTGACAGATTCGTAATCTGGTTCATAATCCTCAATCTGAACATGGTCAATAGGAACATGAGTTTGGGCTGAAATAACAAAAACAATTTCCTTAAACACTTCCCTGTCTCCTTGGAGATAATGGGTGACCTCGCTGAAGAAATTCCCACTAGGTGGCGCTAGTAAAAACTCTGTTCATTGTGTCCTTATCATTGGAAAGAGAATCGTATTTCAACATAGCGGGATTAAATGCCAATTCCGCGACAAAAACTAACCAGAGACTTAGAAGATAAACCTGTGGACAAGACAAACAACAGACGTTGTAAGCTATAAACATAGGTTACCAGGCAACGAAACATACGCCCACAGTTGCTAAGTCGTCAGTAATGAACACATTTACAACACACTAAAATCTGATAACGAGTAATAATCCATTAAGTAATTATCATCAGAATTTGTTTGGATTGTTCGTCTCATGACATTAAACACTGTGTATAAATTCATATTAACTTTAGCCTCTAGAGCGCCCACATGATATTTCAAAGTGATCAAGAGCCATAACTCTGGCAGTAATTATTGGAAATCCTTGAAAATCAATTGACTTCTTTGTATTATGACCTTAAACACGGTGTATAAATTAAAAGTTTTTGGCCTCTGGCATGTCTACAAGCAACTGTTGGACATCGGGCTGACCGAGGACAGGGTTCGACAACATTACAATGTGGGCATATAAAAACAATATCAAATCATGTGAATGGATCCGGGATATTTATAATAACACTACACAACTACAAACCTAATGTTCTGTACAGAGAAGCTGCTGGAGACGGTTCCAATGGTTTCCCTGTCGTCATGACAGGTCGAACACGGAAACGGTAATCTCGTCCTTGATTCAGTCCCCTTACTTTATAACTTGTGTCTGGAATTCTCTGAGCGATCGTCTGCCAGTCCATGGACGGCGGTTCCTGCATCTCGATCATGTACGTCATGGGTTCGTCATCGTAACCGAAAGAAGGGACGTCAACTCTCGCCCACGACAGACGAACGGAGTCCGGTTCCATCTCTATGATGTTGGGTCTACTGACGGGTACACCCGGGAACGCTGAAACAAAAACAAAAAAATAAGATTAATCAGGAAAAGTGGTTGAATGTCCTACTGAACTATTGAAGATGGGTAAACACTATGCAATGTTCTACAAAGAAAATGTTGCCCTTGACAACAACAATGTTTCTGTCCACTTTCTCCGACTTCCATCTGCCAAAGGTTCCTTTTTGTTCTGGTTTTTCATCCCATCTGAATGACTAGGCACCGTTCCTTGCCAGGTATTATGTCCAGCACCACTGAATAGGCGAGACCAGGCCCGGGTTTCACAAAGCATTCTGACTAAAAATTTAAAATTCATACCAGTAGCTCTTGGTAACCATAGAGATTGAGTTGGAGCACTGCGTCCATATTGGTTTTCAGCTCGTATTCGGATATTATAATCTCGATCATAGCCGAGATCTGAAAGATAGTAGCTGCTTTCTGGAACGCGACTCGCTAATGGCACCCATTCCTCACTGGGTAGTCGTTGGGCTTCGATACTGTACGTGACATCAGGAAGTTCATATTTCTCTGTTGGTAATTCTACTGGTTTCCATGCCAACCTGACATTCTCGGCACCCATATCGGTAATAAAAGGCTGAGATGTAGGAATAACTGGGGGAGCTGCAATAGAATAAAAAGAAATCTCATGGTGACAAGTTTGTCTAAATTTATCATGAACACACTGGAATCCTTCACCGACATATATATCTTCACCCACTGCTGGGCTAATCAAGACAGATGCATGCTACACAGTTTTCAATGACTGCGCCATTTCTGCTTTCCATCGCCGAATTCAAACTGCCACACCAACATGCTTACAGGATCTCAGCTTTTAGCGCATTGGAACAAGTATACACTGTCCGTTACCGGGCCTTCTTTTGATTATGCAACACTGAAAGCAGTAAGTCAAACAAAAAAAGCTTAAGGTCCTTTCTGGACCAATAGTGGGATTAACCCCTGGAACTCTTGATTAATGAGTCCGAGTCAGCACACTGGTTATCATATTAATAAAACTCTTACCATCTCGCAATCTCGCCAACATTTCTTTGATTTCTGGAGTCTCTAAAATAAAAAAAAAGAGAAAAAAATTAATTCATAAAATAAGATCACTAATTACAATTAAACATAATTAATTAATTAATCTGAATAATGCACTACCTACAAGTAATTTGTATTATTTTGTCATTAAATTATTTTATGTTAATAATCCAAAATGAAAATTAATTCATTAGAATTATAATGGAAATGAAGAAAAAATTGAGGTCATCAAAAGGTTTTTTTTATAAATCTGTAAAAATAAATTATTGTCTGATTAAGTTGAGATGTGCATGTGATATTCATTAATAAATTATATTGTATGACTTAGCTTAAACTAGATCAGTATTAACTGCAGATGAAAATTTAATGTCAAGGATATATCAAGCGGTAATCCACAATGAAATATGTGATATGCTCCTGAAAGTATGTTAGTCTTGGACAGCCCCTTGAAGTGTGTTAATCTAGGACAGCCCCTTGAAGTGTGCTAATCTTGGACATCCCCTTGAAGTGTGCTAATCTAAGACAGTCCCTTGAAGTGTGCTAAATTAGGACATCCCCTTGAAGTGGGTTAAACTTGGACAGCCCCTTGAAGTGTGCTAATCTAGGACAGTCCCTTGAAGAGTGCTAATCTAGGACAGCCCCTTGAAGTCTGCTAAATTAGGACATCCCTATGAAGTGTGTTAGTCTGGAACAGCCCTTTGAAGTGTGTTGTATAGAACACATTGAATACATAATACATACATAATAAAATACAAATAAAGATAAGTACCATGAAATGAAAATATCATGTCTGAATGTAATTAAATATAATATTATTAGTTTATGTAAGAATAAAATATTATTAGTTTCATGCATAACAAAATGTTGACAGTCTGTGGACATCACCAGTTTCTATTACTGGTTCCGTCAAACATGTAGAATTGTGTTTCAATAAACCAGTATAGTTTTATTAGATTGGGGGATTTATCATCCAACATCAACTGGGATAATGAAGATGGACATACCAGTACACCATTCAATTTGCGACAAGAGAAATTTTAACTGGACAGCAGCACTGGGGTCTACTTTTTAACGTGATGCCAATCGTAAACACAAATCTCACCCAAACTCTGTTCTGCACCAACGACAAGGTGAAATCCTGAGGAGGTTTCTAAGCCAGCGACGTGATCAGACTCGTTTTCTCACTGCACCATCCATAGTCAACAAGCCACCACGGTAGGGGTCTTTAGCAGTGGGAGGAAACCGAAGGACCCGGAGAAAACCCAACTCCTTGTCACGTACAAACGGAGAATCGAAATCCTGCCAGTTGACTCAATGATACATTGCGCACACGCTAACCATTCGGCCATCCAACCCCCACTAGTTTAAGTGGCCATAGATTTCATCATGCCTATAGTTGAATCTTGCATTAGTTTTCTGAATATTCAGAACAGTTACGATAATATTATATAATATTCACATGACTATAATTGTGCGCTATATAGATCACGATGATTGTGCGACAAGACAAGCTAAATATAAAAACATGTAACTGTGGTATACAGAATATAAGCTAAATATAATATCACATACATCTTAGTTTAAATGGTTATTATAATTGTGCAAGCTAAATATTGATAAATAAATACATGTGATATATGTTAAAATAAAATCAGATATATAATAAGCTAATTATAATGAAAACAAGAATGTTTTGATTTAGGTCAAATTAAAATATTAAATATAACTGCACCCTGATGTGGCATTTCGATAGGATAAGCTCCTGATAGGCTTCAGTTTACTTTGAATTTCCGCTGAAATTTGTTTAATTTGTTTCAGATTCATTTTAGACATAAACCGTCGACTCCAGTTGTCAGCAATTGATAATACATGTAGCGGTATATAAAAATTGCTGTAATCAACTCAAGATCAACATGCCAGGCATCGCGGCAAAAGAGAGAAATGGGGTTTAACTTCCACTTGACACAAACTAGATCATTTCGGGACTAACATATGGTTCAATTTCATTTCAATAATTCGCTTGCGCATAGGAGTCTTCAGCAGTGGGAGGAAAACGGACGACCCGGAGAAAACCCACGAGGTTGGGCAGGCGACCCTACTCCTAGTCACATCGTGGCAAGAGGGAAATTTTCTTTAATATGTACTCCAATGTTTACACAGGACTTCACTTATTCGTCTTATTAAACCACTAGTGGCTTTTCCTTGCCCAACCCTCCATCCTACCCCAGGGGAAACCACAATGGAAAATCTCAAGACCCTATCTCGGGCAACAAGGGCATTGATCTTCGGACATCCTGGTTAGCGAGGCATTGTCATTCTCACTGAACCAATGCGGCTCCTCAGATGGAGGAGACACCAATCAATTTAACATTTCAATTTTTCACCTAAATCAAAGCATGTCTTGACAATATGTGTGATTCTGTTGATTTATATTTTCCTGCACAGCCTCTGTCTTAAATAAATATTAAACATTATTAATATTGATGAAAGATAATTAATTAAGTAGCTAACATGTTTACGTTACTAACAACAAACAAAAATGTTGCAAAAGTCGATAAAGCGGAGGAGGTGGTTACTATAGCTACCTGTATATCTACGTAATGGTGATTCAGCTGAAATCATAAAAACAACAACTAACATCTATACATTCATCTAATACATGGAGAGAGGAACAAACTAATACATAGATTTACAAGTACACAACAAAATTACTGGGAGAGAATGAGTTACCGGAACTTGGTAATATGACAGTACATTTAAACAATACATAAACTAATTAGAAAACAGTTAAAAACAGTTGAAAAGAGAGAGCGAAATGGGGTTTAACATCCACTGGACACAAACTAGGTCATTTCGGGACTAATATATGGCTTAATTTTATTTCCATAATTCGCTTGTGCATAGGGACAGTTGAACAGTCATTTTTACAAATAAACTTGATATTAAAGGGGGTTGTGTGTATTCAATTAATTTACAATCTAAGACATAAAGAAAACATGAGATCAGTCAAAAATAAAACTTGAAGATGAAAAATTAAAACATGAATCAGTGAAAGGGATTTGGTAATGTGTTGATGACTGAGATAGTAATGGTCAATGATTAAGATAGTGGAGGTCCAGATCATGATTGAGCTGGTCGTGTATGTATATCCTGGGTGACATGTTCCTGCTGGTTTTATATAAATAACATAAGGATATGTCGTACAGGCAGTCAACAAGGGTTGTCGCATATTTTTTCTTTTGTCTGTATTGAAAACATTTACAGCATACTAAAAACTGATTAAGAGTAACATCCCATTAAGTAATTATCAGAAATCATTGGAGAGTCCACAAGATTTTTCAAAGTGATCCAGGGCCATAACTCTGGCAGTAATTATCGCAGAGCGTTGAAAATCAATAGGATTCTTCATCTAACGACCTTAAACACTGTGTATAAATTTCAAGTCAAATGGATATTAACTTAAGCCTCAAGATTTCAATGTGCGCAGAAAGAAACGTACCATAACATAAAACATAAATTTAACATAAAATGTAAAGAAACATACAATAACATAAAAATAACATAAAATGTACAATAACATAAGATGTACAATAACATAAAACATACAATAACATAACATGTACAATAACATAAAATGTACAATAACATAAAACATACAATAACATAACATGTACAATAACATAAAAAGTACAGTAACATACAATGTACAATAACATAAAACTACAATAACATAAAATGTACAATAACATAAAATGTACAGTAACATAGCATGTACAACACAATATATGACACAGTACGATAAGTAACCTCTAAATGAGAATGTAAACAAATAATTAATACATCAATCAAAAATAAGATGCCCAATGGCAAAAACAATATAAGCCAAGCATCAGAACTGCTAAAACATTCTTGAAATTGGAAATAATGTAGGAATTATATTTCTTTCAAAGCAAAAAAAGTTGAAAGTATTTAAATAAAGCAGAAACAGAAAATATCACTTTTTAAAGCATATAGCTCTTTTGGACCAAGCGATAAAATGGATTGGTGCCAAATTATGTTTGACAGCGTTCAAGGTGATAATTGCAAAAAGCTACGACTGGTAGGGCAATGGATTCAAAACTGCACATATATGTCTCTCTCTAAGCCAGCCGAAAAGATTTAGGGAGGAGAATAGGTTGAGATTTTGCTTTAAAGCAACTTCAATTTAAAGCATAAACAAACAATTATTTGCAAAATTGTAAGAAAATATTATAACAATATATTTTTTTTAATGTATAAATTAAATTTTTTGTGATATATTCATTAATTAAATCTTTTTCTACATTTTAAGATGATATTGAAATGTCTAAAAAAAAACCTTTTACATCTGAAATGTTCAAATAAAATCACTGCGAAAACAAAGCAATGGCATTTAAAGTCCAAAACAGCAATGTGGGGTAAAGTCCAAAAAAAAGCAATGGCGTTTTAAATTCTTGTCAACACTCCATAACAAAGCAATAACACTTTTTTAATAGGCATAAAACAGAAAACATTCTGATTGTCACTCTGAATAAATTACATATTGGTCAATAAGCTTCATTTTTAAACAATTCACACACACAGTAGCGTTCGTTTTACAGAGTGGTTCATAATCATTAACCAGTTTCATGAGAGTGGAAAGATACGATATTTCAGGATTAACACCCCAACCCCTCGATCAACAGCACCACCTTTGTTTTTTGAAAGAGTTCTCTGGTTTTACAAATAAATGAAAAGGAATTGAAAAAGGGGCTTAATGTCTTACTTTTATGCCCCAGCTTGGGCTGACAAAGACGAACATACATCCAGTGTGCTTTGAGGAAAATTTTGCCTATGCCGATTTCCTAGTTAATGAATCTGTGCCTTACTGATCTCGCTCCCATCTTTAGAAAAAAATAAATAATGCTCAATAAACACTTTGGGGGAACCACAGTGACTCAGAGAGTAAGACATTGGCTTGCTAACCTGGAGGTCCCATGTTCGATCCCTGCATGGGCCGAGAAACTTCATCAGGATTTTCCATTATGGTTCCATTTTGTCAGTGGCGTAAGATGGAGGGCCTGGCATGTGACGTGGTAAAGTTGTTCAGATCGGATGAAAAACTAAGGTCCTACTTATACATTGGCGTGCACGTAAAAGAACCCCTGACAGTTGAAATTATAAATAAGAGTAGTCTGTAGAGCCACTATCAGAGATATGGTGTTCCTATGTTTTTCATACTTTTTCCAAAAAACTGTGTTACCCTGGCAACAATTTTTTTTTCTTATTTTTTACTGTTAGTCTTCCCTTGTTTATTACATTTCCTAACTACTTGTGCCATCTTCAATTCAATAGTTTTAGAATTTCAGAAAACATTTTTCGGGTAGCCTCACCCCTTAAGGAGACGGTTTTTTTTAAAAAGTGTGCTCTTTCCACCTTTATGAAAGTGGTTTATAATTATGGATGACTCCTGACAAAGTTTCTCCTGAAAGTTTTAATGTCAAAGTTATACAATATGATGTCCAGAAGATATTTGTTGATGGCCTACATCAATAATACTATACTGACAAACTTTCTCTCATCCATCCCTACACTAAAACATAAATCAACGTGTCCGACTTTTCGAACCTGAAAATAAAACAGGATCAAAAATCTTTTATTTTAAAAGCCCTTCTTACCTTCTCTCTTTGGAAGAGTTGCTGGAACACTTGGATCGCTACTTCCGAAACGGTTCTCGGCGCGAACACGGAACTGATACTCTTTATCAGGTCGTAGTTGCCGAGCGAAGTAGGTGGTTCCGTAGACATCCGAGGCTAGTTTAGACCAGTAAGTTCCTGGAAGTTCTCTAGCTTCAACTGTGTAAGAACATGGTCCTGCGTTCTCAGGTAGACCTGAAGTATAAGCTGGTAGCCAGGAAAGTTTGGCAGCATCAGGTTTAACTTCTAGAATAGATGGTTTACCAATTGGCATGGTCGGTACTTTCTCTGTAAAAAAAATATAATTCAAAAGTCAAATGTAAGAAAGGCATTAAAATAAAACAATCAGGGTTTTTTAAGTTTCTTCAATGAAAATTGAAAGTACAATAATAAATGCATAAGGTATATAATTAACGGAAGATAAATCGTACTGACCGTCTGGTGCTAGTTCTATAAATGTTCGTTTAACAGGTGGAGCTGTATCTATGGTAGTAAATAACGGCGATAGACGGCGTTTATCTCGTGGTTGATACTGATAGGTGGAAGGAGGTAATTGATCTAAAATTTGGATAAATCAAATATGATATTAATTAATAGTGGTTTATTTTCACTTTATGGATGGAAACGCGGAATCAAAAACATGATTCCAAACCCAAAAATGATAAAAAGAAATATATTACAAGCACAATATGCTGATAAAAGCTTGATCAAATTCAATAATTCAACTGAAGTATGCGATCAGTTCTATTGATTTCAAGCCACCATCTTCATAAATCTGATTTTCATAAAAATAATAATGATTTTGAAATATTTTTCATTCAAGCGAACTCATTATTTCTTGCATAGGCCTACCCTTTTTAAAGCAATACATATTGTTCATTGTGATTGCTTGATAAAGACTACAACAGATTTGTACAGTCTAAACATCGCTCAATAAGTATTCCACAGAACTGTGTCTTAGAATCTATTTCATGAAAACCCAAACTATTTTAAGAATTATGTCTGTTTACTGGCTGAGAGCTAATATTTGACCTTGAATTATAGTTATCAGTCAATATATTTACAAAGATTGGTACCCACGTTGCTTGTTTGATGTATGTAGTGTTGTTAATTCTTGAAATTTTTTAAAACAGTGCAATTTAGAAAAACACTTTATAGTTTTCAATATTGTTTGTCTCTTATTATCAGTCCTGGAAATTGTCATTTTAGTCATATCGGATACTTTAAATTTTTCCAGGACGTGTATGAAAAATATCATTAAAAACACTGAAAAATTATTGGTGCCAGACAAAAAGGTTTGTGTTTGACCATGCCTAAATTTGTGCCTGACTATGTCTGTGACCGGTGCCATATTTCCAGGTTTGGCTTGAGTGACTGGGTCCACTTCTGATCACGATTATAATAACATTCTTACCACCGATCTGAAGTCTGGCTGCACAGCTTGCTTTACCCGAATCATTTTTAATCGTACAGGAATACTCTCCTTCATCTTCAGGGGACACGTCTGCTACTGTTAAAAAGAATCCGGTTGCATCTCTTCCGATCTTTATACGATCACTAGGAGACACAGGACGACCATCTCTAAACCTGATTAAAAAAAACATTATACGATGAAGCTAGGACAATCCAATCATCGCTGGGGGTTCCCCACAGGGTTATTCCCGTTCCATGCTAAAAATTGAACCAGAAACATTTTAGTTCCAAATGAAACTATATACGACATAACTCTAGATCTCTTGTGTAAAATATTTAACGAAGGGGAGAGAAATGGGGTTTAGCATCCTCTTAACAGAAACTAATTCATTTTGGGACTAACATATGGCCAATCTTGATTCAAAATTTGACGCATCTTCAGCAGTATGAGGGTCATAAAAAAAAATCTGTGAGATTAGACACTGACCCTATTCCTTGCCACATACCAGTCTATGAGAGAGAGAGAGAGAAATGGGGTTTAACGTGCATTCGACACAAACTAGGTCATTTTGGGACTAACATATGGTTTTAATTTTATTTACATAATTCGCTTGCTTGTAGGGGCCTTTAGCAGTGGGAGGAAACCGGAGGACCCGGAGAAAACCCACGAGGTTGGACAGGCGACCCTACTCCTTGCCACGTACAACCGGGGATTCGAAACCATGCCAGTCAACTCAATGACAGACTTTATGATACAGCGTGCGCACGCTAACCATTCAGCCATCCAACCCCCCACCAGTCTACGACAAAAACCACAAATAGGATTGCGATCTCGCCCTTCTTCTTGTAAAAACTTGGGATCGAAACCAAAACATTTGACACAATGACCATCGTTATGATCTAAAGTGCACACGCATGACGTTAGGTCACTGAATGCCACACCCACACACCTGATGTAGAAATTCAAGGACAGGTGTTATAAGATACAAAATTTGATCGGAGCCTCTATTAAAACTGTTTCTGAATCATGCTCAGACTGATAGAACAAATATAGGGCTTAAGATTTTAAATTTGATCGCAATTGGTAATCGCAATATTATCATAAAAATCTTACCACTGTACTTCAGGTTGTGGTATACCCATAGTTCTACATTCAAATCTTGCCTTGCCTCCCTTCGATACTCTTGCATCTTGTACACGGCTTGCGAATGAAGGAGCACTGCCATACTTGGTCTCGGGAATAACAGTTCTTTTGGGGCTGCAACAACATGAAATATTTTATTGTCTTTATCAAACAACAAGCTTGTTTATTTAGAAAATGCACAAAAACAATTACACAAGACAAATCTACGAATAGGACTCAATATATACAGACACCAAAAACAAAAAACGCACATATCAAGTGAATGGATCCGTGGGTTAGCCGTATTTTTTTCATTTTGTTTAAAAAGTGACTCTATCAATCAGTAAAGAAAACTGACTATTTCTGTGTGAAAAACTGTAGGTCTACAGAGAAATGAGGTAGCCAATATTTACTGTCAATGGATCTTTTACGGCACGCCAATGTGTCCACGGGACCTCAGTTGTCAGGCCCTCTGTCCTGCATCACTGACAAGGGGGAACCACGCCGGTAAATCTGGATGAAGTGGCCTACAGAGAAGTTGAATATTTACTTGTAGGCCTACAGGTTAAGTCAATATTTTCATGTAAGCCTATTATATGTTTATGAGTTAACTAACCTTGGTCGATCTTCCATCTCCTCAATTTCATTGACATCTATTTTGAACGTACAACTGGCTTCTCCGGCAGGATTTACAGCTCGTATCGTATAAACCCCAGCATTCATAATGGCCATATTACGTATTTTTAACAAATGGTTATTCCCAACTTTACGTAGAATACGACGATTAGACTCCTGAAAAACAATCATTTTTTTTTAAACCAGGCAGAAAAAATACAAAAACAAAACCGAAGAATATCAGACATTATTAGTCAAGTGAACTGATATGTGTTATCAGGGAGCCACGGTGGCTAAGGGAGTAAGATCCTGGCTTGCTATCCTGGAGGTATCGGGTTCAATCCTGGTTTTGGCCAAGAAAGTTCACTGCGATTTTCTGGTGTGGTTCCCATTCGTCAGTGGTGAGAAAGGAGGGCCTGACATCAAAAAGGTTGAGGTCCCGTGTACACATTGGTGTAGAAGAACCCTCGACAGTTGGAATTGATACAAGAGTAGGTCTTAGTACATATTGCTCGTCTTCATTAGCATAGTCAAAGCAGAACAATGAAATGAAATGAAATGGGGTTTAACGTCCTACTGTTCTGTTAATGAAGACGGACATTTTCCATGCAGTGTGCTATGAGGGAAATTTTTTTGCCCGAGCAGTGGCACTATGGCCTACTCTTACATCGCATTCCAACTGCCAAGGAATGTTTTACATACACACCAATGTATACACAGGACCTTGTTTTTTCATCCCATCCAAACGACTAGACAGCTGTCTCCATCCTCCACTACTGACAAGGGGGAAACCACGCCGGAAAATCCTGATGTACTTTCTCGGCCAATGCAGGGATCGAACACGCGGCCTCCAGGCTAGCGAGCCAGCGTCTTACCCACTTAGCCACCGTGGCTCCCCTCAGAGCACAACAGTACAACGCAAAACCCCATTTCATTTGATTTTGTACCTGATAAAACTGGTACACGATATTTTTAATATCTCACTGGTCATGAATTAATAATATTAATAAAAACACTAACGAGAGATAAATCAATGCCAGATAAAATTTAAAATAATCCATGTGAGAATAGATTATAATACGAACATTGAGATATTGTCAGATAAACGTGGCATACTAAACCTGCACTGTCTGTCTACAATTAGCTCTGCTTTTGAACAGGCACTAAGTGAGTTGACCAACATTGTAAGTCCTAAATCGACAATTTTAGGCAAAATCACTAAGTATATTCCAAGAATTTTTTAAAAGTATATATTCTGCTTTCATTTAAAGATACATTACGGGGGATTCGATAACGAGCTGACAGTTCTAACTATAATAGTTAAAAACTAGATAATGTCAAGGCAATTTTCTGAAAATTTCATTCAAATTGTTCCACTATGAACCGAGAACTAAGCGATTGAAATGTCCGCCTAGCCTCGATCATTATTACTAAAGTCAGTACGATAAACAGCATAGTCTCAATTATCGATTTAATCGTTAAATCGTGAAGGAAAGTTATGCAGTAAATCGGCTCATAATACACTAAAGATCGCAGGCTAGCGATGCCATCTAGAGTTGATTATGGTCTGGATAAGTTAATTAATGTCTAATTAATATTAACATAACACAGTTTTTTATGGGATACAATCACTAGTTTATTCTAAAAGCACGACGTTTCGACAAGTATCCTCTTATCGTTATCAAGCACAAATGACAATTTAGTAAACTTGTGGACAAAATATGAAATTAATAAGAAACCATCTGCATGGATTAAGAATAACAGTAATAGAAATACAATTTCACTGTCTCTACAACTCATGAGAAAGATTAAGTTATTACACACTCTTATATATTTATCTTCAAGTTTACTAATCTGGCGAACACACTTAGTTAATAATTTAGATAACATTTCAGACCTAAAGAAAGACCTGCAATAGACAGATTTAGCTCTTGCATAATGTATGTTTAATAAAATTGAAAAGGTTTAATTAGTCTTTTTGTGTATAACAGATTGTTGGATATGGCGGCCATAGACAGTTCTCTCTGTGTGCAGAAGGACAAACCTGGTTTTAATTAACAACAAACTTACAAACAGTTCCCGATCTTCAAAATACCATGTGACCTCTGGTTCAGGTTCGCCAGCTACTGTGCATTCTATCTTGATATCTTCGCCTGTCGAAACTTCACAATCTACGGGCTTCTTGATGAACTTCGGCGGCTTCAACTCTGGTCCATGTCGTCGAGGATCTTCCTTCACGATCAACTGAGCGGTACAAGTTGCCTCCCCTAGATCATTCTTCAATCTACATGTTATTTCACCCGCTTGGTCCAGTCGAACATTGCGGAAAGCGAGGAGTTGATGTCCATCGTCCTCTTGTCGAATCAAAATGTCGTCTGCTTGGTGTAGTTCCTCGCCGTTCAATAACCATTTTACCCCTGGTGATGGGTCACCTTTCACCTAAAATCAAAAGACAAATTTGATTACATTTTTCTGAAGATTTTTATGTTCATCTTAATTGCCTTTTCTCATGGAAATGTAGTAGATATGATAGCTCAGTGATTAAGTCGCTGATTCACAAACCGCTTCCAAATGTTATCTTATTTTTATTATCTTATCACATGCGTAGGGGTCTATCCTGAGGGAGGAGAGAGAGAGAACATTGGTACCAAAGAGTCAACTCACCTGACAGACAAACTCCGCAGGAACCCCTTCCGTAACCTCCACATCGTAAAATCTGGTAGTAAAAGATGGCTTCACTTCTCCTTCTTCTAATAAATTATCTAAAGCTGAAAATATAAATTTCTTGTATCAACAAATACAATTTCTGTAGAGAAGATAAAAAGTAAACTTAATTTGTCCTATGATTTACATACTCCTGATTTTCAACTGTCAAGGGGATCTGTAACATCCTGTTAATGGTATATACACAGTACCTTGATTTTTCGTTGCTATCTGAATGACTAGACTCTTGCCAGGCTCTTGTGCCGAAACTACTTCTTCCTCTAGCCTGAGTCACAGAGCTAGCGTACCATCCTTTGATGGTTTCTCATCTGAATGACTCTTTCCAGACACCTCCTGCAGAAACTACTGCTACCTCTAGCCTATAGACAGAGCTAGAATGCAGTCCTTCAATGGTTGACAGCTATTCATGTGACCCAGATGGATTAAGGACGTTTGTTTTTGGGTGGGAAAGTACCTTCGAATTTCATTCTCATCTGAAATTACTCTTGCCAGGTCCTGCTGCCTAAACTACTGCTAACCTCTAGCGCAGGCACAGAGCTAGTGTACTGTTCTTTTATGGTTTTTACAGCTATTCATCTGACCCAAGTGGATTAAGGCCAGATAAAGAGAGCAGTTGTTTTGGGCTGGAAAGTCCTAAAGGGATAAGTAACATCAATGTTGAGAATCAGAGTTGTCAAAATGTTATTCCTGTCACCTGTCCATTTTATCCTAACGTAAATGCAATTCTCCCGAATCCCAACGCCTCAAAAAGTTAGCTGCCTAAACATTTAGATCTGGTTCTGGATGCCTGTCAATTTCACCCTGACCACCACAGATCCCATTTACCGATAATATAATCCCTCAAAAAATATTTAGCTGCCTACAACATTTAGATCTGGTTCTGGATGCCTGTCAATTCCACCCTGACCACCACAGATCCCATTTACCGATAATATAATCCCTCAAAAAAATATTTAGCTGTCTATGACATTTATAATAGATTGTGTAAATGCTTTACCCTAACCACATATGATTCAAAATGCCAATGACACACAACCCCTCTAATAAAAGTTAACTACCTATAACATTTAGAATAGATTGTGTAAATGCTTCACCCTAACCACATATGATTCAAAATGGCAATGACACAACCCCTCTAAAAAAGATTAACTACCTATAACATTTAGAATAGATATTGTAGAGTGTCCACAAACAATTGTGAACGGACAGACGGTTAGGGGCGACAACATAATACTTCCACATGAAAATGTGGGCTTATAAAATATTTAGTTACCTATGACATTTAAGATGGATTCTGTGTATGCTTCACCATATTCATTCCTGGCCCAACATGTATATCTACCACTATCACTGATTGTACAATCTTTAATTAACAACGAATAGATCTCATCTTTCTCTTGTAATAATTTATAATGACTTGATTCCTCCACCAGTTTACCATCTTTCTCCCTGTATAAATATAAACACAGTCATTAACACAGTGTGCTATCAGGGAAGTTTTACTTGGACAGTGGCTCTACGGTCTACTCTTATATCGAATACCACCTACCAAGGGATTTCTTACGTTACATTGTACAGACCATCGACCATCCTCATTAATACAAGATGGCAACTGACAGATTACTTGCCAAGAGAGATAGAGAGAGAGAGAGAGAGTTTAACATCCACTTGACACAAACTAGGTCATTTGGGGACTAACATATAGTTAAATTTTATTTCAATAATTCACTTGCGCATACTGGTCTTGGGCCGTGGGAAGAAACTGGAGGACCCGGGAAAAAAGCACAAGGTTGTACAGGCGACCCTAATCCTTGCCCCGTACAAACTGGGGTGTTGAATGACATGCTCAATGAGAGGCAGATCTTATGATACAGAGTACATCATTCTGCTATCCAACCCCCTCCCACCCCGCACCATTCTGCTATCCAACCCCCTCCCACCCCCCACCAAGAAGGAGAAAAAATTGACACTTTTTAACATAAACTTGTACAGCATTGGTTCTTCTTCTGTATGAGGGGCTTGATTAGAGTCTATGGTGAACTCTGCCTTACAGAGAAATTATGACTAGATAAAAATTGCGTTGCCTAGTAAGGCATATACACCCACCAGCAATCATTTGATGGATGACTGTCAAGTTTTCAGGGTAAAGGGCAATAAATATGCATGAAATGAAATGGGGTTTAACGTCCTACTGTTTTGCTCCGACTTGGCTAATGAAGATGGGCATACGCCATACAGTGTGCTATGAGGGAAATTTTGAACTATGCATGAAGTTGGTGGGCAGATTTGGCCAAGTTCATCTTTATGATTCGTCCTTGGGACTAGCTAAACAAATCAAGTACAAATTTGAAAAGAATATCTACAACAATTTGATCTTCTGAGTATTTATAAGGTTTTTGACAACAGGAGCCGTAACTCTGTGACAAACTGTTTTGTGGATGCTGAAATCGGATAGGCTATGGCTACTCCTACGCATTAGTCACATTTAAATGAAAAATCTCAAAATCACTAACATGTAGATCATAAAGACTTGTTGATAAACTACCCACACGATGCCAAACCTAAAATAGAATCAATTATGTATAAATATAATAAAAATGGACGTACCATGTTATTTCTGGTGTAGGATAAGCACACACTCTGCAATCAAATCGGGCCAATCGACCTTCTTCAATATCACAGTCCTTCATTTTTTCTAAGACAAGTGGTGGTGTATTTTCTCGTTTCTCTTCAGGTATGTATGAAATATCCCCTTGGACTGGTTCTTTAAGCTCTTCTGCCTTAGGTTCAGGTTCTTCTTTGAGTTCAGGTTCTTCCTTTAGTTCAGGTTCTTCCTTTAGTTTGAGCTCATCTGATTTAGGTTCTTCTGTCGGTTTGTATTCTTCTTCCTTGACTTCTGGTTTGGTTTCCCCTTCCTCAAGTTTAGGTTCCTCTAATTTAGTGTCTTCTTCTTTCTTGGGTTGAGCCTTTTCAGCCTTTAGTTTAGCCTCTTCTTCTGCTTTGAGTTTAGCTTCTTCTTCTGCCTTAAGTTTAGCTTCTTCTTCTTTCTTAAGTTTTGCTTTTTCTTCTGCCTTAAGTTTAGCTTCTTCTTCTTTCTTAAGATTCGCTTCTTCTTCTGCCTTAAGTTTAGCTTCTTTTTCTTTCTTAAGTTTAGCTTCTTCTTCTGCTCTATGTTTAGCTTCTGCTTCTGCTTTAAGCTTGGCTTCTTCTTCTGCTCTACGTTTAGATTCTTCTTCTGCCTTAAGCTTGGCTTCTTCTTCTTCTGCTTTACGTTTAGCTTCTTCTTCTGCCTTAAGCTTGGCTTCTTCTTTTGCCTTAAGCTTGGCTTCTTCTTCTGCCTTAAGTTTGGCTTCTTCTTCTGCCTTACGTTTTGCTTCCTTTTCTGCTTTTTGCTTAGCTTCTTCTTCTGCTTTTTGCTTAGCTTCTTCTGCCTTACGTTTGGCTTCTTCTTCTGCCTTACGTTTAGCTTCTTCTTCTGCTTTAAGCTTAGCTTCTTCTTCTAGTTTACGTTTGGCTTCTTCTTCTGCCTTAAGCTTGGCTTCTTCTTCTGCCTTAAGCTTGGCTTCTTCTTCTGCTTTACGTTTGGCTTCTTCTTCTGCTTTTAGCTTAGCTTCTTCTTCTGCTTTACGCTTGGCTTCTTCTTTTGCCTTAAGTTTGGCTTCTTCTTCTGCTTTACGCTTGGCTTCTTCTTCTGCCTTAAGCTTGGCTTCTTCTTCTGCTTTACACTTGGCTTCTTCTTCTGCCTTAAGCTTGGCTTCTTCTTCTGCCTTAAGCTTGGCTTCTTCTTCTGCCTTACGTTTGGCTTCTTCTTCTGCTTTACGCTTGGCTTCTTCTTCTGCCTTAAGTTTGGCTTCTTCTTCTGCTTTACGCTTGACTTCTTCTTCTGCCTTAAGTTTGGCTTCTTCTTCTGCCTTAAGCTTGGCTTCTTCTTCTGCCTTACGTTTGGCTTCTTCTTCTGCTTTAAGCTTGGCTTCTTCTTCTGCCTTACGATTGGCTTCTTCTTCTGCCTTAAGATTGGCTTCTTCTTCTGCCTTAAGCTTGGCTTCTTCTTCTGCCTTACGTTTGGCTTCTTCTTCTGCTTTAAGCTTGGCTTCTTCTTCTGCCTTACGTTTGGCTTCTTCTTCTGCTTTAAGCTTGGCTTCTTCTTCTGCCTTACGATTGGCTTCTTCTTCTGCCTTAAGATTGGCTTCTTCTTCTGCTTTACGTTTGGCTTCTTCGTCTGTGTCAGGAACCGGTGTAGTTTCCTTTACAGACTGGTCTTGTTCTTCCTCCTGTGGTGTTGGTGTTGTTTCACGATCAAACTCAGCTGATTCTCCTACATCTGAAGAAGAAAATATTTTAAATATTTTAATATTTGGTTATTTTGTTACAACAATTTGTCGCTAAGAAGTTTTTAAAAGAAGATCTCCATCATGCTGACATGTAAAGCACATTTAATAAAGACAAATAAATCAGTCATCACAATATCAGCCCGAATAAAACACAGAAATGTTTACTGAATAAAACATAACTCATGGTAGCTACTAGATACAACATAACTCATGATGGCTACATGGTACTCAATACAACATAACTCATGTTGGCTTCTAGACACAACATAACTCATGGTGGTTACATGGTACTGAATACAATGTAGCTCATGGTAGCTTCTAGATAGAACATAACTCATGGTGGCTACATGGTACTGAATACAACATAACTCATGGTGGCTACTAGATATAACATAATTCATGGTGGCTACTAGATATAACAGAACTCATGGTGGCTACTAGATATAACAGAACTCATGGTGGCTACTAGATATAACAGAACTCATGGTGGCTACTAGATGGATGCAAGATACCTCATAAGGTACAGGCCACATAACTCATGGTGGTTGCAAAGTACTGGATACTTGGCCGGATTATTTTATAATTAAATTATTTTTATTATGTGGTATATATGTCTGTGCCAAATGTATATATCTATCTACCATACTAACATACAAATTGTATTTGTGTGAGTGTGACGGACATTGACCAGATAATGCCCCCAGAGTGACCACTGACCGCCGCAATGTATGGAATACATCACAGATAAGGATGACCATAAAGTATCGAATAGTAAACATTGAACCTAATGTCTGATAAACATTCTCTGCCCAGTGCACCACACCAGTGCTGTTCTGATTGTATCCATGTACCAACCACTATGGTGTAAATATAGAACCAGACATTCCAGACTAATAGAAGCACTCGAGATATACCATCTTTATTACCACTAAAATAGATTCTACACCCAACATCACATATATATAACCTATTCACCAGCTCTTACTCACTGTCAGAGAGAGAGAGAGAGAGAGAGAGAGAGTTTATTGTCCCACTAGACACAAACTAGGTAATTTCTGGACTAACAAAAGGTTCAATTTTATTCCAATAATTTGCTTGCACGTAGGGGTCTTTAGCAGTGGGAGGAAACTGGGAAAAACCCCACAAAGTTGAATAGGTGGGTACAAACTGGGAATCAAAGCCATACCAGTTGACTTAATGACAGACCTTATGATGCAATGTGCTAACCATTCGTCCACCAAACCCCACAGAATAGTGTATAATACCGGCAATACTATATACCGGAAAACACCGGAAAACACCATTTTATACTGAATACCGGAAAACACCGGAAAAACACTAAATACCGGAAAGCACAATAAATACCAGAAACTACCCTAAATAGGTAACCCGGAGACTGGCACCCTAAATAGGTAACCGGGAGCCTGTTTTCCGGTATTTAGTGTGTTTTCCGGTATTTAGTGTTTTTCCGGTGTTTTCCGGTATTCAGTATAACATGGTGTTTTCCAGTGTTTTCCGGTTGTTTTCCCATTGTTTTCCAGTATATAGTATAGCCTGTATAATACTAGTGGAAAGGGTTTTAAATCTTGTGCAAGAGAGGAATGGGGTTTAACATCCATTATCTACCGGTAGATCATTTCAGGACTAACATGTAGTCAATCTTTATTCAACTATAATTCTACAACCCTTGATATATTAACAGACAGATAAATATAGTAAATTACAACCATATGTTCAATCACTCCAGAATACAAGATGACAGAACAGACCATAATTTACACTCCATAAATGCAAGCACTAATTATAATAGTAAAACATATACGAGAACATGTTAGCAATATGTTTCATATATCAGTAAACCAATTACCACCAAATCTCATTTTATAGCCAACAGAATTATTTAATTATAAAAACTTGGAGATACAAAACAGATAGCCTACAATAAATATTCACTCTGGATAGAAGAACTGGGTAGATATAAATACAGATAAATTATGGAATTCTGGCCAACAAGACATATGATATAAGTACAAGAAGTTGTTCATATGGCACAGATAAAGACAGGTTGCCAGGCAATGAATCATATGCCCACAGCAACTAAAATGTCTAAGCTGTCAACAAGGGTTGTCACATATTTTTATCTATTGTCAGTAATGAAAACATTTACAACACACTAAAATCTGTTAACGAGTAACAACCCATGAAGTAATTATCAGAAATCAATAGATAACACTGTGTATAAATTTATATTAATTTTAGCCTCTAGCATGTCCACTAGAATTCTCAAATAATCAAGGGCCATAACTGTGGCAGTAATTATCTGAAATCAATAAGTTTCTTTGTCTCATATCCTTAAACACTGTGTATTAATTTAGCAATCAGATATTAACTTTAGCCTCTTAGAGTGTCCACAAGAAATTGTGGATGTCAGACAGACGGACCGACGGGGGTGATGACAGTATACGACCACATTTCAAGGTGGGCATATAAAAAGGATTAGGTTCAGAATTTTGCCCAAGGTGTGAAGATGAGAAACTGTACAGCAAATTGGTGAAAGGCAAAAAATCATATTCATAACCTACTGATATTTAATAATTAATTAAGCAGAACTGCCACCATATGTTGTATGAAAACTTGTTGGTATAATATCAACTGTAGTGTGCCAAACATATCACAACATGGTAAAATCAAATATCATATTACTGAGAAAAATATACACCTCAAAACTAAAGGTAGCATATCTACCTTATAATTCATGATTTCAAATCAATAAGTAACCTTCTTAATCATTCATGATTCCAAATCTTCAAATAGCCTACCTCATAATTTCTAATTCAATATTCACAATAAACACCAGCACCAAATCTTCAGATACCCTTCCTGATAATTCATGATTCCATATTAAAAACATTGATAAAAGACTACTATATAATCAGGTATGTTTGACGTTTAGAAATCAAATAGGGTTTTACATCCTGCTGTTCTGCATCGACTGGGCTAATGAAGATGGAGTTAATTGTTCAATGTTAAAATGGATGCCAAATGTGTAATGGTGTTATTAGTGCAGGAGGACCACACTACACACAAACGAAACCAATAAGACAAATCTGCTGACAAGACACAAACTAAAAAATGCCATTTCACGAAATAAAATCAAATCAATTGAATGAATCCAGTGGCCATGGAGGACAGGGAGAAAACCCAATTGTACAGGCGACCCTACTCTTTGTCACATACAAGCGGGGAATCAAAACCACTCCACTTGACTCAATGACAGACCTTATGCATAATGCACACATGTTATACTGTTCAGCCACATTGTCCCACAAAACTTATATATAAACACAAACATAGCACATCTTAACACAAGACTTGTAGTAGAAGTTGTAAGATGAGTATAATAACTTATACTAATTTCTAGATCTCTGCACAAAGCCAACCTTACATATATACAACACTTAAAATAAGGCAACAGTCAGTACCTTTATAATTTATGATTTGATATTCCAGGTGAAGTAGAAACCTTGTCAGATGTATACAATAACTTAATACATGTATTATTATAATAAGGTCCATGCTTATAGCTGTATTTCTATGTTCTTTACATATACAACACAGTTAAAATAAAACAAAACTACCAGTACCTTAAATTAATAATTTAGTAGGCCTACCTTATAATTTATGATTTGATATTCCGAGAGAAGAAAATGAATAAACATTTCACATGATAGAATCCTAAACATAAGTCAAGAAGTTGTGTGGGAAGATAGAAAGCCTCCAACTTGTAGATGGAGTGTGCCAAGTACTGATTAGTTTCAAGTGTCAAGTTACATGTATGTAGAAGTTTAGATAGTAAATACAGACTGATGCCAGCCAGTCATCCCATCATCATGGTCCAGTTATATATAGACAACATCTGGTATTACCCAGTAGCCATATAGTCTATTAATGTATAGAGAATAATAGGATTTAACATTCACTCGACACAAACTAGGTCATTTCGGTACTAACACATGGTTCAATTTTATTTCAATAATTCACTTGCGCATAGGGGTCTTTAGCAGTGGGAGGACCCAGAGAAAACCCAAGAGGTTGAACAGGCGACCCTACTCCTTGTCACGTACAACCAGCTAGGGAATCAAAACCACGCCAGCTGAATCAATGATACAGCGCGCACCTGCTATTCATTCGGCCATCGAACCCACCCTTTAATGTAGTAGAACTTCGCAGTTCTATAGAAGGGGTCGTGTGAATTAATACAAAAATATGCTCTAATGAGCAAGACACGGTCTTCTAGTGATTACGTAGACTAACATCCCGTGTGGATTAATATAGGATAACTTTATAACCAGAAATTGAAGGAGGGGGTGTGGATTAATATAGGATAACTTTATAACCAAAAATTGAGGGAGGGGTGGGGCTAAATCACTAATCAACTTATTATTGGTCCAAATTAATACAAATCCATGGTCTGATGAGCAATATTAAGGTCTTCTACAGATAATTTACTATTTTGAGTCCGCCAGAATTTCCTCCTATGATGGACTATACCACTGTTCTTAAAAAAATTACTTTATTTTTGTCCAAGATCACAAGCCCTTATTACATTTGAAATCGCATTTGAAAACTCTTTTTACTTTGTTATTGTTAAGCTCTCATATTATCAATTTAGTTAAAGATGCGCTATTTAAATGTATTATTAATAAATAATAGGTCCAAACAAGTACCAAAACTATAGACCATATTAAACTACTATAGTATAAATAATAGGTCCAAACAAGTACCAAAACTATAGACCATATTAAACTACTATAGTATAAATAATAGGTCCAAATGAGTACCAAAACTATAGACCATACAAACTACAAAGTCATTAACATAATCAACCAATTCACTACTAATCAGATTACGATCTAAACAACATCTTTCAGTTCTTGTTTTCGTTAAATTTAATTCAAGAAAATGACTGTTAGCCAGTGGCCTTATTGAGGCTTAATTGACGTAGTTGCATAGAAAATTTACATTAAATTAAAAATTGAAACCGTGTATATAACCAATCTGATTAAAACACAGATCCAATTTCGTTTCGTTTTTTATAGTTCAAACTTTCATTTTACTTGTCTTTACTACACTAGAATCTGGAAGAGTTGTTATATAACAGGCGTTCTTGTTGATGTGAGGAACTATAGCCAACGAAACGGTCTGTTACACGTACGGCGAGTTCTTGGCATGCTCTGCACGGAACTGTGCGGGGTAAAACTCTAGAAACATCAACGCCAATTGATTAATGAATGTCTGACATCGTAGGGTCAAAAGTCACTCGTACAACCCCTGACGCAACCTCCCAGTACAACTGGTCAGATCTACATGTAGTGTAGGCTATCGAAAGTTTAAAAAAAAACCAAAAGGAAATATAGATCTGTATTATAATCAGATAGTAAAGATCACCAACACGATAGTGTTTCTCTACTTAAATATATGCTGTAAAATATGGTCTAATGAATTTAACAACCGCATGGTCGACATGCACTACATTCATGTTCATGTATCGGCAATGTTAATGTAAATAACATCATTCCCATCATTCATATAGCATGTTACAGAGTTCAACAAAGGTCAAATTCTACTTTCAGTTTTTCTACATACGTCTAAAAGAAATATACAGGAGAACCAAACTAAACCCAAAACATAACCGATGAGAAAAACCTCTGGACAAGACAAACTACACAGACATTGCAAGAAATAAACAACAAAATATCCCTTACCCAACCACAATTAAAATAACACATACGTACAGATGTATGATTAATTTAAAGTTGGGTGGAGCAGTATAAAATGGAATGACAAATATTTTGTTGTTTTGGTGGTGAAACAATCATCATATTATAGATATGATGGGTTCCTCTTACATCCATGCCAATGTGCATATGGTACAAACATAAACCTCAATTTTTTGTCCCATCCAAATTACTCAGATCAAAGAAAACATTTTTTCCAGACCCTCCAACCTGCGCCACTGACAAGGGCTAAACTCACCGAATAATCCCTATGTGTATACAAACATAGACCTCTATTTGTTTGTCCCATCCGAATGACTCAGATCGACGAGAGCATGTCAGTCTTGCTGCAACGTCTTACTCACTGTGGCTCCCTTCCAAATAATGGGGTGGCCTAATCTAATAGTAAGTGCAGGTGGACTGCACCACACACAATTACACAAAACAAATCTCTAGAAAAGACACAATACGCAGAAATCACAAACAAACCTACATATCAGATTAAGTGAATGGATCCGGGGACTAGACGTAAGTGTCCACTCCGCTGCAAGTCCCAGCTAGGCCTGTAGTCATGGAGACTTTACTCAAAAATGAAAACTAACAATAAGGAGGAATATATCCCCCAAAAAACATTGTGTAATACTAATGCTATATGCCACATGAAATATGAATAGAAGATGGTATAAAAATGATTGCTTACCTTCTAACACCAAGAGATCAGCGGAACAAATGATAGTTGCATTTTTATTTGTAGCTTTAACTGAATACTGTCCGGCTTGCGATTTATCGATATTCTCAAGGTGTAGAGTGGTTGTCTCCCCCTCAGTAACGATAGTACAAGTGTCTGATTCCTCGACGATTTCGTTATCTTTCTGCCAGACGACTGTAGGTAACGGAAGACCACCAACTATACACTCTAGTTTAACAGCACTACCCTCTATAAAAAAATATAAACACAGGTTTTCAAAATTTCAATATCTTTCATCCACAATAAATAAACAAATCAGGAATGGGCTGAGAAGGAGTCCTGCAAGTACGGTAGGCCTCCAGGAGTCCTGATAGAAATGAACGGTTTTACATAGTTTTGGGGGGTCATTTTAGTCTTAAATTTATGTTATTTACAACAAGATTGCCAAATGCTGAATTTGTACATAAGCTAGAAATATACACAAGAAAGCACAATTTACATTAGCATGTTACATTTTTAGTACACATGAAGTGTGTGGTAGTGTATACAATACAGTCTTTTTAAACATTATCAATGTTGTGACATTATCCCTATGATGTGTTCTGTGTTGTGACATTATCCCCATGTTTTGTGCCATGTTGTGACATTATCCCCATGTTGTGTGCTGTGTTGTAACATTATCCCCATGATGTGACCTTGTTGTGACATTATCCCCATGATGTGACCTTGTTGTGAAATTATCAAAATGAAGTGTCAGAAATGTGATATTTGAATTCAGTCTGTTTATGATATATTTGGCAAAGTGTTAGTTGATTTAATATCAACACCTACCCACAAACACAACATATGTTTGCAGTTCTGCTTCATTAATTATGAAATATCAGTAGTTTATTTATATGATTTTTTGCCTTTAAATTAATTTATCATCGTCTCGGAGCCGCACAGTACAGAGTACAGACCGGTCAAATTCTCACTTGGGCCGGCCGTACAGTACAAACGGTCATATTCTCACTTGGGGCCATACAGTACAGACCAGTTTAATCTCACTCATGGGCGTGGATTTAGGGGGGAATAGAATCGAAAGGGGGGGATGAATAGGTCTCTTTCCCCCCCATGATTTTGATCGCCAGGACAGATTTTCAGGTTTATATCCACATGAATGTCCTGTTCTGAAGGCTATCTAACCACTGCCTTAATTGGGTCTCGCCACAGTAATTCATCTTCACGATATCTTCCTCCTTAATTGTAGATAGTCAATTTTACCATATCGTCATCATACTACTCCTAGTTACAGCTTTCATCGAAATTAACACTGGTAAACTGTTCGTAATTATTATTTTGGTTTGGTAATGAAAGGTTCCAGGGTTCGTCCGTCCACCCCAAAAGTTATGACAAATCCACGCCCTTGATCTCACTTGAGACCATACACTACAGATCGTTCGAATGAAACACACAATTTGTTAGTGGTAGTTACTATGAAAGTTACCGAGGTGTTCGGATAAGACGAAACAAAGATCTCCCCCATGTACACACTGGAGTGAATTCAAAAGATCTCTGAACAGTTTAAATTAAATGGTGTGTTTCTGAAATAACATCATTCCAATGATATGTTCTTGTGATATTTATCCCAACTAATTGTTCCTGTTCCTGTTAAAATGTTAAACCTGGTTCCATCCCCACAACGTGTTCATCTCCGGAGATCATTTTCATATATCCTCCTCATTATTTGTTCTTACTGTGATAATATAAGTCTACTGTGATAATATAAGTCTACGTACTAAGACAGAGAATTTGGCATGGAGAGAAGTCTTCCTAGCTACCATTTTAAACATTTAACTTCAACCAAAACAATTAAAAGAATCAGAGAGAATTTGGCATGGAAAGAAGCTTTTTTGGCTACCATTTCAATATTTTCGAAGGATCGTATTTATATTGCTAACATTTAAACCGAATCTTAAACCAAAAGAACCATGGGTATAATTGCCAGGTATGATAATTTGAGGGGGTGGGTGGATAAATGGTTTAACGTTTACATTAGATCACAAGGTCTGTCATTGAATGAAGTGAGGTTGTGTCGATTCCCTGTATGTACATGACAAGGAGAAGAGTGACCTTGTCCAACCTTGCAGGTTTTCTCCAGGTCGTCCGATTTCCTCTGACAGCTATATACCCTTACGTGCAAGTATTTTAATTAAAATAAAATTAAACCATTAGTATGTGTTGAGTGTACGTTAAAGCCCAATTCTCTCTCTCTCTTTCTTTCTATAATAATTTGAGAAACATTCTTATTATTCTAAGATTCTGGGATGGTACACAACTGATTAAACATATTTTAGTGAGAATACGTGAACGTTATTAACCGTCATGAAGGATAAGACCATGTTAACACCGATATATCAGAATCTAATTTTATACTAAATGATTAAATCTTAAAGTATCTCAGACTCTCTTCAAAACATCAGCTTCCTACATATTGTTAACTTGGAACCATGCCATTGAAATTCCTTCTGCTAAAAATATAACAGGATAACAGTGTTTAACAGGTGGTGAACGACGTTTTCAAATATTCTACTGTTGTAAATATCTCTGAATAATATTTGCAAGAAATTGATCAGAAAGAGAGAGAGAGAGAGATAGAGAGAGAAAGAGAGAGGGGGGGTTTAACATCTACTCAACACAAACTAGGTCATTTCGGGACTAACATATGGTTTAATTTTATTTCTATAATTCGCTTGCGGGTAGAGGTCTTTAGCAGTGGGAGGAAACCAGAGGAAAACGGAGAAAATCCATGAGATTGGACAGGTGACCCTACTTCTTGTTACGTACAACCGGGGAATAGAAACTACACCATTTGACTCAATGACAGACCTTATGATACAGCGCGCATGTGCTAACCATTCGGCCATCCAACCCCCCGAAATTGATCAGAAACAATGACAACTGTTATCTGTCAAATATATGTAAGGTCACTGATTACCATTTGAGAGATTCTGAATCCTTGCAGACCACAATATTGTGAAAGTTGAATTTCTCGAAAATGGAATATGAGTCCAACAATAGTTCAATTCTCTTCAGTATCTATAAACTTTTCAAATATTCATCAAATAAATCAAAATATCCTGGCCTGGATTCAAATGAAATGAAATGAAATGGGCTTTAACGTTAAATGGTTACAAGTTGTCAAGTTTTTATAAATACAGACGAGAATTGAACCAGTTTTGGTCTGACGCTCCATTTACCTATCCAACTTTCACACTATTATAGTTTGCAAAGGATTCAAGATCCTTCTAATGATGTTTAGAGATTTGAAAGGATCGAATATTAAGAAGACCTATTTACGTATTGTATGATTTTTAGAGACTTGAATGGAACAGATATTAAGAAGAATTACAATTTTTGTTATAATTATTGGAGTAAAGATGATATTGGTATTATAAATAAAAGTAAAATGTATTCAATATGTTGTTGGTATGATGCAAGTAGGTCAAACTGATCAGTTCAAACTAACTGGTATTAATCAGGAACACCTGTACACACATATATATATATACCTGTCAGGTAAACAATAGATATACCTGTACATACCTATATATATACCTGACAGATAAACAACAGGTACAACAACATAATAAACAAATCACCTGCCATAAAATACTATAAACTTTAAAATCTCTACTGTCATTAGGTATAAAATATGGGGTTTAATGTCTTACTTTTCGGCCCTAAAGTTCCTGTTTTTGTTACAAAATTGAACACTGTGGATATTTGTCGCAAACTGTTAAGTTAAAAAGTACAATATTCCAGTCAAGACCTCTAGATAATAGACAACAAACATTATGTTTACAATCCAAAAAGGATTATAATCAATAAATCTTATTTGGTTTCGTGCTGCCATGCAGGACCTCAGTTTTTGATTCCAAGATTCTAAGATTACGTCTTCAAGTCTTCAATGTGGGGAGTAATTTTTTTCCACTTTGTCAAAGTAATCAAAAGACATTATCTAGGTACAATATGAATTTTCACACAGTTCGAACAATTAGACCCAATTAATTGTCCGGTGAACCATATGGGTATTATCCATGACAAGTAGATTTAACAACCTTATTTGTTGTCTTTCCATGCCAGGAACTTAATACAGATGAGATAGTAGTTTTTGTCAAGTTAAGAATTCCTTACCACACAAACTCGACAGTTCTGAGCTGTGCTTGTCGCGTCTCCTAACTACCACGACCCTGTACAGTGAAATCACGTCATTAAGACATGTTGTGGGATGGATAGAAATTTGTCTTAATATTAGAGCAGTCTTGGGTTTCCAGGATGCCGATATAATATATCAGAAGACAGTATATTTAGTTGCTGTCCATTCCCCTAACCACCACAAGCTTAGTTTTCGTCCAGTCACCTAACCACTTAACCACAATAATCCTAAACAAATTTATTTACAATGCATTTACACAGAAGAAAGTTCCAAACACATCCCTGTAGACCTACCTTGTTGCCAGTAATGTCTTAATTATTAATCCGAAAAAAAATACACACGACAAAGTATGAGCTAACCACCATAATCCAAAAATTTATGTAAAATGCAATATCACAGACAAAAGTTCCAAAGTAATCCATCTAGACCTACCTTAATTGTTGCCAGTAATGTCTTAATTAATAATCCGAAAAACCACACCACGAAATATTGTGAGTTATTTTTATTATCGCTCCTCCATGTGTTAGCTACAAGAGTGTTAGTTACAAGGCTACACTGACTAGATGATGTATATATAAATACCTGTACTCTAGATTTATAAATAAAATATTTTGGCTATGGGTTGGAGGTGGTAATGAGTCAGAACGGTGATGATAACACTCAGATTGGATTCCACCTACAGATAAACACTGTTCACCATATAAACTACTGTATTAAAGCGAGAGAGAGAGAGAGAGAGAGAGAGAGAGAGTTGAATGTCCATGTGATACAAACTATGTTATTTTGGGACCAACATATTGTTCAATTTTATTTCAATAATTCGCTTGCTCGTAGGGGTCTTAAGCAGTGGGTATTGATGTTATCTTGCCATGAAAATATGGGATAATATCCTCTATTTACGAAATGAAATGGGGTTTAACGTCCTACTGTTCTGCTCCGAACTGGGCTAATGAAGACGGACCCCTCTATTTAAGACCTATATATATATGAGTACACGTATTCTATTGATATGAATGCCATTTGTAATGAACAAAGAAAAAGATATCCTACAAGACAAGGCAGAATTCATTAGTTACGGTCGATACATAAAGATAAAATAACAATAAAAAATGTGTATAATGGACTAAGCATTCAATTTGGATTGTTTACATATTTCAACGAACAAAAGTGAATAGAAGCTATAATAATCTTTTGAAAATTGAAAATAAATCATGTTATATACATTTTTGTCTAGTTCGGGATTCCAGAGAATGGAGTTATATGCCCTTTAAAACACAAGTCAATGCCAAGGAATGTTTTTTCTTATTCACATGGGGGGAAGGGTGGGTGGCCGAATGGTTTTAATGTGTGCGGTCGCTTGGATCCTAAATTCTGTCATTGAATTGACTTTAACTTTGATTTGATTTTAAAGGCCCCCACCCAGATTCACATTTAGTAAAACATGATAAATGTGCACACCAACCATGCTATTGAAAATAGACATGTTATATGTAATGCGGTGTAATTTTATCTGGACAGCTACACTACAGCATACTCTTATATCTATTTCCAACTGGTCAATTTTCAGCCACCTATTCTGGCGAGTCTAGGGTTTGGATGAAAATGTTGGTGGTTGGTGATGTTAGTGGGGGTCTTCCTGTGCCCCAATGTGAAGACTATAAAGTCGCATCTATTCTCTGGGAGTAATGGTCAGCAAAATTGTAACATATGGCGAATAAAATAGAAAATATACACCTTCGAAGATAAGCCCTATTTTCTATGATGTGGGGGGAAGGTAATAATATCGAAATGGTTTTATGCACAGCTCGACACCCTCTATTGGTATAAGAAATAAAATCTCTGTCACCTCTTTTCATTCAATGCGAAATTATTAGTCAAAGTTGGTGAATTTTCCCTATTGTAAATCTCTGATTCTCTATGAAATGGCCAACTACTTTCATTCAGGGTAAGCCAGCTTTCTCTGTTTCTTCACCAAATCATTCGCCCATGCTCACTGGCAGCAGCAGTAAACCTCGAGCAAAACTGGTCTCTTTGAAGAGAATTGATATCCAATTCAAGATGGCCACGCCCGAGACCGCAGAAAATTGAGTTTTCCCTTCATTTTTGGCCATAGAATGTGGTAAATATCCCGGATATGAGCTAGAAAATCACATCATACAATTGAAAGAGTGTACTAAGGATATTAAGGCCCACTTATTGCATAGCAATAAGTGTTGAGAGAACCGAATGAGAGCTGATTTCTTGATCAAGTGAAAATTTTGATCTTAATTCGTCAATTCTAGATGGAAAGGTGATATGTTCTGCCTATCGCTACCGCCTGGGTCTCAAATGGAATATTCCAAAAGGATGTAAACATCCACTGCATGATACCACACCTAAGATGAATCCATAACAAGACCGTGGTGTGTCACATGGAATCAGCTTATTCCTATTGGATCAGGTAAGCGAAATCAAATACAATTCAAAAATAAAGAGGGAAAAAAAGAAGGAAGAAATTGTGTCGTTGAAATATTGATGAAAATCTTGTATGTGTGCTCGACCCCAATCAATTTAGCAGAAAAGAGTTGTGCGGTATACTCAAGTTGACTGAGTTAAGCGATGGACTTCAGATGTCCTCAAACCAGCTGTATTGAGTCTGATATAGCTGTAATACCTTTACTGAAGGCCAGCACTATCGGTTTTTTTTAACTTTGACAGCATTAAAGAATTCTTGTTAATTTTAGAATTTTATTTTTCTGTTTTAGGTATATGCTGCCCATAATAAGGAAATGGACCGTAAAAAGAGTCAGGTTAGTTCTTCAAATAAATAAATACTAGTGAGTACTAGTTTAACAGTTTAAAATCAACTCAATCTAGGTAAAACTGTCATAAAGGGTAAAACTGTCATCTGCTTAATTTATTAAATGTACCTTATTGTGTGATGTACAAATACCAATGTAGCATTGTAATGTTCAGTGTGTCCTGTTACATAAGCAATGTTCAGTGTGTCATGTTCAATATTCAATGTGTTATGTGGAATGTTCAAAATGTGAAATGTACAATGCGTAAAGTTCAATGTATATGTGTAATGTCCAATCTGTAAAATCCAATACATTATGTGTAATGTTCAAAATGTTTAATGTTCAAAATGTTTAATGTTCAAAATGTGTAATGTTCAATGTTTAATGTACAATGCTTAAAGCTCAATCTCTCATGTGTAATGTTCAACATCCCATGTTCAAATCTCAATGAATGTGTCATGTGTTGAGCTCAATAAATATGTCATGTGCAAAACTCAATGAATGTGTCATGTGTAAAGTTTAATGAATGTTTCATGCGAAAAGCTCAATGAATGTGTCACATGTAAAGCTCAATGAATGTGTCATGTGTAAAGCTTGATGAATGTGTCATATGAAAAGCTCGATGAATGTGTCACGTGTAAAGCGCAATGAATGTATCATGTGTAAAGCTCAATGAGTGTTATGTGTAAAGCTCAATGAATGTGTAAAGTTCCATGGATGTGTCATGTGTAAAGTTCCATGGATGTGTCATGTGTAAAGCTCAATGAATGTGCCATGCATAAAGCTCAATGAATGTGCCATGTGTAAAGCTCAATGAATGTGCTGTGTGTAAAGCTCAATGAATGTGTCACGTGTAAAGCTCAATGAATGTGTCATATGAAAAGCTCAATGAATGTGTCATGTGTAAAGCTCAATGAATGTGTCATGTGTAAAGCTCAGTGAATGTGTCACATGAAAAGCTCAATGAATGTGCCATGCATAAAGCTCAATGAATGTGCCATGCATAAAGCTCAATGAATGTGCCATGTGTAAAGCTCAATGAATGTGTCATGTGTAACGCTCAATGAATATGTAACGAGTAAAGCTCAATGAATGTGTAAAGCTCAAAATGTTTTTTGTGGTATATGTAAACTTCAACAATAGAAAGAATAGTTAAATTGTTCTTACCACTACATACAGTTTTCTTTGGTCTCCGTTTAAATATGGGTCGTGATGTTCCATCCTCAAACTCTGGTGCCGTATGATAACTACTGATATCTGTATTATAATCACTGTCATACGATGTTAAAGACTGGTAATCTAAAACAAAATAACACGAAATGAGGTTTAACATCCATGCAGAGGGCTAAGAGGGAAATTTTGCCCGGACAGTGGTGCTACTGCCATGGGTTCTTTTTGTGCATGACCATGTGTACACAGGGCATCAGTTTTTTCGTCCCATCCGAACGACTTTATGTTGTCCCTTGCCAAGCTCACAATTAATTTCCGAGGTCAAAACTGGCATTGAACACCAAGTTGTAACGGGTAAAACTATAGAATATTTGTACCTACCGTCTGATTTAATTGTACGATCTGATTCGGAGCCACTCTGTTGATCAACATCATCAAGTTTACTACTGCTAGCGCTACTCTCAGACTTTTTACGTGGAGTTGAAGGTGGGGGAGGACTAGTTTGTTTCTTGATTCGACGTTCGGCCATAATATCTGTCTCTTTTATACCTAAAATCAACAACAATTATCAGACTGATAAAGCATGTTTCTCTCATATGAGAGAGAGAGAGAGAGAAAGAGAGAGACAGAGAGAGAGATGGGGTTTAACCTACATTTGACACAAACTATGACATTTTGGGACTAACATATGGTTCAATTTTATTTCAATAATTCATTTGCGCGTAGAGTTTTTTAGCAGTTGGAGGAGACTGTATCTCCACGAGGAATCAAATCCACACCACTTGGCTCAATGACAGACCGTATGATGCATTAAGCACTCGACCACCCAACCCCCTCTGAGAGAAAGAGAGAAATGAGGTTGAACATCTTCTCAAAATAAACTGGGTTAGTCAATGGTACTAACATACGACACAATTTTATTTCAAAAGCTCGCTTGCATGTAGGGTTCTTTAGCAGTGGGAGGAAACCAAGGCAGTCTGAAGTTAAATTGTGTTTCATTATTTAGGACTGAAACAAAACTATTATTTCTTCTTCTCAATTTCATATCATCATTGTCTATTTGTCAATTTCATCAATTTGAATATCTTGTATCTAATTCAAGCAAAGAGATGAAGAGTTTTAGTTTGTTATATGTAGTTATTTCCCTTTGATCAGAGATACGTCTCAGATTAACTAAGACTAAGAAATCATAAATTCAGAGAGAAAGAAATGAGGTTTAACGTCCACTCAAAACAATCTAGGTCATTTCGGAATTTCAATAAGTCACTCATGTGTAGGGGTCTTTAGCTTTGGGAGGAAACTGGAGGACCCAGAGAAAACCCACAAGGTTGGACAGGCGACTCTACTCCTTGTCACGTACAAGTGGGGAACTGAAACCATGCCACAGACCTTATGATCCACGTGGACGCATTAACCATTCAGCCACCCAACACCCCCTTTGAAGTTAGGAAAACTGCCCATGATGCTCAAGTTGCCACTCAACAGGACCTCTGAAGATCTCAAAATTAAAATTCTTTGGCAATTTTCGATTTATTCACTCAAGGATCATAAACATTAATGTTTCTTGTTATGCTCACTGTATCTACTCACCCAAATTAACTAAAGCTTCTCTGATATCCCGAACCCAAGCTTGTTTAGCATAAACGCTTCGTGTTTGGAATGTTAATTTCTCCGAAGTTGGCTCCGCATACCAAATTTCAAATCGCCGCTCGTCCTCCTCCACTGATTCATAAATCTGGATATCTTGAAGCTTTAAAAAAAAAACAAGATATAGATCTCAAACAGTTTCTGATAAATGAAATAAAATGAAATGTGGTTTAACATCCTAGTGTTCTACTCTGACTGGACTAAGGAAGACAGGCATACACCATACAGTGTGTTACAAGGGATATTTTACCTGGTCTACTTTAATTTCAAATTCCAACTACCGAGGTTCTTTTACGTGCACGCCAATGTGTTCACGGGACCTCAGTTTTTCGACACATGTAAACTATAAACAGCTGTCCCTTACCAGGCCCTCTGTCCTGCATGACTAACAACGGGGAACCACACTGGAAAATCCTGATGAAATTCTCGACCAACTCAAGGATCCAACACAGGACCTCCAAGTTAGAGAGTCAATGTCTTACTCACTGAGCCACCATGGCTCCAGTTTCTGATAACTGTTCCAGAATAATAATTATGCAACAAAAACAAAATAAAATTTAAGCCAACTGAGAAGTTTCTACTTAGCAATTAGCATAAAGGGCTGATGTGTGTACAAAGTTTCATAAAGATATCTTGAAGGGTTTATGAGATGTGTTTCAAATTTCTAATTAGAAAACAACTACTATAATATGTTGATTTGTGTAATTATGTTCATGAAGATATCTTGAAATGGGACAGATGGATGGAACCCATTTCATTTTCTCACACGTGTCTTGATTCTCCCCTCGTTATATTGAACAAACAAACTTTGGAAGCATATTGGTGCCATTTTAGCCTCAATCCACTCTCTAATCCTTTACATGTATATGCACCTAAATGACCAGGAATATTGTCCCAGAGTTTCTGATTTTATAAAATTCTTGAGTAATCCTCACCCCAAACATGACGTTGTCTCCACCCAGACCATCCTCTGCTCAAATTCATGGACATGCCCATCTATGTCCCCGCTTAACTTGGTTTGGGGTGAGAATATCATGCTGATGTTTAACTGCAGTGTTTAACTGACATGTCTGTTGATCATTCACTAGATGATACCGTGACATATCTGTTGATCATTCACTAGATGATACTGTGACATGTCTGTTGATCATTCACTAGATGATACCATGACATGAAATAAAGTGGGGTTTACTGTCCTCTCCTGTTCTGCTCCAACTAGGCTAATGAAGATGGACAAACATCCTACATTGTGATATCACTACTCTTATTTCCCATACACAGGATCTCTTTTTTTTTACCATATGAACGACTAGACATGGTCCTCGCAAGGCCCTTCATTCTTATCCACTAAAATGGGGAATCATGCCAGAATATCTTGAGGAAGTTTCTCACTCAACCTCGGGAGCCGACCCAAGACCTCACAGCTAATAATCACACGAACAATCATGGGTATAAGATTTTAACATTTCTTGTAAGTAATTATAAATAGTTAGAAATGAAATCCATTTTTCTGAATAGACATTTATTACATAAGCAAATTAACAAAAATCACAAATAATCATAATATCAACAGACCAGCAAATGTATACAATTACACAGGTAAACTTGACCGACCGATGAACTGACGATAAATATATATAATTATACAGGTAACATTGATACCTACAGGTCGTAACATGACCGATCGACAGTAAATATATATAATTATACAGGTAACATTGATACATACAGGTCGTAACATGACCAACCGACAGTAAATATATACAATTATACAGGTAAACTAAATACATACAGGTAGAAATATGATGGATGAACAGGCATAAATTTGTCAGGCTAGTGTCCAGATATCTGGTTTATCCTCATGCAAGTACAAATAGCTTTAAGAGAGAGATAAAAATGGAGTTTAACGTCCACTTGACACAAATTAGGCCATTTCGGGAATAACATATGGTTCAATTTTATTTCAATAATTCGCTTGCGCGTAGCTAGGGGTCTTTGGCAGTGGGATGAAACCAGAGGACCCAGAGAGAACCTATGAGGTTGGACAGACAAATAGCTATAAAGGTAATGCTAGCTGTAACGCAAAGGTACAAGTATTATTGTTGATATAAACAAGGTATTAGTGTACCGTGTTATAATTCTAACAATCTCCATGTCTCGAGATAAAATACTATATGTTTACAATAGATAAATACATAAATAAATAAAAATTATGATCAGTTAAAAAAATCAATCACTTAGATATACATTAAATAATAATCTTTCTCTTGTGTCTTACCGATGTATGTATATTACAACCCTAGAATCAACTGAATTAACTGAAATTGTCTCGTCGCTTTAAAGTTTGGTTTTAAATATTGATGTAATCACTACTTTGTCATTATAAACAGAGCACTGGATGAGATGGGGCCTACTTCAAACAAGTTATCCTATCTCGAAAGTTCAAAATAATAGGACTGTCTACTTGAAGGGAAAGATTTATTGCTTCTTTAGAAAAGTTGACTATTTCTCTGTGTTTATTTTTCAATAGATTAGGTTAAACTAAATTGGTAGGTTTAGGTTGTTTATAACCTCTGAAAATTTATATATTCTAATATTTGGGACTGTTGTTTGTTTGCGTTCAGGATTGGTGGCTTCACTAGGGCTGTCATGTGGCTGGAATTTGGTGTATAGGGGTAGCTCGCACTGGGGAGGAGCATAGGCCTGGTAGTGATTGACTACCAGTACCACTTTCGTTGTCAGAATTATGGCAGCATGACCCCGTGCAAAGCCAGGTATCCTAAGGATGAAATTTGGTGTAGAGGGGTAGCTCGGACCAGGGAGTAACATAGGTCCGGTGGCGATGGACTACCACTTTGGGTGTTAGAATTATGGCAGCAGGACCCTGTGCAAGGCTGGGTATCCATCTAGTATATCAATAGAAACGATTGTTTTAATTTCAATTGTTTAACTGTGAAATAAATAATGTTCAATATAATTAGATGAATAAATTTGAATTTAAAATAATCTACAGTACTATAAATGTAAAAGTATGATGCACAATTTCTACAACATACATGTACTATATAAATAACATGTTCATCTCTGTTTGGGAGTAAATCAAAATTTTGTCTGATTACTGTCCATGTCAAGTTTCATCCCCAATAATTTTGACTAGAGTCTGATGGAGGCCCAATCATTTTAATTAGAGTCTGTTTTTACTGATAAATTTCCAATCAATTTAACTAGAGTGTTTTTACTGATGAATACCCCATCATTTTAACTAGAGTCTGTTTTTACTGATGAATCCCCAATCATTTTAACTAGAGTCTGTTTTTACTGATAAATTTCCAATCAATTTAACTAGAGTCTGTTTTTACTGATGGATCTCCAATCATTTTAACTAGAGTCTGTTTTTACTGATGCATCCCCAATAACTAGAGTCTGTTTTTACTGATGGATCTCCAATCATTTTAACTAGGGTCTGTTTTTACTGGTGGATCCCCAATAACTAGAGTCTGTTACTGATGGAGCTCCAATCACTTTAATTTTAGCTTGTGTTGTAAAGGAGTCAAGGCATTCTCTGTGTTTATTATCTTAATGGTCGTCTGCACCGAGAATCTGTTCTTCTTGTCCACGAATCCTTTCATCGAGTCTTTGAATCGGTACCAGTTGATGAAAGAATGATATCCGTATCCTATGCCTCCAGGTTTAAAAATAAACTCAAACTCCTGAGTCACAGACTTATTGGAGATTTTATTCAATAGTTTCAAACTAAATCTTACTTTACACGATTTCACAGGCTTCAATTTAACTGATTTAACGGCCAAAAAGATTCCTAACGACATTTTATCGGGGAAGTGTTTCACGCCCACACAGAACGGTAGACCCTGAATCATATAATCATCGCTCCAGACGGCGTCATCTCGCGAAACTTCATTTAACTTGAAACTTGTCGTAAACACAGATCCATTCACATCTGATTCATTATCCCGCTTAAAAATCTTTTTCTTAATTTCTTCGCTCATATTTTCCAAATCGTAAATTCGGTGATTTCTATGACGAATCAAAACACATTTCGCACAAACGGGCATCTGGCAATCACAACAATATAATTTCAAATCCATCCGTCTGTGTTTTGAACAAAACATTTTATCCTTTGCTTCCTCCTCTATGTAATGATTTCTGGTAAACTGACTAGCACCACCAACAGGAACTTGGGTAACCCGACGACAAACTGGACATTTGAATTTGTTGTACGGAAAGTTAGCTTTGATGTGTTTGTGCAAACAAACTTCACAGAATGAATGCAGACATGGCAGCACCTTGGGGTCCACGAAGTCATCCAGACAGATACAGCAAGCGTGCTGATCAACACTGCTGATGGTGTCCACCATTTTAGTGTTTTATCATTCTGTTTGAAACCACTTCTAAATTACAGGTACATGGAGGGGGAAAGGCAACACTAGCTTATGGCTGGCCTCCGGATCCATTCACTTAAGATAGGATATTTCTTGCAATGTCGATGTAGCTTGTCTTGTCCCCAAATTTATCTTGTTGGTTTTGTTTTGTTGGTTTTGTCTTGTTGGTTTTGTCTTGTTCGTTTTGTTTTGCAGGTGGTGCGATTCTGCTACCCTTACTATTAAAAGAGTAGCAGAGGCTTAACAGGTCCGTAGATAATCCTGAGATCTTCTAATTTCAAATGACACTGATGCAGCAGATATAACACAACTACCAACATCTGATGTCACAGATTTACACAAGATGTTCACATACCAATGTAGCTAACAATTAATCAAACAACAAGCAGTCTAATTTATACCAATCTAATAATGTTTTTCCTTGTGTTTTATCAGAAGGTGTACAACTAAACACATCTATATATCTGAAATTTTTATTTAGAAATTCCTGGTTATATCTCCTCTTGAAGGTGTACAATCACAACACACAACTGTTAGAAATTCCCGGTTTTCTCTTCCTTTAACAGTGTAAAATTGAACACATCTCTTATCTGAAGTTGTTAGACATTCACAGTTATATCTTCTCTTGTATGATTGAAGTCAATGAACACAACAGCTGATGGTTGATTGAAAAACGTTTATAATGAAAATCTTTTAACCAGTGAAACAAACTGCCTTCACCTGAGTTACGGTATAAATGTATAATTTAACAGCTGCAGTCGTACGACTTCACGTTTATTGTCAAACAACAATATCTATCAATAAAACTAATATCTCTATGTCACTGTGGACTGTATTCATATTATGCATATTCATGATCTATAAATATTTCAATCAGCACTCACTTGCAGCTGTAGTCCTGTATTACACATTTAGCTTATAAACAACAATATCTATGAATCATAGTATTAGAATATTTCACTTTTACATCATTACTCTCTCTCTATATATATATATAACACAAAATTGTGTTAACATCCTACTGTACAAGAGAGAGAGAGAGAGAGAGAGGGGGAGAGAGAGAGAGAGAGTGAGAGAGAGAGAGAGAGAGGGAGGGAGAGAGAGAGAGAGAGAGAGAGAGAGAGATGGTTTAAAATCTACTTGACACTAACTAGGTCATTTCGGGACTAACACATGGTTCAATTTTATTTCAATAATTCGCTTGCGTGTAGGGAACCGGAGAAAACCCACGTGGTTGGACAGGTAACCCTACTCCTTGTCACATACAAGCAGGGAATCAAAACCACGCCACTTGACTCAATGACAGATCTTATGATGCAATGCGCATTCGAACACCTAATACCACTCCTATGTTACTTGTCCATCCGGGATAATATAATCGTACAATATCTATGTTACTCCCCGGTCCGAGCTACCCCTATACCCCAAATTTCAGACTCGGGGCAGACCTAGTGTAGCCGCCAACCCCGAACAGACAGACAAACAGACAGACAGACAAACGACAGTCACAAATATTAGTATAGATATATTCCACTGTATTTTTATATCATATATAACTCCCCACATCATATATAAAACTGAATCAAGTGATACTTCCAGCTTTAGACCGTTATATATATTTCACACTTATGGATCACAAGCTGCATCAATATTAACTTTAAAGGGTCAGTCCCAGCTTTCACAGGTACTTGTTTTATATAAGTGGGTTTAGGTATACACATTAAAGAAATAGTCCAAATAAAAAGTCACGATGTAATTAAATAGTCAAAATAGCTATAATGAGATATGAATTTTTTCAGCTTAAAATATTGGTCTAGTGGTTTTAATGAGTGCTCTTGGTTTCGATTCACTGCTTGTACAAGACAAGCAGTAGGGTTGCCTGTCCAACGTCATGGGTTTCCCCTGGGTCCTCCCGTTTCCTCCCACTACAAAAGACTCCAATGCGCAAGCAAATTATTGAAATCAATTAGAACCAAAAGTTAGTGCCAAAACGACCTAGTTTGTGTTGAGTGATGTTAAACCCCATTTCTCTCTCTATTTTTCTCGTTCCACACAGAATCAACCTGTTTGATTCACTAACATATATCTGGGAAGCCTCCCTTAATATACTCGTATGTTTGTGATGTCCAATCATGTGTATTAAATATATTGTATTTTATTGTAACATCTGTGATCAATAATATATTGTATATATTATTGTAACATCTGTGATCTATAAACCTGTATTATTAATATCTATTCTATACAATAATCATTAAACAGATAATTCTACATATGTAACCGTTCAACTACTTTGTCAAATCAATAAAATTTATTCAAATAGAATTTTATTTCACAAATTTAATTTAGTTTTATAAAGAAAGAGAGAGAGAGAGAAATGGGGTTTAACGTCCACTCGTCACAAACTAGGTCATTTCGGGACTAACATATGGTTTTAATTTTATTTACATAATTCGCTTGCGCGTAGGGGTCTTTAGCAGTGGGAGGAAACCGGTGAACCCGGAGAAAACCCACGAGGTTGGACAGACGCCCCTACTCCTTGCCACGTACAACCGGGGGTTTGAAACCACGCCAGTCGACTCAATGACAGACTTTATGATACAGCATGCGCACGCTAACCATTCAGCCATCCAACCCCCCTTATAAAGAGAGAGAGAGAAATGAGATTTAACGTCCACTCGTCACAAAGTAGGTCATTTCGGCACTAACACATGGTTCAATTTTATTTCAATAATTCGCTTTTATGTAGAAGTCTTTAGCAGTGGGAGGAGACTAGAAGACCCGGAGAAAACCCATGAGGTTAGACAGATGATCCTACTTCTTGTCACGTTGAAGCGGGGAATTGAAACTACGCCACTTGACTCAATGACAGACCTTATTATTTCACGTGTTAAACAACTAGACCCTGATCCCCCCCCTCCCTTCCCCCAATTAATATATAACTTTGTAACTTTGTAATTCAAATGTTATGCTACAAAATATTACTCTTAAAGGGATAATAACACTCTTGCTGGCTTGACAGCTCCAGAAAATAAAAAAAAATTTAAATTAGGTGTGTTAAGATGAAATTTGTATCATCAATTAATTGGAATATTGTAAAAGAGTACAATTTGTTGACCAGAATAAAGATTGTGACATATTATTCAGTTACAACAAGAGTGGTATTGAGCCTTTAACCAACTTTATTATCAAAATAATGTTATGACAAGACAACGAATCCCAACTAGTATTCTTGAGAACAGGTGCAAAATGTTCTACACCAAAATTTATGAGAACATCAGTTTAAACTTCACAAAAAACTTCACTTAAAATATAAAGTTTGTGCCAATGAGTTTATGTGAAACTTTTGCTAGGGCATGGCAACCCTTTGCAACCAAGGCTAACCACACCCACTACTTGACTAGTTTTAATTACGAAAGTGGAAATAATTTGATTACAAAACAATCATACCTTTAATCCGAAAACATCCCTTTTAATGACATACAGCCCTTGTTTAATCCTTATACACCCCTATTATAATATAGGGCCTATACTCCCTCAGTGTAGTTACTACACCCCTCAAATTGAACCTAATCCGTTGGTGTAGGTAGTTACATATTTCAGCCTGGGATCATAACTACCAGTAACACTAACAATGGCATGTATATCACCACTATAGTAACAACTGTATATTCTCATACAGTATATGTGCAATGCATGTGTATTTTAGTTTCTGGTGCCATCAACTACTCAAATTACATGATGGTTTAGTTTAGTTTGTTTATTCTGTCAGGCGTGGGTCTAGATAACAGTACTAGCAGTGTGTGTGACAGTGATTGACTAGGGATATGATGTATACATTCTCTATAATTAAAGAGAGAGAGAGAGAGAGAGAGAGAGAGAGAGAGAGGGTTTCACATCCACTCCACACAAACCAGGTCATTTCAGAGTAACATATATGGTTCAATTTTATTTCAATAAATTGCTTGCGCGTAGGGGTCTTTAGCTGTAGGAGGAAACTAAGGCACTGTTTCTATAATTAAAGATGCATAATGTAAGATTTAGATAAAGAGCTGACCATTCTGTTTATAATAGTTCACAAATAGATAATGAAATGTGAATATATTGAAAATTTCATTCAAATTACTTTATTATGGGCAATAAGTTATGACTGTTTAAGGATACAACATAAATCTTTCATTTTCATAGTTGACAACCGAGACATAGCCTTGATTGTCTATTTTATCGCTAAATTTTAAAACATCCGATGATCTAGGCGTGTGATGTGAATAAAGGTGAATAAGCCAAACAAATGACCTGCAATATGCTGATTTAGCTCTTACATAATGCATCTTTAACAACGATGAAAGTGTAATACACCTAGATGATGTATCTTTAACAACGATGAAAGTGTAATACACCTAGATGATGCATCTTTAACAACGATGAAAGTGTAATACACCTAGATGATGTATCTTTAACAACGATGAAAGTGTAATACACCTAGATGATGATGATAGATAAGGATTATGAGTATTAAAACAGAATGGCTACTGGCAATATTCTATTATAACTGGTGGAGATGATTATTCTTCTTTCATTATGGGAGAGGGCGGAGCCGCGGTGGCTCAGTGAGTAAGGTGCTAGTTTACTAACAAAGACGGCCAGAGTTCAATCCTCATTATTTTCAACCCTGTTTTCCCTGTTGCAGAATGGAAAACCTAGTGAGTAAGGCGGTCGCTTACTGACGAAGACGGCCAGGGTTTAATTACATCCTCAGCAATGTCTAGCCTGTTGCAGAACAGAGAAGCTAGCAAGGAACAATGCTCTTTTATAACTGGTGTGGTTGATTATTCACCTTTCACTGCGGGGGTGGGGTGGAGCTGCAGTGGCTCAGTGAGTAGTATGCTGACTCATTGACTAGGAGGTCCCGGGCTCGATCCCCCAGTGTTGGCCCAGAAAGTTCCACAAGATTTTCCAGTCTGCTTTCCCCTTGTCAGTGCAGCAAGGAAAAGAGTCTAGCCATTTGGATAGAACAAAAAAAATGTGGTCCGGTATATGTAAAAGAGCCCTACACAGTTGGAATTGGATAAAGATCAAATTTCGAGCCAAATGTGAAACCTACCTGAACAACCGATTTGTAAACATAGTTTGTAGTTTCCGTGGCTGAATCTGGACGTTTACGTTTGGTTAGGATGAGTTTCTCTGGAAAGAGCAGGATATGTCTTTCCTTACTTCGACTTAACGATGGCTCAGCATCCCACATGATGACATCATCCTGAATTAAAACACAAAATTCATTTAAATAATATAATAAATAATAAAATAAATATTAGGCCCGGGCGGGACTATAGCAGTGGATGCGTACGACTATTCACTTGATTTGATATACACATTTTGAGAGAAGCCTGTATTAATACAGGCCCACCTGTGAGGGTTAGAGTTCAATATAACACACTTTGCTTCAAAATAAAATAGGCTGTCATAAATTTAAATCAATACTTTATTATTTTAGCATTTTCCGAGATTCTATCCGGATTATTGCCCTTATTGTTAAAATTGTTTGATGTTCTAAACTCATGATGTCAACTGGCAGACTATCACCACTGAAGAGACGAACACTGTCAAGACCGGTCGCATCATTACTGTTACGTCTTTTTTGTAATCATTTGTTTTCATTTTGAGTGAAACCTGTACCATAACTGGCCCGGGACTGTACAGCGCAGTGGACGCTTACAGCTGGCCCCCAGATCCATTCGCTTGATTTGATATTTGTTTATTTTTTTGCAATGTCTATATTCTGTCTTGTCCACCCGATTATCTTGTAGATTTTTGTTTTGCATGCAGTGCAGTCCTCCTGCACTTACTATTAAAGGGTATTTAGTGAAAGCAATAACAGACAGCTTTATAGATAATATTCATTAGGTTTATTAACTGCAACGTTTCAATGAGGATACTCTTACCGCTATCAAGTAATGATACAATCTAACATGTCACAAAAGGTTGCAGTTAAAGGACAATATTGGTGTCAGTTATTATAAAATATGTGATAGAACTGGTTAAATACATTCCAAATATAATTTTAACACAGAGATCATTGCTACGGGAGATGAGTAACAAGCACGGGAAGAAACGGGAAGTGACGCCAAACATGACAAACACGAATTATCCTTCTATATAATTGATTGAAGTAAGGAGCGATAACAGACAAACGATTGAATTTCATTTCACTGATAATTCCGTTGAAGATGAAAAGTTATTATATGAGACGGTGTGAGGATATCTGACAATTCAAAAATAGAATTGACTGTCAGTAGATAAAAGATAATGAACAAATTAGAAAAAGTCTGTGCATTACCTTGTTTTTATTAAAGAGCAGAATGAATAAAAACGGGGGAATGCACGGGATTTTTCTATTTTTCTCGTTTTCCCATATCTAGTGACAGTCAATTCTATTTTTGAATTGTGAGATACCCTCTCACCGTCCCATATAATAACTTTTCAACTTCAACGGAATTATCAGTGAAATGAAATTCGATCGTTTGTCTGTTATCGCTCGTTACTTCAATCAGTTATATAGAAGGATAACTCGTGTTTGTCATGTTTGGCGTCACTTCCCGTTTCTTCCCGTGCTTGTTACTCATCTCCCGTAGCAATGATCTTTGTGTTAAAATTATATTTGGAATGTATTTAACCAGTTCTATCACATATGTAATAATGACTGACACCAATATTGTCCTTTAATAAACCTAGTGAAAGTTATTTGTAAAGCAATGCTCCTAACTTGGGCTAATGAAGATGGGCATACGCCATACAGTTTGCTATGGGGGTAATTTTGCCTGGACGGCGGCACTAAAGCCTACTCTTATATCGAATTCCAAATGCCAAGGGATTTTTTATGTGCATGCCAATATGTACACTGGACCTTGGTTTTTCATCCCATCCGAACAACTATACGTTGTCCCTTGCCAGGTCTCTGTTCTGTACCACTGACAAGGGGGAACCACGCCGAAAAATCCCAATAAACATTCTCGGTCCAATGCAGGGATGGAACACCCAACCTCCAGGTTAGCGAGCCGACGTCTTACACATCTAGCCACCGTGGATCCTATTTGTAAAGATGACTATTATTAAATACTTACGTGTCTTAGAAGTCGACCATATTCGTTGACATCTCCTGTAATACCTTCCACAGCCTCCAATAACTTACGTTGTTCCATACGTTTATACACCTCGAGGAGCATCGATATCGCTTTCTCAATCTCTTTCACGCCTTCAGCATCGTTGGCTCTTTGAGATAATTTCAAAAAATCCTGAAAAATGACAAGAAAGTTCAGAATATAAACAAAGATGGCCTGTATATGGTCACAGATCACAAAAAAAAATTGCAATTGTTAAAGGACAATATTGGTGTCAGCCATTATCACATATGTTAGTTATATAGAAGGATAACTTGTGTTTTCCTTTTGCGTTTGTCACTATCGTTTCTTCAAATCTTCATAACGCATCTATCGTAGCAATGATCTCTGTGTTAAAATTATATTTGGAACGTATTTAACCAGTTCTATCCCATATGTGATAATGACACGCCAATATCGTCCTTTAACTATCATCTAGTTGCCAGGTTCTAGATTTATCATAAATTTTGCGCTGGGTGGAATGCTTTCTACAACAGATGCCCCAACATGTGGCACACTTATCAATATATTTGGACATATTTTTAATGGTGAGACACCCTTTTAACAGGAGGAACATTGTGCTTAACATTCTACTGTTCTGCTCCGACCGGGCTAATGAAGAGAGTCATACGTCATACAGTATGCTACAAGAGAAATCTTTCCCGGACTGCCGCACTATCGAATTCTAACTTCCAGGGGATCTTTTATGTGCGCACCAATATGAAAACAGGACCTCAGCTTTTTGTCCAATCCTGATGACCACATTGTGATTGCCAGGACCTCTGTTTTACACCACTGACAAGGGGCAACCACGTTAGAAATCTTGATGGACTTTCATGATCAACACCAGGACGTCTTACTCACTGAGCCACTGTGGCTAACTTTAAATTGAGGGTGGACAGTTTAACAGAGTCATAACACTTGACACTACGTTTATTTACCTTCAAGGCTGTTAAGTACGTAGATAATCTTTGCTCGCCTTTCGATAATAACAGCGGGAAATCATTTTCCGATCGACCAACAGATCGACTATATTTCTGAAATAAATACAATGAAAAGCCCTTATTTCATCATTTTTAATGACGGCATGATAGCTCACAATCAATTGAAGTTGGGTCTGGTCAGATAGATGGGAGGCGATTCAGACTTACGATTATGAGATTCTTTGGGTACTTGCTTTTAAGTTCTATTTAGCACACATCTTTAATGGGATCTTATTATATTTAGTTATTGTCAGAACCCATTTTTTAGTTGACATTTAATAGACCACATTTCACACCAATCATCATCTGTTTGTTATTTGTTTCAGGGGGTAGTGTTCTCCGGGGCAGAGAGGACAAACTGTTTATGGATGAAATGGCTACAGAATCAATCTGGCCGTTTCACAAGCTATATAACAATGATTTTCTGTTCTTCAGGCTCTTGATGAAAAGAGAGAGAGAGAGAGAGAGACTAACATATGGTTTAATTTTTTTATTTCAATAATTTGCTTGCACGTTGGGGTCTTTAGCAGTGGGAGGAAACCGGAGGACCCGGAGAAAACCCACGAGGTTGGACAAGCGACCCTACTCCTTGTCACGTACAACCAGGGAAACGAAACCCCGCCAGTTGACTCAATGACAGACCGTATGATACAGCGCAGGCATGCTAACCATTCCGCCATCCAACCCTGCCTTGATAAAAAGAAATATCCATTTGAATCACTTGAAAAATAACAAATTTGGAACAAAAAGCATTTAAACAGCACAACTAAGTTTAAAGTCTGTATTACCTTATAAAATGTTTTAGCAGCTTCAGTATCGAGGAAGAATCCAGCGGCCTCTCGTGAATATAAATACTCAATATACATCATAAAATGATCTCTCTAAAAATATAAACATTTTGCTGAAGAAATACAGGCTAAAAACATACGGAGATGCAATGAAAACACAACACTTATAGGTACGTTATCTCCCTTTACTGCAAACACGTGAACAATAGCGTCATATATATGTCGTGACACAAAACAAACATGGTGACCTCCATTGAAACCTTGACATTGAGTGAACCTTGAACTTTGCAACTCGATTATCACAGGTGGTCATTTTAGCTGGAACGTGCAAAACTTGGTATTCACGACAATATTTTCTATCGAGGAATCCGAGAGGAATATGCAAGGTATTATGTGAAGGCCTTGATAAGATGTACGGAGTTAAAGCGAGATCAAGCCTTCTATTGAAGATGGTACTAACTGGGCTAATGAAGTCACCATCCTTAACACTCCAAAGTGAGAACATTTTTTAGTAGCACCTCGTGCATTCCCTAGTGGATTGAATAGTTGCGAGATACAAATATTATTATTGGCAAGACATAATTTAGCTGATTTTTGGTATGGTTGAGGGCTGGATAAGAAAATCAACAACAGCCCACCGATGTATCTTGTTGAGGCATTGTTACATTTTGCCATTTAGGTTATTTGGCCAATCTCTAGTTGAGCCTGTCGACTGGAAACGATCAGCCAGTCTCACGATAGTAGTGTGACGACATCCAAACCTTCGTGCGATGCCACTAGTGTTTATGCTCTCTTGAATTAACGTAATGGAAGGTGTCAACGTAATGGAAGGTGTCAACGTAATGGAAGGTGTCAACCTTTCGTATATATTTGAGTCTTGCAAAGAACTACTAGAAGTAATACAAATGACCCATGCTTCTTAAAAGCCACATTTTATATGCATTAAAAGTTTTTTTTACCAAAAATCACATTCCACTGAATTCCATTGACCAAAAGGTAAATTCACTAACCGGTCAATATGATTGAAACGACAGCCGACATCAATTGAGGCATGCTAGAATCGAATACTCCTCAATATGACTGAAACGACAGCCGACATCAATTCAGGCATGCTAGAATTGATTACTCTTTAATGACCGCTATAAATGAACTTTGTTTTTGTAATGATTTATTCGATCAAATAAGTTGAGAATGTCTATAACTTACATATTTGAGAAAAACACCTCCAGTTTTACCAGGAAATGCTGATGACACAGTCAACGCATTGAGGAAATGGCTAAAAACAAAATTATCAAAATGTTTTTATATCGTACGACTGCCACATAAATATACATGCACTATACAAAGACATATTCCATCATACATAATAAAACGGGATAAAAAAGAACGTACTCAATATAAAATATACATAAAAATAAAAATTATAATTAAGATAAAATTACATGTAATTAAAATAGACCTATCTAATCTAAATATTATCTGTACCTTTATGACAGATAACATGTACCTCCCTCCAAGAGAGAGGGAGAGAAGAGGAGGTTTAACATCCACTCAAAACAAACTCGGTCATTTGGGGACTAACATATGGTTCCATTTTATTTCAATAATTCACTTGCGCGTACAGGTTTTTAGCAGTGGGAGGAAATCGGAGGAACCGGGGAATTTCAACGAGGTTGGACAGGCGACCCTACTCCTTGTCAACGGGGGGGATCTGAACCACACCAACTGACTCAATGACAGACCTTTTGATACAACGTGCACGCGCTAACCATTCGGCCATCCACCCCCCCTCCCTCTAAGATGAAATGGTGTCAGTACAATACTTTGGTAATGTTCATTTCAATTTTTGTGAGTGCAGTTCCACCTCTAAGTCAAACATGGCCCAAGCCATGCTTTGAACCAAAGCATTTTAGTTAAGAGGCCACTGTCATAATCGCTTGGGGGAATTTGCATTATTGGTTACCGGGTACTATGAAAATAGGAAATTTAATTTTTATGCTTAGAAAATATTGTTCTCTAAAAGTTTACAACCAATCTGTCTGAAACTCACATTGATAGTTGCATTTAGTGTAGTAAATTGATAATTGATATTTATCAGTCAAGCAAAAAATTTCATAATGAATGTTTCTGGTGATAGAACATGACATGTAAGGACTCAAAAACAACACTATATAGATAACTGCCAAGTTAAATGTCCTAGGAACGTTTTAAAATACGTTCCATGCTTCTATCTTGGATAAACTCAGAGAACGTTTTTTTGTAAGTTTAAAATTAAATTCTGCATATCCATGGTAACCAATAAAGCAAATTCCCCCAAAACTGCTGCTGAGCCTTATTTGAACAATTCCTGACGATTTCATGCTGATAGCACTATTAGAAATGAGTTAATTTAAAATGCAGTGCAGTGCCTCCCCTTAATATTCTTCTCTATCACTCAATCACCATTGGCCACCCATCCCTACCACCACAGTATCACCCCACCACCACTACCAAGTCCATCCCTACCACCACAGTAACACCCCACCCCCACTACCAAGTCGATCCCTACCACCACAGTAACACCCCACCCCCACTACCAAGTCCATCCCTACCACCACAGTAACACCCCACTCCCACTACCAAGTCGATCCCTACCACCACAGTAACACCCCACTCCCACTACCAAGTCCATCCCTACCACCACAGTAACACCCCACCCCCACTACCAAGACCAGCTCTCCTCCACAGTAACACGCCACCCCCACCACCAAGCCCAACTCTCCTCCACAGTAACAGCCTACCCCCACCACCAAGCCCAGCTCTCCTCCACAGTAACATGCATAGGCGTACGGGGAAATTTTTGACTGGGGGGGCCGTGGTGGTTGGTGCCCAAAAAATGTAGTAGGTTCTTAGTATGTTACATAATAATAATAAATTCGCTGTTAAATTGGACACATTCAAGAAGACAATATTTTTTTTATACAACTTTTTCAAAGTACAATTGTGTGCCCAAATTTTCCCAGCATTTGGTGCCCAAAATGGGGGGGGCGGCCGCCCCCCAAGCCCCCCCAGCTCGTACGCCTATGGTAACATGCCACCCCCACTACCAAGTCCATCTCTCCTCCAAAATAACACCCCACCCCCACTACCAAGTCGATCCCTTCCACCACAGTAACACCCCACTCCCACTACCAAGCACAGCTCTCCTCCACAGTAACAGTTCAACTTACTCATGATGGAATTTAAGAATCGGTTTAATATTACTGAATATTTCTTCCTGCTTATTTTTGAGTACATCTGGAACATCTCGATCAGAGAACCGACCCTGATATGTGTCTACAAGGTTCTGAAGATCCTTGATATATTCTCGCTCTGTTTCGATCAGCTCTGTCAAGACATATCTGTAATTATAATTATCATTAATCTAGGCCGTTACCTTGGTTACTAGTATATACAGCACAGGTGAGAAGAAAAATGGGGTTTACGGGACTAAAATATGGTACATTTCATTTTTATGCTTAGGGGTCTTTAGCAGTGGGAGGAAACCAGAGGACCAAGAGAAAACCCATGGGCGACTCTACTCATTCTCTTAAACAAGGTTTTCATCAAAACAATGTCACTTCAATTACTCAGTAACAGAGAGAGAGAGAGAGAGAGAAATAGGGTTTAAAGTCCACTCGACACAAACTAGATAATTTCGGGACTAACACATGGTTTAATTTTATTTCAATAATTCACTAGCACGTAGGGGTATTTAGCAGTGGGAGGAAACCGGAGAACCCGGAGAAAACCCACGAGGTCGGCACATACAACCAGGGAATCGTAACCACACTAGTTGACTCAATGAAAGACCTTATGATCTAAAGTGCATGTTTTAGACCCCCAGATTCCCTCCTCCCACATATAAAAAATACTAAGGTTCTGTGCATGATCGCATGATAAGCTTATATGTAAACAATACTATTTATAATTGGCATGTCATAAATAATTAACCAATGATTAATATCATTAAATTAATAACAGCTTGAAACTGACTAAATGTTTATAAAATATATTTAAATTAGTTAAGATGTTAATATATTACAACTAGATTAGGGATAAATAAATTAGAGATAGAGCAATAGATTAGACAGGAAATTAGTACAGATTATAATTAATTTATTTTCTAATGTTAGTAGTAGAATTAATGTTATTCAACATGATTTGTTGTTCTATATTGTTCTACAGAAATTATAATTTAAGGTCAATCTAATGTCGAAGGTCAAACAGAAAGGTCAAAGGTTAATAAGTTACATTACTGACCGGCACAAGGTCAAAGATGGACAAGGTCATTTAAGTCAAGGTTCTGATAAAAAGAACTGGTTGGGTGGTTTCCACATTTCTGTGTAAAAGTAGGAAATGTTAAAGTCATTGGAATAGTATCTTGGACTATATTGGACAAAGTATAGGGTAAGTGTCACTAAAAGGTCAGCCAGGTTCAAGGTCAATGGACTAAAATAGCAGTTATTTTATACAGCTGGGAATATCAAAAGTAAGGTCACAGTGACTATGGGATAAAGGTCAATCATGTCATGTATTAAAAAAAATTCCTCAAAGATTTTTTTTTTCTAATTAGTCAATATCAATATGGTGTTTAGTAGAAACAAAAATTAAAAGGCAAAGGGCCAAGGTCAGAATAAGATCAAGGTCAGTTTTGCTTTGAAAAAGGTTTCATTAAAAGTTATATTTAATTGGTCAATACAATGTTTAGTAAAGAGGATATTTAAAGGTTAAAAAGAAAACGTTTAGGTTAGAAATATAAAGGTTGTTAAAATAAAAATGTCAAGGTCATCTCCTAGGCTACTCACATTTTTAATTTAAAGGGATCATCGGAACTAGAAGCAGAAAAAGGATAACTAATTAAAGTTAGTGTCTAATTTAACAAATTAATCATAAAAGACGTTTAATCTGATAATAACATAGTTGACAACATTGCTTTTGTTGATAAATAAAAATGAATAATTATTGTTGATGTCTTCTGATGAAATAAAATGCTTACCTGTAAATTGATATAGGCCTCGAAATAAGGCACCACCATTCACTGACAATGTCAGGCAGATAGTCACAGACAATGTCAGTCACCTATAGCCACAGACAATGTCAGTCACCTATAGCCACAGACAATGTCAGGCACCTGTTCATAGACAATGTCAGGCACCTGGTCAAAGACAATGCCAGGCACCTGGTCAAAGACAATGTCAGGCACCTGCTCACAGACAATAGGCACCTGCTCACAGACAATAGGCACCTGCTCAAGAACAATGTCAGGTACCTGTCATTTGATACGAAATAAATTGTCTCTTTTTTTATTCAATGGTTGAAATTAAAAATATCAGCCACATTTTATCATGTAGATCTATGGTCATTATTTTCAGGCCATAACTAAACCGATCAATCCCTGAAAAAATTCACTCTCCAGAGATTACCATTCGTGCTTCCATGTAAAACTTTCTTGTCTGTCCATTACCCATTATGTATTCTGTGCTTTTACATTCCATTGTATTCTAATCAGTACCATGAATGGATAACCAGACAAACTGCCCTCAAATACGTTGCCCTGGCAATCTAGTGTTAAACAATCGGCACTATCCACAGATAAACCAATAATTAACATCCTAATGCATGACTCTGTCATACGTTACCTTAGCAATCTGGTGCTAAAACAATCGTCACTATTCATAAACATATAATAAACGTTAACGAAAAGCTTACCTTCGTTTCAACATGGCCTCTTGTTGTTTATTCTTGATGTGTAGAATCTCGTCACGGAACTGTTCGCGGGTGTCTTTCTTAATGGGTGGTACCATGCTAGTTTTAACATCAAAATATCCTGACGGAACCCAGCCCTGTTTAGCTGGTGTGGTTTTCGTTGGTTTTGTACGGACCATCCACATATCGGGACGCTGTCTATCAATGACCTCGACATACTGACCTTCGACCAATCGTAATTCATCTGGGTCAGTCGATGATTGATTGAAATCTGCTACAACCATATAGACTTCAAACGTCTGAAAATAAAAATTTACCAAGTCTGTAAAAGTATATTCCCCAATTTATGACAACATAGACTTCAAATGTCTGAAATTAAAATTTCATGATGTCCACGGCCACATCTACCCATCCCTTGAGCACTTGGGACCATCTAAAATTACCTGTGACATGAGTCCACAGAGACTGGAGTCCACCGAGACAGGAGTCCAATGAGACACGAGACCACCGAGACATGAGACCACCGAGACATGAGTCCACAGAGACATGAGTCCACCGAGACATGAGACCACCGAGACTGGAGTCCAACGAGACATGAGACCACCGAGACATGAGACCACCGAGACATGAGTCCACTGAGACATGAGTCCACCGAGACTGGAGTCCACCTAGACATGAGACCACCGAGACATGAGACCAACGAGACATGAGTCCACCAAGACATGAAACGACAAAGACATGAAACGACAAAGACCAGATACATTTAGCAATTGGACCACTAAAAACCACCTGAAACCACTCTTCTTTCTAGATCCTCAACCACTTAAGTCTTATGAATAGCTGTACACTATATGAGGACTGAATACTGGTTCCTGAGCCACGGTGGCTCAATGAGTAAGGAGTTGGCTTACTAACCTTAAGGTCCCTTATTCGTTCCAATTGGCGTGCATGTAAAAGAACCTTTGACATTTGAATTTCGACATAAAAGTAGGTCGTAGCGACGCAGTTCTTGTAAAATTTCTATCATAGTACACTGTATGGCGTAAGCCTATCTTTATTAGCCCAATCGGAGCAGAACAGTAGGATGTTAAACCAATTTCATTTCATTTCATTTTCAATGAATAGACTACAAGTATATCTATCCCATCCACCCAACGATTCAGATGAAACTAAATGACAACCCACCTCTTTCAAATGGAAAAATCCAGCTTCATCTTCAGATGTTTCTAAATCATGTTCTGTTCGAAGACTGGGTGATCTTGAGAATCTAATGTCCTTTTTACGACTGGATAAAGATTCTGTATAAAACAAAATAACATAACATTCTTATTCCATCTGTCAAACAATTACCTAATAATATTTCAAAATTCATTCATGACCTAGTATAAGAGAGAGAGAGAGAGAGAGAGAGAGAGAGAGAGAGAGAGGGGGTTTAATGTCCACTCGACACAAACTAGGTCATTTTGGGAATAACATATGGTTCAATTTTATTTCAATACTTCACTGGCTCGAGGGGTCTTTAGCAGTGGGAGGAAACCGGAAAACCCGGAGAAAACCCCTGATGTTGGACAGGCGACCCTAGTCCTTGTCACGAATAAGTGGGGAATCGACACCACGTCACTTGACTCAATGACAGACCATTCAGACCATTCAGACAATTTACCCCCCTATACTATACATTTCAAGGTATACAGAGAATGTGAGATTCACTTCAGTCATATTTACAAGTCTTGATTTACTGGTAGTGGGAACTTACATGGCATAAAATTAGAATTTTAAAGAATTTAACTTAAAAACACAACAATTACAGTTAAATTGATATTTTTTGTGTAAAACTATTGAATGTTATAAGACCTACCACTTATATCTTTGGTTGATTCAGCTACATTCTGTAAAATACTGGCGGGTACATAACAAACCTAATTATAGATAGAAAAAGAGAGTAATGTGTTAATGAAAAGAGTAATGAGTTAAAGGAAAAGAATAATGGGTTGGTTCACAGAGTAATTAGTTATATAACAGAATAATGGGTTAGTAAGCAGAATGTTAATGATCAGTTAACAGAGTAAAGAGTTTGTTAACAGAATGATGGTCAGTTAACAGAGTAATGAGTTAGATCACAGAGTAATATGTTTAATTAAGAGAGTAATGAGTTAGTTAACAGAGTAAAGAGTTAGTTGTTAACAGAGTAATGAGTTAGTTGTTAACAGATTAATTAATGAATCAGTTAACAGAGTAATATGTTTAATTAACAGAGTAATGAGTTAGTTAACAGAGTAATGAATTAGTCAAGAGAGGTATGAGTTAGTAGAGTACTGACTTAGTCAACAGAGTTAGTCAACAATGAAATGTAACAGAGTATTGGTGGAATGGGTTAGTCAGTAGAGTGATGGGATTGATAATAGAATTTTGAGTTAGTCAACAGAGTGATGAGTTAGTCAATAGTGATGTACTAGTCAACAGAGTGATGAGTTATTAAACAATGATGTGCTAGTCAACAGAGTAATGAGTTAACAAACATAGTGATGAGTTAGTCAACAGAGTAATGTGTATAGCCCCAAACTCTACATTGATAGGTTATTCTGACGTCTTGGGGCTTTAATCTGAGAAGCTTAAACTTGACAATCATATTTTAAATACCTGTTCCTTCTCTGTCTGTTTTCTGACCAGCCAACAACCAGTGGTTAATTTAGAATCCAAAACCTGAACAATTTCACCCACATTAAGAGTAACGTTTGTGTCCTCGTCTAGGTAACTTGTTGTGGCTACAAATTCTTTCAGGAAGAACTCCTAAAACATGTAAAATGATGGGTAATAACCGGTAGTCATAGCAACAGGTTAGGTTAATATATAAGATGACAGCATGTAGTCATGGTAACAGGTTAGATTAATATCAGATGATGGCTTGTCCATGTCATGGTAACATCAAGGTTAGGTTGATAACATGCAATTATGGTAACATGTTAGGTTAATATATAAGATGATAACATGCAGTCATGGTAACGAGTTAGGTTAATATCAGTTGATAACATGTAGTCATGGTAACAAAATATAATATGGTGATATAAGTGGTAACATGAGATCGGTGGTATGAATTATAATATGAGATGGGTAGTAATGAGTTGTAATGTGAGATGGGGTGGCAAAATGGGGATACTGGTGGTAATGTGAGATGGGTTAGGGTGGTAGGGTGGGTTGGGTTAGGGTGACAAGATGGTAATATGGGTGGCAATATGAGATGGGTGGTAATCTGTGATCGGATAGCAACATGGGGATATGGGTGGAAACATGGGGATATAAATGGTTATATGGCATGGGTGGTAATATGTTATGGGTGGCAACAAGGTGATATGGGTGGACACATGGGGATATAGATGGTAATATGATATGGGTGGTAATATGGTGATAAGGGTGGCACATGGGTGAAAATATCAAATGGGTGGCAAGATAATAATACAAATTTTACCAACAACATAAGCTGGTAAAATGGCAAAAATTTTGAAAAAACTCTGTTCTACATATCATTTGTAAATGTAGAAATGGAACACTCCCCTTGCTAATTAATATATTTTAAATATATTTTTAGAAGGGGGGGTAGAGGGGGCTGATGTCTTCAGTCTGGATACATCCATTATAAAATACTCTAGTTAAATGGATCAATATGCACCAGTCATGTACCTTAATCTATATACAGGTGGAGAAAACCCACGAGGTTAGACAGGCGACCCTACTCCCTGTCACGTATATAACCAGGGAAGCACATCCATTATAAAATACTCTAGTTAAATCAATCAATATGCACCAGTCATGTACCTTAATCTATATATAGATGGGTTTAAAACTATACCACCATTAACAAGCAGTTGCCATGCAAGACACAACCAACAATTTTCAAGAGATGGACAGAGAACAAGCTAAAAAAAAAAAAAAAGCGATTTTCAAACAATAAGGGGTCATATTCCAGGATGTTACAGTCCGACATCCATCAATATAAGAGAAACCGAGATCCGTTAGGAAATAAACATACATTTTAAGTTTAATCAAAATTGGATAAAAATTCAGACCTCTAGAGGGACCACAACCCAGGAATTTATACACAAATATCGCAAGGAGCTGAGATATTTGGGTTATAAATATACATTTCAAGTTTCATAAAATCGGATCAAAAATTGAGACCTCTAGAGTATCCACAAGCTAAAAACCTGCTTTTTCATACATTCATGGGGGGAGGGGGCATAATCCATGAGATTACCGTCCCATACATAAAAATATCGAAAGGAACTGAGAGTGTTGAGATATAGACCTACATATCAAGTTTTGTCAAAATCTGTTAAAAATTGTGACCTGTAGAGTGTCCATAACAAAATGTGAAATGGTGGAAGGACAGGTGCGACGACAATATACATCCACATGAAAATGTGTATGTATAAAAATACTGCATTCAATTCATACTACTAGTCACTATGCATTACTGATTGGAGTAAAATAAAACATGTTAGAAAGGAAATGAAATGAAATGGGGTTTAACGTCCTACTGTTCTGCTCCTAACCTGGGCTAATGAAGACGGGCATACACCATACAGTGTGCTATGAGCGAAATTTTGCCCGGGCAGCGGCACTATCGCCAAGGGATCTTTTAAGTGCATTCCAATGAATACACGGGACCTCAGTTTTTCGTCTCATCCGAAGGACTAGACAGCTGTCCTTGTCAGGCCCTCCGTTCAAAACAAATTAGATCATCAAAATTACTTATTATATTTAAGTGGTCATTATTATTTTTCATTCAAATTTTTGAAAAGTTTAACTGGTCAAAATATTTCGACCTAGAAATTTCTTTTAGATTATTAAAGGAGAAATCCCCAATATATGTTAGTGAATAAAACTGGATTATTCCATGTGAAGGAATCTTGCAAGCCCTTATATATACTAGGTAACACATAACTTTTCACCTTCACAAACCATGGATATCTTATTGATACAGTCAAAAGACTCCGCAACACAGGAAATGCTCTCTAATGAACCCACGGGTTCATTAGTCCACCGATATCTATTATTGGGGGATGGGTTAGGGTTAGGGTTAAGGTTAGACCACCGATATCTATTATTAGGGGTTGGGTTAGGTTTAAGAATTTGGGGGACTAGTGAACCCACGGACTAGTAAACCCCTCTCTGCAACACGTACCGGTAACTAGCCATCTCCACAAACCCTTGACAAGTGAGAGCCACGTTTGTAACATACCAAAGCTTCTTCCCACCTGCCCTCACCAGGATTTGAAACAGGGACATTTGGGTCAAAAGGCCTGTGGCCTACACAAGGGATCTTAACCGGCTGATTATAGTTGGCATGAGCTGCCTCACTTTTGAAAAAGCTGATTGATAAAACAATGAAGCGGCCATTATGGTATCCTAAATCCATCAACTTTAGGCTCAATAATTACAAAGAGGTTATTATTACTTTAAGAAGTTAATGAACAGGCTTGGTAACTCCAATAACAGTCATACCTTAGTGAGAATCGGTCATATGGTTCATATGAAACAAGTAATTATCACATATAACGGTAATTTTGATAATCCTGTAGGCCCTACACTATATAATGTTGTCCTAATATATACAGTACGGTAATTCAACCATAACCATAGTGATTGCAATCGAAATAAAATGAAATATGGCTTAATGTCTGTCCTACTCTTCTACTCCTACTGGGATAATAAAGATGGGCATACGCCATACAGCAGTTTGCTATAGACGAAATTTTGCCCGGACAGCAATTCTACATCCTACTCTTATATCAAATTCCTACTGCCAAGGCATTTTTTACATCCACGCCAATATGTACAATGGACCTAGGTTTTCCGCCCCATCCGAACGACTATATGCTGTCCCTTGCTAGGCTCTCGGTCCTGCACCAATGACAACCCTGGGAAATCCTGAAGAACTTTCTCGACCAACGCATTGATCAAACACGGGGACCATCGGGTTAGCAAGCCAATGTCTTACTTAGTCACTGAGCCACCGTGGCTCCCCGAATATATGGAATCATAACGTCCCAATATAACTTTTTATTTCATTTCAATATCATATCACAGATCTTTTATTACTGTACAATAAATTTTAAAATATAAAATTTGGCAGTATAAAATAATTATCATAAAATAATGGTTTTTCAATAATGATAGGAAATCTCTGGAAATGTTGACGTCGCAGAGTGAGTTAATGATAAACTAATTGCCATAAAATAGAAAATAATGATCTTTCTATAATGATTCAAAATCTAAATATCTGGAAATATTCCACAAGTGAGTTAATAATGAAGGAATGTTTATTTGAACAAAATATAAATTTACATTTTAATGATGTCCTTGAAAAACTTATTCAACAGAACCATTATAATACAAAAGGTACTAATTTAATATCGCTTTAATCTTTAAAAAGGGATAAAATCTTTTAAGATATTTTAACTTTCAATAATAAAATAAATTGGAATAAAAACTTGAAATTTTAACTTTTGATAATAAAATAGATTGGAATAAAAAATTGAAATAAATGTGTCATTCAAAATAATATGGAATGTACTTCAAAATCAATCAAATTTAACCAAAAATCAATATTAATTATTGTTTAATTATTAGTAAAATAAACGATTGTCTTATCAAGAAAATAAGGGTAAGTTTCACGATTAATAAAAACTTTGAAAAATGTAAAAATCATCTAAAAAATCAACAAGAAAAATTTAATAATGATTAATGATAATTTTAAAAAATAGTTTTTTAATAGTAACAATAATATTAATAATCAAAAACTACATGTATAATACTTACATAACCTTAGAGAGTTTTTAAATTAAAAACTTAATATCTTTACATTTTACAAAACTTGGAAATATTAAAGTAATAATTCCTACTAATAAATAATGACTTTTACTAAAATATTTCTACTATCAATTGATGAGTTCTATTAACAAACTATAATCAATAATAATAATAATACCCAATTAAAAAACAATAAAAGTCAATATATTCCAAGAGATATATTTTGGTAAAAAATGATAATTTGGTGATCTGTTGGGTCCATTGATCATGAATAAATTATATGTAACTTTTAACAATGGGGCGATTAAAATCCTTAATTAACTACTTCAACACATGCATTAACAGAACAAAAACCATTTTAAACATCATCAAAAACAAAACAAATCAAGCACATTCTCTTCAGATTCAGGTACTCTTTGGATAAAATAATACAAAACTTGTGTAGAATCTGCGTCCAACAGGAATATGAAAAAAATGGATCGAGGAATCCGATACGGAAGTGTTCTTCACTAGATAAATATTGAAGTAGATAAACAAAAGTGACACTAACACTGCGTTTACATCGTCAGATATTATTAGACCAACGTTTTGAAGAGGTATATATCCTGTTTTTTCGAAACGCTGGTGTAATAATATCTGACGATGAAAACAGTGTTAGTGTCTCGCTTTTGTTTAATTATCTACTTTGACAAAATAATAAACAGTGTTGACTTTAAAATAGCAGATTAGATTTTTTTATAAAATATTATCAGTGTGTTCAAACTAAAAGATTTTTATTCGTTTTGAAATGTAATTTGAATATCAAATCAAATCAATAAATCAATTGAAGATTTATATGTTTGTAAACTTAAGAGAACCTGAATCCTTTCAAAACAACCACTACACCAGACAATGATATTTAAAGAACACTTCATTTTGTACAGCCGAGTGATATTTTTCATTTTGTAGAGAGTGAGAGAGAGAGAGAGAGAAAGAGAGAGAGAGAGAGAGAGAGGTTTAACGTCCACTCGACACAAGCTAGGTAATTTCAGGACTAACATATGGTTCAATTTTATTTCAGTAATCTAGCAGTGGGAGGAAACTGGAGGACCCCGAGAAAACCCCTGAAGTTAGACAAGTGACCATACTCCTCGTCACGGACAAGCGGGGAATCAAAACCTTGTCATCTAAATCAATGACAGACCTTATGATCTAAGGCACCTGCGTTAAAACCATTCGGCCATCCAATACCTCCTGTTTCAGCGAAATAATTATGAAATCTGGTATCATTTGACTAAATAAATCAAAAGTTCATGTTGGATTTTGAAGCTCACGTTTACCTCTTTTGTTCATTTATCAGATGTCAACTCAAATATAATTATTAGAAGTAATTAATTATGACATCACCTATTTTTATATTTAATTTCTTGTATCTCTCTCTCTCTTCGCCCCCGCCCCTGCTGCGCCCCAACCAAAAGAATTTTGTTTAAATTAGTTCATGTTGTCTAATAAAAAACTTTATTTTAGTCAAGGCAGCTTAAGTTTAAAAAAAAAAAAAATGTGTTATTCCAAACACTGAGAAAGAGATTGGTCTCTTTCTTAAGAATCAGTTCAGCATATTGAGATCAAAATAAGGTGTTCTTTATAAAATAACATCATGGTCATTTTAAAATTCATTCAAACAAACATTCATGCAAACATGCTTTAAATTCTAAAGCACACACAGAGATGGAGTCGATCTGATTATCCAAATGTCTCATATTAACACATTTTTTTAGTTTGTGAGTTGTTTTTTTCAGATAGGAATGTATTTTTATGCATTGTGCTTTAAGCCTGTCTTCCATGTATGCGTTTCCACTCGTTTTCCGACAGTTACATGGAAACAGTCCCATTACATTTGTATCAGACCAACTTTTTCACTGGGGGAAATGCAACCATGGAAAACATGCCTTATACAAACTTTAACATAACATATCATGGGCAGATAACTAATACTACACTAACGACTGAGGGGGAGTTTTCCTTCCGTGAGTTTATGGAAACCAAATGCTACAAGGGTAAAGGCCGCAGCAGCACCAAATAATTTAAGGTAGCGAGTACGAACGTCTGATTCTGAGGCTTGTGGAACTTCTTCTGCAGCAGATAAACCACTCTCTTGTTCTGTTGCAGCTAGAAAATAAAAAAAAAGCAAAACGTTCAAAACTTGGAAAATCCTGATGAACTTTTGCTGCCAATGCAAGGATCAAACACGCGACCTCCAGATTAGCAATCAGTGTCTCACCCACTTAGTCACTGTGGCTCCGGGTAATTGGCATAGAATTATCAAAGGCTGAAATGTCCAAAAACAGTTTAGGATGAGCAATGTGTACATATTCAACAAGATTGGGAATGGAAGGGTTGAGATGGGATAGGATGGGGAATGGGATGAGATGAGATATTAAAAAAAGAAATTTTATTGTTTGAGTGGCATTTAGCAACTGGATGAGAATAACACATGACACAATTATATGGAATACAAGATACTTGAAGGGTTTATTACAGAGACGTTTCCACGAGGGTGCTATCGTCTTTATCAAGCAAAGACATTTCAGGTTAAAGAATAAAATGCTTGTGGCTGGTTAGAAGAAGGGAGAGAACTATAGAGTATTATTTGTTTCTTTTAATTGAACCTGGAAACATTCCATAAATTTGAGCAGCGGTGGTTGGCATCTGCTTTTATCATATAAGAAGACCCGAGACAATATTTCTGCTTATTTAGGTACGTCCATATATATAATTAGAGTGGAGTGAGGTCAAAACGGAGGGAATGATGATTCGAACACTTGTTTGTTTGACATTATTTTGATGAGAGAGAGAGAGAGACAGTGAGGTCATTTTGAAACTAACGTATGGTTCAATTTTATTTCAATAATTCTCTTGCGGTTGGACAGGCGACCCTACTCCTTGTCACATACAACCTGGGAATCGAAACCACGCCAGTCAACTCAAAGACAGACCCCCCCCCTCCGCCCCCCCCCCCCCAAAAAAAATGGAATGGGACTTAACGTCCTACAGTTTTGGATCGATTTTATTTCGATGAATGTAAGAGAAATAATATGCTCTGTGTGAACAGTGTCAGAACCATTGCCCTCAACCCAGCTTTTCTGGACATAAAAATTGTTGTTGACCATTATCAAACCCAACTAATGTGATATATCTACGTAAAGCTCCTCAATTCTGTACTGACCCTGGAGAAGAGGAAGTTGTATTTTTAATTCATAGTCAAATATTGCAATATCCAAAATAAAATTAGTTACCTTCAACTGTTAATATCACATGACAGGAAGTAGAACCTTCGCTGTTACTAGCTTGACATTCATACTCTCCAGAATCCAGAATGGAGGATTGTGGGATTTCCAGGAAATGTTGACCATCTGATTGGTAGATTCTCATCCTCTGATCGGATTTTAACTTCTGTCCTTCCTTCAACCAGTTGACCTTGGGTTCAGGATTACCTAGGGAACGACACAGAAACAGGATTATAGAAATTAACAGGGTTGATGTGAGAATGACGACTTTTTGGGGGTGGGGGCATGCAAACGACAAGACTCTGATCTTTGAAAGAAACAGGATTATGGAAAAACAACTGCAGTGCGATATGAGAAACATTCGAGGAGGGTGGGGTGGGGTTGCCCCACCAGAAAGACTAAATCCTTATCGTTGCAAGGTTCTCACTGAAACTACTACTCCCGAAACTACTTTTCCCTAGACTGCCTAAAGTCCAAAACTCAAAACCAGTAAACAGCTCTTTAATACTTCACATCACTCCAGTGGTGCTGGGGGGGGAGTAATTCTTTACGACTTCTTTGTTTTACATCTGTATGCCAGTTTCGATGCATGTTTCAATGACGGAAGAGACGCCACTCGACGAAAATGAAGCTATTTGACTCAACAACCTTAGACAAATTAGAGGAATAGTAGAAGATTGTAACTGAGTTCATTTTTAAAACTGTTGCTCCCTAGTCACTGAAACAGAGCTTAAAACCCTTCTTGATCCTCCCAATGAAGGTATTTGACTCTGCAACATTTCTTAGAAGAGTTAACTCTAGAAGATAAAAGTGAGAGAGAAATGGGGTTTAACTTCCACTAGACGCAAACTAGGACATTTTGGGACTAACATATGGTTCAATTTTATTTCAATAATTCGCTTGCGCAAAGGGGTCTTTAGCAGTGGGAGGAAACTGGAGGACCCAGAGAAAACCCACGAGGTTGGACAGGTGACCCTACTCCTTGTCACGTACAACCGGGGAATCTAACTCTAGAATATTCTTACCTTGTACTTCACAAACAAATTGAACCTGATCAAATTCAGATACTGTTGTGTCTTCTGGTTTTTTTGTAAATTTTGGTAGGGATAGTGTAGCTGTAACACTGTAAATACACAAATATTATATACAGATAAACTATTAAACCTATATTACAAAATATTAGTAGTAATGTGATGGCTTATAATGTCCTTGTCTTGCCTTATGTCCGTAAATTTGTCTAATTGCAGTAAAATAAAAAAAGAAATTCACAAGGTCCCAAATCATTATAATGCTCCAGATAGAGTAATTGTGAAGCCATTTTGGATAATGTCTATTGAAGATGGGTGTACGCTATGCAGCGTGCTTTGAGTGGAGACAACGGTGTTAGGCCTTCTCTTATTTCATTGGTCAGGAGAAATTTAACATGTAGCTATTGGTAAACAGAGGATGTCGTTTTGGTTTTTTTTTGTCCCATCTGAAACCTAACAGCTTACCATGATAGTCAAAGTTAATGGACTCCTGATTAGAATATGTTGGGTACAAATCGTGACAAGACATAGGAACCACTGCCTACGGAAAATTACTGTTCCTTCACATACAGCCATAAAAATAAAATTTACCAAATGTGACCCTACTCCCTTTCCTTACCTGATATTCTCGTTTTCCATTATCAGTTTATCCTCCTGTCCTGGTGGCACGGAAACATTCACGTGAACATCATTTAAGATGGTTCCCTCAGCATTGTGGGCTGTCAATGTGTACGTTCCACCATCACTGTTTTCAGCTTCGCGAATTTCCAGTGAATAAACACTGTCTTCTGTTACCAAGGTGATTCGCTGACTCTCACAAACTTTCTCTCCTTCTTTAAACCATTTAACATCCGGTTTAGGATTTCCTGAAGAAAAAAAATATAATATGCAAGAAAATAATGTTGAGTCGATTTTGTTGTGATCCCAATCGATTTATTTTAGTCCTTTTCAATTCTAATCAAACCAGGAAGTAGTACCTGAACGACATCTGAAGCAGAGAAACTATACTTAAGCTTGAATTGGATAGATAAAGAGGAGTTATATTCTTTTAGTAACAGGCACCGGCAAGCTTTGTTACAAAGGATGATTCCCTTCCTTTCATAGTGGTCGAAAGATCTAATGCGCGTGCTTTAGATCATACCGATGGTCATTGAGTAAAGTGGCATGGTTTCAATCTGACAAGCAAGGAGTAGGGTCACCTGCCCAGGTGAAGACCCCTATGCATAAGCAAATTATTGTAATAAATTGTAAAATGAAATGAAATGGGGTTTAACATCCTACTGTTCTGCTCTGACTGGTCTATTGAAGATGGGAAATAAATTGCACCATGTTAGTCCCGAAATGACCTAGGTGACATTAAACCCTATTTCTCTCCCTCTTTCTTGAGTTTGTTTATTTCAGGTTGATATAATTCCAATTAAGATTATTTTAAAAACATTTACCAGTAACTTCCGACATCAGATGAATTGTCTCCCCGGCCTGGACATTGACATCTTCTGGAACTTTAACAACTTCTGGTGGAAATCGTCTTTCTTCAACTTCCACAGAAGCTGATATCTTCAATCCTTGTTCATCATATTTAATATCTGAAACATCCACCTCGGCCTGAATGGTTGTGGATGATTCTTCTGTGGATATTTCAAATTCGCTTGTTTCAACAGATGTAGTTAAAGTTAGTTCTTCCTCAGTTGATTTCTTCTTAGTTTTCTTCTCGGTTGTTTCAACTTCTGATGAAAAGTACAATTCTTGATCCTCGGTTCTTTTCTTCTTTGAAACCTTCTCAGCTTCAGCTTCAAGAATTTCAGGAATATCTCCAACATCAGCTTTGTTAGGATTAGGTTCTTCTGACACCTTTGTGCTGACCAATTGCAGATCCTTCAAAGCTCCATCTATTGTGTCTTGAACTGCCTCAGAAACTTGAGGATCAGCTTGGGATGCAACTTGCGCATCTCTGACCAGTGATGTTAAATCACTTGGACTGGTGACCATCTGTCCACTAGATGGAATGGCATCTTCTAAACCTAGTTCTGATGCTTCACGAATGGATCCTTCTGAAAATTCAGATACTGTTTCTTCATTAATTGGTTCTTGAAGAAGATCCTGATCTTTGATATCTGAGAGCTCCACTCCTGATGCTTCCTCAGCAGGACCATCCAATAAATCAACAGTTTCACCTATTTTAACAGAATCTTTGGCCAAAAGAGAATCTCTGGTTTCTTGTTCCTTTGCTTTTAAGTTTGATTCCACAGAAGCAAGTTCTGATAAATCATCTATTTCTGACCCTGCAACACTAACTTGATCTGTATGTAGTGTTTCTTGACCTTTTAGTTCTGCTTCAGTAATTTCACTTTGACCATCTATAGACATTTCATCAGCTCTGATGGATTCTAGATCTGTTAAATCTGATACAATTGATGCATCATCTCTGTTGGATATTTCATCCACAAAGGCAGCTTCCTTTCTGGACTGTGATCTTGATTTCTTACTATCAGCTTGACTATCAACTGATAATTCATCTGCTACGATAGAATCTAGATCTGTAAGATCAGAAACAATTGAGGCATCTTCCTTTCCATCCTGGACTTCATCAACCAGAGCAATTTCTTGAGTAGACCTGGCTTTGTCTAAGGCTTCCTTCATATCAATTTGACTGCTAATGGATAATTCTTCAGCACTCATTGAATCTAGATTTGACACTACGGAAGCATCATCACTTACAACACTCTGTTCATCAGCTAAAGCAGTTTCTCGTGATGACTTGGCTTTATCCAAAGCACGTTTTTTATCTGAATCATTGAGTTCTTGGACTTGCTGAGATTCAATTCTGGATACATCTGTAAGTTGCGATGAATCTGCTTGATCTAGATTCTGTTCTTCAGTCTGGGACAAAATTTTTTCGGATGTTGCCTGTGATGATTGACCATCCCCTTCTTTGGATTCTAAAGCTGATACAAATTGTGCCTCGGTCAAAGTTGAGTCCAAAAGGCTTGGTGATTCAGATAAAGCTTCAATTGAACTTTCCCCAACACGAGAGGGAGTGTCAACCATGGACATATCAAAGATTCCACTATCATGTCCAAGACTTGTTGCAAGGATTTCCTTCTCATCCATTGGAATATCCAGGAGCCTGTCTTGTGGTAGGGATGCCTCTTGTGCTTGACTTTCAAGTTGTGCTCTCAGTTCTGCTCTTGAACTAGCCTCCTCTTTCCTTATTTCAGTTAATGACTCTTCTGAGAAAACCAGTTCTTCTAGACTTCCCGATTCTTGTTTACTCTCTGATTCCAAAACTTTCGCTTGAAGCTTGTTCCGGATTTTGGTCTCGAGCACGTCGCTTGGATTAAGGGGAGTAAGAGATTCCTCTGCTCCTTCTTCTGAGACCAAACTGAAAATAGAGCTCACACTGCCCATATCTGTGGGGAAATTATCTTTTGTCATGGTTTTCATTTCAGCAGTTAGGGTCTTTATTTCCTCGACTTTCTTAGTGTTTGTAGTTTTAGACTCCACATCAAAACCCTGTGTGGACTTTTCTTCAATTTCCATTTCAACACTCATTCTCTTCTTTCTCTTTTTCTTACTTTCGATTTCCACACTACTTTCCATTATTAACGAGCTGTCTACTTCTGCAGAATCAGTTTCCACTGTGGTTTCATGTTCTAGAGTTCCTTCACGTGAAGTGACATGGCCATCTACTTCAATTTCAGACGACACAAGCCTTAGACCACTTTCTTCAACTGTTGTTCTAGAGGAACTGGAAGAGTTGTCAAAAGAACTCTCTGAGGCTTCTATTAGCAACTGGGATTCAGATTGGGATGCAGATCGTGAGCTTGTTCCAGACTGACTTGAGGTTATCTCTGAGTCTATGGATATTTTTTGAGAAGACGAGGATTCTGACTGGCAGGCTTCTATTGAGGTTTCTGTGGATATTTTGGAATTTTGTTCAGATCTACTGGATTCTATTGCAACTTGTGAACTTTCGGCTGTCATTTTAAATTCTTCCTGAGATTCAACTGATGTTTTAGAACTTTTAGAAGATACATACTCTTCCTTTTTACTCATTTTAACTTTCTTTGTGGAGGACTCTTCATAACTTTCTTCATAATAAGAGGATTCTTGCTTGGATGAAAAAGATTCTTCGTAATACCCATTTGATATCGATTTGTCTGTTTTATCTTTCTGTCCTTTTTTAACCTCATCCAAACCAAGTTTAGCGCTTAATTGATTTTCACGATTCTCTTCACTGACCAAATCCTCAAATGTTCTCTTGCTTCCAAATTCATCCAAAAAATCTTCTCCACCAAAATCTACTTGCATTCTTTTAGCGTAGCTTTCAAGTTCCAGTTTTCGTTCTTCGTACTCGGTGTCCACTTCGCTCATGGTCATCGAATGAATAGACATGGTGTCTTCATCTGGTAAGCCACGTCTTTCTGAAATAAAAATGGAGGATCATAGATATCAAATTATAATCTTTTGAAAATTCAAGTGTAAACAGATACAGAACAAACAGAAATACAATTTCATCAAGTGACATTAATCCAAATTATAAAAAACACCAGTCAAATAGCAGAGTGAGGTGAGTGACTCCGCTCTCAAAATTTTTAACAGTTTTTTTCCATACAGTGATTGGAGTGTCAGAATTTCATGATTTGTTACTAAATTCCAGTAAATATCAGAACCACCCGACCCCTCCATTAAATTGAAATATATACTATTCAAAAAAAGAAACGCATAGTGATGTTTCGTCATCAATATACCCTCGATCTACCATCGGCTCATTGCAACAAGAACTGTGACTCGTCGCTGAACCAAACTGTTCTCCAGCGTTGCTGTGGCCATATCCTGTGTGTCTGAACCCATTCAAGTCGGATTTGACGATGTCCGCGTATTTCAAAACAACAGCTCTAACGGGACGTCTGGCTCGTAATACGGTTTTAGCTAGGCGTCTATGGACTGTCTGGTCTGAGATCCTACACCGTCCAGAAATTGCTGTTGCAGTAGAGGTCGCTGTTGCAAACCGTTTCTGCAAATAACGTAACCAGATGTGACGATCCAGGGCAGGTGGAGTCACTCTTGTTTGACCTGAGCTTGTTTGAACTTTGCTGTCAGTACCTATCTCAAAGGTGAGAAATGGTACTCTGGGAAACATTCAGCAGCCTGCCTACATCTGTCTGGTATTCACCTGCTTTTAACCGACCGATAGCATTGTTGCATTGGTCTTCGTTCAGATATGGTATCACTTGGCTCGTTGAATGTTTACATGTGCAACTGATTTTGAAACCGAGAACCCCAGGATTTTAAAGGCCTTAGATTTGAGTTTCACACGAAAAGCTTGCGAAGTTGTTAAACGCGTGTGTCTCTTGGTGCAATCAAGCGAAAACAAATTTCGGCAAAAAGTATGACTAGTCACAATTAGTGACCTGACATTTAAAACCAATAATGAATTTCTTTTATCCTTGCATAATGACATTAAAAGCAAGTAAAATTTATGGAAACAACGATCCTGTTCAAATAAAAAAATTGTGAAAAATGGGCTGAGTGTTTCTTTTTTTGAAGAGTTTATATTCATTAGTCTAAAAGTTGTCTTGGGACAAGCACCCCACCTTCCCTACCCCAACTGAATTTTGATTCGATGAGCTGCCCCGTCACTCCCATATTAAATTCGTTCCAACGGTCATGAAATATTGATGGTTTTTTTTCAAACCTTCTCTCCTTGACTAGCCAAAAATTTCAATGGAAAATTGTTCCTAATCTGAATAACCAATATGTCTAGGACTTACGTCTGACAAAAAGATAGGCTGATGTTGAGGCTGTTCCTTCAGAGTTATCTGCTCGACATCGATACATCCCTTGATCCTTGTGCGATATCTCCTCCATGAGCATCGAGATGACGCCATCGTGAGTAAAGTCGAAGTTGTATCTCTTAACATGTGTAATCTCCACTCCATCTTTATACCAGCGTATTTCTGGGCGGGGGAAACCAAGCACACGACATTCAAAGCGTTTTGATCCCCCCAAAACAACTTCTGTTGATTCCGTCATAATGACACCTCACTCACCCCCTGAAAAATATCAATCAACGAAACTATGAAGTATAACCATGGTTACAGAAAACAGACATTTATATAATATGTACTTATTAACTATCAAGAAATTACCCAAAGAACTTCATGCTTCTGAGGATCAAATAATGGTAGGGCTAAATCCGCCCAGACACAACTCAAAAGGAACCTCGATTGAGTTGTCATGCACATTAAACTGCGAGACAACATTTTATGAATATTTAATCAAAATAGATACGGGGGGTTGGATGGCTGAATGGTTAGCACGTGCGTGCTGTATCATAAAGCCTGTCATTGAGTCAACTGGCATGGTTTCGATTCCCCGGTTGTACGTGACAAGGAGTAGGGTCGCCTGTCGAATCTCATGGGTTTTCTCCAGGTCCTCCGGTTTCCTCCCACTGCTGAGGACCCCTATGCACAAGCGAATTATGGAAATAAAATTGAACCATCTGTTAGTCCCGAAAGACCTAGTTTGTGTTGAGTAGACGTTAAACTCTGTCTGTCTGTCTCTCTCTCTCTCTCTCTCAACTGAATTAATAACAAACTTTATATTACGCATCAATTCATCCCACTTGAGTTTGCTCTAGGCACATAAAAGTGTTCATGTGGGTTAATAATAGTGACTAAACAGCCAGGTTTTCACACTTGATTTGAAGATAGACAATGTTTCCCATTTTTCGAATGGAATGTGGTAGCGAATTCCATAGAATTGATGCATTGTTCTGAAAAGTCCTTTACTTTCTTCATGTTATAAACCGATACATCTAACAATAGTTTATTCTCGGATATCAGCGTCACAAACAATTCTGGAAAACAGGATTCTTATAGACAGAAATAGACAGAATCCCACAAAATGTAAACTTGATCTATTATCAGGCCATTTACAGCTGCTTATATAAGACTTCCATTAACTGATCACAACAACGTTTGATAAACAACTGAACTACGAATCAACAAAAAATACCTAATAACAATGAAAAATTATAAAGCTAGATAGAACATCCATTATTCTTAACAATAACTAGTATTTAACATTACATTAGCATTTCAGACGAGTCAAAATTATAACCCTATCAAACATTTTGCAACCATATGGTGCAATGGAGAGAGAGAGAGAAATGGGGTTTAACGTCCACTCGACACAAACTAGGTCATTTCGGGACTAACATATGGTTCAATTTTATTTCCATAATTCGATTGCGCGTAGGGGTCTTTAGCAGTGGGAGGAAACCGGAGGACCCGGAGAAAACCCACGTGGTTGGACAGGCGACCCTACTCCTTGTCACGTACAACCGGGGATTCGAAACCACGCCAGTTGACTCAATGACAGACTTAATGATACAGCGCGCACTTGCTAACCACTAAGCCATCCAACCCCCCTGGTGCAATGGCATAAAGTGACTAACCAAATGTTTGATAAAACCATGCAATCTATTAAAGATACAAGGGCTAAATCTGTCCATTGCATGTCTGTTTTCTGGCATCAAATGTTGTATTAATTATTATTTAGAAATTCATTCACATGCAAAGCCCATAATAAACTCTCTAAATTATGGGATGGCAGAGATTTTAATGGATTTAAACATTCGCGAGATTTGAAAATTTAAAGTTAAAATGGTCAAGTACTGTTGTCAAACAATCGTTATTCCGCTCCACATATTCATTTTGCATTATCTATTTTTTTACTATTATAGGAAGAACGGGCAGCCCTTTATCTAAATCTTACATAATGTATCTTTAATCTGTTTTTGGACTGGTATTTTGATTTCAATAGATAAACTTGTGTGCAGTTGTCTTCGATCAGCTGCATTCTGGAAAACAAGGAGAAAGCCACAAAGTTCGGCAGACAACACTACTCTTTTTCCCTTATATATTTAGAGACAAATTGGGTATAACATTCACTTGGCATGAACTAGGCCATTTTGGGGCTTACATATGGTTCAATAAAATAAAACCAAGTACGAACAATCCAAACCATAAGACAGAATTCGAAGTCCTAAAAAACGTTATAGGCAAAATAGTGTATTCAAGCAAAATAGTGTAATCAGCAAATGGACTGCTCCTCGTGTACAAATTACACGACAAACAGTGGTAACAGGTGTCCGGAAGAGTAAGCTTACCCTGCCTGGCGCCACACCCGTCATAGCTGCATCCAAACTATTAGGCGAAATGTCGGTAAAATAGCGTGATTTTATTTCATTAATTTGCTTGCTCTAAAGGACAAGGACCTGGAGGTTGGACAGGGAATCCTTTAAATATGGGCTTGATACATTCAAACTAAACCCAAAGACAGACCTTATGGTCTAAAACTTATGAGTTTATGAGTTAGACCATTCGACCACCAAACCTCCCTTACAGATGACACACTTTCAGATCATAGACATAAAAAAAGGTAGCCTTTGACCAAACCTCCCTTACAGATGACACACTTTCAGATCATAAAAAAAGGTAGCCATTGACCAAACCTCCCTTACAGATGACACACTTTCAGATCATAAAAAAAGGTAGCCATTGACCAAACCTCCCTTACAGATGACACACTTTCAGATCATAAAAAAGGTAGCCATTGACCAAATGACAAACCTTGTGACAATAAACCATTCAGCCTAACAGATCCCATCGCCTTTAAACCATTCTATATATACGACTGTAATAAAGAGTTATTCTGATTATTTTATCATATCTATGATGTGTTTCTGGAGCCGTGGTTGCTCAGTGAGTGAGATAGTTTTATCCTAGAAAGTGTTGGCTGAGAAAATTCCCCACGATTTTCCAGCATGGTTTCCACTTATCAATGGCGCAGGACGAAGAGTCTGGCAAGGAACAACATCTAGTCGCTCGGATGGGATGAAAAATCAAGGTACCGTGTAAACATGAAAGAGCCCTTGACAGATGGAATTTGAAAATAAGAGTAGACCGTAGCTTTCCTGACAACATTTCCCTCATAGCACACTGTATGGCATATGCTTGTGTTCATTGGTTGGATGGCCAAATGGTTAGCTTGTGCGTGTTGTATCGTATGTGACAAGGAGTAGGGTCGCCTGTCGAACCTGATGGGTTTTCGCCGGTTAATTCGGTTTCCTACCACTGCTAAAGACCCCTATGCACAAGCAAATTATTGAAATAAAATTGAACCATATGTTAGTCCCAAAATGACTTAGTTTATGTCAAGTCGACATTAAAGCACATTTCTCACTCTCTCACGTTAAACCTCCATTTCATTTCATTTCTATGTAGGCCTATGCAGTCTTGATTAGCCCCATCTGTAGGAATTTATTTGTAATACAGAGTTATTGTGATTATTTTATCCTATCTATGAAATGAAATGAAATGGGGTTTAATGTCCTACTGTTCTGCTCCGACTGGGCTAATAAAGATGGGCATACACCATGCTATGAGGGAAATTTTGCCCGGGCAGCGGCACTATGGCCTACTATTATATCAAATTCCAACTGCCAAGGGATCTTTTACATGCATGTCAATGTATACACGGGACCTCGGTTTTTCGTATCATCCGAATGACTAGACAGCTGTCCTTGTTCTGCACCACTGACAAGGGGAAACCACGTCAGGAAAATCCTGATGAACTTTCTTGGCCAATGCAGGGATTGAACAAGCGAACTCCAGGCTAGCGAGCCTGGCTCCTCCTATCTGAGAGTTTCTATGTAAGGTAAGTATATACAGGTATATATGTAATATGATAAGATGTGAGAGGGGCACCTGTTTACACCTGTAGATACAGGTAAATATATGTATAAATAGATTCTCCCCCTACCTATATAATCAGGTGTTAATTTACTCTGATATAAACTCCACTACAGTCTGTTACATGTCAAACAAAATATTTTCTACCTGACGTACATTCCACTGAAAATACCAATCAGGGCTGTTATACTACAGGTAAATGGACACAGCAGGTAAAAATCTCACTGATAATGATTTTCGGACTTTTAATGCCACCCAATGTCGTTATACTACAAAATCAAATAGGGATTCAGGCCCCTTCAACACAAACTAGGTCATTTCGGGACCAACATATACTACAGGTAAAAATGCTTTAAACCTGGGTTATATTCAAAGTCGCTAATCGTATTTGTATTTTTTTAAGAAAAATATACCCGACTCATTTTTCACAGCTTAAATTTGAGGTACACAGGTAAATAGACATACTAGCAATCTGATTACAATACAGATCTATATTTCCTTTCGTTTTTTTATATTTCGATGGCCTCTACTACATGAAGATCTGACCAGTTGTACTGAGAGGGGCGCGTCAGATGTCATACGAGCGGCTTTTGACTCTATGACGTCAGATATTGATTAATCAATCAGCGCTGAGGTTTCTAGGGGTTTACCCACAGTTCAGTGTAGAGCATGTCAAGAATTCGCCGTAACAGACTGTTTCATTGACTAATTCCTTACATCAACAACACTTCCAGATCAAGTAAAACGAAATTTTGAATTATAAAAAAGGAAATGAAATAGGATCTGTGTTTTAATCTGGCCCCGAGTTCACAAAGCATTCTCAGACTTAAGATGAGAATTTACTCAACTTTTAATCACTGTTTATGACAAATATCTTTGATGCAGAAATACAAAACTTTGCACATAGTTTCTTATTGATGTATCTGATACATTCAAACAATAAAATTATTATAAAGGGCTATATTTTAGTTAAAATAAGGTGAACAAGTTTGAGTAAATTCTCAACTTAAGTCTGAGAATGCTTTGTGAACTCGGGGCCAGATCAGACATACTAGCTAAAAATGCTTTGAACTTCAGTCATATTGAAAGTTGACATTTTTCGTCAAGATCTTAATCCACACCTAAATGCACAAGTTCAGCACACATTTTTTTAACTGGGGGAGTCCCCCCTGAGCTATGGGTGCGTATAATTTAGGGGAATTTAACATTCTCCCAGCTTCAGGGCTCACACTAGTCTTCATTTTCTTTCTGCCGAAATGGATCATATTTTTTATGCACAAAACTGACTTTCTTTTTTTTCTTTTCTTTTTCTCCATCTGGAATACTTTATCTGCCAAAAATATGTGATAAAAAAAAACAACAACCTGGAATTAATCATTTTAAAATAGAATCCCTTCAAATAATTTTACCCAATATTAAAAGATGGTGCTGGCTTAATTATACTGTCTTCAGAAGATCCCAAATGTTGACAAATGTTTTAATTCAACATATTGGGAATACTGAAGGGAAATTTCACTGAAACATTTTTGGATCAATATTCCTTTTGGAGATTCAACTTTCATAATAAAGTAGGAAATGAAATGAAATGAAATGGAATGAAATGGGGTTTAACGTCCTACTTTTCTGCTCCGAACTTGGCAAATGAAAACAGGCATACATCATACAGTGTGCTATAAGGGAAATTTTGCCCAGACAGCGGCACTACAGCCTACTCTTATATGAAATACCAACTGATTAGGGGCGCTACGGCCTACTCTTATATGAAATACCAACTGATAAGGGGTCTTTTACGTGCACACCCTTTCTACATCACTGTCAAGGGGAGGGACCATGCCAGAAATATCAGCCTGTTTAACTATGTGTGAAAGATACTAAAGAAAGCTTTATATTGGTTCTGTGCAACTAGCTGAAGCCTGATTTAATAATAATACAAACAGTCGGATTTCATGTGCTTGGCGATAATTTGAATCATTTCTATATCCTTACTCAAGTCACCATCGAAATGAACAATGAGTTATACGATCACCCTGTTAATGTTTCCAAACGGCCGTTGATAATTAAATCAAAAAAAGTGGATAATCGAGACTAAGCTGTTTATATTAATGATTTTAGTAATGATGACCGAGACTATGCCAAAATTTCACCTGCTTCTTTCTCGGCTCATATTGGATCAATTTGACTGAAATTTTCAGCAAATTTCCTTTACAATATATAGTTTTTAACTATTATAGCGAGAACTGCCATCTCATTATCTTATCTCCCATAATGTATCTTTAATAAACCGAAATACTATAAGACATACATGTAAACGTTGAAATCGTATAGAGTTTAACCTCCACTTGACACAAACTAGGTCATTTCGAGACTAACATGTAGTTCAATTTTATTTCAATAATTCACTTGCGCATAGGGGTCTTTAGCAGTGGGAGGGAACCAGAGAAAATCCACAAGGTTGGCAGACAACCCCACTCCTTGTCACATACATTCAGAGATTCGAAACCACGCCAGTTGACAAAATGACAGACCTTATGATACAGCACACATGTGCGAACCATTAGGGCATTCAACCCCTCACAAAATCATGAGTTGTCAAATATTTTCACAAATAAGTCTATTTTAAAATCATGTGTTGTTGAGAGCAGGGTCAATGCGATAGCAGCAGTGAAAACCCTGATACAAGTCATCAATTGATGAGATGGGGCCTTCTAGCTGTGAGCCAAGCATCTTGACCCACTTATAGTCCCCCATTCGACAAGAGGCTGTAATGACCTTTGTTTATACTTGAGAACAGATTGAAAATTCTTGTAACATGTGGGAATTTGGCCAACAAAAACTATAGTTGTGATAAAAACTGTAGAATAATGTCGTTAGTAAATAATTAACAATTATACAGATGGTACTAATTCATCGTACATTCTCTTATATTATTCTAAGATAATAGAGAAAAAAAAAGAGAGAGAGAGAGAGAGGGTTGGTGGTCCACACGACACAAACTAGGTCATTTTGGGACGAACATATGTTTCAATTTTGTTTCAATAAATCGCTTACGCATAGGGGTCTTTAGCAGTGGGAGGAAACCGGAGGACCCGGAGAAAACCTACACAGTTGGACAGATGACCATGGTCACATATACATTCTAGATACTCTAATTTCTACTCGGTCTTCGACTCCCCACTAGGACGTCACAAGGAGTAGGGTCATCTGTCCAACTTCGTCAGGTTTTCTTCGGTCCTTTGATTTTCTTCCACTACTAAAGACCCCTATATGTACAAGGGAATTATTAAAAACAAATTGAACCATATATTAGTCCCAAAATGACGAAAGGTGGGGGACAATAAAGAGTAGGGGGCATCACTGTCCAGACAAAACTTAACTCATAGCACACTGTATAGCAATACCCATCTAAATTGAATTAAATTGAATAAAGAAACTCTTGGTATCTAAATTGGAGTCGTTCCGTTTAACTAATAGTAATTTTATTCCACATTTGAAAAAGATTAAATATTCTTTTTTATTTCATATTTAAGATATAAAATAACTAGTTTATCAGTATTTATCAGGATAACTTGGCTAACTGTTTACGGAAATTCATTTAAGTTGAACTGGTTCCCTAGTTGGAGCCAGATAAACCAAGCTGATTACCTGTAACAGTTTGAATAGTTCCACAGTTGGAGGCCAGATAAACCGAGCTGATTACCTATAACAATTTAACCTTCGTTACGGACAAAAACAACTGCTTCATCCTTGATTATACCTAACGAGCATATATCAGCATTAAACAGCATATATCAGCATTAAACAGAAATTACGTATGAAAATCTACGGGTATATTAAATCTAAGACTGCTACAAATTTACTCTTTACTAAGAGTACAGATAATAAACGGAAAAATCCCTGGTAATAGTCCAGTCAAGATTAGATCTCAATGATACCTGGTAATAGTCCAGGTAAAATTAGATCTCAATGATACCTGGTAATAGTCCATTCAAGATAAGATGTCAATGATACACTTATATAACTTGGTAGAAATGATCTGAACAGCAAACAGAAAATTATATAATTATATAACTGTACATGTAAGAGAGTGAGAGAGAGAGATGAATCTAGGAAAAAAAGTCACAGGTAAAAAAGTCACAGTAAAAAAAACACAGTAAAAAAAAACACAGGTAAAAAAGTCACAACTTATATATATTGTATTGTAGGGTGAGTATTTGATATATCTTTGATCTTTTAAGTTATTTGTCTTTGACAGTCCAGGCTGTCGTCGCCCAGGATGCCATCGGAAATCCACCTGTCAGGAAGGTCAAGAAGAAGTTTGTAAAGATGCAGACAAATGTGCTATAATGTATTAAAATGTCAGATGTGCTGATATGCCATATGTGCTAATACGTCAAATGTGCTATGATATCAAAATGTGCTGATTTCTAAAGACTAAAACAGTCTGGTTACATCTGTGTAATGAACATATGTGTAATGAAAGGTTAAATATGTGTTATTGTTTATATTGTTATTGAATTTGAATTTGAGATGTAATAAAAAAACTGTGACTTTTTTTCCGCGCACCAGAGAGATGGGGTGTTCACTCGACACGACTAACAATATGGTCAATTTGATTTCAATAATTCGCTTGCGCGTAGGGATCTTTAGCATTGGCAGGAAACCCAGAGGACGCAGAGAAAATCCACAAGGTTAGTTGAGGTTGGTTGTTATGTACAACCGGGAATCAAAACCATGCCAGCTGACTCTCAAACCAGGCCAGTGCTCTCTCTCTCTCTCTCTCTCCTCTATCTCTCTCTCTCTCTCCTCTATCTCTCTCTCTCTCTCCTCTATCTCTCTCTCTGATTGGAACCTGCTTGGTAACCTTGGTAACTTTAAAATGTAACTGACAGATTAATAAAATGTAACTGACAGATTAATAAAATGTAACGTAATTGGGTTGAATATCTCAACAATACAATATTTTGAGACTAACATATGGTAATTTTCATCTCAATTGCCACATATGCAATGCTTGGTGGTGAATTTTGCCTGAACAATAATATCATGTGCTTCTGCAATAATTTAGCAAATTCCAACTGTCACATCATCTTTTATATGCATGCCAATGTATCCACAATTAGAACTGTTTTTTGGCCCATCCACATGACTAGGCAAATGTCAACAATAAGAACTGGCGCTTGAAAAATCCTGAAGGACCTTCTCGGCCTACACCCCGAATCGAATCTGGGAAATGAAATGAAATGGGGTTTAACATCCTACTGTTCCGCTCCTACTCGGCTAATGAAGATGGCAATATGGTATACGGTGTGCTATGAGGGTAGTTTTGCCTAGACAGCGGCACTACGGTCTACTGTGATGTTGAATTCCGAATGCCAAGGGATATTTTATGTGCACGCCAATGTGTATACAGAACCTTGGTTTCCATCCCATTTAAACGACTATACATTGTGCCTGGCCAGGCCCTCAGACCTGAACCTCGAACCTGTGACAAATCTTTTTAAATAGCAGAACCAGCGCAAAAGGGATGAGAATTAACATTAAAGGGAAAATCTTTGGTGATCTACGGCATATTTAACCCTTTAACAGTCGGATTGTTTTGGGGGTTTCGACTAGGAAAGTATATAGTTAAGAGAGAGAGAGAGAAATGGGGTTTTGCGTTCACTCGACTCAAACTAGGTCATTTCGGGACTAACATATTGTTTAATTTTTATTTCAATAATTCGCTTGCGCTTAGGGGTCTTTAGCAGTGGGAGGAAACCGGAGGGGCGAAGAACGCCCATGAGGATGGACAGACGACCCTACTCCTTGTCACGTACAACCGAGGAATTGAAACCACGCCAGTTGACTCAATGACAGACCTTATGATACAATGCACGCACGTGCTAACCATTCGGCCATCCAACCCCCGTCATTTAGTTTTAAACTCGTGAATATACAAACGTTAATTCCATATGGAAGTCTGACAGTTAAGGGGTTAAGCTCTTTCAATATTATTTGGGGGGGGTTTAGTTTAAAACTAAATGCTAGTAGACAGTTATGATACAAAATGTTAAATATTTTATACCACTTAATAGAGGAATTCAAGATATTTCTACAGATTATAGATTTGTATGATTTATTCTTAAATATAAAGAGTTACAGGATATATTCTTAACATGGTCTGTCATTGAGTCAACTGGCATGGTTTCAATTCCCCGGTTGTAGGTGACAAGGAGTAAGGAGTAGGGTCGTCTGTCCAACTGGTTAGTTCTCTCTCTCTCTCTCTCTCTCTCTCTCTGTCTCTCTCTCTCAATATTCAAGCTACATATTTTATAAGACAGTGAAAATACAATGAATTGATTTATTCACTCAATCGTTATTGATACTCAAATATCTTTTTTTATCACTTTAATACAAGTGTATAAGCTAGTGATACAGGTATAAATACTATTATATATATATATATGTTACAGACAGGTATAAATACTATTATATATAGACAAAAGTGTGATTTATCAATGTTTAGGTATTTACCCTATACAAGGTTAAAAATCTTGTATTACTTCACTACCTGTATCTTTATATATATATCCTATATCTACCTGTAATATCCTATATATATATATATATATCCTGTACCTGTATATATACCTGTAGAACAACACACCTGGAGTTAATGCAATTCACCTCATGAGTCTATATAAAGATTTATTACACCTCTTATAATCATGGAAACTTTGTCTTGTCTTGGATTTATGGGAGCCACGGTGACTCGGTGAGTTAGGTTTCAGCTCACTTACCACAGAGTCCCTGTTTAGGTTACAGCATTGGCCGAGAAAAACTTTTCAACGTGGTTTCCCCAGGGAATTGGGTGGCAGAGCGCACTGTGTAGGTCATGCATGCAGTTCTCAGGTTTGTTTTGACATAGAGTAAGGTTGCCCGCCTAACCTAATGGGTTTTTTCTCGAGTTACATGTACTTCAATTTCCTCCCACATTTACAGATGCCTAAGGCTCAAGAGAATTATTGAAATAAGAATATTATACAATTTGTTAGTCCATACTATCTTTCTCTCTCTCTCTCCCCCCTCTCTCTCTCCCCCCCCCCCTCTCTCTCTCTCCCCCCCTCTCTCTCTCTCACTGATAACAAATTAAGTCCAATTATATAGTAAAGCTTCTATCATCAGCTTGTAGTGAGTTGTTACACCTGAGTTAATTACACACTAGACAGGTGTTAATACCTCTAGTTATTTCTACAGGTTATATCAACACTGTTAGTGTATAATTATTACTATCTTTCATCAATAAATAACCTTGTTAGTCCCAAATAACATATTCCTGGAGAAAACCCATAAGGTTGTTGACTCTAGTCCTTGACTTAATGACAGAACTTATCACTAGGGACCAGGTATCATTCAGATTTGATGAAAAAAGGAAACAAACTGAGCTTACCATCTATAATCTAATACAAATATTCAGTTAATAGATTGCCATGCAGAAAGTGTTAAATACCATCAACATTCATCAAATAACGCCCAGTCTGTGCTACCGTTTAGTTTAAGAAACACCATTTAGTTTTGACATCGGTCATCTAGTTTATGACCATTTAGTTTAGTTTTGACATCGGTCATCCAGTTTATGACCATTTAGTTTCATAAACTAGACAACCGATGTCAAACTAAACGGTAGCACAAACTGGGTGGTTTTTGATGAATCTTGATGGTATTTAACACTTTCTGCATGGCAATCTATTAACTGAATATTTGTATTAGATTATAGATGGTAAGCTCAGTTTGTTTCCTTTTTTCATCAAATCTGAATGATACCTGGTCCCTAGTGTATGATACAACAGGCACACGCTAACCATTCGGCCATCCAACTCCCCTGACAGACTTATGATCCAGTGCTTTAAATCATATGGCTATAAAATGGAGAACACATTTCCACCATCCAGATTCTTTGCAGATCGGTTTTTGTGGGGCCTCAAATGTTATATAAATTATAATTTAGACATATATTCACATGACAAGCCCACAATCAACTCTCTAGATCATCAGATGGCCGAGATTTAAATGGATTGAAACATTTAATAATTTAATTCAAAAATAGAAAATCAAGGCTTTGTTTATTATCGTAACAATGGTAGCAATAAAAATCAAGACTAAGTTATTCTTGAAACAATCATAGCATCGCTCAGATTAAAGTAATTTGAAGTTTTCAATATATTCCCTTGTCATGATCTATTTTTAAACTATTACAGTGAGAGCGTCCAACTCTTTATCTAAACTTTACATTATGCATCTTTAAGAAAATTGTGAACTTTAAAAATTGTCTCTCGATTAATATACTAATCTCTATTTAAACTCTGAATGACAACTGCTCTTGTAACCCTGTCTTATACCTGTAGTTATTTCCACCTGTTTAATCAACTCGGGTGTTATTAATTAGTTTAAAGGTAAAACGGTTCAACTGTAGTAAATATAAACATGGTGTCTTCACTAACATCATTAAATTTATTATTCAGGTGAACCATTACTTTTACATACAGAATATATGGTTAAAACATTTTTCTTATTGGATGGCCGAATAGTAGGCATGTACGCGCTGTATCATAAGATTTGTCATTGATTCAACTGGCGTGGTTTCAATTCCCCGGTTGTACGTGACAAGGAGTATGGTTGCCTGTCCAACCTTGTGGGTTTTCTCTGGGTCCTCCAGTTTCCTCCCACTGCTAAAGACCCCTACGTGCAACCAAATTATTGAAATAAAATTGAACCATGTGTTAGTCCCGAAATGACCTAGTTTGTGTTGAGTGGATGTTAAACCCCATCTCACTCTCTCTCTCTCCAACTAGTTTTAATCACCCTAGTTGGTATTAAGACAACATAAAGTTGGGCATTTACCATACCCAGAATTTATTCTAAAACATTATATATTCCTAATCCCCATTTTCAGGAAAATATCTCATTTTTCATGGCCTAAACATACAAGAACTAAATCTGTCTATTGCAGGTCTTTCTTTGTGCCTTAAATGTTACATAAATTATTAAAGATATATTATAGGAGATTAGATAAAGAGCTGACAGTTCTCACTATAATAGTTAGAAACTAGATAATGTAAACGCAATTTGCTGAAAATTTCGGTCAAATTGATCCTCTATGAGCCAAGATTTTAGCGATTGAAGTTTCGGGCTAGCCTCGATCATCATTACTAAAGTCCGTACGATAAAAAACATAGTCTCGATTATCCATTTCATGATTAAATTATGAATGGAAGTCGAACAGGAAATCGGAACCTAATCCAATATACATCGCAGACTAGCGATGCCATCGAGAGTTGATTATGGTCTGGATAAGTTAATTAATGTCTAATTAATAATTTAGATAACATTTCAGACCTAAAGAAAGACCTGCAATAGGCAGATTTAGCTCTTGCATAATGTATGTTTAATTAGACATTTATTAACATGACAAGACCATAATCAACTCTCGATGCCATGCATGGCTACGATTCTAAGTAGATTAGAACGGTTCAGCCATTTAATGATTTAATTTAAAAATGGAGGAGTGAGAGGCTAAGACTCGAATGACCAGTACAGTGGTTACAATCAATGCACACATCTTGCCAAAACTACAACCATTAATAACTTTGCTCAAAATAAAGTAATTTGAATGAAATTTTCATTATATTCATTCTGCATTATCTTTTTTTAAAATATTACAGCGAGAACAGCCAGCTCTTTATTTAAAATCTTACATAATGCATCTTTAATGAATACTAAATTGTACTCAAATTGATGATTTAACATCAAATTAAAATAAACTTTTATCAAACTATCACCGGCTTGGATTCATTCAGATTAAAAACCCTCATCTCAAACAGTGGCACTAATTTGTTTATTTTGTCTGCAGTAAATACTCAACGAAATTCAATCGTTATTGGACTTATAGTCCTTTTTGGAGATTCAACTTCCACAAAACAGGGCCCTGTTTCTCGAAATCTTAACTAAAGATAAAACCCAAATTTTAGTAGATACTTCAATTTGATTGGCTAAGCACTAAAATCCATCTAATATTATCCAATCAAACTACTAAAATTTGGATTTTATCTTAGTTAAAATTTGGTGAAAGAGGCCCCAGGTATTGTTGTTGGAAAAGGATTTAAAATCCAACATCAAATCATTTTAAATTAAAAATATTCAATTTAGTTTCTTTTCAAAGTTTCTTTTAAAAAGAGCAATATAAATGTTAAAAAAAGTAAGTTTAATTCAAACCTACTGAAAATGACTAGAGATAATATACATTTTATCCACTAGAATTCATTTCTTAAAATGATATCTGAAGGTTAAAAAATTATCATCATCAAAAAAATAAAAAATTTACCTTCACACCAAATCAATTAATCTTTTTTAAAATATATCCAGTTAATGTTAATTATATACGAAATAATCCCAGCAATATCGAAAACAAGTCCATTAATTCACGAAAAAACACACATCCGATATGAAATGCACGTACATCATATATTACATCTCTATTGAATCCGTGTATACAATTGTTTCCATGTTACATATAGTCTAAGACTTCTTCTATCTTTAGCCAATATACTCTGACCTTTGACATTTACAATAGGTGAAGGAGTTACGTCCCCTTATAAGGCAAGTAGAACAATAGACTACACACATGGTGTGCGTAACATGCGTGGAGTACATAACATTAGATCGACCCAGTCACTAGTCAGATAGAAAGATGAACAGAGGAAAAAAAACATAGATTAATCTATAGGGCTGATACTGTGGGAGTATTCAGGTGGCATGTACTCTCTCGTTAATTCAAGGGGTTGATACTGTGAGAGTATTAGAGAGTCATGTACTCTCTGCTTAATTCAGGGGGTTGATAAAGTGGGAATATTTGAGAGTCATGTAGTATCTTGTGAATTCAAGGGGTTGACACAAATTGGAGTAGACTACCAGGAAGAATCCCCCCCCCCCCCGCAAAAAGTAGGGTTAATCCAAGGGGTTGACATCTTCTAATTTATATGGGGGGGTGGGTTGGGTAAGAAATATGTTTTAATTACATGATATTTCATCATTAATTTTCATCTGAGTACATTATAACATGGGCTATTGGGGTTTTGATATCTTTTATAAATAAGACTTTTAAATCTGATTCATTTAATTAAGAAAACAAATCCAAAATTATCAAAGGTAGATAATCTTCAAGTCTGGATGCAATTAGATCATAAATAAGTCGGTCAAGAGATTTCAACACCATGACCCGCTCTGACATATAATCTCACAGAATGTAAGCCCCCTCCGACCCTCTCTATCAATAAATATTAGATCCTACCAGCTTGTAATCTGGACATGAAGTATGCCCCCACCGACTCTCTCTATCAATAAATATTAGATCCTCCCAGCTTGTAATCTGGATGTGAAGTAAGCCCCCTCCGACCCTCTCTATTAATAAACGTTAGATCCCTCCAGCTAGTTATCTGGACATGAAGTAAGCCCCCTCCGACTCTCTATATCAATAAATATTAGATCCTCCCAGCTTGTAATCTGGATGTGAAGTAAGCCCCCTCCGACCCTCTCTATTAATAAACGTTAGATCCCTCCAGCTAGTTATCTGGACATGAAGTAAGCCCCCTCCGACTCTCTATGAAAAAATATTAGATCCCCACAGCTTGTAATCTGGACATAAAGAAAGCCCCTCCAACCCTCTCTATTAATAAATGTTAGATCCTCCCAGCTGTAATCTGGACATGAAGTAAGCCAGCAGCCAGCTGGTATGATATCAATGTTAGAGGATATATCTGTTACTGATACCGTTACATCTACATCCACATAGCTAGCATCAACTGATATAAACTTGACTTAATACTGCTTTAAACATCCAGATTTAAATCTTATACTTTATAAACATAATTTAATTAAATTTAAACAGCTGGGGTATTATATTTAAACTGCTGGGGTATTATACTCAAACTGCTGAGGTATTAATTTCTGACGTATTATATTTAAACAGCCGAGGTATTAATTTCTGACGTATTATATTTAAACAGCCGAGGTATTAATTTCTGATGTATTATATTTAAACTGCTAGGGTATTATATTTAAACTACTGAGGTATTTATTACATATATAGCTAGTTATTTCTCGATATATCTAACTTGATACAGTTTTAATAATCTTTAGATAATTGAACTCATTAGATTTAAACTACTGAGGTATTATTTAATATGAATTGAAACTGCAGAGGGATCTGCAGTTGAAAGACCATGCAGTTACATCAAAGAGTTTGTTTTTCTTATAAAACATCTCATGTTAAATTCAAACTGCTGGGGTATCATTTACATCTAGCTAATTGATCAAGTTGAATTTATTAACAGAGGCAGATTCAATGGGGGGCGCGAGGGGCGTGCGCCCCCCTAATTTTCGACAGTGCCCTTTTTTACTGCTGAAAGTGCCTTTTCTCAGACTCAAATATGTCCGTTCCCAACCCGTTGTAGGGATCCAAAATGACTCAAACCATCGACTCAAACACACCAGTCTGGGAAATAGCTCTTGGAATGGCTACAGATGCAAGGAAATGACGGATAATTTTCTTGGGGACCCCCCCCCCCCTCAGCGGCGTGCCCCGTCTCCGCGGTCAATGCCTTCATTTTGCAGCGCCCCCCCCTTTTCAAAATTCCTAGATCTGCCCCTGATTAAACTGCGAGAGGATATATCTAAAATGCAAAGCTAAATTTATATTTATGCCTTTATTGTAACATTAATTTAAAATGCTATAGAGCATTTACCTAATCGATTAGATTTTTAAAACTGCATGAGGATCATTTAGATAGTTCATTGGTGTGAATTTAAACTGCAAAGGGTCATTTAAAGTGAATTTAAACTGCAGGGGGATCTTTTTTGAACTAATCAGAATTTAATACATTAAACTAATTGACTGGTTTAATCTACTTGAGCTAATTATGTAACTGACTTGTGTTTAAAACAGCTGGATAAATGTTCAACTTATTTCGCTCCACAGAGGTAATCAAAGTTTTTACACACCAAAACAGAATTTTGTTTCGTTTCTATAAATATATTTCTAGCTAATAGTTTATACTGCCGGATTATCATTATAATATATACTGCTGGTGTATTATTATTATAATATATACTGCTGGTGTATTAATATTATAATATACTATTCAAAAAAAGTAGGGGATATTTGATTTTGGGGGCATAATACTAAAATATGCAAATGACTACGAAAAAAGTCACTATAGAACCTAACAGAAGAAACATTTCCAGTTACATGTGACGCCCAAACGCACCAATAGCTACCGCATGGAATGCAGGTGATGCTTGGGATCATCATGGGGGTCCAACCGAATATTTGCACGACTCTGACTTTGAATGTTACAGTCATTGTGGCATTGAATTCCAGGGTGGAAACATCAGTTTAATTGTTTTAGTGACCAGAAAACAAATTTTGATATGCGTCGGCTTACCCAAAATGAAAGGTTACGTGCCCTTGGCATGCTACAGATCGGCACAACTCAGGCGGTTGTGGCGCGGACGATGAATGTTTCTCAGTCTGTCATAAGCAGGCTATGGTCCAGATACCGTGATACACAATCTGTACAGGACAGACCACGCTCAGGTCGACCAAGGGCGACAACTCAAGCCCAGGATCGATTTATCCGTACCTTGGCCTTGAGAAATCGTGTCATCACAGCAAATCAGATCAGCGCTCGTCTTCAAACAGACACTGGTGTGAGAGTGAGTGGCCAGACGATTCGGAATCGACTGCATAGGGGTCACCTTCGCGCCCGACGTCCTCGCGTGATCCCTTGTTTGAGAGATCATCACATTCAGGCAAGACGTCGTTGGTGTAGGGATCGTCAACACTGGGATAATCGACGCTGGAGCAATGTGATGTTTTTTAGATGAGTCAAGGTTCACTGTTGATTTTTTGGACAGACGTAGGAGGGTGTGGCGTCGTCGAAACGAGCGCTTCGAAGACGTTAACGTCATCAGACATGATCGATTTGGGGGTGGTTCTGTTATGGTGTGGGGAGGCATCACTGTTGCTGGAGGAACGGCTTTACATGTTGTTGCAGGGCGTGTTACAGGCCAGTACTACCGGGACAACATCTTGGCAGTCCATGTTGTGCCGTTCGCACGACGTCATGGCCGCCGTTTCATCTTCCAGGATGACAACGCAAGATGTCACAGGGCCAGGATCGTTACAGGTTACCTCCAACAACAGAACATCACCACATTACCTTGGCCAGCACTGAGTCCCGACCTCTCCCCCATCGAGCATGTCTGGGACATGCTTGGACAGAGGTTACGTCAACGTCAACAACGTCCTGCCAATGTCCAAGAACTTGCTGCTGCGTTGCAACAGGAATGGGACAATCTGGACCAAAATGACCTTAGACGTCTCATTAGGAGTATGCCACGTCGGATCAATGCTTGTTTGGCAAACAGAGGAGGATTTACCCGTTACTGACTTGGTTGTGATGCTGTGGTAACTTTGCTGTTTGACCCCGGGTATCATTTTACCCTTATAATGGTCAGTCTGTGTCTTACTTAGTCTAACGATCATTTGGAATAAATCGATGAATGTGAACTTCATTTCATTTTGTCATTTGTTTCTTCGTCAGTTTCATTAGGTGACTTTAATAACACTTAAAAATCAAATATCCCCTACTTTTTTTGAATAGTATATATACTGCTGGTGTATTAATATTATACTGCTGGTGGATCATTATTATAATATATACTGCTGGTGGATTATTATTATTATAATATATACAATTTATACTACTGGTGAATTATTATTATTATCATATATACATGCAATACTAGGGAATTATCATTATAATCTATACAATCAAGGGACTACTACCACAGTTAACAGAGGAGGTCTATTTAAAAATATCCACATCAGCACATTGAACAAATTATTTCAAAATCTCCTGATTAGCCATGAGAAGGTTATCAGTAGGTGACCTTGAGACCTGGGGTATAACCTTTTTATATACCAGTATAGTTTTATATATCATTGATAAGTATTTATTTATATCCTAGTTGATTAACTTGAAGACCTGGAGATTCTTCAATATACTTACACATATATTACATACCATTGAGTGTAGTATACAGAGAGATAGGGTTTAACATCCACTCAAAAAACCTATTTCAGGACTAATGTGGTATAGAAGTCCACTCAACACAAACCAGGTTATTTCAGACTAATATGGTACCATTTAAAAGAGGTCTACTCAACACAACCTAGGTTATTTCAGACATTAATAGGGAAGAGAGAAAGAGAGGGAAATAGGGTGTAAAATCCATTCGACACAAACTAGGTCATTTTGGGACTAACACACGGTTCAATTTTATTTCAATAATTCGCTTGTGCGTAGGGGTCTTTAGCAGTGGGAGGAAACCGGAGGACCTGGAGAAAACCTGCGAGGTTGGAATTGCGACCCTACTCCTTGTCACATACAACCGGGGAATCAAAACCACGCCAGTTGACTCAATGACAGACCTTATGATACAGCGCACATGTGCTAACTATTCGGCCATCCTAACCCCCAACATTTAATAGAAATCTATACTCAACACAAAATAGGTTTGTTCGGGGCTAACATGTTGTAATCTTTATTTAAATAATTTGCTTGCATGTCGAGGTCTCAAGAAGTAGGAGGAAACCTGTGCACCCGGTCAAAAAACCCACAGAAGACCCGACCCTGACAGATGTCATGATCGATGTAGCATATGCCCCCCCCACCCCTAAAAAAAATATATACATATAAAATGTACCAAATATGAGTAAAATAAGAACATGATCAAATTATTCAACAAGTCACCTTCCCCCAAAAAATAATATAGGAAAACTCTCTCAACGCCCCCCACCCCAGCCCCCCAACCTGCTCGATTCCACAAAAAAGTAAACATTTCAAATGTTCCCAATATACATGGAATAAAATCATGATCAAAATACTCTACAAGTCACCTTCAAATCTTTTTAGAAATAACAAAAAAAAATAAAACATAGTATAAAAATCTTAAAAGAAAAAACAAGTTTTCCAAATAAATATCCCAGAAAATAATTCACAGCCAAGACAAAACAAAAGATTTTCCCATATGATAAAAACAATTACCTGGTGCGTGTATATCTATATATATCTATATCACCGTTATTTAGACAGGTAACGTAACTTTCCCATCATACATCTGTGTGACATTTAAAGATGTAATCGCGGCACTCATGATTTGTGGATATCGGTTTATATTGAATGTTGGGATAGCCAGTGGAAGGTGTTAGAATAATTGCCATGACTTTGAGAGAATGTGTAGAACATATGGTCTATTGGTCTGTATATCCCGGTAAATATAGAAAGAACCTACGGTATATAAGGCAATGTGCCACACGTTTTCTTTAATAAATCATACATTTATATCATTCATAATTGCTCTGTAATAAAATAAATGTTTCCTTTAATAATTCATACATTTATATCATCTATAATTTCTCTGTAATAAAATAGTTGTTTTCTTTAATAATTCATACATTTATATCATCTATAATTTCTCTGTAATAAAATAAATGTTTTCTTTAATAAATCATACATTTATTATCATTCATAATTTCCTTCTATTAAAATAATTGTTTTCTTTAATAAAACATACAATATGCAAGAGCTAAACCTGCCAATTGCAGGTCTTAGGCCTGAAATGTTATCTAAATTATTAATTAGACATTTATTAAAAATACAAGACCATAATCAACTTTCGATGGCATCAGATACTCAAGACTTTAACTAGATTAGAACGGTTTAACATTTAAAAATTTAATTTAAAAATGGGAAAGGAGGCCACAATGCACACATCTTGTCGAAACTACAAACAGCTATAACAGGAATACACAAAAAACACATACTTATGGAAAAACAGCTACTTATTTATTTGGGCGACGTTTCGAAGAGTATTCTCTCAACGTTATCAAGCTAATACAGTAATACAAGAATAATGAGATCAATATATACAGAAAACTGTAACAACAATTCATGAAACCATACAGGACAACAACAAGATCAAAGGGGTTTATTCTACAAAAACTGAGGCGTAGACCTTTGGGGATGATGTTGTTGTCTCTGCATCGCATCAGGAATGTGAGGTTACACTTCGTCTTAACATATTTTCCCTCCAACCTGTTGACTGTATTGATAGAGGTTACTGCCACATCTCCATATTGATGGCGATAATAATCTTTAAGAGGCATTTAGTAACTGGGTAGAGCAATACACAAAAAACACATACTTATGGAAAAACAGCTACTTATTTATTTGGGCGACGTTTCGAAGAGTATTCTCTCAACGTTATCAAGCTAATACAGTAATACAAGAATAATGAGATCAATATATACAGAAAACTGTAACAACAATTCATGAAACCATACAGGACAACAACAAGATCAAAGGGGTTTATTCTACAAAAACTGAGGCGTAGACCTTTGGGGATGATGTTGTTGTCTCTGCATCGCATCAGGAATGTGAGGTTACACTTCGTCTTAACATATTTTCCCTCCAACCTGTTGACTGTATTGATAGAGGTTACTGCCACATCTCCATATTGATGGCGATAATAATCTTTAAGAGGCATTTAGTAACTGGGTAGAGCAATACACAAAAAACACATACTTATGGAAAAACAGCTACTTATTTATTTGGGCGACGTTTCGAAGAGTATTCTCTCAACGTTATCAAGCTAATACAGTAATACAAGAATAATGAGATCAATATATACAGAAAACTGTAACAACAATTCATGAAACCATACAGGACAACAACAAGATCAAAGGGGTTTATTCTGCAAAAACTGAGGCGTAGACCTTTGGGGATGATGTTGTTGTCTCTGCATCGCATCAGGAATGTGAGGTTACACTTCGTCTTAACATATTTTCCCTCCAACCTGTTGACTGTATTGATAGAGGTTACTGCCACATCTCCATATTGGGGATGATGTTGTTGTCTCTGCATGATAACGTTGAGAGAATACTCTTCGAAACGTCGCCCAAATAAATAAGTAGCTGTTTTTCCATAAGTATGTGTTTTTTGTGTATTGCTCTACCCAGTTACTAAATGCCTCTTAAAGATTATTATCGCCATCAATATGGAGATGTGGCAGTAACCTCTATCAATACAGTCAACAGGTTGGAGGGAAAATATGTTAAGACGAAGTGTAACCTCAGATTCCTGATGCGATGCAGAGACAACAACATCATCCCCAAAGGTCTACGCCTCAGTTTTTGCAGAATAAACCCCTTTGATCTTGTTGTTGTCCTGTATGGTTTCATGAATTGTTGTTACAGTTTTCTGTATATATTGATCTCATTATTCTTGTATTACTGTATTAGCTTGATAACGTTGAGAGAATACTCTTCGAAACGTCGCCCAAATAAATAAGTAGCTGTTTTTCCATAAGTATGTGTTTTTTGTGTATTGCTCTACCCAGTTACTAAATGCCTCTTAAAGATTATTATCGCCATCAATATGGAGATGTGGCAGTAACCTCTATCAATACAGTCAACAGGTTGGAGGGAAAATATGTTAAGACGAAGTGTAACCTCACATTCCTGATGCGATGCAGAGACAACAACATCATCCCCAAAGGTCTACGCCTCAGTTTTTGTAGAATAAACCCCTTTGATCTTGTTGTTGTCCTGTATGGTTTCATGAATTGTTGTTACAGTTTTCTGTATATATTGATCTCATTATTCTTGTATTACTGTATTAGCTTGATAACGTTGAGAGAATACTCTTCGAAACGTCGCCCAAATAAATAAGTAGCTGTTTTTCCATAAGTATGTGTTTTTTGTGTATTGCTCTACCCAGTTACTAAATGCCTCTTAAAGATTAGCTATAACAGGGTTCAGAATGAAGTAATTTGAACGAAATTTTCAATATTTTCATTTTGCATTATCTAAATTGGAACTATTATAACAAGAAAGAATGACCAGCTCTTTGTCTAAATCTTACATAATGTATCTTTAATAATTCATACATTTTATATCATTTTGTATCATTTTATATCATTTTGTATCATTTTGTATCATTTTGTATTATTTTATATCATTTTATATCATTTTGTATCATTTTGTATCATTTTTATATAATTCCTCTCTTATTAAAATAATTAAATTTATCATCTTTTTGTTCGAACATTTCATAATTTCTTTGTATTAAAATAATCATCGTCTTTTGGTTTAAACATTTCCTACAAAAGTACAACGAAAAGTAACTGGTCCCTTATTTTCTATATTTGTTTAATAATTCATACATTTATATCATGCATAATTTCTCTGTATTAACCCGTTAAGCATGACGTTTTTAAAACATTAACTACCCCCTATTGTGTAATTAATTTGACGAAGTGACGAAGAACTATGTACTATGTTCTAAGAATAGGTTGGGAAAATACCTCCAAGGCGTTATATTACGCCCTACACACAGTGAGCGGCAGTTGTCCAGGACGTTATATAACGACCTATGCACTTAACGGGTTAAAGATGCCTTATGTAAGATTTCGATAAAAAGCTGACAGTTTTTGCAATAATAGTTTAACAATAGATAATGTAAAATAAATATAACTAAAATTACAATATTCTGAGTGATTATTCATTTAAATTACTTGCAATAATAGTTTAACAATAGATAATGTAAAAAAAATATATCTAAAATTACAATATTCTGAGTGAAGTTATGACTGTTTCAAGCTGTAGCGTAGATTGTTTATTATCGTAGCAATGGTACTGGACAAATGAGACTAAGTTTTGATTATTCATTTTATTGTTAAATTTGTAAATTTCTGCCATCATATGGTCAAGATAAATAAATAAATCTGATTGATTGATTAAAACATTACCATTTTTCAGCCATATCTAAATGTCTTGAAGTATTCATTACATTTATTTCATTGTGTTATTAAACATTTAGGTCCATCATCATGCCCAACAAATGAGAATGAAATGAGGGTGTAACGTCCTACTTTCTGCACCGACTGGGCATACAGTGTGCTATGAGGGAAATTTTGCCCAGACAGCAGCGCTATAGCCTATTCATATTTCGAATTTCAACTGTCAAAGCTCTTTTACATGTATGCCAATGTGTACCCGGGGACCTTGGTTTTTTGACCCATCCGAACGCTTGTATATTCCGGGCCCTTAGTCCTGCCCCACTAACAAAGATAAAACAAGCTGGAAGATCCTGAGGAACTTTCTTGGACAATACAAGGATCGAGTACGAGACCTCCTGTTTACTTACTGAGCCACCGCAGTTCCCCCCTGTCCAACAAATGAAATGAAATCGGGTTTAACATCCTACTGTTCTGCTCCGACTGAGCTAATGATTACGGGCATACACCATACAGCGTGCTATGAGGGAAATTTTGCCAGGCAGTGGCACTATGGCCTACTCTTATATCAAATTCCAACTGTCAAGGGATCTTTTACATGCACGCCAAAATATACACGGGACCTCGGTTTTTCGTGTTATCCAAACGACTAGACAGCTGTCCTTGTCAGGCCCTCCATATCCTGCACCACTGACAAGGGGTAATGTCAGCCAATGCAGGGATCGAACACCCAACTTCCAGGCTAGAGTACCAGCATCATACCCATTTAACCACCGTGGCTCTCCCTTGCCCAACAAACATAAATTAGTTTTAAAATATGGAAAATGATACACAATAATAAATCATATCAAGATAATATTTACTGCGGAATAAAGCCAATAAAAGGTTGATAAAAATGAACAGGGTTTGAAAAATGATTTTAAAAGAGATACACTATCACTTTGTGTAATAAAAAAAGTGTGAGTTTATTCTAAATAAAGAGAGTCTTGTAAAAGGAGCGTTCACCGTCATGCTTTCAGGTTGTTAAACTCTATCTGATTCTAGTCTCTCGTCATCATTGTGCAGTTTGTGGACAATATTTAATGGTTCACAGCTTAATCCATGCGGAAATGTATTTAAATAAGTAAAAAAAAGCCAAATCAAAACACCAACAGTAGATAATATCCTAGCTTGGAGAACATCATAAGTGGTAGCTTGTGTTGAGTATATGTGTATATATATATACTGTTCAAAGTGAATATCGTATCTTGTGGGGGGTGGGCAGTTTATTTACAGTCGATAATTCATTTTACAATAACAAGCTTTAAAATCGTTCCATTTAAACATACATTATGCAAGAGCTATATCTGCCAAGTGCAGGTCTTTCTTTAGGTCTGAAATGTTTTCTAAATTATTAATTAGAGATTAATTAACTGATCCAAGCCATAATCAACTCTCGATGGCATCAGATTTCTTCGATATTAATAGATTAGAATGGTTCAGCCATATTTTAATTTAATCTAAAAATGGAAGAGCCAGGCTTAGCTTCGAACAACCAGTACGGTGGCTGAAATTATTGCACACATCTTGTCAAACCTTCAAAGGCTAATATCTTCGCTCGCAATCGAGTAATTGGAATGAAATTTTGAAATTATTCATTTTACATCGTCTATTTTTGAAATTTTATAGCAAGAATGGCTAACTCTTTATCTAAATCTTACAGAATGTATCTTTAATTGTGGATTAATGTACGTCACAAAGAAAGAAAAACAAAACTCCCTTATCAATTACCCCTTCTTCATTAACCCAATCGATACAGAAGATTAGAATGTTAAACCCAATTTCATTTTTTTCATTTTACCGAGATTTATATATCTAAGTGATAAAGAAATAAGAAAAACAAACTCTCTCTATTGTCAAGAGATGTTCAAATCAATAGTCCCATGGCAATTTATTATTTTGTTTCAGACAATCGTATTAAATTACTTCTGATACAGAAATAAAAAATCTAATTCTTTTAATAGCAATGTTTCATCGCGCGATGACTGTTGTTACAAACATGCAGACACATGCTCACACTTGTATACAAAATATCTACAACGATAGATTTCTATCAGATACAGAAATAAACATTAGGTTTATACAACAAGTTCAATCCATCAGGTTTTATACATCAAACAGCAGTAGCAGAAACGTAATCCAAGGGGAGGTTACTCAGTTCAAATAGCTAAAAACCTACGGCCATCTGTTCTTGTTTATGTAACTTGTATAAATTGGCAGAATTGGTAGTCTTTAAACATTGCCGTGAAGTCAGACCAGATCAGACCAGACCAGTATCGTGTTTTCATTATTTTTTAAAAGGTGGATTTATTGGTTTGGGAGCACTTCTGGTTATGAGATGTGATGCTAGTTTAGATCAGATCAGACCGGGGTTTATGTTATTTTTTAAAGGTTGGATATCTTGGTTTCGGAACACTTCTGGCTATAAATACAATTTGTTGAACAGGTGTTGTTGAGGGGTGGAGCAGTGTAAATAAACCATCAATTTAGTTATAAATAAATTCAATGCTTCGTTACTGGTCCCCGTCCCAACCCACCCCCCCTTCACTCAGGATATCACAGATCATTCCACGCCCCCCCACACACACTCCCCCGATATAAAAAACACATATCTGGTGATTGATTTTATCAGCAAAGGAATCATATAAATATTTGCCATAGATTGCTGGTTCCTCCAAATACATATTCTAGACAGACCTTTTTCACGAACAAAGATTCCATAAATAACAAGGTTATAGTGAGAAGTTCTCCCTAAATGAATGTTATAAATAGCTGATATATACTGGGTGTTAGTGAGAGCTCCACTCCTCCCCTAATCAAGATTATAGAGATTCCCCCCCCCCCCCCAAAACAACAAATCATAGTTATAACAAATCTAGAAAATATAATTTTTACTACAATTTCTGTTACAAATATTTGGTTTAAATAGATAGGCACATGATTATATATTTTGATAGAAACATACATGTATATATATAGAATAAAATATAAATATTATAATAAATATATAAATAACAGAATCTACAATCGATATATACATAAATATACATATAACAGGCCAATATGACAAATATATACATATCAAAACGACTCATTTACATATTATTACAGGTGACAAATATAATATATATTATTACAGGTGACAAATATATATATATATATATATATATATATATATATATATATATATATATATATATATATATTATTACAGGTGAATATGATAAATATATATACATGTATATATAACAAGTTAACATGACAAAAATAAATAAATAAATCAATAAGTAGAAAAACAATTCCTGGTTCAAATTAAAAGGACTGTTATTGTTGATTTTATACCATTTAAATCATTTAGCCTTCTCTATTGTCTCAAAAAACTATTTAAAATGTAGAGGACTTTTAAGGTTTCAATCATTAGAGAATGACATGGTGCAGTGATCAAGTGCTCCTAATGGAAACTTTAAGCTTTCTCTATAGTCTCAAGAAACTATTTGAATGTGAATATTCAAATACTTGTGTGAGCTCAATTTACTACCATCTAATAAAACACTGTAGAGCAGAACAAATCAGTAGGCTCTAAACAATGATATAGCATTAACTTTTATTTTGAGCTAAGACACATAAAAATGACAGCATGAAATCAACTGATACCAATGTAAACTTCAAATGGCCATAACCGAATTTAGAAATGATCAAGTCTAAAAACTTCAACTCTTGTCTAGAATGACTGTGGTTTCTAACAAGTTTCATCAAGTTGTGAACGTGAACGGGTGATTAGGGTGACAAAAGAACTATACATAAAAATCAAAGCAGAATAGAGTGCAAGCGACGATTATAACCCTCATGGTGCTAGAATCACCAGGGTAAAAACTGTTTTGATTATAATATGTTCTTTGGTATTTATATTGGGAGTATGATGTTAATGCTCTACAATCCTGTGTTTAATATACAACAAAATTTTCTCCACATTTCTCCCATAACTATAGACTTTCCTAAGCACAAGCGAATTATTGAAATAAAATTGAACCATATGTTAGTACTGAAATTCCCTGGTTTATGTCGAGTGGATGTTAAATCCCATTTTTCTCTCTGCATATTACTATATTTCACATGATACATAAAATTATCTATCATTAATATCACACACTTTTACATTTCAAACATTATATATATTCTATAATTTTAACCTATATCAAAAATATAACAAAATTATTTTCTTACAGTTGTAAACTTGTAAATCAGCATGGGCAAGGCATAAATTCATGTTTTGATATAATTCTAATATAAAAATAAGCATTTTAAATTTTCTAACTAATATCAAAAATATAACAAAATTTATTTCTTAACTTTGTATAGGCAAGGTGTAAGTTCTTGTTTTAATGAAATAAATAAACAGAAGATATCTGTAGGCACATTGGGTCAAATAATAATCGTCTTGGATATTCGTCAAATGATTATTTCGTCTGAAAAACATGTGCAGTATTAATAACACATGCATATACGTTGTTTTTAAGACTTAACTAATATATTTTTTGTGGGAACTACAATTGGTAACCCAGCTGTCACAAAATTAAAACTGAATAAATTTTGTTCTGATAGTGACTGATCGACTTCGTCATGAGTTGCTGCTTTCAAATCCTTGAACCAAGACAATACCTTATTGAACTGCAAACTATTCATGATAAAGGTCTAAAAATGACTTATATAAATGTGTTATACATATATACCGTTATATTACTGTGCATGTTTTTCAAATCAATTGCAATTTGACATATGGATCTACGTATGACTTCTATACAGGTTATTACTGCACATATCTTTCACACAAATAACAATTTCACATACAGAAACAATGTGAGACGAATATCCAGAGTTTTAGAGTGATTTCAGAATCTGTCGTCCACCAATGTTTCAAATATTATACTTTACCTAAACTCTAACCCTCATTCAATGCATGTTCCATACAGGTAAGGCACGTGGTGGACCGATTCTAAAGTCTAGCTAGAAATGTGGGCAAATATCAATTTGTTGTCATTTTAGCATTTGGACTAATCCGAAACATGCCTGTAACTAGAGCTCCTTATCTGTTTAATATTCCAGGAAAGATAGGCCATTTGTGAATGCATAAAAATACAGAAAGGAAATCATTAAAGATACATTATGTTAGAGCTATGTCTGACTATTGCAATTCAAATGTTATATTAATTAGTATTTAGACATTTATTCACATAACAAGGTGATAATCAACTCTCTAGATCATCGCATGGTTGTGATTTTGAACAGATTGAGACATGATCGCTTTTTAATTATCTAATTCAAAACTGGATATCCGATACTGTTTATCATCGTAACAATGGCATCAAGTTAGTAGCAGCTATATTTTCAAGATATGCATTTTTCATTATCTGTTTTTGAACTACATGTATTATAGCAAGAACGATCAGATCTTTACCTTAATCTTACATAATACATCTTTAACGCATGGTAACATCACGTCCAGATTTCATAAAGTAAATTATCTTTAACACATTTCAGAGTTCCTTTATATCTTCGTAAGAAATACGATTAACACGTCGCCCTGGCAACATCACACCCAGATTCCGTAAACGCATCAAATAGTCAGAATGAAACTGTCCATCAGTATAATCCAAGAATCGTTTATAATCGTCCTGCATGGCCGTAAAATCCTTTTCCACTTTAATCCTAAACTCTGTTTCCCGACGCCATTTATCTTGTAATATTTCGTAACGTTTATTCAGCCTTTCCACATGATCGGCATGTTTCGCTTCTTGCTGAGCGGCTCTGACGCTTTCTTCTGCGGCACAGATAGCTCTCGTTGTTTTGATTGTTTCCTGCTCCCGATGATCAAATTCGATGTTCGCTTGTTTCAAGGCCTCTTCCACAGCATTGTCTTTTTCAGCTTCGTGAACCTTTTCCAGTTCCAATCGCAGCTCTGCGCACGCTTTTTCTATCGCCCTTTCCTTGACTTTCTCCGCTTTTTTCCACTGTTGACGAAGTTCTTCTTGTTTTTCCAGATTTAATTTAACCATCAGGTCTTTCATCCGTTCCTCCTCCGCGCGATCTCTTTGATCCGAGATGCGTTGAGCAAGACGTTCAGCATACTCCTTTTGCTTCTGGAGAGCACAGTGCCTCTCTTCATCCTTCTGGTTTCGGAGTCTCGTGAGTGCAGCCTTCAGCTCACGTGTTGCTCGTACTTCAGCCGCATCAACTGCTTCCTGCACGGACCTCTCGAAGCCTTCCAAGTTATCGTCATTGTTTTTAGAGAGCATATCACCCCCAAGTGAGATAATATTGCCATGGGTGGCTCGCTGTGTTGTCAGGGTCGTTTTATTTAAAATTTTCTCGAGCGCTTCGTGTGGGTCTCGGAACCTTCTAATAGATTTAGCTGAAATACTTCTTCGTACAGGATTGTCATCGAGCACGTACTTGTGGAACGCCTGGTAAAATCGCTCCTCGGACGCCATTTTGACAGTTATCCGGAAGTTGACACTTGTAGTTGCTAGGTGAGAACGAGGAGATCTATAACTCACTGATCACTTACCTGTTCGCGGCTCATTACACGTCAAATATTGCTTAGCGACTTTATCGGTTTATCTCTCTGTTCGTTAACATATGTTTTGTCGACTTACCTTTTTAGTCTGTTCAGAGTTTTACTCCACCATTTGTTCACGTTCTACGTGGCCACGTTTGATGATGGGGCACTAACTGTCTCGTCAAACTGTCAACTTCTGGATTAAACTTGACCTTCATTAACTTGACCTCTAACCCAATAATCCCGTGAATCACTCAGCAAATAACGGGACGTTTTTTGAAACTGAGACATGAAACCGAGCAGGTTAATTAATAATCACGTTATCTAACTCTATACTTACCTGTGATTTGTGTTGCGGGTGCGTCGGCCACTTTTAACTTTTAATTACAGTTTGATTACGAAGAAAACGCGTGTCCGTTATACACAGGTGAATTTCTTTACTTTAAGCAGACGACATTTTGATCTCCGTGTTATCTTCACGGCTTATTTATTTGTTACCGATTTACATATATAATATGTATAGGCTATAAACGTAGTTTATTCGACGCGTGCTCACGTGACTGACAAGTATTATATATACGCTATACATATGGAAATAAATAGATATTTGCTGATATAATTGTTTGGTTATTTACTGTCTGGGGATAAGGAAGGGGAGCTCTTTAGATTTTTTTCAGAATGGATTGAAAATAAGAGAGAGAGACAGAGAGAGAGAGAGAGGGAGAGAGAGAGAGAGAGAGAAATGGGGTTTAACGTCCACTCGACACAAACTAGGTCATTTCGGGACTAACATATGGTTTTAAATTTTATTTCAATAATTCGCTTGCGCGTATAGTAGGGGTCTTTAGCAGTGGGAGGAAACCGATTGAAAATAACACTAATGACTGTTGATTGAAAATAACTTGAATGACTATAGAAAATAACACTATTGACTATTAACTGAAATAACACTAGATAGTATTAATTGAAATAACATTTTGACCGACAAATCTCTGATTACTGCCTGAACATATAAATCGTTTAATTTATTAATTTTATCCCAACTTCATTATTTGAATGGGGGGGGGGGCGAATAGTTAGCACGTGCGCGCTGTATCATAAGGTCTGCCATTGAGTCGACCGGCGTGGTTTCAATTCCCCAGTTGTACGTGAGAAAAGAGTAGGGTCGCCTGTCAAACCTCGTGGGGTTTTTCCCGGGTCCTCCAGTTTCCTCCCACGCGCAAGGGAATTATTGAAATAAAATTGAACCATAGGCTAGTACCGAAAATACCTAGTGTGTGTCGAGTGGACGTTAAAACCTATCTCTCTCTCTCTCTCTCTCTCTCTCTCTCTCCCCCCTCTCCTCTCTCTCTCCCCCAGTCAAACCCGTCGGACTGTTACCCCCCCAACCCAGGACGAAGTTGATATTCTTCTCACTATATTCTACAAGAACTATCAAGCCCAAGTCGTCAGCCTTGGCCGAGAAAGTTCATCGGGTTTTCCGGCGTGGCCCCTCATTATTGTCAGTGGTGCAGGGCAGGTGGTCTGACAAGCGACAGCGTATAGTCGTTCGGATGACACAAAAAACCGAGGCCCCGTTATTCCATATAACAGTAGGCCATAGCGCCGTTTTCTGGGCACAATCCCACCGCCCCCGAGCAGACTGTACGCATGACGTATACCCGTCTTCATTAGCCCAGTCGGAGTTAAGGAAAGTCTGTCTAGTCGCACGGGTGGGACAAAAGCACGAATCTCACTAGAGTGGTTTTCCCTTGTCAGTGGTGTAGGACGGAGGGCCTGACAAGGAAAAGTTTCCAGACGTTCGGATGGTACGAAAACCCGAAGTCCAATGCACACGTTGGCATACACCTAATAAAAAAACACCGGCAGTTGGAAATTGAAGCTGTAACCCCATCCCCCCCCCCCCCCACACACACACACTGCTAAAGACCCCTACGCGCAAGCAATTATGACAGGAACATGGTTTCGTCATTCGAATGGGACGAGAAGCCAAGTTACTCCTCTTCGGTTTTACCAACCACCAACATTTCTACATAATAATACACTGTCTGGGTTAAAGATGCTTTATGTAAGATTTGGATAAAGAGCTGGCCGTTTTTGCTATAATAGTTCATGACAATACTTATTTCAGATGTAATTTGCTTTAGATCTTGAAGCAGCCGAACGTGTTTTAAATGTGGTTATCTCCCTTATACTACAATCACAATCTACGTTGATTCACAACCACTTTTCACTGAGCAACGTTTCAACTAACTTCCCTAGACTTTATTGAGCGAGTGATACAACCATAAAATATGGTGTGACATTATATACACATAAAGAACAATATAGCAGCAACTTAGTTAAATAATGGCCCAAGTTGATTACATGGTTTACACTCCACTCAAATAGTAAATGCAGTGGGGCTGCACCACACATAATTTACACAAAAACAAATCACAAACTGAATGTCAACAGACAATAGCAATTCTGAGATCTTGGCAGCTCGGTATAAAATGTGTTTCAGTTTTGGCTTAACCTCCACTTGACACAAACTAGGTCATTTCGGGACTAACAAATGTTTCAATTTTATTTCAATAAATCGCTTGCATGTAGGGGTCTTTAGTAGCTACGAGCACGTAGCTAAAAAAACGTTGAGATATACTGATGTGCGGGTTTGGGAGATGAGGTTTCTTATTTAGGGCTTTTAGCAGTGAGAGGTAACTGCGATCCTACTCCCTGTCACGTAGACGTGGGGAACTGAAACCACACCACTTGACTCAATGACAGACCTTATGATCTAAAGTGCATGCATCAAACCATACGGTCACCCAAGTCTCCTTTATTTGAGATAGGTCTCACAGAATGTTATACGGAAGCCGCACACCCTTTTATTGAACTGAACGGGGATCCTGGAGCCCCTAAGTATGGCGTGATACCATTTCCTTCAGTGTTTAAACAGCTTTTGGATTGGGGTAATATATATTGAACAACCAAGTATGTAGATAAATTGAAAAACAACCAAATTGAACATGACTCAAGCATGTAGATAAATTGAATGACAAACGAGTATGTAGATAAATTGAACCTCACCTGAGCAGGTAGATAAATTGAAAAAAAACAACAAGTATGTAGATAAGTTAAATTTAATATGTAAGTATATTATGTAAACAATTGTGGAGTAATAAAGATATTATCAACAACAAGCCACAATAATTAAAGAATTTAAGGCACTTATACTACATCTTCATATTTACATTGTCACATTTAAATCAGGAAATATATATTTAACATTTAAACAACATTCCTGTTTTAACATTTTTAATTTTTATAAAAGAATATGTTCAAATCATGAAATACATTTACATATAAAACAAGATTATCTTTAAATCATGAAATAGAATTTTATCACAAGATTATTTTTAAATCATGAAATAGAATTTTATCACAAGATTATTTTTAAATCCTACGTTTAAACATAGCTATACAGAGATACAGGAAACAGACATTACAAAATTCTTTATCATAATTCTGGCCAATAATAAATAGGAATACACAGGTCACAATTCTATGGAATAGACAGAGAGAAATGGGGTTTCCACTTGACACAAAGTAGGTCATTTCGGGACTAAAATACGATACAATTTTATTTCAATAATTCTCTTGAACGTAGGGGTCTTAAAGCAGTAGGAGGAAACCGGAGGACCCAGAGAAAACCCACGAGGTTCAACAGGGGACCCTGCTCCTTGTCACGTACAAGTGGGGAATGAGAGACCTTAAGATTTCACACACAGACAACCCAACCCCCACTTTCTATGGAATACAATTATTGTTATAATTGCGCGACATTTTGACTATCATTGGTTGATAATGACTAGAGAAGCCTAGTCGAAATGTCGCTCAGTAATAAGCAGTAATTATATTCCATAAAATTGTGACCTGTATACGCCAGTTTAATTACTAAATGCCATTGAAACAATTTAATACATTTTGAGCAAAAATAGAAATTCCAGATAAAATTTATCCTTTAGCCTGGAACTGGAACCCCTTTTATGGTTATGAAATATTAAAAAAATTTAACTTTTCTCCAAGAAATGTTTTCCTGTCTTCTACATGTAAATGATATGGTAGATGAATACTAAAAATATAACATTTCAACGTCCTACACGTCTGCACAAAAACCCAGTCAAATTAATTTCCATGGGAAACATAAACATTCATTTCTAATTAGCAAAACTAACCACTACTACTAATAATAGGCTAATGTGAATACAAATGTCCATAAATATATCTAAAGTGGTTCCTGAGATATTTTTGGATAAAAAATTGGGACTCAATATTCCACCTCCCCTCCTATTACCTTACATAGATGCGGATAAAAAAATCCTGAATATTTAAGTGCACTGATTATAAAAAAACATTTAGAGAGAGAGAGAGAGAAATGGGGTTTAACTCGACACAAACTAGGTCATTTCAGGACTAACACATAATCTGCTTGCGCGTAGGGGTTTTTAGCAGTGGGAGGAAACCAGAGGACCCGGAGAAAACCCACGAGGTTGGACAGGCGACCCAACTCCTTGTCACGGACAACCGGGAATCGAAACCAAGCCAGCTGACTCAATGACAGACCGTTTGATTCGGCCATCCAATGTCCCTATATAACTATTTAAATGGTGTATACATGTATATACAATGTATAGTAAATGTTGTGTATTAATAATATGATTCTTTAAAGGTATTAAAGAACTTCTCAATACATGAGGATTGTGAGTCACTAAATTAACTTCGGTTAAAAGAAAATTATTAGGCTATGTTGTCCTGTACTTAGATGATTTGGCTACATTGTCCTGTACTTAAACACAAATTATTAGGCTACGTACTTAAATTATTAGGCTACATTGGCCTGTACTTAGATTATCTTTCAATGAGCATAACAAAATAAACAAAGATTATGATGGAATTTTAACATTGACTCGATGCCAGGCATTACTGAGAACACCCCTCAAGTTCCAGATACCCTCCACGTTATCAGGCTGACAATTATACGACACATCCACAGCTTTACAGATTAACTCAGCTTTACCGCCATGATTCGCTGGTAAAGGCACAGTTGCCTCCCATAACGTCCACGCCCATGTCTTATAAAGGCTTTGATTGGTTGGTTGTAGGTCTGCTGTCATCCATGTCTTGCCTCCATCTGCTGAAATGTCCACTCGTAAAATGGCTCGTCCTCCTCCGCTCCATGCGTAACCTTTCACCGTGACCTCCTCTGCTCCGTTTTCCAGTTCAGTTCCTTCTGCTGGATCACAAATCGCCGAAATTACAGGAAGTTGTTGAATGGCTTCCGATTTTTCAAAATCGACATTATGCCAGTCGACCGACGCGTTAAATCCTTTGTAATCTTTTCTCTGCCAATGACAGGTGCTCTCTTCGTTGCTGAGGTAAATATTATTCAGCCATTTTACCTGTCGTGCACCAACGACACCTGGGATGATCACTCGGACAGGGTAACCATGATCCCGAGGTAATTCCGTTCCGTTCATTTCATATGCCAGCAATATATCGTTCTTAAGTTGTCTGGCCAGTTCGATCGGCAGCGAGGCGCCGTACGGGGCTCCCTCAGGACCCTTGTCCATCCCTTCAAACACAATATGCTTATGGTTACATTTGTCTAAATCAATGCCTGCTTTATTCATAACATCGTTTAAAGTTGCACCTGCCCAGGATGCATTACTAATTGCCGCATTATTCCAGTTCAATCCTTTAACAGGCTTAATCTTCGTCATTTCGCTACGTCGATTTCCCGCGCACTGCACCACCGACGATGTATACATCTTGGGAAAATTCTTTTTCAATTCGTCGATGTTCAATTTCAGTTTATTTTTACCTTCAATGCCTATTTCCAACCGGTACGCTTTCATATCAACGACTGGAACAGGGAGGTGATTTCGGACAAAGAAGAGGTCCTTAGGGGTCAAGAATTGCTCCGTGAGTAAGAGAGATGGGGGTTCGGCATTAAACGGTTTTAGGGAACTTGGGATAAGAACTGGATTTCTCTTTGGTTCGTTGCCATAGGGATCGTTTTTATCTTTAACATCCGTTTTTTTAGGTGGGACAATATTCCCTATCCTGAATGTTTCTAATATTTCCAATATTTCCGTATTCTTGTGCACTGCATACAAATCCCAAAATGGTTCAATAGATCCACCCACTGCCATCATTATTTTCGAACCTCCCGGATGTTGCGATACGTAATCTGTGATATCATACACCCCACATTTGTACGTCACCCAAATCTTTGTATCTTTTGACTTGTGTTTAGCGACATCTTCGGCCGTGTACGTAGGCAAGTCTTTCCTTTGTTCACCTACATCAATCGTTGCTGCGGAGACAACATCTTGTTTCAGTTTCCAGTATAATCCCATACCTGAAAAATAATAAATTGATGAATTTATTACTCTTCGTCCAACGTGCACACCATGAGACCCCAGTTTGTTGTCCCATCCGATGTACATCAGTAAAACTAGAAATTCCTAGATCACAAGACATGAAATGAAATTTAACGTCCTACTGTTCTAATCTGAATGGGCTAATCAAGACAGGCATATGCCATACACTGTGATCTGAGAGAAATTGTGCCTGGACGACCTACTCTTAATTTGAATTCCAACGGTTATGAGATTTTGTTAAACGCAAATAGGTGAGAGGGAAAACAAACTATATAGAGAGTATCCAAGGCAGGTCTTCTGACAAAATACATGTACATTATATATTGTCACCAGTTATCCACTTTAGCAACACAACTTACAATCTTGGAGGAGGGGGGGGGGGGAGTCTGAAGTGTTTAATGTGTGCAAGTCCCAAAATGACCTAATTTGTGTGAGTGGAGGTTAAACCTCTCTCTCTCTCTCACATAGCCGTAGGAGCCGGGGGAAATGCCCCCCAAAAAATTTTTTTTCGGGCAATGAAAAATTTGACGACCTTTTTTTTCTATTAATGTTTAGAGAAAAAATATAACTAACTTATTTCTATGAGATCCACACTGCCCGAAATGTATTTGTTGTCTTTTTCTTGTCCACTGCATGCCCGAAAATATGCCCGAAGCTCTCTTATGATATGTATGCCCGAAAAAACGGTATTGATTTCGGGCAATTTTCTCTTATGCCCCCCTGTGGCTAAGTGGGTAAGACGCTAGCTCGCTAGCCTGGAGGTCAGGTGTTCGATCCCTGCATTGGCCGAGAAAGTTCATCCAGATTTTCCGGCGTGGTTCTCCCTTGTCAGTGATGCAGGACGGAGGGGCTGACAAGGAAAGCTGTCTAGTCGTTTGGATGGGACGAAAAACCGAGGTCCCGTGTACACATTGGCGTGCACGTAAAAGATCCCTTGGCAGTTGGAATTCGATATAAGAGCAGGCCGTAGTGCCGCTGTCCGGGCAAAATTTCCCTCATAGCACACTGTATGGCGTATGCCCGTCTTCATTAGCCCAGGTTAGGAGCAGAACAGTAGGACGTTAAACTCCATTTCATTTCATTTCATTTCTTATGCCCCCCTGAATTACTTTGAGCTCCTACGCCTATGCTCTCTCATTAGGTCATTTGCCCAGTCTGTGCAGAAAAGAAAGACTTTAAACCCCATTTCATTTCTCTCTCACTTACACTATTTTTTTTTTGTGTCACCATTTCAGCAGACACTCAACAATTTTTATTGCTGACAGTGATATATGTTATATCTGACCTATATTTTGGTATAGTACATATACATGTATCTGACCTATGATAATGGTAGCCTAGATATCTTTTATCTTACAACTACAATGTAGATTAATATTTCATCTCGAACTGATTTACAGATCAAAGCAAGTAGCCATGTACTAACGGACAGCCAGAATTTTTCACCTGTTTTCTCTCTCATTACAATAATAAGTGCAGGAGGACCGCACTACACACAAAACAAAATCTACAAGATAAACCTGCAGACTACATAGACATTGCAAGAAATAAACAACAAATATCAAATCAAGCGTCCACTGTGCTGTACAATCTCAAGCCTGTAATGATACAGACTTCATTCAAAATGAAAAAAAAAAAATGTTTACAAGAAAGATGTAAGAGAAATGGTGCGATTGATCTTGATGGTTGATCTTCGATGGTGGTCGAGAGTTCGACTAACATGGAACCATATTTTTTCTCTCATATTCAATAAGGGAGACAAATGAGGATTAACATCCACTAAACACAAACATAAGGTGCCATTTGTTTTTCTATATTTTGCTTGCATGTAGGGTTCTTTAGCAGTGGGTGGAAACTGAGAAACCCCACAAGGTTGGACAAATTTTAAATGCCAGCAGATCTTCTATGTGCAGGCAATTAGTACACAGGACTAAACACTGTTCTTTGCATCGCAAAAAGTTATCACTGCTGTTTCAGTATGGTGGCTCAGTGAAGAAGAAGCCGCCTCACTAATCAAGAGGCCCTGATTTCATTCCTTGCGTTGGCCAATCAGAAGTTATCTTAGGATTTCTAAGCATTGTTTCCGCATGTCAGTGATGCAGCACAGAGGGCCTGGCAATCAACAGTGAATAGTTGTTTAGATGGAAAGAAAAACAGAGGTCGCATGTAGACATTGACATGTAAATAAAAGACCCCCATGAGTAGCCCTTAATGCTGCTGTTCGGGTACAATTTACCCCATATCACACTATGACGTATGATGTCCATCTTCATTAGTCTGGTTGGTGCAGAAAAAGTAGCAGATTGAAATAGGGTTTAAAGTCCTTCTTTGCAGCACAGACTGGGCAAATGGTTAGTAAAAGAGAGAGAAATAGAGAGCTAGGGGTCTTTGACTGTGGGAGGAACCAGAGAAACCCCACAAGGTTGGGCGTTCCTTGTAAAACAAAAGAGAGAGAGAGAGAGAGAGAGAGAGAGAATTCAAGGTCCATTCTACATATGGCTTAATTTTATTTCGAGAAATCGTTTGCAATCAGTCTAACCACTGAGAGCACACTGCAGGACCCGGAGAAAACCCACAAGGTTGGGCAGGCGACTCTACACCTTGTCATGTACAATCGAAACCATGCCACTTGACTCAATGACAGACCTTGTTATCGACAATTCCTCCGCCCTTTATGGGTGCAACAGTTCAAATGCTGCCGTGCCAGTCCATGCAGCTATTAGCTAGATGACAATTAACAAAACAAGATCTAAATCTGACATTTTGAGAAGCATTCTTTATAATTTTCACAGTAAATTAAATACAAAAGAAAAGAAAAGAAAAACATGAATGTCATTTTGCATTACCTAACAGAGCGCCCACGCCTCCAACTCCAATCAGTGTATAATAATGATTTTTTGATGCCTCTTCCGAAGTGCTATGATCAGAGCTGTAATTTCTTGCTGTTCGAAATGGCGGTGCTTTACTTCTGTGTGCGTTGTCAGCGAAGTACAGCGTCCTCCATCCATTCTTCGAGATCGCTGCAGCACTTACACACCTATTTAAAAAATTAACATTAAGCATTTTCCTAGAACAAGCCACGCTGATACGGATTTCCGAGCACAACAGCCTTTGCAAGTTTTGTTGACACTCATCAAGGTCAAGGCCGCCACTTCCGCAGCTTTGCATTCATTCGGCTCACAACGTCTCATACTACCAATTTAGCACGAGTAACTCACGCACCATTACTCACATTATCAAACGCACGGATTGGCAAATTTTGTTAGTGTCTCACACATTACTTTCTTATCACTAAAAATATGTCCTTGAACAAGATGACAAGACCCCGAACAATATCGTAGCATCATTACAATATATATATATATATATATATATATATACATGTATATTTGGACTTGGAGTCAGTAGGCTTCTATATTTTTAAGGTCTATTACTGTCATTATCCCCAAATAAACCAAATTTCCTGTTCACTTCGCATTTTCAGCTACGATTTTTGAACAAGTAAACTTAAATGGTGTGCAATCTGATTAAAATACAGATCTATATTTCGTTTCGTTTCTTTCTTTTTTTTTATACTCTCGATGGCCTACAATACATGAAGATCTGACCAATTGTACTGGAAGGTCACATCAGGGGCCGTATGATCGGCTTTTAACCCTATGACAACAGACATTGATTAATTAATCAGCATTAACGTTTCTAGTGGTTTACCCACAGTTCCGTGCATCACACGCAGAGAGAGAGAGAGAGAAATGGGGTTTAACGTCCACTCGACACAAACTAGGTCATTTCGGGACTAACATATGGTTTAATTTTATTTACATAATTCACTTGCGCGTAGGGGTCTTTAGCAGTGGGAGGAAACCGGCGGACCCGGAGAAAACCCACGAGGTTGGACAGGCGACCCTACTCCTTGTCACGTACAACCGGGGATTCGAAACCACACCAGTCGACTCAATGACAGGCTTTATGATATAGCGCGCGCACGCTAACCATTCAGCCATCCAACCCCCCACACACACGCAAAGAAGTCGCTGTAACAGATGGTTTCATTGGCTAACCCCTCCCGCCATCCAGAACGTGGGTTTATATAACAACTCTTCCAGATCCTAGTGTAGTAAAGACAAAACTATAAAAAAAAATTAACGAAATATTATCTGTGTTTTAATCATATTGACTGTTGTGTATTTGTGTATTTTTTGGGGTGGGGGGTCACCGAAGAAATAGCAAATGGTTCGACGTAATTTCATTAATATTGTCCTATTTCCTTCTGGGTATCTTTGTTCAAAATTCAAGTATGAAAACGTTTCTCAAAGTAGTGTGTGGAGGGTAGGTGGAGGTGGGGGGGTGGGGGGTGTAAAACGTGGGGCTTTAGCGGAAATAGCTATAACTCTTCTGATAGGTAAGGGGGTTGGATGGCCGAATGGTTAGCACGTGCGCGCTGTATCATAAAGCCTGTCATTGAGTCAACTGGCGTGGTTTCAAATCCCCGGTTGTATGTGACAAGGAGTAGAGTCGCCTGTCCAACCTTGTGGGTTTTCTCCGCGTCCTCCGGTTTGCTCCCACTGCTAAAGACCCCTACACGCAAGCGAATTATTGAAATACAATTAAACCATATGTTATAAATAATTAACCAGCTTTTGCATGATCAGTGGGGAACCATTTGCTTCGTTTTTGCACGCACCGCAAAAGAAAAAATGAAATGAAATGGGGTTTAACATCCTACTGTTCTGCTCCGAACTGGGCTAATGAAGATGGGCATACGCCATACAGTGTGCTATGAGGGAAATATTGCCCGGGCAGCGGCACTACAGCCTACTCTTATATCGAATTCCAACTGTCAAGAGATTTTTTTACGTGCACACCAATGTTTACACGTGACCTCGGTTTTTCGTCGCATCCGAAGGACTAGACAACTGTCCTTGTCAGGCCCTCCGTCTTGCATCACTGACAAGTGGAACCGCGTCGGAAAATCTGGGAGAAAGAAAAAAAAAACATCAGAGAATACTCATTCGATATATAGTCTACATAATACAGACAGACAATACGCCGATATCAAAACAACGCCTTTGGGGATAATCAGTTGAACATCCCTCGAAAGGTACCCCCACCCTCCATGTTAATTGTTCCACTCCACATAAGTAGCCACAATAGTACCATTTTATTTCATCATTCATTAATAATTACAACAGTAAATGTATGTTAAACATATATTTTCCAACAAATATTTAAAATCTTTACAAAATAGAGGAAGTTTATAATTTATAAATATTCATCAAAATAAATCAAAAAGTATATATCAGTTTTGTTAAGACTTATGGATTTGACACAAAGGTTTGTTTTCGGGGTCATTATCTAAACGATAATCTGTCAACGGTATATCGTTTCACAACATCTTGTCATAAACGAGTCCACTCGACTAGGCCTTGTCACAAGAACGCCTCCACACGACCAGGCCTTGTTTGTAAGAACAGGACCACTTTACTAAACAATAATAATAATAATAAAATAAGTCCATTTATATCGCGCTAATTCCACATATAGTCGTGCTAGTGGCGCTACAAAACACACAATCACTCTTACAGATATTTCTCAAATAATTATGTTTTCAATCTGGATTTTAAGGAGTCTAATGATGGACTGGATCAAAGATTTTCACGTAGCGAGTTCCACAATGTCGTAAGTACGGGTCTACCAGATCTGGGCCCTGTTTCTCGAAATCTTAACTAAAGTTAAAATCCAAATTTTATTAGATACTTCAATTTTTATTGGCTAAGCACTAAAATCAATCTAGTATTATCCAATCAAATTACTTAAATTTGGATTTTATTTTAGTTAAACATTTCGTGAAACAGGCCCCTGGCCTTGAGTTCAAAAAGCATTTTCAGTTCAGTTAAGTTTAGAATTTACTCAACTTTCAATCACTGTTTATGAGAAATATCTTTATTTGAGCCAGAAAATCAAAACTCTGCACATAGTTTCTTATTTGATACATTTAAAAAACAAAAGTTTTATAAAAACCTATATTTTAGTTAAAATAACATAAGGCCAACAATTTTGAGTAATTTCTTAAATTAAGTCTGATAATGCTTTGGGAACTTGGGGCCTGCTCATGTCATAAGACAGTACGAGACCATAAAGTGTAGCTCCCCTGTTATTTTGACAATATAAGGCAATAATATTACTTTACAACATAAAATCACAAAATATAAATTTTATCGTAAATTACAACAATTAGTTTAAGGCTTTCACGACAGAACCATATTAAATATGGCGTGTAAAAAGTCGCTGATTAATCGCCATTTACTTTTTACGGGTAGGCCTACGGTTGAATCCAGAGTAAAATTTATCCAAATTAAGAAACCCAAATATCAAGGCTCGATTTGAATTCAATGGGATTATAACAAAGTCGGTCAAATGTTGCGAAATTTCCAATTCATCATATTGTTGTAACCAAAGAATGGAATTCAACCATTTTGATCTGATGATCTTTCTGAGATTAACTTTCACAATATTGTAGTTTGTTTGGGATTTAAAATCCCCCACAGCGGCTTTAAAAGGGAAAGTATATTATGTCGTATGTATCATATAATTGTTTTTGTAGTTCCCTGGTTTTTTTATCCGTTATTTATATAGATCTTATTCAGCCATTTGATATGTCGACCTCCCGCGTCACGAGGAATGATAGCTCGAGCAGGATAACCTTGCTCACGTGGTAAATCACTTCCGTTCTTCTCGTAGGCTATCACAATGTTGTTCTTGTGTTTTCTCGCGAGTTCCATGAGAACGACGGAAATATACGGAGATCCATCCTGTTTCTTATCCATCCCTTCAAACACGACCTGCTTATAACTACATTTATCCACGTCAATTCCTGCAGCTTTCAATACTTCATTTAATGACACGCCCGTCCAAGTAGCCGTAACGTTTGGCCCAACAGTTGAAATCTTGTTTTTGGTCGTTGAGCAGTGCACGTCAGCCTGGGTGCTCATCTTTGGAAAATTCTTTTTTAATTCATCCACGTTTAATTTCAGTTTATTTTTACCATCAACAGCTATTTCCAATTTGTAGGATTTCAAGTCGATCTCTGGGATGCGTGGAGGTTTTTGGTCTGTTTTTTCAGAAGGAATAATATTTCCAATTCTGAATTTTTCAATAATACCCAGTACTTCCGCCTTTTTATGCACCGGGTACCATTCAAAATACGGTTCGAGATTTCTTCCAACAGCCAAAAGTATTTTCGGGCCTCCCGGGTGTTTCGACACATAATCCGTGACGTCATACACGCCACATTTGTACGTCATCCAAATCTGTGCATCTTTTGTCTTGTGTTGAGCGACATCTTCGGTCGTATACGTCGGCAAATCCTTCCTATGTTCGCCAATGTCAATCTTTGCTGCGGTGACAACATCCTTCTTTAGCTTCCAGTATAACCCCATACCTGCAATGAAGGATCAGATAGTGTGAAACTCAGCCCCCAAAATGTCACGCCTGACTTGCACCCTGGTGTAAATAAGGCTTTCATGACATAGTCGTAAAGGTCGCTGTATAATGCACTGTATGGATATATTGATCCAGGACGTTAAATCCAATTTTATTTCATTTTGTTTTCGGGGGAATTAGATAATAAACGCCACAATACATATAGTTCTAAAATATGAGAATTTACAACGGGATCTACATAGTACATGTGTATTTACAACACTGGAGCAATTTATTGGTACAATGGGGTCATCTGACGACTACGTGGCGTGGCCTCATATCTGTGACGTAAGGTTCGGAACCAGGCTGTTGTGCATTGATAAAATTTGTCATCTAGAATTTTTATACCAAATAAACCTCCAAATCCGAAAGGTTTGCAGACGTTCAGATCTTTGCCAACTGGGGATGTGAATTTATAGAAATCGCCTACACCTTTATCTAATGGTTGCCGACCACCATACTCTCCCTTTCAGAGAACTGCGTGGTGAAATGGACTAAAAAAAAAAAAAAAAACATTATCAATACCTAACAAAACCCCTGCGGCTCCAATTCTGGACAGATCATAATTTTTTGATGACTTCTCTCCCGAGGCGGAAGACGCCGAAGTACTGCGATCAGAGCTGAAATGTCTTGTTGCTGTATATGGCTGTTCTTCATATTTGTGTACATTGTCACATAAGTACAGCGCTCCCCGACTCTTTCTGGGGATCCCTGCAGCATTCCAACACCGGGTCAACAACCGTATATTAAGCATGATTGTTGGCCAAGCCACGGATAAAATGGACTTAAACCAAGGTCCAGGCAGTAGACGGCCTTCACAGATAACGTTTTATTGAGACAAGTCAAGGTCATGAAAGCGTCTTTGTCTATTCCATACGGCTCATCATGAATATGGGAGGTTTACCGGATGATTACTTCTTTGACCCGAGTAACTCATGTCGGTAATTTATTATCAAATTATAGACATAGACGTCCAGTAGCTACTATTTTTAAAATTAAAAATAACTTAATAGAACACTCTAGAGTTTAAGACTACGAAGAACAGGAGCTATCACCCGAGTCTGATGACGTCCTTTTAGATCGGGAGGTGGGGGTTTTAGCGCATGCGCGTTGTAACATTAGGTCTGCTATTGAGTCAACTGGCGTGGTTTCGATTCCCCGGCTTAACCTGACAAGGAGAAGGGTCGTCTGTCAAACCTCTTGGGTTTTTTCCAAGTCCTCCGGTTTCTTCCCACTGCTAAAGACCCTTGCGCACAAGCGAATTATTGAAATAAAATTGAACCATATAATAGTCTCGAAATGACATAGTTTGTGTCGAGTGGACGTTAAACGCCATCCCCCCCTCCCCGCCCACCCATCGCATTTAGATCGTCGTATTCTAGGTAACGCCACAATCATCGTGAATCCAGCATAAAAGAGAATGCGAAATGAAATGAAATGGGGTTTAACGTCCTACTGTTCTGCGCCGACTGGGCTAATGAAGATGGGCTAGGAGGGAAATTTTGACCGGGCAATTCAACGTTATGCCAGTACGACGATATCCTAAAGTGTATGTGGGGCGGGCGGGGTGGGGGCATGGTGGCTTAGTGGGTAAGACGCTGACTCGCTATTAACTTGGAGGTCACGTGTTCGATCTCAGTGTTGACCGAGAAAGTCCAACGAATTTTTCCGGCGTGGTTTCCAATTGTCAGTGGTGCAGAACAGAGGGACAACGTATAGTCGTTCGGATGGGATGGAAAACCGAGGTCCTGTGTACAGATCGACGTGTACGTAAAAGACCCCTTGGCACTGGCAGTTGGAATTCAAAATTTCCCGCATGGCACACTGTATGGCGTATGCACACCTTCTTTAGCCAAGTTGGACCAGAACAGTAGGACGTTAAACCCCATTTCATTTCATGAAAAGGGCGCCTCTATAGATCGTACTATGATTTGAAAATCGCGGATCGCCGGCTAGACAGTACCCCAAAAAAAAAATCACCAATTGATGCGTTTTTTCTCATGCCGGCTTCACGGCGACTTTCCCGTATTATCTAGTAACACGACAATCTAAATGGACGCTATACCGGCCTCCATGGATCTGAAAATACCGAAATTTATTTTAAAATGATAAAATTGTCGATTTCTCCATGTCTGTTTCATCTACCAGAATACAACATGGCCGAGCTGACAGGATACTTGTCTCAGTATGATCTATCGTCCACACGCTGATCCTCCTCCTCGCACATCTCCCTCCCCTTTCCCCTCCATCTCTCCCTTTTACTGTGTCATTGCATTAGTATTGGACAATTACATTTAAATAGGAACACGAACACCTGCTACATTTTTATAATGTCTCCGTTAGTCAAAAAGTCGATGTATTTTACAACTTTATTGTTTATAAGTCAATGTATTTTACAACTTTATTTTCAATAGGATTCAGCGATTAAACCCCCACAATTAGCCTTTTAAAAACCTTTTCCGGAATACCCTGAAACTTTTCTATTTTGATACTTTATTGCGTCATTCAATACTTTATTACGTCATTCGAAGAATTATCAGAAGCGGACACGCCATTTAAAGACATATATGACCACGTAACGCGAGATTTTCTGGAGTTTTATCGTCTGTAATTTTACGACGTACTTTACGATCGCTTTGTGAGTTGAGATTATACAGTTTTAACAAAAAAAACTATTTATAATTAATTAGGCCAATCGAAGAAAAATCGGACAGGGAATTGTAATCACTTTTAGTCTCAATAAAAAGTCTTGAGAGGGTTTCAGTAATTGTACGATCGCTTTCTATACAACTTTTGTTCGACTAAAACTTGTTCCACGGTATTGTACGATGGTTTTCTATACAGCACTTCACCGACTAAACCTAATTGTAATTAAATAAACCTCAGTCTTTAAATTTTATTGGACTCGGTCGTCATTTAATTACCTTGAGTGAAAATAAAAGTAGCTTATCTGAGGTTTTAACGTGTGTGATTTTTAAAAACGAGCCGTCTGCGAAATCATTACAATGTTAACGAGAATGAGATTGGGCCCATTAACAACACACGGACATCATCCTCGTTAATACCGTGATGAGAGAGAGAGGGGGGGGGGATTGGGTTTAACGTCCACTCGACACAAACTAGGTCATTTCGGGACTAACATATGGTTTAATTTAATTTCAATGACCTGGTTTGTGTCGAGTGGACGCTAAGCCCCATTTCTCTCTCTCTATCTATTTCAAGGTTAAAAATATAGAGACATGCGCCCTTTAATTTGTACCTGTCACTGTCGGTGACAGGTGTCTGATTTGCAGGTGCCCGTTTTCTGTATATATAATTTTATACGTATTTAATTTATAATAAATCCTATATAGCTCTTTAATCAATTGCAATGTTAAATATGCCTTATGTAATTTAAGAGCTGGGTCCGGATTCAAAGGATATAAGTGTTTAGTCTTTTAGCGGTATTCAAAGGCCAGTTTAAGTGAGAAACATCCACTTAACTTTAAGAGACCTATGGGAGGTACCTTAAAGTTAAGTGAGATTATAAGGACTTCTTTAAACGGAGTATACAATGTAGTAGCAAGTCCGTAATGGCGATTTTAAAAGTTAGGGGACTGAGGTTGAAACAATGACAATCTCGCCGAGCGTAGCTGGCCTTAAACTTTTTTGTTCATCATCAGCTTTGATTTTGTATCGCCATAATAGTGTATAAGGTTACTACCACCACCGAGATGGTCAAGGGTTTTTTTTCGATCATTTGTCATGTTCGTATTTCTTAATCAGGTTTTCCACGACTGTCATATAATAAAGTTTGGTGCGTTAAATTCATTTATAAATTCGACATTGCTATGACATTCCATTGTAGATTTCAGCAAATATCTATACTGCCGCGAGGAACAAGGCATGTATATACATATTTGAAGTTTTGATAGCAACATGTTCTTGTCTTCGTTTGTATAAATTTACAAATATAATAATGATGACCGCTGAACGAAGCGTGCCACCAATAATTTACAATTAATGTCTCGTGATACTTATTGCGTTTTAATCGTTAGTATTAATTCAGGTATAAAATAACGCAATGTACCGTCTTGGTCAGGCCTTTGGCATCCTACATTGTAGGCACTGACATAATTTCTATGAATTTCTCAAATAATAGATCGGTAAACAACACCGAATGATTTGCCCTGCGTATTGGCAATATGTTGTTTTCTATTCGTTATTCATTGTAAAAATGATAAGGTTTACAATATCCATCATTATACTATTCGATAACTGCTATTGGAATCTATAGTTCTTGAAAACCATCTACGAAAACAACTGTTCCGACAACGAATGCGTACAATCATAATTTATCATAAATTATAGTCATACCATTTTCATGTGTAACAATATAATATTTCAATTTATTTTATGATCAGTAGTGGAATACCGCGTTTTATCCATGAAATAAAAGTGTTATTCCACTGGCTAGCAGTAGTCCATGTTGTTTTTACCTAAAATGATTGTAAAATCATAAAATAAATAGAACATTTGTCGTTTTGTCGTGAATAACATATTTTATTTCATCTCGAAGCAAGAAAACGTTTATATTTTCACTCATGCTACACATTCGTGAAAATATAAGTTTTCTTGCTTCTCGATGAAATAAAATATGTTATTCACTCTAAAAAGACAAATATCCTCTATATAATATGACACAACTAAGATTTTAACCATATTTCTGAAGCAATGGACTGATTAGGTCTAATCGAACGAAACACTGCGAGATGTGATTTTAATACAGTATAGTGGTGCTGTTAAGGGGACATAACTTGCGCGCGACGTGAGTAATTTTTAGTAGTGGAGGTTATTCCATAAGATAAATATTCACGCTTTTTGGCTAGTGTGGGTATTCCATATTTGAAGTGCGCAGTTAAGTTAGTCCCATAGCCAAGTATATGTAAAAAAAAAAGCCTTTGAATACCGATTTAAAGATACATTATGTAAGATTTAGATAAAGAACTGACCATTCTTGCTATAATAGCTCAAAAATAGATAATGAAAATATTGAAAATTTCATTCAAATTACTTCGTTCTGAGCCAAGTTATCACTGTTTGTAGTTTTGACAAGATGTGTGCATTGTGGTAACCAGGGCACTGGTATATTCGAGTCATAACTTAAAATTACTTTATTTTGAGTGAAGTTATCACTTTTTGAAGTTGTGTTTATTATCGTAGCAAAGTTACTGGTTAATCGAGACTCAGTCTTGATTCTCCTTTATTGAATTAAATCAATAAATGGCGGTCATATTTTAATCCGTCACCCGATGGTCTAGGGAATTGATTATAGGATTTTCATGTGAATAAATGTCTAAATAATTGTTTATATAAGATTTGAAGCCAAAATAAAAACCTCAAATAGGCAGATTTAGTCTTACATAATGTATCTTTAAAATGTTTACATTTTTCTTTGTAATTTGATATTTTAAAAATAATTTATAACTTCAAACAATTATAAATAATTTGTAACAGGAGGCAAATTTATATAAGCTTTCATATCCACTAATTAAATGGTGTCTTAATATATCATGTAAATATTTAATGAGTAAATAAATACATGAACAAGTCTTTACTCCTTATAGATTAACAGTTACACAATATACTGTCTCAGAATTTAGGCACGTTTAGGCTTTTAGAAGGTGAAACTTTCGTTAAAAAAACTAATAAATCTATTTTAAAAGTCAAATAAGCTGTTTAAATAAATATTTCATGTTTCTTTACAGTAATCTTTTAAAACTAGGAACTTGTTACCTTATCACAAAAACATAATTTTTAAGATTTTCTGTAAATAAATTTTAAAATAATATCGCCAAGAATCCGTGTTATTTCTCAACAAAATATGGTTTGTTTTTAAACTTATAATATTATTATAGATTATTTCTATTTTTGAATTTTAAATGTTGACGTTTCTCAGGTTTATTTAAAATGGAATTTAATTTTATTTTTGAAACAAAATGTCGTTTTCTCTGGGTTTCTAAACACTGTCCTTTGATAAGTCGCGAAATATTTAATGGGAAATACAACAAAGAGCCATGTGCTCTTTTCATAATCACAAAGATGAACACGTTTTTTGTTGTTCGGTTTTATTTTCTTTGGACGTCCGAAAGTAATAATAACTTGACTTTAAATTCAACAGAGAGAGAGAGGGAGAGAGAGAGAGAGGGGGGGGGGTAACTCCACTCGACATAAACTAGGTCATTTGGGATCGGCGTAATATGTTTCAATTTTATTTCAATAATTCGTTTGCGCGTAGGGGTCTTTAGCAGTGGGAGAAAAGTAAAAAGTAGAGGACCCAGAGAAAACCTACAAGATTGGACAGGCGACCCTACTCCTTGTCACGTAAACGTTTGGGGTCGAAACCGCACCAGTTGACTCAATGACAGACCCCATGATTCCACGCGCACGCGTTAAACCACTAGACCACCTAGCTAATATAAAACAAACATTTGTAGCTGTTTAAATTATATATAAAAACTGGAAGTAACAATAAGGGGTTGTGGATAAAATCCGTGCATACCCTGGTTCGTGTACCACACTCTTTAATAAGATAAATTACAATATCTGGTCCTTATTTGAGAAATGTCTTACAAATTATAATATTTAATTCTTGTGGGACATTTAACGACTGAACACCAAACAATCTGATTAAAACACACATCCTATTTCGTTTCGTTTTTTATAGTTCAAAATTTCGTTTTACTTGTCTTTACTTCACTAGTAGGCTGTAGTAGGGGCAAGCGAAAGTATAAAATAACGAAACGAAATATAGATCAGTATTTTAATCCTACTGAGCACAATTGAAAAAAACAGCATAATCTATGTGGAAACAATCACTGGTTTATACACTACGACGTTTCGACACATCATCTTTTATCAGTATCAAGCAATAGTCTATGGATCTTTTACGTGCACGCCAATGTCTCCCGGTTTAATTACAGGTACACTCATCATCAATATAATAACCAAAATATTCTGTAGTAAATTATGATCAAATTAATTGGGATGAACTGGAGAAAATTAGGTACAATATAAATTTGTTGTAATTGACTGAAATTAAATCTCTGATGGTTACTCTAATAAAGTGAAATTATGGGCAGGACGATTTACCCAATACTACCCGATATCGCCCAATACTAATTAAATACTATCAAATACTATCTCACATATCTCAGTGGTTGAACTATACATAACAAGAGGTACAACTCTGTCAATAATATTATAATTGTTGTATATTATATTTAATTTAATTGACTATAATGGGACTTATTATATATCGTTTAAACTTCATTTTAATTTCCTTATTTTAAATGTTGACGTAGGATAGCTCGCTCTCACGTTTAAGTATAAATTGTTTAAAGGTGCGGAACCTGTTTGATTATAGTCAAAATAAAGTATTGAATTGGATTGATTTATTATGGGTTTAACGTCCGCTTCCATCAATGGTGATATCGCAGACACACGATTCCTATCAACTTACCAATCAAATCAACATATACAATACTATGAAATGGACAATTTTCCCCAAAATTTACAGGGAGGGAACGGTAGAGGTCCAAGGTTGGAATCCCAGTAAGCGCCGAAAATAACCTTTGGAATTTTTAGTCATTCGGGAGGGACGAAGACAACGAGGTCTTCCCGTGTGCACATCGACGTGCACGTTAAATAACCCCAGACGACTGTCAATCGGTTAAGAGTAGGCCGGCACACCGCTGTCTGGGCAAAATTAAAATTTAAAAAAATAATTAATCGTGCGCTCGTCTTAACAATATTGTAATGATGTTCAACTACATTCCATTGAAATTATATGTTCTAAACTAACACACGTGAGATATGTTATAAATCAACACACACAAGTAAGATATGTTAATAAATCAACACACACAAGTAAAATATGTTATAAATCAACACACACAAGTAAAATATGTTATAAATCAACACACACAAGTAAAATATGTTATAAATCAACACACACAAGTAAGATATGTTATAAATCAACACACACAAGTAAATTATGTTATAAATCAACACACACAAGTAAAATATGTTATAAATCAACACACACAAGTAAGACATGTTATAACTCAACACAAACACACAAGTAAATTATGTTAATAAATCATAACACGTAAAATCGTAAACAAGACGAAATGTTCACCACAAAATTTAATCAACACTTTTTATTTTGGTCCAAATCAAGGACGACATGCCCTTTAAGGCGTAATAGGGAGTCACGATTAGTCAGGGTCTCCCCAGGGATTTTTCTGCGTGGTTTCCCCTTGACGGTTGGAATTTGACGACGAAATTAAATGAAATGGGGTTTAACGTCCTATTGATCTACTCCGACTGGGCTAATGAAGACCGGCCTGTGAGCTACGACTGAAATTTTGCCCGGACAGCGGGCAACTGTCAAGGGATCTTTTACGTGCATGTCAATGTGCATTCGACGAAGAGTAGACGTAAATGCCGCTGTCCTGTCAAATTTCCCTCCATAGCACACTGCATGGGGTACGCCCTTCTTAGCACACTGCAAGGGATACACCTTTCTTCACTGGCCCGGTTGCTTCAGAAAAGTAAGACGTTTGTATCTTAATTTGTTGGTTTTGGTTAAAACGTATTTTTGGTTTCGAATCCCCGGTTGTACGTGACAAGGATTATGGTCGCCTGTCCAGCCTCGTGGTTTTTCTCCGGGTCCTCCGGTTTCCTCCCACTGCTAAAGACCCCTTCGCGCAAGCGAATTATTGAAATAAAAGTAAACCATATGTTAGTCCCGAAATGACCTAGTTTGTGTCGAGTGGACGTTAAACCCCATCTCTCTCTCCCTCTCTCTCTCTCTCTCTCTCTCTCTCTCTCTTAAAACATATTATATTGCACCAACAAAAACAATTTTGATACAATTGGATTGGACAAAAGTTATTAAAACTTACAAACGCCCTTTCCATATTCAGAAATTGTATAAATAAAATAGTTCAGTTTACTTGGAGAATTGTGTAACAAATATAGATCTAATACACATAATAAATAACAGACAAATAAACAAACAAACAAACAAACACCCTAACGCCATCTAAAACTTCTTTCAGAACAAATAAATAAGACAAAAATGACCACTACAGAGTTGACGTGTACTATAAAGCTCGTCACGTCAAACAGTGTATTTATATCACCGCTCGAAGTATTGATTTACAACCAGGCTCTTGTTAAACTATTTATTTGGTTCGTTTGATCTTCAAGTACGGCTTGACAGTGAGTTTGGGCGATACGTCTTGATTCATGATTACTCTAGCGAGTATTCTATCAGTCTAGTTCACGCCTAACGTGGCGTGGTTTCAAATTCCCGCCAGTACCCGACAACGTGTAAGGTCACCTGTTCAACCTCGTGGGTTTTCTCGGGGTCCTCGGTTTCATCCCACTGCTAAAGATCCCTACATGCAAGCGAATTATTGTTAGTCCCAAAATGACCTAGTTTGTGTTGAGTGGACGTTAAACCCCATTTCTCTATCTCTCTCCGATTATGTACCCTTAATCGTCATCATCGTTATTTTCATCGTCGTCATCATTATCGTCATCATCAGTGCCAGGCCTTTTGCCTGTACGATTGACAAGAGGGAATCACGCCGGAAAACCCCGAGGCACTTTGTCGACCAACACCATGATGGAAGTCGGGACCTCCAGGCTAGCCAGCCATCGTCTAACTCACTGAGCCACCACGACTCGATTGAGACACTAAAAGGAAACACCGATCAGTATTTATAAAGATGATGAAATGAAACTTTGTCAACATCCATCATCCACTGCAAACACAAACCAGCGTCACATAATGTGGAATGTTCACTAGTGCGCGGGTTCATTAGTCCGCCGATATCTATTATTAGGGTCAGAGTTGGGTAAGGGTAAGGGTAAGGGTTCATTAGTCAAGCGATATCTATTATTAGGGCTAGGGTTGGGTTAGGGTTAGGTTTATTGATACCCATATTTATAGATTTTCTTATAGCTGCGGGCTAGTGAACCCCTCTCAACATGATTATCATTTCCCCTTTGTTCACCCGATATAATCCAAGGTGAAGGACTATCCACGACTGATATTTGGATTGTTTTTTGTTTTAAATGTTCAATAATCATACATTAATACGTGTAAGTGTTGAGACAGAGAGAGAGAGAGAGAGAGAGAGAGAGAGAGGGGGGGGTAACGCCCACTCGTCACGAACTAGGTCATTAACACATGTTTGGGGCGATCGCAGGGGCCAGCAAAACCTAGGTGCAATGGTAAGAACTCGCTATGGTTGGAGCTCCTCTCGTAGCCTACCATTTAAATAATATAGGCCTAACAATGGTGGCGTTCGGTGGGCTGTATTTTGAGAGGGTTGCCCATGTGTTCCACTGCTGGTAGTTGAAACCGGTTATTTAATCTAGAGACGTATTAATCCAGAACCACTTTAATGAATCCATCAGATATCTTGACGGTTCAGTCATGCTTCATAAAGGTGTAAAATTCCACACCGTAATGGCTTCCATTGTTTACGTCAGATTTATATAAACTAGTGTCACATTCAACACTGACGTCATATCAAATCCCGTCTTTCTTTATAAAAACTCATTATTTTCACACATTCAACACGCGATTGTCGCCCCTGAATCTTTTAATTGTCCCCTTGATTTCTGCAATAAGTGGCTAGGTATTAGGGAGGTGTTATTTTAACATTCGAGACCCTAATCAAACACCCTTAAATCACCCTTAACACGACTTAACCAGGTCTAGCCGCAACACAAGTGGCCAATTAAAGAAAAACCCTAAAATGCATTAGTTGTTAATTTGTCAAAACATGGTTTTATTGAGAAAACTTTAACACATTTTGAAAAGGTTTTTGTGTGGCTAATTAAAAGTTGAAATCCACTGAAGTGTTAATTCGATCTAGAACTCCTTCAAAATGGCTGTTCATTTGATTGGTATTTGGGGATTTACACGTGCGACTTAACACCATTGGAAGTTTGTAAAAGCCAATCAATCAGTGAAATGGGGTTTAATGTCCTACTTTTCAGCTCCGACTGGGCTAATGAAAACTGACATACACCATACAGTGTGCTGTGAGAGAAAGTTTGCCCAGACAGTAGCGCTACAGCCCACTCTTATATCGAATTCCAACTGCCAATGGTTCTTGACCTGCACTCCAATATGTACAAGGGACCTCGGCTTTTTATCCCATATGAACGACTAGACATCTTGTCAGTCCCTCCGCCCTCCATGGCATTGACAAGGGAAAAACCACGCCGGAAAATCTCGAGAAACTTCCACGGATCGAAAAGCGAACCTCCTAGTGAGCCAGCGCCTTAGGCACTGATCCACCAAGGTTCCATTGAGCCAAGGTCTGTCATTGAGTCAAGTGGCGTGGTTTCGATTTCCCGCTTTTGCCAAGGAGTAGGGATGCCTTCCAACATTGTGGGTTTTCTCCGGGTCCTCCCGTTTTTTCCCATTGCTAAAGACCCCTACGCGCAAACGAATTATTGAAATAAAATGGAACCATCTCTATCTGGGTTTTTTTCCTGTCTGGTCTTCCGACAGAAATATCTAAATATGCCACATGATGAAAAACATATTTCATCTGTGAATAAATTAACATAAATTAACATAAATTAATAGAACATAAAATCTAATATACAGTATTGCACGTGCAAGATATGCTCGTGATCACGTGCACATATCAATTACCGGGGCAGATGTTTAATTGAGATAATTAATTCCATCATAAAATTTTTATGATTTTAGAATATAACCGAGATAAACTATGTTTGGGTAAAAGGCTAACATTAAATCTACGTGTTGAATATTTTATTGTAGGTAATTCCCAGCGATAAAAACAGCCACGGTTCCTGTACAATTATATTATTAAAACACAATAGATATTTGAAATAATCAATGATGTATTTTTAAAAAGAACCCGGTGTTGGGACGATCTGACATATGTAAAAGACAGGAAATCAAAAGGCTTATATAAGAACCTGCAACATATTTAATACGTCCAATAAGGTGCACCGGTTAAAGATACATTATGTAAGATTTAGATAAAGAACTAGCCCTTCTTGCTATAATAGTTCGAAAGTAGATGATGTAAAATGAATGATTTAAAAATTTCATTCAAATTACTCTATTGCAAGCGAAGATATTAGCCTTTGAAGGTTTGACAGACGTGTTTAATAATTTCAACCACCGTACTGGTTGATCGAAGCTAAGTCTCGGTCCTCCATATTTGATTAAATCAAAGTATCGCTGAACCATTCTAATCTATTTAATATCGGAGAAATCTGATGCCATCGATAGTTGATTAAGGCCTGGATCAGTTAATTAATGTCTAATTAATACTTTAGAAAACATTTCAGGCCTAAAGAAAGACCTGCAATAGGCAGATTTAGCTCTTGCATAATGCATGTTTAACTGAAGTGTAATTTAACGTTCTATTTGTCTGCACCGACTGGGATAATGAAGATGGGCGTACACCATACAGTGTACTTAGAGTCAAATTATTGCCAAGGCATACTCTTATATTGATATCCAACTGTCAGGGGTTCTCTTACTACACGCCCATGTGTAAACTAGACTTCGGTTTTACGTCCCATCCGAACGGCTATACAGTTCCTCGGAATTAGCCGGCGCGGTTTCCTGATATGGATAGTGTCTAGTCATTCGGAAAGTACTAAAACCCGAAGTCGTGTGTACACCTTGTCGTGCACGTAAAAGATCCATGGACAATTGGATTTCGATATAAGAGTAAACCGTAGCGCCGCTGTCCGGGCAAAATTTCCCCTCATCGCACGCTGTCTTCATTAGCCCAGTCGGTGCAGAAAAGTAGGACGTTAAACCCCATTTAATTTGTTGATCATGGGAACGCCTCTTTAAATAATATGCACTCAAACTGGGGTAACATAATTGATGAATAATAATACTACGAAGATCTGGCTAATTGAAGCACGTTTACATATTTTCTTTGATGTTTAATTCCCAGTCAAACGCTTCAACAGCTAAAACAGCTCGCCCAAACTCAGTCTGTCGCCATACTCAAATAATAATTTACTACTCTTTACACCAATCAACTTCATTCATAGGCCAATAAATCACCTCTACATCCGCCAGCCAATCACAGACCAGATCGAACGACTCTCAGCCAATCAAAGACCAGATCGAAGTGTCGGCTGCTAGTGAATTCAGCGTCTGCTTTAGTTGACAGTTGTGGGTTATTCGTAAATTGGTGAAACTCGTGGAAGAGTTGTGATGTTTGTGATATTTTACGGTGAATTATAAACGTATATTAACCAGTTTTATCGGAGTTTCTTACTAGAAGATATTGAATATTCTATGGTGTCATGTGTGCGTTATTAACAGTTAAACCATAGTAGAAGGTGGGGCGGTTGTAACAGTAATAGTAACATCATATATAGTGTAATATTGTCATTGATACAGAAGATATACACCCAGTGAAAACATTGTGTAACGGTAAATCAGCTACTACAAGTTAACCAACATTGTAGCGATTGCCATACATCAATCGGACATAACTACTATAGATCTAGACACGCTTTATTCCATTTCCATATCCACCAGTGCTATATACTATAGATATCACGTCACCAACAGGGAATTATAATTATATCTTTTACTGATAAACTGTTGTCAATGTTTTATATCACACCTATCTTCACCAGTGCTATAGACCATAGACGCGACGTCATCAACTGGGAATAATAGCTATATCTTTTATAGATGTAATACCATCTAGTGATATGTTGTGACAGATTGATACAATGTTCAATCTCGTCTATTATTATATATAATTTATATTGATTTATACTCAAATCGCCTAAAAACATTGAAGTGATTGTCATATGAAAACCGGGCATTATTACTGATATTGCACGGTGGCGGTGATCAACTGTATAGTTCTCTTGGGAGTTATCAACAAACGTTATCACAAACTGTGATATATCGTTATTATTGCCCTCATTCGCTTTTCAATCATCGAAACACAGACACACACCGGGCATTATTACTAATATTGCATGGAGGTGGGGACTGGATACTTCTGAACGAGTTATCAACAAACGTGAACACAAAAAACTGTGATATATCGCTAATATTGCCCTCATGTGTGATTCAGTCTCAGTAACGAACCGGGAATTATAAACTTCTGGAACAAAGAGAAAGTTTGTTCATGTCAATAACTGTGATATATTTGAATATTTACCGGGGATATAAAAACAAATAACTCATTTTACAATATCAAAGGGAATACAGATTGCCTGGAAGCGTTAACCGATATTGCACAGTTACAAGTTGAGATATAGTTCAGTGGGTGAATAGATCCTGCAAAAAGAAGTGAATTAGAATTTAGTATTTCCGCTTCCAAAGTTGATATCCCATATTTTACCGGGAATATTAACTCATAGCGCCCTATATTCAAGGTTGATATACAATCGTATATGACGGGCGGTATACTATAATATATCAGGGTTTTTGTTACTGGGTATATTAACTCAATTTGCCCAGTATTAAAGGTGATATCGGGAATGTAAACACATCTCTCCCACCTGATATTAAATCCCATTGCCCTGTGATATCGGGATTATAAACTCATATTGCCCTGTGATATCGGGAATATAAAGAAATATTGCCCCGTAGAATAAGTGTATTAAATGATGAGACGGGTGAATATTGTTGATACAATGTATTGGATTATTGTGTTGTTTGTGACGGCGGTGAGTACAACTATCTTTCTTCTATTATTGTTTATTTATCTCGTGATGACATCGATCTGTGACAGGGAGAGGGGTTTTAACCTCCACTCAACACAAACTAGGTCATGTTGGGACGAAAATGTGGTCTTTTAGAAGTGGGAGGACACCTGGGGACCCAGCGAAAACCCACAATGTTGGATAGGCAACGCTTCTCCTCGCCACGCACAAACCGAGAAATAAAACGACGCCGGTTGACTCAATAACAGACCTTATGATCTAAAGCGAACACATTACGTCATATCCAACCCACCTGATCTCTGGCGGGATTCAGTTAGATATCGGACGGAGAATACTAGTCAACTCGGCCACATCTCAACTTTGCTATAGGTCAAATCGGTAGCAAGGCCAGTCTGAAATCTTTGAACAAACTATATACACTCAGTTGATATACGCTTCGGTGGGTGTCGTGCATGATGCATGGCGTGCTTACATCTTCTAGAACACCTAATAACTCTTCTCGTACAAACTTGGGTGGCGGAGTATCAACTAGAATGTCCCAAGTTCATGATGGCGAGACATTAACAATAGGTTAGTCCCAAAATGACCAAAGTATTGTGTTGGTGATACATTAACCATATGTTAGTCTCAAAATAACCAAAGTATTGTGTTGACGAGACGTTAAACTCCCTTTCCAGCAACCTGGGAGTAAACCCACGAGGTTAGACAGGCTATCTTATTCCTTGTCATGGATATATATTCCTGGGACCTATCTCACAGTTTGCATGGATGACAGGCATTATGACCAACAGCGTCGTGCGTTCCACCACTCGACCACAGTGATTCAGAAATGAATGGTTCAATTTCAGTGGGAATTTTTATAATCATTCTTTTAGCTATAATTTCCTGATCGCATTCTCAAAATCACCGATGCGCATCAGTTATGACGTACACTGTCAATGGTGTTCGTGGTTTTGTCTTTATGATTTTCGTGTAGTATTGGTACCTTTACCTGCTATAATCCCGTCAACTTCCCATATCATTAATACCTGCATATACCTCGAGGATATATATGGTTTATTTGCTAGTTATTTATTTGATGGTATTCATTGTCTGTGGTGTCCACAGGTTATTCTTACATTCGTGTGTACTTGTGTCGTTTGTCTTGCCCCTCGCCCGCCTAACCGGATGGGTGTTCTCTGCGTCCTCCAGTTCCCTTCCACTAAGGATCTCTCTCTACCCCCCCCCCCCCTCTCGCAAGGCCTATCATATAGCAGTCAAGAGACGTGTAGTGGTTAAGAACAGAAATCTCGCCCCTCGCCCGCTCGCCCAACCCATTGGTATCACTGCGTCCTCCTGTTCCCTCCCGCTCGCCTAACCCCATTGGTATTCAATGCGTCCCCTGTTCCCTCCCACTACTAAGGGTCCCCCACCCCCTCTCTCTCTCTGTTTAAACTGGGTAATTTTCATTGAAAAGTCCAAAACGAGCTTTGCGCAGATGGCACCCCTACATACAAGTGAACCTGGTGTGTACTTGTGTTGTACTGTAGTGTAAGATCTTGTATTGTGTATCATAGTAAAGCCTGTCATCATTGCACCAACAATCCTTCTCAACAACACACAAACAACACACACACAACAGATAAAACGATCAAAGCATTACCTGTTAAAACAATGAACCCCATCACCCTTACCTTTAAATCCGTGTGGAGTAAATCGTATTACGGAGATAGGCGGAAACTTGGCCAGTCGACAAAATGGTGACAAGATTTCTAGTGCAAAGTTCAAAAAGGTGAATCGATGATACAATCAAAGAGAGAGAGAGAGAGAGAGAGAGAGGGGGGGAGGGGTATCCCTAGAAACATTGCGATATTTGATAAAATGTCAATAATTGAAGTATATCACATTGTAAAAAATGTAAATAAACATGTTTAAAATGTTGGAAATACCCCCGGAGTTTTCACTTGACATTTTCTAGTCTGTCAATATTATCAAACGTTTTAGCATAAATAGGCCTACAGTATCGAATTTACAAAGAAAATTTAATGAGCTGGTTCAAACATAGATCTAATAGTCATGAAGACTTGCTAATAATATATGTCTATGTTGTTTATTTCAATTTTGATTCCCAGTATATTAATTATGATATTTTATTTAAATTAAGAATATTTACATATGAAGGAGGCAGCCAGTATATTAATTATGATATTTTATTTAAATTAAGAATATTTACATATGAAGGAGGCAGCCAGTATATTAATTATGATATTTTATTTAAATTAAGAATATTTACATATGAAGGAGGCAGCCAAAACAGTTAAAACATAAAAAAAAAGTTTGTGTTCATTCGGCCGCGCATATTTTTATAGTTACGATTACGAATGAATGCTATTCGTTTGCCCTTTCAAACTCGTTTTTTTCTCATTCAAGCGTATGCCTCCATGAAAATGCATTTTACAATACAAGAATACTGAATTAAACCATTTAATTACTTTGTCAAAAAAAGTATCCATTGATTTAGTTAAAGATACATTATGGGAGATTAGATAAAGAGTTGGCAGTTCTCACTATAATAGTTAAAAACTAGATAATGTAAAGGGAATTTGCTGAAAATTTCAGTCAAATTGATTCACCTTGAACCGAGTATTTAGCGATTGAATTTTGAGCCTAGCCTCGATCATCATTATTAAAGTCGGTACGATAAAAAAAAAACATAGTCTCGATTATCCATTTTTTGATTTAATCATGAGCATCAGACCGGATTCCAATACAGTAAATATCGCCGGATAGCGATGACATCGAGAGCTGATTAGGATCTGGATAAGTTAATTAATGTCTAATTAATAATTAAGATAACATTTCAGACCTAAAGAAAGACCTGCAATTGGCAGACTTAGCTCTTGCATAATGTATGTTTAAATAGCGATTTTTTGGAACACCGGCAGCCATGACACTTCCGACGCTGAATGATAATCAGTCTACCGGAACTCTCAGTATGGTTGGTATTATTTATATTTCTGTTTTATTAAAAAAAATTCAATCCAAACATCAATGATTCCTTTAGAAAATCAAAGTATTTGTATAAACAATTCGTCAAGATGCACAGAAATTTCTTACGGTATCGTCGTCACGTAACGAAACCAAAGCTCTTTAACGGCGTTTCCAAACTTCGTGGAATGAACAGTCGAGGGTATATTACGGTATTTATTCATCACCAAGTAATAAAATACCGTAATTAACATAAAAAACGAAGTCATTTTTTCAATATTTATGTTAAACTTCATCCAGATATCACTGTTCTTAGCACGTACACAATGGGAGATCGAAACCACACCTCCTGTCTCTATGACAGGCCTTATGATCTAAAGCGCACGCGTCAGACCACTCTACCGCCCAGCCAACCCATCAAGAGAAACCCGGGTACATTTTAAGGGTAACTTAGCAACGGGAGGCACGGTGAATACGGTGCTCGCTAAACTCAAGATGTTGGACAGGCGACCCTACGCTTTGTCACGCACACTAGACCCCCACCCCCCCGGCGCAGCCTGGAAGGAAAAGCCACCATTGACAGTTGAAATTGGATGGGAAGTAGGTCGTAAAGCAAACTTCCCATCATTGATCCAGTTTGTGCATCTCATTTTATTTTCAAATGTAGATACTGATCAATCACCATTAGTGTCGTACACGAAGCAGTGTATGTTGATTCATTTAATTGGGACTTCCACACATCATTTGACTTCTATAAACATTATCCGTATGAACATTATCTTGCGGTGATATTTTTATATACCGTACCGTACGTGACAACATTCTTATTTCCTTTCGACCTATTGGACGTGTTGCGAGTGCACTTAAGCCTGGATAATCAATTGTCAACAAGTCTTGATCTTCAAGTTGATAGTCAGAGGGTACTGAGGACACAAATAAGGCCGTGTTGGGGTGTAGAAGATTTATCGTATTTAAAGATTCTATGCTACACAAATACAAGAAAACAGGCCAACAAAAATAATAAGGTGTTTAATGTACAATGTATGTTAGAACAGAATATCCCTTGAGAAATCGGTGACCCGCACTGAGTAAGACGCTGGCTTCCGGTGACTCGCAGTGAGTAAGACGCTGACCCCCGTGAGTAAGACGCTGGCTCGTCGCGAGTAAGACACTGGCTCGCCGTGAGTAAGACACTGGCCCGCAGTGAGTATGACCCTGCTCACAGTGAGTAAGACACTGGCTCGCCGTGAGTAAGACACTGGCCCGCAGTGAGTATGACCCTGCTCACAGAGAGTGAGACACTGGCCCGCCGTGAGTAAGACACTGGCCCGCAGTGAGTAAGACACTGGCTCGCCGTGAGTAAGACACTGGCTCGCCGTGAGTAAGACACTGGCTCGCCGTGAGTAAGACACTGGCCCGCAGTGAGTAAGACCCTGCTCACAGTGAGTAAGACACTGGCCCGCAGTGAGTAAGACACTGGCTCACAGTGAGTAAGACACTGGCTCGCCGTGAGTAAGACACTGGCCCGCAGTGAGTATGACCCTGCTCACAGAGAGTGAGACACTGGCCCGCCGTGAGTAAGACACTGGCCCGCAGTGAGTAAGACACTGGCTCGCCGTGAGTAAGACACTGGCTCGCCGTGAGTAAGACACTGGCTCGCCGTGAGTAAGACACTGGCCCGCAGTGAGTAAGACCCTGCTCACAGTGAGTAAGACACTGGCCCGCAGTGAGTAAGACGCTGGCTCACAGTGAGTAAGACACTGGCTTGCCGTGAGTAAGACGCTGGCTCGCCGTGAATAAGGCGTTGGCTTGCAGTAAACAAGGCGCTGGCTCGCAGTGAGTAAGACGCTGACTTACAGTGAGTAAGACGCTGGCTCACAGTGAGTAAGACGCTGGCTCACAGTGAGTAAGATGTTGCCTCGCAGTGAGTAAGACGCTGGCTCACAGTGATTAAGACGCTGACTTACAGCGAGTAAGACGCTGGCTCGCAGTGAGTAAGACGCTGGCTCACAGTGAGTAAGACGCTGGCTCACAGTGAGTAAGACGCTGGCTCACGGTGAGTAAGATGCTGGTTAGCAGTGAGTAAGACGCTGGCTCACAGTGATTAAGACGCTGACTTACAGCGAGTAAGACGCTGGATCGCAGTGAGTAAGACGCTGGCCCGCAATGGGTAAGACACTGGCTCACAGTGAGACGCTGGCTCACTATGTGTAAGACCAAGGCTCAATAACCTGAGATCCCGGATTCAACCCAGGTGCTGGCAAAGACAGTTACTCGTGGTGTTTCAGTCTGGCAAGACACGGCAACTAGTCGTTTGGATGATATGAAAACAGAGGTCCAGTTGTATATGTTGGCGTGTGTGTTAACAACCCATGGCGGGAAGGTCGATACGGCGATGTACGGGAAACTCTCGCCCATTAGCTCGCCCGCATTAATTATCCCGGTTGGTGAGACGTTAAACCCCATTTTATTTCACACAACATTGCATGTGTCTTCATTAGCTCACCCATCGTCATTTTCCAGGTTGGTGCAGAAAAGTAGGACGTTGAACCCCATTTCAATTCCTAAGATATAAAACGATAAGAGACGAATAACTGCCATCAGTTTATGAGGACAGTGATTTAAGTTATTTTTTTTTCCGACGTGGTTTCTCCTTGTCAGTGGTGCAGGGCGGAGGGCCTGACAAGGACAGCTGTCTAGTCCTTCGGATGAGACGAAAAACCGAGGTCCCGTGTATACATTGGCGTGCACGTAAAAGATCTCTTGACAGTTTGAATTCGATATAAGAGTAGGCCATAGTGCCGCTGCCCGGGCAAAATTTCCCTCATAGCACACTGTATGGCGTATGCCCGTCTTCATTAACCCAGTTCGGAGTAGAACAGTAGGACGTTATATTTCATTTCCTTTAAGTTTTTAAGTTATTTGTATGTATTGGTCTGACTAACTGTTTATATTCAGTGTACTGTATGTTAATGGTGTTCCTTGAAAAATAACCGACAAAACTTAAATCTTGACGACTTAACCCCAAGTTCAACTAATATTGATACTAGTATCATCATCAAAGAAGCGAACCGTCTTGAGAACTTTACCGGTTCGCTACACGCCTCTAACAGTCTTAACCTGTGTTCAAGTTAGAGACTACACCTTAAGGCCGATAGCGTGAGACATGCTGGAGCCGCGGCGACTCAGTGAGTAAGACTGTTGGTCCCGTATTCGATCCTTGCGTTCCTCCTTGTCAGTGGTGCAGGAAAGAAGGCCTGGCAAGGAATAACGTATAGTCGTTCGGATGGGAGGATAAATCGAGATCCCGTGTACACATTGGTGTACACATTGGAATTCGATATAAGAGTAGGTCATAGCGCCGCTGCCCGGGTAACATTTCCCTCATAACACCCCGTATGGCGTTAGCCCGTTCTTCATTAGCCAAACTGTTTCAATGGCATTTAAGGTAATTAAAAGGTTGTCTCTGGTTGGTCAGCATTAACTAAGTATTGTTGTGTACATGTATATATTGTCTTGTTATATTTTCATATTTTATCATTGCTTGATAATGACTAGAGAAGCCTGGTCGAAACATCACTCAGTAATAAGCAGTAATTGTATTCCATAGACTTGTGACCGGTATATTTATTAGCCCAGTCGGGGTAGAACAGTAGGACGTTATACATGTTTGTAAGCTAGATTTGTCTACTGTGGTGGTTTTTTTTTGTTTCTATATACATCAAACATATTTAACCCCAAGGTTAAACTGAAGGAGTTCACTCCGTAAGATTTCCAACTGAACCTCTTATAATCACAGGAATTCAATTAATACAACATGTTTCCATCTTCATACTGTGTTTGATTGGGAGGAATGTAATCAACTTTATGTCTGGCAGTAGGCATAGATACAAACTCACATTTCTAAACACGGGCTTTACCAATTCGACAAAGCAGAGATACATGTACGGTGCAACAAAACGGGTTTTAGCAATTCGACAAGGCGAGATTACGGTGCAACAAAACGGGTTTTAGCAATTCGACAAGGCGAGATAACGGCACAACAAACAAAGCGGGTTTTAGTAATGAAATGAAATAAAATGAAATGGGTTTAACGCCCCACTGTGCTGCTCCGACTGGGTTTTAGCAATTCCATAAGGGGAATAACAAAACGAAGACACAACAATAAACTAAAATATTCCGCACTGAAGTGCACGTAAAAGACCCCATTGACAGTTGGACTTTCAACGGAAAGGTTGCTATCCGGGACACCCCCCCCCCCCATTGTACAGTGTGTGGCGTATGTCCTTCAAACCACATAATAATCATGATGTATCCTCACCAAGCCTTTCATTTCCTATATGGTTTCTGATTTGTCATCAGATTTCATTATTTACCCCTATGACCAATTGATAATATCTCCCATGTTAAAGGAGCTAAATCGCTAATGTTTGGTACCCAGAAATTGACACAAATGGGTCGTAACGCATATAATAATGTAATAGGAATATATATAAACTGATTTACATTCAATCGTTTCCATTTTTACCCTTATTTCAAATCAGTTACGTTCGGCGAAATATGTCTGAAGTCTCAATCGAATGAAAATTTCTAGCGTCCGGTTATTCTAGTCTACATAGTATTTATTGCGCATACTCTCCCGATACGAATATGCCGTCACCGTTTGACATGACTTGTTGAATGTCTAGCCTCGTTCTTCGAGTCCCTTGTTAGAATGGGTCTGAAACGCATTATGGTACACGATTCTTGTACCAATGGTAAAATGTTTATTTTGTTTAAATATTGGATATCTGAAGCCCATCTTTTTCCGGTTAGATCACAACATCAATGTTGATTTAAATTGACAAATAATTCGTGTTTTCAATGTCGAAGATTTTGGATGATATTGAGTTAGAGACTTAGCTACTTTAATTAATGCCACTTGGCATCACTAATCCTTTATATGTATCGTGCCTTTGATCTTGTTGTTGTCATGCATGGTTATGATTTGTTGTTGTCATGCATGGTTTCTGATTTGTTATTACTGTTTGCCTACATATATAATTGCTCAACACATTTGTTATTGCGTAAATAATTTAATTAAATCAACAAGTCCATAATATCATATTCATTGTATTGGACGTTAAATCTGTAATAAATAACAACAACAACATTTGTCACTGCACTTGCTTGAAAACGTTGCGATAATACCCTTGAAAACGTCGCCTAAATAAATCAGTAATTCTTCTTCTATAAGTATGTGTTATAGTTTATTAATCATTTCTTTCCTCACTAACATGAACGGTATCGACATACGTATAGAACGTAAGTTGTTAAACCCCATTTCATTTCATTTACTAAAACTTACTTTAAACATTTGTTTTATTGACATTTTTTATTTACTAAACTGGAATACTTGACATTTCTACAAATAAACGCGAACAATTTTTTACCCCATATATTGTCGCGGGAAAGGAATTAACAGTCAGTTTAGGTTGGAAATCGTAATTTACTCCGAAACGAGTCGGTTGGTGACTTGGTTGATTGCCCGTCAGTCCACCCACCGAGGGCCGGGCTTCGCACTCTCAAGTGGGGGCAGAACGCCCCACCCCCCTTTCTGAAAATCCTGGATCCGTCCCTGAAAAGTATTTGATGTTAAAAATAAAAATCAGTTAAATCCGACTAATTTTCGTCTACCATTTCCTAAAAAATTTATCTTTCAATTGATGGAACTTGTTTATCTTTTTCTATTTTAACTCGGTGCCATGGTGTCATTAGGAGTAAGGAACTGGATCCTTAGCCAGGGGTTCCCGGTTCGATCCCGGTGTTGGTCCAGAAATTAGCCTATATCCTGAATTCTCCTTGTTAGTGATGCACAACGTAATTTCTGGCAAGGAACAGCGTCTAGCCGTGTGGGTGGTATGAAACACAGAGGCCTCGTGTATACGTTGGTGTGCACGTAAAAGATTCCTTGGCAGTTAGAATGTGATAAAGGGTAGACGGAAAAGCTGCTGTCCGGGCAAAATGTCACTCATTAGCCCGCTTGGTGTAGAATACTAGGACACTAAACCCACATTTCATTTCATTTGTTTTGATCTCTTCTATTGTGTCTCTGGGGGTTGGATGGCCGAATGGTTAGCACGTGTGTGCTGTATCATAAGGCCTGTCATTGAGTCAACTGGCGTGGTTTCGAATCCTCGGTTGTACGTGACAAGGAGTAGGGTTGCCTGTCCAATCTCGTGGGTTTTCTCCGGGTCCTCAGGTTTCCCACCACTGCTAAAGACCCCTATATGCGCAAACGAATAATTGAAATAAAATTAAACCATATGTTCGTCCCGAAAGAACTTATAGTTTTTGTCGAGTGGACGTTAAACCCTATTTCTCCCTCCCCCTATCTCTTTCTCTCTATTGTGCCTCCCAAAAGAGAAATGTCTAACGGTTAGAATTCTCAACGATCGCTTGATTTAGACAAATGACAAATATTCAGTGTTAGTGTGGCTGTGTTGAATCGTCGTCGTCGTTACACACTCTAGCACAGTACATCTTGTTTCATTTGATCATAAAAACACAGACCATAAAAACCCGCGCCATTTTTCGTTTCGCACCATCAATGAACTGTTCGCTTCATCTTCTAATTACACACAAGTTTTATGACGTCATAAAATTAGTTCACACCCCAATCGTTTTTACGACATCTTTTGATCAATGCCTTTATTAACCAGACACACGTTTATGACACGTTTCGTTATAGCCGTCAAACAGTCCTTTAATCGAGACTAATCATAATGTCTTGAAATGTTATCGTATTTTTTGCTAAAGAGAAATTCTACATGTCGGGATTATCCAGTCTTGAGTATGACAGACGTTATCGTTAGTTGTATTTTTATCAAAGGGTTTATTTCTGGATGTGAGACTAGCCCGAATGTATGGTATATTAGATAATTCTCGCGCTACAAAGCCTTGTATTTCATAGTTTTTGTTTATATCAAAAGATTTTGAAGCCCCAAAGGGTCTACTGATAATAATCTAATATAAATTTGTCTGCAGCCTAATCATATATAAAAAAAATATCATGAAAGAGAAAGAATCTAGTGTTTTTTGTGCGTCGATGTCGATTTATTAGAAAAGTTAGCAGTCTGAGAAACATAAAATCAAACGAGAAAGTGGGAGGGAGGGAGAGAGAGGGAGAGAGAGAGAGGCAGAGAGAGAGAGAGAGTGAGGGAGAGAGAGCGGGGGGAGGGGGTATGTACACTGACACAAACTGGGTCATTTCGGGAACATAAATGAGAGAGAGAGACACACACACACAAAGAGAGAGATGGTAGATGAGAACTGGTGGACCTATACCCCTCATCACACACTGTCGTGACTTTGCATATAACAGACCTTATAATCTACAGCACGTGAGTTAAACCACTCGGCAACTCAACTCCCTTGTAGCCCAGAAAATGTACAGGATCATTGAGGTTATAGAAACATTTAAGTATAAACTATCTCGTAGTAGGTTTGTAGGAGATGTGATTCGCGAATGTTAAGCGAGTTTTACATTTGCCGTGCTGTTGTAACGATATTCAATTGAATTAGTCAGTTAAACAGTTTCTTGTCGACGGGTAGGGGCAAAATCCTTAGGTAGCGTGTATCAGCTTAAGCTATGACTAAGCTAAGCCATGACCTTTTTTAAATATAATGTTTCCCTCCCTCGTTTTGATTTCTCAACTATTAGTATAAAATCAAGCTTTGAAATGTAGTAGGAGTCTTTGTTAATCCAAAGGGTAAATACAGCTCTATATAAATAAGTTGGCTTATTTTTACACTGTTATAAAATATTTATAACATTTACATCCTTTGATGGTTTTTGTTCATGTTTGCTAAAAGTGAAAACTAAATATAAACATTTTATCATGAAATTATATCAAGATATTTTTATTGAACAACGTGGATGTAGATCTCGTGTAAGATATAGCTAGGTTGGTGTGGGATGTTTTCCTTTAATGTCATCAGAGTCTTTAAATTCAAACAAAAATACAAGAATTTAATCAAAATAGTTGATCTTTGATGAAGGTACAATCGAACGCAATCTGTCCACGTTTACCTGAAAATTAGGGCTGGCGAATAATAGAAGAATTTAATCAAAATGGTCGATCTTTGGTGAAAGTACAATTAAACTCAATCTGTCCATGTGTAGCTAGAAATTATTACTGTGAAGGAGAATTTATCTAATCATTTGGGAGGGACGAAACCTCTAGGTCGATGAGTATACTAAGTACATGTTTATGTTCATAATATCACAACTTTATGGATTTACTGCATGTTAGTTTATTACATACAACGTTTCAATACTCTTACAGGTATCTTTATCAAGAAATGGACAATAATGGATCCAGCCATACATTGTTATTATAATTTAATTAATTGTTTTGATTGTTATATACAGTATATTACTCATGGATGTACTATAGAATTTATGGTTGGATTCATTATTGATCATTGCTTGATAAAGATACCTGTAGGAGTATTGAAACGTTGTATGAAATAAACCAAAAAGTAGTAAATCTATTAAGTTTAAGACCCCCCTCACCCCCCCCCCCCCCCAAAAAAAAAAAAATATAGATAAATAAAAAAGATACCCCCCCCCCCAAAAAAAAATAAATAAATAAATAATATCCCGCTTAATGATTCGGATCAAAAATATCAACATAGAGAGCTTGTGCAATCACTGGTTTATTATATAAACACGACGTTTCGATAAGTATCATCTTATTGTTGATCCCATATACTAGGTTATTTTAAACTGTGTTTTATTCCCCGACCACCGAGTCTAGATTGATACATACGCGATAAAAATACCTGACAATAGACACGCGTCATTAAAACAGACATAAAATCAACCCCATTCACCTCACTCTTTGATCATCAACCATAAATATATGTCTGGTCATACACGACTACATAATTATAAGTCCTAGTTATCAAGTTTAGGAATTGAGTTTTTTGCCATACACGACTATACATATTTATCCGAGATATTTATCCAGTGTTGAAATTGAGTTTTTTTTTTGTTTTTGTTGTTTTGATTTGTGTTTATTCTTGAAACAAGACGGATTAAACAATGAAACAACACGATCTATAAAAAAAATGTTGTGAACGCGCTACGTTCTTTATAAAACAGGTCGCAAAACAATTACGAATGATCAATATAACACACTTGTATGAACTTAACCTATCTATCTAAATACAATCAAAGATGTGTGTAAGTATGTATGTTCGCCCATCCATTACGTCGCCGCGATCCACCCCCACATAATATGGTACCAAATTAACCTGCATGACCCCCAGAATGTTTAAGGTCATGGAATTTAAGCGAATTAGGCCCCGGGCAAATTAGACCCTGCGAGAATTTGGTCCAGGACTTATTTCGACCCAGACCGAATTGAGACCCCGAAGAAATTGGGCCCCGGTCGAATTTGGGCCCCTAGCGAAGCCGGGTATCCTGCTAGTATCAAATAATGTTCTGACTTTTCCCGATCTGTCCCGAATGGGCAACGCAGGGTCTGCCATTGAGTCAAATGGAGTGGTTTTGATTCCCCGCTTGTACGTGACAAGGAGTAGCCCCCCCCCCCACTGCTAAAGAATCCTACGCATAAGCGAATTATTGCAATGAAATTGAACCGTGTGTTAGTCCCAAAATAACCTTGTTTGTGTGTGTGACCCCTTATACCCCATGGGTACCCCAAAACAGAAAATGTGCCATTGGTTATTGGTCATTACCGTAATTACATCGATGCCATGACATTATACAACCTACACCATCTTGATAAGAAAATACTTTTCTATATAATTAAAATATGTCTTGAACAAGTTGGGTCTTTAGAATAATATTAAACATGCATTATGCAAGAGCTAAATCTGCCTATTTCAGGTCTTTCTTTAGGCCCGAAATGTTATCTAACTTATTAATTAGACATTAATTAACCTATCCAGGTCATAATCAACTTTAGATGGCAGCGCTAGCCCGCGATCTTTAGTGGATTGTAAGCCGATTTACTGCATAACTTTCCTTCTCGATGAAACGATTAAATGGATAATCGAGACTATGCTGTTTATTGTACTGACTTTAGTAATGATGACCGAGGCTTAGGGGAATTTCAGTCGCTTAGTTCACGGTTCATAGTGGATCAATTTGAATGAAATTTTCACCAAATTGCCTTTACATTATCTAGTTTTTAACTATTATAGTGAGAACTGCCAACTCGTTACCGAATCTCCCAAAATGTATCTTTAATTATGATATATTTCTCATTTTTATATGTTTCAGAATGCCATCACCTTGGCAACTAGCGATTGTGAAAAACATCAAGTGGAAGTTGAAGGGCGGTGCTGTAGTGAATGTAGCATAGGATCAGGAGTAGCTTCCCCTTGTAACGCGGGAAACAACACGATATGTGAAGCATGCATTGATGGAGAATACTACTCGAGTACATCAAGTCATACACATTCCTGCATTCCGTGCTCAAAATGTCCGAAAAATTCCCGAGTAATTCAAGAATGTACTAATTCATCAGATACAATTTGTGAATGCGAACCAGAATTTCATTTAACTGAGAATGGCGAGTGTAAACTGTGTGATTTATGTCCGGCAGGATGGGGAGCCTCGGTACCGTGCAGCAGGACTCAGAATACCGTGTGTAATCAATGTACTAATGGAGCTTTTTCTAAAGTCCTCAGCGCGACGAGTGGATGTTTAGTGTGTTCCGTGTGTGTTCCGGGTGCACAGATGTTGCAAGCGTGTTCTGCGACTGAAGACACGATATGTATATGTAAGTATATGTCTCTTTTCTTTTAAAATCAATCACTTCTAAAATTAGACTATTTAATTCCAACTATGGTATTGTGTACCATTCTGCAAACAGAGAACTATGTACTTCCAGGATATACCTCTGCCCTTAATGACAGCCATGTTGAAAAATTAGTACATTATTTTGTTATGTGGTTTTATACAGTTTTGCATCTTTGATGCACACAAATTACATTCAGTATGACAATGGCAGCATTATATATACTTCTCAAAATTCTCAAAGCATACATAGTGTTTTCGACTAAAATTGTCGATGTAAGAATTAAAATGTCGGTCAACTACCTTCGTGTCTGTTCTCAAGCGGAGCTAATTGTAGACCGACAGTTTAAGTTTCGTATGATTATGTGCCTGTTTCGCGTAAAAACACTCGGTAGTCTCCGACAAGCTCCGTTAATTTCCGTTCGCCCCCCTGGCCTTATTTCGCACAAATACAGCGATTTCCCTATAATGATTTTATCACTATTTCCGGAACTGTGGGTAAACCCCTAGAATCGTCAACGCTGATTGATTAATCATTGTCTGACGTCATAGGGCCAAAAGTCGCTCTTATGACCCCTGACACGACCTTCCACTACAACCGGTCAGATCTTCATGTAGTGTAGGCCATCGAAAGTATAAAAAAAATACGAAACGAAATATAGATGTGTATTTTAATCAGATTGTTATCTACCCGAGGTAAGTGTAGGGGCTGAGAAATGTGAGAATGCAAGACATTTGAAATATTTAAAAAAAGATTTGGAGCCACGGTGGCTAGGTGGTTAAGGTGTTGGCTCGCTAGTCTGGAGGTCTGGTGTTCGATCCCTGCATTGGCCGAGAAAGTTCATCTGGATTTTCCGACCGTGGTTTCCCCTTGTCAGTGGTGCAGAACGGAGGGCCTGACAAGGACAGCTGTCTAGTCCTTCGGATGAGACGGAAAACCGAGGTCCCGTGTATACATTGGAATGCACGTAAAAGATCCCTTGGCAGTTGGAATTCGATATAAGAGTAGTCGATAGTGCCGCTGCCCGGGCAAAATTTCCCTCATAGCACACTGTATGGCGTATGCCCGTCTTCATTAGCCCAGTATAGGAGCAGAATAGTAGGACGTTAAACCCCATTTCATTTCATTTCATTTTAAAAAAAGATTAAATAAACTTTTTAATTCACATTGAGTAGGGGAACTTGTATGCCACCGGGTTGGACGAAGGGGTGGGGGGGTGTATGGTTTAACGCGTGTGCGTTAGATCATAAGGTCTTTCACTGACTCAAGTGACGTGGTTACGATAACCCGCTTGTACGTGACAATTAGTGTGGTGACCTGTCCAACTTCGGGAGTTTTCTCCGGCTCCTCCGATTTCCTAATAATTACCCCGGAAAATCCCCATGAACTTTCTCTGACAACACAGGGATCAAACACGTGACCTCCAACGTCTTACTCACTGATCCAGCGCAGCTCCCTTGTTTAAAGAAAGTAAAGAAGATGTTTTGTTGTGAGTAGAGGAAGGGTGAGACTGATAGACTAATTAAAGCTATAATGTATTGTTAGATGAGGAAACCATCTGTCTGTAAGTTAGAATATAAACATGGAGTCGGTCTAAACGAGATACATGACGAGCTTTCTGTAGCTGGTCGACTAGAGCTGATCGAGATAACAGTCCGCTGTAAAGACGGACGACTGAAGACGAAACGCAGTTTTATCGTTCTTATGTTTTTGATTTTTCTACATCTTTTTGTCCGTTTGTTGATGAAACGGGTACGAAGAGAAATGGAGGAATAGTTTGTTGGTTTTCAGGTTCGTTTTGTTTGAGGGTTTCAATTTCATGTTCGCTTTGATCGGGAGTTGGGGGGGGGGGTGAATCATTCATCTGTATTTTGTTCAGGTTCATGTTCGTTAGGGCGTTTCAGGTTTCGGTTTTTCACTTCGTTTTCAGGGGAAGGGGTGTCATTGAGCAACTGGCGTGGTTTCGATTCCCTGGTTGTACATGACAAGGAGTAGGGTCGCCTGTCCAACTTTGTGGGTTTTCCCCGGGTCCTCCGGTTTCCTCCCACTGCTAAAGACCCCTACGCGCAAGCAAATTATTGAAATACAATTGAACCATATGTTAGTCCCAAAAATGACCTAGTTTGTGTCGAGTGGACGTTAAACTCTCTCTCTCTCTCTGTCTCTCTCTCCCTCTCTCTCTCTCCACTTCAAGACCAATATTCCGATCTATAGTACCAATAATCTTATATTATCAATTACCAAAAAGCTTTGAAACTCACTTTGTAATATATTTGACTAGATCAGTCTCTGGTGATATTTGTGCAATTTTTAGAGATATTCGGACCCCCGAACTTGTGTCACGCAACTCAAACCGTCCCCCCGGAGGGCGAAGGGTCTGACAAAGACAGCTGTCTTGTCGTTCGGATGGGATGAAAAATCGAGGCCCCGTGTATACATTGGCGTGCATGTAAAAGATCCTTTGGCAGTTGGAATTGGATATAAGAGTAGGATATAGTGTCGTTGTCCTTGCAAAATGTCCCTCATGGCACACTGTATGACGTATGCCCGTCTTCATTAGCCGAGTATAGGAGCAGAACAATAGGACGTTAAACTCCATTTCATTTCATTTCATTTCGTAACACCATTATAGACCCTTGGGCAGTGCACTGGGTCGCTGCCTGCACAGCCCCTCACATAAGTAAATATGAAGTATTGGTACTTCAAATAAATTCGGTATTTAAACAGCAAGTCACAATACACAGATGTTAACATGGGACCCCCGAGCAACTGCCGAGCATGCCCGTGATTTACGACGGCCCTGAATAATCACGTGTTACATCTGAAAAGAAGTTAGTCATTTATTACAGACATTTTGCACTCGCCTGTCTACCCATGAACATTAAACAACCCATACAAGCAACTAGTGGGAGAAAAAAGGTTTGAAATTTGAAAGGACGACATTTGGCTAACACGCTAAATGGTCTGTGCTCGATTCAAAATTACATTTATACTGTGGAAAGATCTCATAAAAATCATATAGACGGAACAAAACCTTCTCCTATTTGTAAGCTTGACTTAAGCGGCGTTCACACGATCACGGTGTATGACGCCATATTTGACTTGGCAACCAGAATTCTTGCTATTAAATATATCTATGTCTTTTTCTGTTGCTTCGACGTTCTCTGATCGAAATGGATGTAAACCTGCCAGAGCCAGAATTAAAGTATATAATAACTCTTTATAGGCAACATGAACTTTTGTGGAATCTGCTTCAACAAAACTACCATTTTAAACATTTTTTCTTCAAACGACATCTTTTTATAAATTATAAAGAACGAACAGCAGGCACACGTGCGTTTGGCGTCATTTTGCCGTACAAAGCACAGAACGATTGTACCCGATATGTTGCATACGACGGTTGTATGAATTGATTGTATCGTGTAAACTTCGCTTAAATATCAGCGGAGTAAAGAACAACCAAGGGAATGTATAGAAGGGGCTTTTAAGTCAATTTTACTATCCTGTCGAATAAGTAGCCATGTGGAAACGGAAGCTGTAAAGTTTGGTTTAAATATTTTATGTTTGTGAGCAAACCTACCATTTCAAGTCATAAAAATCATTGATGCATGGAGTATACGACACGACAAAGCGATCGTGGTTTGTGATTAGAGTAGTAATTTGTAGTTTTTCTCCCCGGTGTTGAAGAAAGTTGTAGTGATAGGGAGAAGCTGTAAATGTAGAGACTGGTGATGTTTATCTCTTCTTGTTTTTATCGCGTCTTTCATCCTATAAAATAAACTTTAAATATCGTACTGGCCCACACCTGTATCTGGTATCTGGTCGCCATCTAAAAGGAAATACCGGTGTCTATAAGGCCGTGATGACCCTCGGGCTACACGGCCCCTTTATATCTGTTTTACTCTGTATTTTATCGGGACAATATTTTAATATTTCAAGACCCAGTGTACTCAAATTCATTATTTAAAAACCTTTTTTTAAAGGAAATAAAACCAACATAATAATGGTATATAATCTCGCAACTTGGGTTGCCCAACGTACAGGCCCACCCGTATTCTATATCTAATTGCATATCGTTATATATGTTATAGTGTATCTTTGTATATATTTTATGATATAATTTTAGTTAATGAAATAATTGACCAAGGTCCCAATTGATATCTCATTAATCTTTCAAATCTTTTAACTGTTTGAGTTTATACTTATTATAACGATATAATATTATGTAATTATAGTTAACATATAGATATCATCTTCTGTATTTAAACATCTGTTTCCTATGTACAATTTAACATTTCTGATCAAATATTATTATATATTTATTTTGATCCTAAACTTGTATAATATGTTCTATATTCTACTGTAACTTTAGCCTGGTGACCGGCTCGCCCTAGCGATACCTATCTCGTTATTATGACCGTTAACCATTTTTTGCACACTCGTTATTAAAAAGTAGAAGTTATCATCGTCGTTAGTGTTGGAATAATCTACAACCCCTAGGAAACAGAACCTCGGCATATATACTCTTCAAAAAAAGTAGGGGATATTGAAATGCAAATATCTATGCAGGTTGTGATATGATAAATAGTTATGGAGACTTGATATGCTTTGAGAGTATGTTCACAGATGAAGAACTTATCGCCCCAACAGAACCACTGAGCTGCACGTTCGACACGCAATAGCGCTATACACATGGCAGGGGTTCATTGTCAAATTTGACACTTCAAGGAAGAGTTGATGAAAACTGCCACGTGTTGGTTTATCTATCCATGTTTGCTTTCCTATCGGTTCTTGCATAAGATTTACTGTTTAGCGTATCTTTGCTTTAGTGTGTTACGTTTAATTTGATCGACAGACGTGTTCGTCGACGTCAACGGCAACCGACAACACTGCAAGAATTGGCCGTGGCACTGCAAGAGGAGTGGGTCAGATTGCCCAAAATCGTGATTGGACGGTTGATTAGGAGCATGCCACGACGAATTGCTGAATGTCTGAGGATTGGTGGAGCAATTACTCATTAATAAGATAAAAATCAAAAACGTCAATTTTCACTTTTGACGGTCTATCTCTTTTCGAGTATAAATGGGGCCGTCAGATAAGCCGCCCATATGAACTGTTTATGTTCATGTGTAGGCAATTGGCCTGTTATGAACATATACTGGTTACCTCTAATAAAAACAGCAGTGCATTGTCGCGGTTTTGTATTGTTTCTGAATATCCCCTACTTTTTTTGAAGAGTATATAAGCAAATACGGGTGTCGATAAGGTCATGATAAACTTCCGGCTACAGAACATTTTATTTTACTTGGTCTCTGATCACTGTTTGTGTTATTTTCCCTGTACAGTGATCTATAGCTTTATTAAACCCATTTTCTTACATCTCTCTTGGAAATAATAGTTTTTATTTATTGATGGGAAATCATAGTTACGCCCCTTAACCAACCCGACCAGATTTATCGAACATATTTGGGGATTTCACGGTGGCTAAGTGGGTAAGACGCTGGCTCGCTAGCCTGGAGGTCGGGTGTTCGATCCCTGCATTGGCCGAGAAAGTTCATCCAGATTTTCCGGCGTGGTTCCCCCTTGTCAGTGATGCAGGACGGAGGGCCTGACAAGGACAGCTGTCTAGTCATTCGGATGATACGAAAAACCGAGGTCCCGTGTACACATTGGCGTGCACGTAAAAGATCCCATGACAGTTGGGATTCGAAATATGAGTAGGCAAAAGCGTCCGGGCAAAATTTCATTCATGGACAACTTCATGGCGTTTGCCCGTCTTCATTAGCCCAGCCGGTGTAGAAATGTAGGAAATGAAATAAAATGGGGTTTAACGTCCTACTGTTCTGCTCCGACTGGGTTAATCAAGGCGGGAATACGTCATACAGTGTTCTTACTCTTATATCGAATTCCAACTGTCAAGGGATCTTTTACGTGCACGCCAATGTGTACACGAGACGTCGGTTTTTCGTCTTATCCGAATGACTATACAGCTGCCCATTCTACACCACTGACAAGAGGAAACCACGTCGACAAAAATCTCAATGACCCTTTCAATGCAAGGATCGAACAAGAGACCTCCAGGCTAGCGAGTCAGCGCCTTACCCACCTAGCCACCGTGGCTCCCTTGGAAACGTAGGACTTTAAACCACACGTCATATCATCTCATTTCACCACGAGTTATCTCCCGCTTTTCTTAAGTCAACTGTAAAACACGTCCTGGCAGAACCCAACAAAACCCATAGCTCGTCAAGCTTTTATCTAGTTTTATGACGTTTTTGAAGTTTTGGATATTATCACCACTCGTAAATAAATGACGGCCATAAAACACGAGCCGTATAAACTAGACCCTGGGCTGTGTTTTTCTTTTATTGAAGTTGGTCTCGGAATGCGAAATTATCTGAAATTAGATTTATTCAAATTCAGTCAGAAGAATTAGTGGACCGAATAACTGTTAAATTTCGTAATATCCTTGCATCAAGAGAAATTAGTCCAGATGAGATAATCATGGCGTAATAAAATAAAATTACATTCCATCCAAAAACAGGGAAATTAATGCGAGTTATTTGATTTCTGGCTTTTGATGATGGTCCATGGTCGGTGCTATGATATATATAACGCTCTCTTCAATTTATCCGATTAGCATATTTTTCTCCTTTATATGAAACAAGCTCTTTGAAGCTGGCGTTTGGCTTTGAATCCAACTCACGCGCTCTTTTTTCTCAAACGTTAGAAAAGTAGAAATAAATGACGCTTAATGAGCGATTTGATCGGTGGTGAGTGGCTTATGATTAGATTTAATTCAATCGTTTTATATAATGCCATTTGGGCTTTTTATTGCCCACCATAATTCCTGTTATTTCACCGACAGTAAAAAATTAAAAAAAAAAAAACAGTCTCTTTTAGCTCATATATTTTAATGAAATGAACCGGGGGACCATTGCTTTTATACATCTATCATCTCAAACCCAACTTTATGTATCCTGATCTGTTTTTCACCGAATTAATATTTTATGTAGCTTTGAAATATCGCCCTCTTGTTGTTAGTTTTATATCCTATTCTTCTGTTGTTTTTTTCCGGTAACTTTTCTGTGAAATTTGTTTGATGTGCAATACTGATATTATATTATCATTGTGTGTGTGTGTTTTTTTTCAAACTTTATTTCTGTGATCCGAGTTTATGAGTGATTTAGAAACATGAAAGGCATGCGATTAAAAACGGAGATTCGACTCGGAGACGAAGAGAATCGATAAATTGTAAAAAATAATTCTACAAACGACTTTCTTCTCAACTGTCAGTTATTCAAATAAATCATTTCTTTTATCTCTTGGCTTTGATGTTGTTGAATTGCAATTTATTCAATGATGACGACGATGATGGTGATGATTATGGTGATGATCACGACGATGAATTTTAAAGGCCCCCAGCGGTGTTATAAATAAAAGATGATGATATGATGACAAGTTTGAAATTAATCCACAATATTTTATAGAAGCGATGACGATAGCGATGATGATGTTGATGATGATGATGATGATGATAAAAATGACTGTGTCATTATTTAACAATGATTTCATTAGTAGAGGAACCACTCGGCAAACATCAGCAGATTCAAGTACCCTACGTCTAGCCTCGGCCATTGGAACTACATTCAAATTCCCGGATTACCAACGGCGTTGCCCATGACGATGCCTTTGAAGAATGTTTTATCATACAAATATTTCAAAGTCTTTCAAGTTTATCCGATTTTCTTCGAACAAGTACAACTTTGCACCGAACATTCTACACAGGCTTCGAACGACGCAATTTTGATCACTTCTTTTTAAATGCGGCATGTTTTCTTAATAACTAAACCGGTGCCGCATCGCAATTGTGTAGGCGTAGGTACATATCACTTACCGTCATACAGCTGAGGCTAGATGTAGAGTAACGGAATCCGCCGAGGTTTGCCGAACGGTAGAGGAACGTGTATGTGTATGGATTAAGCTGTATACAACTATTACGGGGATTTTATGGTTGAGATCCCTCTAGTCAACATTATAATATTCTGTTTGCTCACTTTATTTAATAATTTTTTTAGCTTTTTCTCAAATTCTATCCTTATTATCGCCCTTATTATGGTTAAATTATTTGATGTTCTAACTCATGACGTTAACTGGCAGACTGTAATACCGCCATTCAGAAGACAAACATCGTCATGACCGGTCGCATCACGTCTTTCTTGTAAATCGATATAGTTTTTTTTTTTAAATTTTTTGAGTGAAGCCTGTGTCATTACAGGGGCGGGAATCTACAGCTGACATACAGGGCCCTGTTGCTCGAAATCTTAACTAAAGATAAAATCCAAATTTTAATAGATTCTTCAATTTTGATTGGCTAAGCACTAAAATCAATCTAATATTATCCAATTAAATTACTAAAATTTGGATTTTATCTTAGTTAAAATTTCGTGAAAATTGTGTTCTTTATTTCTTTGCGATGTCTGTGTAGCTTGTCTTGTTCGCAAGTTTATCTTGTTGGTTTTGTATTTGTGTGTGGTGAGGTCGTCCTGCATTACTATTACTAATATAGGTTTTATATATATAGAGAGAGAAATGGGGTTTAACGTCCACTCGACACAAACTAGGTCATTTCGGGACTAACATATTCTTTAATTTATTTCAATAATTCGCTTGTCTTTAGCAGTGTGAGGAAACCGGGGGAAATATAGGTTTTAATACAGAGAATTCACTAGTACTGTAAGTTATGGTGAGATGTTATTGTAGGAGTTTCTAGTTTAAGCTGATGATATGGAGAGAGAGAGAGAAAGAAAGTAATAAAAATGTTGGTTACGGTAAATTAAAATATAAACTGTACCCTACACAAAGCCTATCGCTTTTACATACTCTATGTAGTATAATGATGAAAACACGGAGGCTCTATTAAGGTGAAATAAATAGTTTTCATTCCAGCGGTTGTTCTGTCTTGTGAGTAATTCCCAATAGGGTCGACAGTAGAGATGACTGGAGGGTAGATGAGGCCGATTGGAAAGTAGGTCAGGTTTGTTGTAAAGTAGGTCAGACCGACTGGGGAGTAGAACAGGCCGGTTGGAGAGTAGATTAGGCCGGCTAGGAAGTAGAATGACGATTGGGCTGTAGATCAGGCCTGTTGGGAAAGTTTATTCAGCGGGAACTCAGTGAGACGGCTGGGTTTATCTACTCCCACCCGTAACCTTAACCCTTGTGGTGCGTACTTCGATCTGAAAATAAATTCCCCAAAAGCCAACACGTCTACTGTTGCCAAGGCAGCGAAACCACTGGTTACAGTGTCACTATGACATCTGTTCCCAAGTTGGTGCCATTGTACAGTTTGGGCCCAGAAAAGGAATTAGTGGAGACGGAATATCATGATAATTTCTGATTAATGAAGCAGTTCACTAGACGCAGCATCTCAGAAGCAGTTTGTCCTAAAGAGTCCTTACATGTAGGGCATGTTTGACTGACCACAAACCAAATCTGGACTCTCTGTCCGGATTCAAACCACAGAGTTTTATGAATCTGGCTGTTATTCCACGGGAGTGCATCGTCGGCTAACAAAGCTAGTAGTAACTTATAAATGTGATAGGGCGGTTGGATGGCCGAATGGTTTCGTTCCTCGGTTATACATGACAAGGAGTAGGGTCGTCTGTCCGACCTCGGCTTACTAGGTTTGAATCCCAATGTGGCTTCTCGGTTCTCAGTGGTAGGGCCTAGCGCCCGTGGGTCCGACAAGTAGCCTAGGCCTAAGTGTTTCCTTGTTATACGCATGGGCCAAAAATATGGGGACCACTACTGTACACTGCTACACATTGGCGTACAAGATCCCTTGACACTTGGAATACGATGAAAAGAAGCGGAAGAGCTGCTGTCCGGACAAAATAGGGCTACCCCCCCCCCCCACAACCCTTCTATTGTGTAGGCCTACGTGACCATAAAGCATTAACCATGATATGTTAGTCCCAGATTTAACAGAATATTTTGTTGACGAGACGTTAAACCTCATTGCAACTCGTATTTACCGTAAATACCATATGCGTACAGCATAACTGCACAAGAAAATCCGCCATATTTCTCCGATTAACGTTTTTTAAAATTTATGATGACGTCATACTATGGTGATGACGTTGAACCATTGATCAGAAGAGTCCAACCATACAAGCACTGCCATGATTAACAGCAGATTTCCTCAACAGAGCCTCGACATGTTTTTGCAGTGTTTGAACTTTTTGGCTGTATTTCCTCTCGCTGTCTGCTAAAACGATTTCCCGCTTTTATTGCCGTCTGCAACGCTAGTCGAGGTTTTTCGAGATTATCCGAGATTGTTTGATGGTGTTTAGATCTGAAAGAAGTTTTGCAATCAGCTGAGTTTTATGTTTACGTTAGGCCTGGGTATTAAACCGGTATATTTATATTATCAATCTTAACGAAATGAAATGGGGTTTAACGTCCTACTGTTCTGCTCCGACTGAGCTAATGAAGACACGCATACGCCATACAGTGTGCTATGAGGGGAATTTTATCCGGACAGCGGCACTACGGCCGACTCTTCGAATTCCAGCTGTCAAGATAAAAAATATTAAACGTTTACACTACAATTAAACGCATACAGTGCAATTAAATGCATACAATACAATTAAACGCATACAATACAATTAAATGCATACAATACAATTAAACGCATACAATACAATTAAACGCATACAATACAATTAAACGCATACAATACAATTAAATGCATACAATACAATTAAACGCATACAGTACAATTAAATGCATACAATACAATTAAACGCATACAATACAATTAAACGCATACGATACTAATTAAAACCATTGATCCGGCTGTCATTTTCTGGATAGCGTAACGTCTAATTAATTATGGCGGATTAAAAACACAGCATCAATATAACTGGCTAATTGAATGAAGTAATAAATGAACGAATGAAATATTGAATGAAAGAATGAATTAACGAATGAAATATTGGATAAATGAATAAATAAACCAATGAAATATTGGATGAATGCAAGACGAAGAATTCAGAAATTCATCGCCATTACATGTATAATATTTTTAGCGTTTAACGGCTTGTAAAAGATACCGTGAAGCCATAAAATTTCCCATTCATAAATGAAATGAAATCGGGGGGGGGGGGGTGTTAACATCCTACTGTTTTGTACGAACCGGGATTATGAGGACGGGCATATATCATACAGAGTGTTATCAAGGAAATTTGGCCCGGATAGTGGCGTTATCGCCACCTGATCACAAAATTCCAGCGTGTTTTTCGTCCCACCCGCACGACTAGACGCTGTTACTTTGCCAAGTCCATGATTGCCAGCTATACACTCGAATAACTCCCCCAATACATACTGTGTACTTAACACGCGATTTGTCATCCCACCCGAACGACTACAACATTAACAACAATCCACTCGAGTAACTCACTCCACGCAGTCCATCTTTGCCGGCTATGCACTCGAGTAACTCACCCAATACATACTGTGTACTTAACACGCGATTTGTCGTCCCACCCGAACGACTACAACATTAACAACAATCCACTCGAGTAACTCACACCATGCAGTCTACGTGTAATGAATTAAACAACAAGAATATAGTAATCAAGCTCAAACAACAATATGATAATATTATACACATCTCCTTGCTTAATTTTCACTGTTTCTCTTTACACTCGGCGTTTTATCACCGGAACATATTTGGTAATTAATATTAAAAAATTTTAACGACTAGATTACGTCGACTTCAAAGGATTTTTACGACACTCTACTCGCTTAATCGACAACACATTTTGCCGTTTGATCATAATTAATTTCAAAGCCATGTATTTGAAAAAATCGAAATTCTTTGATCTTTGACGGTTTATGTTCGAAAAATTCATTAAATGTAATTTTGTGGCGATAAAATTACCAAGCATTTTTGTCTTCAAAAGAATGCGCGGAGTGGTATTGGTTTAATTACTCCGAGCTGTTATCAATTTACTTTTTTTTTCGAGCATGTTTGGTATTGGGTGTATTTTGAGAAATGAATATTTGATCCTTTAATAGAGTGTGTTGATATTACATAAAAGTTATTTGATGTAACCTATAAAATATGATATTAAAGAACCATTAATACATATTATGAAATCAAACAGCATCCTAGAAACATTCATCTTTCCTGCAATGGCCACCATCAATCATCATGGTGGAAAAAATAAAAATAATCTAAATACATGCTGCCGCTATTCCTCTTGTGTCATCATGAGAGAGAGAGAGAGAGAGAGAGAGAGAGATGGGGTTTAACGTCCACTCGACACAAACTAGGTCATTTTGGGACTAACATATGGTTTAATTTTTTTTTCAATAATTCGCATGCGCGTAGGGTTCTTTAGCAGTGGGAGGAAACCGGACGACCCGGAGAAAACCCACGAGGTTGGACAGGCGATCCTACTCCTTGTCACGTATAACCGGGGATTCGAAACCACGCCAGTTGACTCAATGACTGGCTTTATGATACAGCGCGCACGTGCTAACCATCTAGCTTCCCTATTTTGTATGAAATCACTAAATTTTTGGATATGTTGTATTGACCATGCATGTCGATCATATTTTTTTATAAAATAATGTGGGCGATATTTACAAAACAATATCGATGATGAGCAAGACCGAAACTTAGCGTAGCATTATGTGTCACCCGGGCACATGAGAAATCTCCTCGGAATTTTCAGCCTGGGTTCGCCTTGTCAGTGACCCTGGGTGGAGGGTCCGGCAAGAAAAGACCTATGTTGGAACGAAAAATCCGAGGCCACTGACCGACCGCCATTAGAGGAATCCTTTGCGAACTACAAGGCTGTAAGAATTTCTCAAAGGCATAACTGTTCAAAGTGGTGTAATTCCTTATTCAATCACAGCATAAAGAGATTATCTACCTTTGAAACTTTGTCTTCTTAATTTTAATGTTTAAACATTTAGTTTGAGCACACGCTAGTGCGGATATTGCCCTAAAATTGAAAATCACCGTCAGCGGCTTTAAGTTAACCGGCGTTGTGACAGCTTGATATGGTGACGATGAGATGAACGAAGTTATAGAAGAAGGAAGAGACCCGGCCGACATTACCACAATTAAACTACAAATACGAGTTTTAATAGCTTGTATAATACAAGTTTCTTACAAACAAATTATTCTAATATGTCTTCAACGCTTCGTTGCTTCACAATATTCTTTTTATATTGAGAATAATCGCCTCGATTTATGATCTTTTTGTATAACAATGACACCACCTTGTCGTCGGCTAGATCAAAGAATAATTTAATTATCGCCATATTGCCAAGATGGCTATAAAACCACTAAAGAGGGTAAAAAAACTTACGCGTCAATTTATATGATAATATTTGTAGGGGTTTCTTTATCAAAACGTGTCCTATCTCGCGCTAACAGGTCGTCAGCGATAGAACATTCAGTGGACGCGGACGTTAACGATTCACTTGTAGTAGTCGATTATAGATCGTCGGTGATATTACATTATTGATAGACGCGGAAATCAAAACTCAAATAGTTTGGTGACTGTAGTTTTGACAAAGGCCGAATATGTAGTATTGATAGATGTTGTACATGAGACAGTGTATGCTTACTCTATCTAGAACCCCTGATATCACCCAGTCTAGATATATAGTATTGATAGATGTTGTACATGATACAGGGTATGGTTACTCTATCTAGAACATCTGATACCACCTAGTCTAGATATGTAGTATTGATATATGTTGTACATGATACAGGGTATGCTTACTCTTTCTAGAACGCCTGATACTACTTTCGATTTATTTCGGACGGGTACGTGGTTTTGGGTAGGTGTTGGCTTTAGCTTTAATTAGAGTTCGGAAGTAGGCTATCTGCCTTTCTTTGGTGTTGTATCTTATCGGAGGTTCGGAAGCAGACTAGCCTCCTTACTTTGATAATATTATATCTCATCGGAGGATTTCCGATAACTATGAGGGAACATACATTGTCCAGACATCGGTGAAACGGTGTACTCTTATTCCGAATTATAACTGTAAACAGCTCTTATACGTTTACTAGGTGTTGGGTGGCCGAATGTTTAACGCATGCGCGTTCGGTCACAAGGTCTGTCATTGAGTGAATTCGCGTGGTTTCGATTCCCCGCGTGTTTTTGACATGGAGTAGGGTCGTCCGTTCAATCTGGTGGGTTTTCTCCTGGTCCTCCGGTTTCCTCCCACAGCTAAAGAACCCTACGTGCAAGCGATTTTAATTTATCAAAATCAAATTGAACCATATTTTAGTCTCAAAATGACCAATGTAGGAATTTGGGGCCTGTTTAGTGAGCCACCGCGACTCTCGATACTAAGAAGATTTATGTTGTAATTTTGTAGTACGTGTATTACCCTACTCCCTTTAACTACGATTCCCATATGCTCCAGTGCCGTTATTTCCGCTTAATTTAATTCTAGCACAATTTGTTCATTACAATAAAAATATTGTATTATTATTTGATGAAACACGTGGTAAATATATTGTACTTCATTTCAATGGCAATTAAAATGTTGAAATACATTTCAAACTATAAAAAACATAACCTCATTAATATTTCTCTTTATATCAGATAATTTTGAAATTACAATTTAAATTATTTTGCATAAAATATACGCCTCGATAAACAAGATAGTAATAAATTTCATGCATGTTTGTATTGTGTTGATGATAATGATGATACGGGTACCGGCAGGTACCGGGATTATACCCGGGAAAACTACAAAACAAAGGAGAAAAGCAGCCATTTAGAAACACAGAAGCCGTAATAAAAATTGTAGCCTAATTGTTCAAATAAATGTAACAAAGTGATGATGTAGATAGATTATGTCGAAATGAAATGGAGTAACGCCCTACTTTGCTGCACCAATCGAAATAATGGAGACGAGCATACGACATGCCGTCTGATGTGAAGGAAATTTTTCTCGCCTATACTCCTTGTCAAATTCCAACTGTCAAGGGTTCTTTTGCGTTCACGCTAAGGTTTAAACTGTGTACACTTCTTTATCAACCCGGTTGGTGTAGAAAAGGTAGGACGTTAAACCCCATTTCATTACCCCGGATGCCGTAGTAAAGTAAGACGCTAAGCACTTTTTAAATTCATTTCAACTGTCATGGGTTCTTTTACGTGCACGTCAATATGAACACGGGACGTCGGTTTTTCGTCCCATCAGAACGACTAGACACTGTCCATGCCACCTCGCCCCGTCCTGCACAACGGATGAAGAACAACCACGTTAAATTTCATTTCATTTATAAACTCAAAATTATCAAAATGTGTTTAAAAAAAAAAAATATTAATAGCCCAAGCAATGTAAATACACTAAATCGGAATACGCTTATAGGACAATTTAAAAAATAAAATAACAAAACAATTATGCAAAACAGTCAATTACATCATCCGCCATAAAACAACTGATTGATATTAAGTTATAAAAAAAACCATAGATTATATAACTTTTCATTTTAACATAACTCATTTTACAATCCACACATTCACCCGTTTACTGATTCATTTTATATTCAATATGCGATTTATTCGGCTGAATTACCCAACATCAAAGGCGGTGGTATAATTTTGTATTCATGTTATAAATTGGTAGTCGTCATTAATATTGTCGCTGTATTATTTCACTCGGTGGTTATTGATTCACAGAGACAGAGAGAGAGAGAGAGAGAGAGAGATGGGGTTTAACGTCCACTCGACACAAACTAGGTCATTTTGGGACTATCATATGGTTTAATTTTATTTCAATAATTCGCTTGCGCGTAGGGGTCTTTAGCAGTGGGAGGAAACCGGAGGAACCGGAGAAAACACACGAGGTTGGACAGGCGACCCTACTCCTTGTCACGTACAACCGGGGATTCGAAACCACGCCAGTTGACTCAATGACAGGCCTAATGATACAGCGCGCACGTGTTAACTGACCATTCGGCCATCCACCCGTGACTCTTTTTACCTTAGGGAGCATAGCAAATAGATTAATCACCATTTTTTAATTCTATCTATTTTCTTATATTTTCAGCTCTGCCTATCTACCGGTACCCGACTGAAGAGTTTACCGACACAGATAACAAACAGTCCGTTCAAAATGATCACCCGAAATCAAACAGCAAACAGATAGATATTATTCCACTTTACTGCGCAATTCTTGGCGCAGTCGTCGTTGGACTACTAGGTTACGTCATCATGGTTCACTATCGGCGTATGAAAGAGAAGCGGTTAATCAGAGAACCGCATGACGACGTAGAATATTCTAAAGCCTCCGCTGGCGATTCTGGTATCTGTGTAGAAGTAGAGCATCAACAAAAAGTAGTTCCAGGTGAGAAAAACAAAAGTTTCATATTCCCGATTATCCAGTCCCTATATTTATCAGTTTATTTATCAGTGGCATCACATTCATTCTGGGAAGTGGGGTAGGGTGGGTGTCATTCTGGGAAGTGGGGTGAGGGTCATTCTGGGAAGTGGGGTAGGGTGGGGGTCATTCAGGGAAGTGGGGTGGAGGTGGGGGTCATTCTGGGAAGTGGGTTGGGGTGGGGTCATTTCCATACGGGAAATCCATCTAGTGTAAATTCAGGGTTAGCATTAGGTTTAGGGTTTCCCCCTACCCCCAAACCGATCAACGCAAGAACTTTCTTTCCTGGTTGACGATTCTTGTTACTATTATTACAAACTTAACGTCCAATACATGGACAGATTGATTTAAATAACGATTCTTCACATAGCTCTTTAGATTATAAGGTCTGTGATCGAGGCAGGCGGCGTGGTTTCGATTCCCCGCTGATACATCGCCTGTCTAACTTCGTGGGTTTTCTCAATGGTCCTACGGTTTTCTCCCACTTCTAAAGCCCCCCCCCCCCCCATGTGCAAGTGAAATATTGAAACAAAATTGAACCATATGTTAGTCCCAAGGACTTGTTCGTGCACTACACCCGGTTTATATGAGGAATCTTGTTCGTTTTCGTGCACAGCACACTAACCACGTTTACATGAGGGATCTTGTTCGTGCACAGCACACTAATCACGTTTATATGAGGGATCTTGTTCGTGCACACTGACTCGGTTTATATGAGGGATCTTGTTCGTGAACACTGACTGTTTAATATACAGGACGATCAAAGGACAGTGACAAATAAACCGCCATACATACAAATAGGTTATAAAATAATTGTTAAGAATATATGTTAACCTAGCTATATATATCATTACAGGCAGTTCCAGGTAGGCTAAATAGTTAAATATATTTTATGATCAATATTAAAAGTATGTCATTCATTCATTCATGCATTCATTCATTAGGTTCAATACACTAGATTATGGTAGCTGACATTGCAGCAAGTCGTTAATATTGCCTATCTAGACTTGAGAGTAATTCAAAATAAAAAAATAGATTTAAATATAAGAAGATAAGTGGGGTATAACAAACAGTAAATATTCCACACTGTATTGAAATATTAAAAAAACAATTTACAGTATGTTTTGAAGTAGATTAAACAGAAAATCTTTTCATGTTAATATTTACAAACGAAGCGTGAAAATTTAGAGGGCAAAGCCCCAGCCGCTTCCACCAAAAAAAAAGCAAAACCTCATTCATTAGGTTCCAAAATTATGGTGGCGCTAGTAGGCCTACTTATAATACAGTATGATTTTAACAATGGCCGTTCTTTGTAGGTATTTAATGCCCGCTTTGAACCTATTTGGATACGTTTAGCACATGCGCAGGGGTCTTTTCTGAGTTGGGAATCGTATACATGTATATAGCTGCGGTAAACACTCAAGGTTAAGCAGGCGCCTCTATCCCCACGCCACATACACTCACGGTCACACCGGAGATCGAACTCACGGCCGCAAGGCGAGGGTGACCTTTAGAAATAGCCCACCTGTGTAGGTCCATATTTAATTGATGGACGCTCATTAACGCCACCTAGGGACTAAAACAAGCCAGTTCCGGTCATAAAACTAGATAACAGATGTCATCAAAAATTTTAAACGTTTTTAATCCCCCGACACAAGATCTGGTGTTCAATCATTTCATCTACCTGTATTTATAACCTGGCTGACCTTTTAACCTTGACTCATACACTCACCTGTACCAGTCATAAAACATCAAACAATGCCGACAATCAGGTGACCCTCCAATAAAATGAAACAATCCCGTTCCTCATGTCTGAGTCTGAATGACTTTTAAAACTTTTATGACTATAGATATTTTGTGGTTTTTGTGTTTGATGTGTAAAAGTGCTCCCAGTGCAACAGTTTCCTTTGAAGCGGTTTGATTACAGACAATCCTTCAAATAGTTGAAACATCTATCTTATAGATGTCTTAACCGACCATTCATTTCGTTCTTTCTTCGTAGGACCAATCTGATTAAAATACAGATCTATATATTTCGTTTCGTTTTTTTTTATACTTTCGATGGCCTCTTCTATATGAAGTAAAGACGAGAGACGCTAATTGTAGGCCGGTTGGGGAGGCTCGGGAATTTCCGGAGTCAACAATGGCCGCTATATATAAATGAGTATGTTGGGGAACACTTACTCTAACCCTTTTTAGGAGACTGAACTTGGATCCAGTCTACCTTTTATTCCTCTTAAAAGGTTAGGGTTAGGGTTAGTATTCCCCCAAAATACTCATTTATATATAGTGGTCATTGTGGACCCCGGAAATTCCCGAATCTCCCCTGCAACTGGCATGCAATTAGCATCTCCCAGTAAAGACAAGTAAAACGAAATATTGAACTATAAAAAACGAAACGAAACGAAATAGGATCTGTGTTTTAATCAGAGTGTTCGTAGAATTTAACGCCCGCTCCCGCCTTGGGTGATATCGCAGCTAATTAAAGTGTTTTCTAATATATGTACAGGAGGGCCACAAACAAAGGTGATATAAGACAAACCCGCGGACGACACACACTACACAGATATTATGTTCTGTTTATATGCTTCCCAATCAATCGCTAAATTCCACTTAAAGATGAGATTGGTAAACTTGAAGATAAATATATAAGAGTGTGTAATAATTTAACCTTTCTCATGAGATGTAGAGACAGTGAAATTGTGCCACATGGACACCCCAGATTATTTCTATTACTGTTATTCTTAATCCATGTAGATGGTTTCTTATTGATTTCATATATATTGTCCACAGGTTTACTAAATTGTCATTGTGCTTGATAACGATAAGAGGATACTTGTCGAAACGTCGTGCTTTTAGAATAAACTAGTGATTGTTTCCCATAAAAACTGTGTTCTGTTAGATTATCATTATACACGCAATGAACAACAAATCAAATCAGACGGGCAAAAAGTTTCGCCGCCCCTGTGAAAAAATTGTCGACCATAAAAACAATAGATATACATTGTCCGTCAATTTTACAGCACCCCTAAGAACACGTTCCGCACCCTCGTTGCTCTGAGCTGGTTACAGCCCTGAATCAAATGTATGTAACTGGGGAACAGTCGTGTTGGAGAGGGTGGTTTAGGAGAGAGAGAGAGAAAGAGAGAGAGATGGTTTAACGTCTACTCGACACAAACTAGATCTAACACTTGGTTCAATTTTATTTTAATAATTCGCTTGCGCGTAGGGGTCTTTAGCTGTGCAGGAAACCCGAGGATCCGGAGAAAACCCATGCGGTCGGACAGGCGACCATATTCCTTGTCACATACTAGCGTGGAATCGAAACCACGCCACTTGACTCAATCACAGACCCTATGGTGCAACGCGCACCTGCTAACCATTTAACCAACCATCCATCCTACGTCTTTTGAGATAAAGTGCTCTCTCTACCCCCGCCACCCCAAGCCAATATCTTCACTATTTTATTTCCCATAACATCGAATAACTGTTTACTAGTCGTATCTGAATATTAATTATTATGATTTCAGTAGTATTAACGAGCAGTACGAGAATACGTGATTTACCAAGCAGTAAGAGACGAGAAATAGAGAGAAGCTTCTTACAGTCCACTAAAGACTCCCGTGACTGGCAGGGCTTGGCTAGAGAATTAGGTAAGATAATAATTAAAAACAGACTGTCTGACAAGTCTAGTCGTTCGGATGGGACGAAAACAGAGGCCACGGGCCACGTGTACCCCCTTGGCAGTAGGAATTCGATGACGTGTAGGCGGAAAGGCCGCTGTTCGGGTAAAATTTCCCTCATAGTACAACACTAATAGGCGGCGGAACTTTTAACACGGGACCACGAATATTCGTTCCACCCAAGAGACTTGAGGATCCGCACTTGTTCCTGAACCCCTTACTAGGGGAACCCACGCTGAAAACAACCCGAGGATCTTTTTCGGACACATCGGGATTGAACCTCGGACGCTTGGTAAGTGAACCACACTTACTGTTCCACCGCCCCCCCCCACGCCCGACACAAACATCGTGCCCCACCCCACCAGTACAAATTAATTGTCTAAATCTGGGGCCTGTTTCAGGAAATTTTAGTAATTTGATTGGATATTAGATTGATTTTAGTGCTTAAGAGAAGGAGAAACAGAGCCCTGACTTGTAAATATATGAAACCCACAATCCTTACTTATCAAAACGTATGTTCATTGCCCTTCCAACCTTATATAAGATTTATTTACACTTATATATCCACAAAATAGTTTGAAGGAGTAATTGATATGAATTATAGACGTCAAGTAGGTCTATAACACCTGTAAATCGATATACGCTTCACCTTAACAATATACCAGTCTATTAATATATCGGCTATAGTTTAATGGATGGCTGTCATAATACTGTTAATGTTGACAAATGAAATGAAATGGGGTTTAATGTCCTACAGTTCTGCCCCAACTGGGCTAATGAAGATGGTCATACACCATACAGTGTGTTATGAGTTAAACCGAATTCCAACTATCAAGGGGTCTTTTACCTGCACGCCAATGTGTACATGGGACATCGGTTTTCGTCCTATCCGAACAATTATACGTTGTCCCTTACCAGGCACTCCTTCCTGTATCCCTGACAATGGGGAACCGCGCCAGAAAATCCCGAAGAACTTTCTCGACCAACACGGGAAGCGAACCCGAGACCTACTGTTTAGCGTCCCAGCGTCTTATTGGCTGCAAAAGCGTTTTATAGCTGAGGTGCTGAAGGCGCCAGCCTCCTCGCGAAAAAAATCAAAGAAGTTGAAAAAATAAAACGGGAGAAAAATGCTAAAACCGATGAGAAAAATGAAAATGTACCCTAGTTAGGGAGGGCCCTAAAGGCAGACAAAATGGCCCCACATCTGACAAAAGGGCCCCTCTGGTCAAGGGAAAGGGCCCCCGAGTCCGAGTCAATCGTTTTCTATACACTGTTACTGGATATATATCAGAATGCACCAAAATGTTTTCTATTTTGCAAAATTTCTCGACCTCCGGTGGCCGGGGGGGGGGGAGAACCCCTTGGACCACCCCCGTGAAGGAGGGCCCTCAAAATAGTATAGCCTCCGCCATGATAAACCTTAAAACGCCCCTGACTAACTGAGCCACCGCGGATCACCGTCCTACATGAACATCTTGTCACAAGTGTTGAAAAATCATTTATAATGGACGCAACTAATTGTATTTCAAACAAAACGAGGATCTCATGAAAGCTTTTTATTTTCTGATTTTTCAGGTTTCAACACGAAGAAGATCGCCAACTGTGAAATAAAGTCACAAAGAGACTCATCCACGCCATTAAAACATTTACTTGCAGACTGGGGTCGTAATGATTCGGCGACGGTTGGAGTGTTTATACAGGCCATGAAAAATCTGGGACGTCATGACGTACTTCCGACGTTAAACGTTCACGACACGGCAGAGTTATGTCCCTTAGTGCCACAGAATAACATCGTGTGACGTTCGTGCATTTCATTTTAATTTAATATTTTGAATATCATTTTTTTCTATAAACTATTATAACATCCACTGGTGGGAGCTGGTGATATTTTTATTGTGATATCAGAACTCCTGTGAAATACGGAATTGAACAAAATAACGTGATGTATGTGTCGAACCCATAAAACAGTATCTTCATTTCCGGTGTGTAGATCAAAACTGTGCGTATTGTGTACCGAGGCGAGGGTTCTCCGTCATTTCCATAACTCCGTTGAAATATGGATTTGAAAAATAAAGTGATCATCCATCCCGCAGCCGGTATTAGTCATGTGTCAAACTCATGAAACAGTTTCTTCGCTTGGCGCGTGTAGAACAAAACTGTACATATTGTGAACCGAAACGAGGATTCTCCGCCATCACACCATCTTAAGAACCCGGGTGTAATACCATGGACAGAGGGGTAGGTTCAGTGTTCGTCAGTCCAATTAAACCACGTAACGTTATTAATAAACAGTGTCGCTTTTGTTTATCACGTCATCATCCAGCGGAAATCAAGTGATAACAAAACGGATACGTGTCACCGCATAAAAACGTATTGTCTTTTGTTCTTGAGGCTTGTCGACGATATCACCCTTCGTGGAAGTGGACGCAAAACTCCAGAAACGAACGAACGGTGTTGTTCTCGAGGAAGTGAATCCAGAATTATCCGAACTTTTCCGAGGATATATTGCCCAATGAGATATTTACGTTTACTACTAAGCAGGTGGTTGCAAGTAGCTGGTCCAAGTAGTTATTACGAGAATGCCTTGTGAATGCCTTGAAAAACAACCGTGTGGTCGTGGCCTTAATACCTCGTTTAGGATTAGAGTTAGGCGGTACATTATCGGGATTGCCGAAAGATTAATTTTCCGTATGCAAATCAGAAATTGTTGCAGCCTCGGACCTTTTGATAGATCTTATAAAGGTTCCATCGTACGGTCAGTGGCCTATAATCCCGGAAAAGCTGAATGGTCCGTGTTATTATTTGAATAAATAAAACGACTTATTATTTATTGTTTAGAACAATAGGACGCATGATCCACCGAGTATTAACAATGGAATGGCAGCCGTGAGCTGAATGGAATGACTATCATGAGCTGAATGGAATGACAGCCGTGAGCTGAATGGAATGGCAGCCGTGAGCTGAATGGAATGACTGTCAAGAGGTGAATTAAATGACAGCCGTGAGCTGAATGGAATGACAGTCATGAGCTGAATGGAATGACAGTCGTCAGCTGAATGGAATAACAGCCAGCCGTCAGCTGAATGGAATGACGGTCGTCAGCTGAATTGAATGACAACCGTGAGCTGAATGGAATTCCAGCATCCAGCATCCAAATGTTATTGTTGTTTAAAAGATGCAGGTGTTCGATAACCTGAGATGATTGGAATATTATAACTGGTACCACGGAGCATAGAATCGCAACTGAAAATCATACAAGAGATACGGTATGCGAATCGGGTAGGAGTGTTAGATCCATGTTTAAGTGAAAACATTATATACTGAACAAAAAGTAAATTGAAGCCTTTATAGAATATTTGATGGTGGATGAAACTTTTATTAATGTATTGATGTATTATGGTTCTTGTTTGCATTTTTCTCATTTGCAAGCGGACGTTAAATTATTCACTCTAACGTATTTGTGCATACATGTATTTGGTTTTGTATTAGAAACCTTCTCATTCTGTCTAATTTACGGTGAATGAACCCCATTATGCCTACATTAAAATGTGTGTGTATTGAGGATCTATTTAAGTACCTATAGACGTCCCCACACTTATGGTATATACATTATTAATTATAAATCTATATAAACTATGAATCTCAACTAGCCAAGCTAGTGTTTATTATAAATATATATATATATATATATATATCCACTATTTAATATCAATTCTATCTACACATATATCTATATAAATAGTTATTATATTCAAGCGCTTAAAGCGTATTTCAATATCTATTGTTATTCATTCATTATATATTACAAGATTTTAATCAGAGATGACGACAGCCGTGGCATTGCACCGTTTAGAGTTTAGAACACAGAGACGATGGAAAACTAATCCGATTCAAATACAGATCTATATTTCGTTTCGTTTTTTTTATACTTTCGGTGGCCTACACTACATGAAGATCTGACCGGTTGTTCTGGAAGGTCGCGTCAGGGGTCGTACGAGCGGCTTTTGACCCTATCACGTCCGACATTGATTAATCAATCGGCGTCGACCGCATCAAACAACAAGAACTCGCCGTAACAGTCCGTTTCATTAGTTCATCCTTCACTTCAATCAGAACATCCATAATATAACAAATCTTCCAGATCCTAGTGTATTAAAAACAAGTAAAACAAAATTTTGAACTATAAGAAACGAAACGAAATAGGATCTGTGTTTTAATCAGATTGATGGAAAACGTAAACGTTGAACTCCAAGTGATATAGGCTCGCTTGTTTTTGGAAGACCCGGGAGCCTGTACCTTATTCAAGGCAATTGAAATATAAACAATTTGTCGTGATTGGAGTGCTCAATCGATGGATCATCGGTATTCTTGAAATATTTTAGTTTTTAAGTTTAGGGATCCCCAGGTTGCGTTGCACGACGCACGTAAAACCGTTATAGCAAGATGTTCCGTGTACGTTAATCTTATGTGCGGCGCTTTGTGCAACGGCGCTTCTGTCTCAGTTATTGCAAAGTTATTTGTAAACATATATAGCACAGGGCACAGTTCTATTAAACTTTGATGTAATATTGAACGTGTACGTGCCTTCTGTACAACCATGGACGACAATCAACCTAGTGTTCTCCCTTTAAATGATGCAAATATTGAATTAAAACAAAAACAAGATTTAAACACTGTACAAGAACTTTTCCCACTTTCTCCTGTCTCCAATTCACTAACAATAAAACATTATAAAATTAATCGTGTGTTTGATTCGTTTTCTTCTTTTAAAGGTGACTTATACAAGAGCCTTGTGTTGGCTTCAAATGTTATATAAATTGTGTTTCGATTCCCCGGTTGTACGTGACAAGGAGTAGGGTCGCATGTCCAACCTCGTGGGTTTTATCCGGGTCCTCCGGATTCCTCCTATTACTAAAGACCGCTACGCGTAAGCGAATTATTGAAATAAAAAATTGAACCATGTGTTAGTCCCGAAATGACCTAGTTTGTGTCGAGTGGACGTTAAACCCCATTTCTCTTTATATATGTATATAAATTATGTTCATCGGGATTTTTTCGGCGTGGTGCAGGGCGGAGGATCTGATAAGGACAGCTGTCTAGTCGTTCGGATGGAACGAAAAGCCGAGGTCCCGTGTATACATTGGCGTGCACGTTAAAGATCCCTTGGCAGTTGGAATGCGATATAAGAGTAGGTCATAGTGCCGCTGCCCGGGCAAACCGTCTCTCATAGCACACTGTATGGCGCATGCCCGTCTTCATTAGCTCAGTAGGAGCAGAACAGCAGGACGTTAAACCCCCATTTCATTTCATTTATAAATTATTATTTAGGCATTTATTCACATGGTACGCCTATATTCAACTCTACGGAACAGCGGGTGGTGGAGATGTAAACGGATTGAAATACGGTCGCCATTTAATGATTTATTTTAAAATGGTGAATCATGGCTAAGTCTCGATTAACAAGTACTGTGGCTACGATAATAAACAATCTGTGACACATCTTGTCAAAACTTCCCCCTAATTAAAGTAATTTGAATGAAATTTTGAAAATATTCATTTTCCTTATCTATGTTTGAACTATTATAGCAAGAATGATCAGCTCTAAATCTTAAATAGTGCATCTTTCACTATCGAATCATCTCCAAGGCAACAAATTTTGACCCGCGTTTATCTTCGGTATCCTTCTGTTCTACCCCACTAAGCCCTGGGTCCATGTACCGGGGAGACACATAGTCATATTATCCGCCCTTGACAATTGTGCTGTTTTTATCGACCAATCAAAAAAATCCATAAAAAGAAAGCGAGTGGGCGAAGGGAAATAACTCGCATTTTGTTGAAACTGAGATCGCCGAATTGTTGTTGTAAACTTTGTTAAAATACTTTAGGACATCTTTTTGTGCGCATGCCACTGCTTTGATATTAAATTCCACGCGAACTTTCTCATAATCGAACGTACAAGCTGCTGTAATCTGTTTTTGATTGGTTCGTGGAAACAACCTACGTGGCCAATGAAATCATCAAGGGTAGATAATTTGTGAATACCCCATGAATGAGAATGGTTTTAGTTGGTCTGGAAATATTGAATAGGAGACGACGGTGCGACACCTAAGAATATCAAGAGTTATGCCCCCTTACATAACTATCCCGCTGTAATAAACTAAACCATTCCCCCTGTCTGTAGATGTAAATCGAACAAGCCTGTCTGGAAACGTGATGGATGTTCGCGGAAATGACCCGACCTAACGGGGTCTATCCCAGAAGCAATAGGGGATGGAACATTGCTCGGCTGGTCAGGTCGCGGTTGGATTAAGCGACAGGCCGGCGGCGGTGACTCGGCCGAAGTTTCCAAAATCACATATCTCTGTAGATGAGGTTGAGAGAACTTTCCTGACACGTGAGAACCAGTGTTGACGACGAAAATCACCTGGGATGTTCCAGCGCGTCCCGTTGTCTGTGGTGGTGGACCGGGTCTGCAGTTCGGTAGATAACACATCTCATCTCTCAACCCTCCGTGTTTCGAGATGAGAATTGTTCCTATTATCTTCAACGTAGCACCTCCCGGAGTGATTCACTCCCGCTAGTTTTAAACAAAATTGACAATATTTTTCATCAAAACAACGATTGATTATTGTTATTTATAATATTTCTACAACACCCAACTACAATTAAGCATATAATCCTACCTGAAACTGGTATAAATCGTCGTATTTAAAATCGAGGCGTTGAGCCGTTACTAAGGCCGCCATCTTTTTAAACAGCAGACGTTTAACGCTGTCATCATGAAGGCGGGGCTAAATAGAAGGCTTTTATAACAGCCAATCAAAAAGGCAATCGAAAGTGGAGAACATGTCAACACACAAAATGACATCCACATGTTATATCCGCGAATCATTTCAGAAAATAAAATTAAATTACGGCGATAATGTTGAATTAAAACCCGAACAAGAAATTAGTTTGGACCTGATAATAAATGGCAAGAAGGATGTTTTTGCTTTATTACCGACAGGATTTGGCAAATCATTGAATTATATATTAATTCCATTGATTTTAAATGAAGTAAAAGGGGCGTGTAGTGTCGGCGCATGTCTAAAGCACTCTAACTATGAATGGATTTAAATGGCGGTGTATGTTAGACAAAAACAACGCATCATTAATTCAAACGCGAATATTTGGAGTTAGGCGATAGTTGTGCCACTACATTGGCCTCTGTAAGTTTAATTAATCATAATAGCATAAACTTATCTTATTTTAAAGATGTTACATGCATTAATAAAGAAATTGAGTTTGCCACTTGGAACTAAAGGCATCCAATCGTAGCTAAAAACAAACACATCAGTATATCTCAACGTTTTTAGCTACATTCTCGTAGCTAGTAGTTCAAATGATACTAAAAACCGCGGTACCGTTAGACGATCTTGTTGACAAAACTAGAAATTCCAGTGTAAATCTGTAGTTATCTCCCTTTTATTAATAGCCATTGACAACAAGTATGTGATTTTATCATTGGAGATGCACGGGGGGCGGGGGGGGGGGTGACGTCCACTCGACACAAACTAGGTCATTTCGGGACTAAAACATGGTTCAATTTTATTTCAATAATTCGTAACGCGTAGGGGTCTTTAGCAGTGGGAGGAAACCGGAGGTTCGACAGGCGACTTTGTAACGTACAACCGGGAAATCGAAACCCAGTTGGCTCAATGACAGACAATATGGTAGAATTCGCATTATATTTTCCAGTGAATGAGAAGGTGAATTTTATTTATTTTATTAACAAATATATAGGCCTATCACTAGGCATTCTCGATCAGTTCGGTAATTGTCGGCGTATTTATAATATATTGATTCGCGATGGGTGCGTTGAGACAATATTGGGTGACATTTGGCCACAGATCACTATTAATTTCACCACTGACTTTAGCCCTAATCTTAATTCGTTTCTTTCACCACACCCCTCGCAGTATTTCATTTGATTAGACTTGATCCCACTCAAAGCGGGATTTCTAGGGCCATTGCTTCAGAAATATGCTCTATGTCAGGCTCTAACTTTTTCCCAAATCTTCGTGTAGTTGAACGCACCCGTCCGCCCTACATTTCAGCGGAACCAACCCCTTAACTCTCTTATCCTTCCGCCACAAAATCATGACAATTAACCAAAATCTAGCCGAAAATGTATTCAACCCTTTTTCCCTCAATTCCACGCCAAACAATCGCCATACAAAAGGGAGAAAAGGGAACAGAGTCTAGTCATTCGATTGGGCCAAAAACCGAGGCTCGTGAACACGTTGTTGGAATTCTTCACAATTGGAATTTGAAGTACAAGAAAGTCGTAGCACCACTGTATATGGACAAAAGACCCCCATGACATTGTATGACGTATATCCTTCGCCATTAGCCAAGTCGGAGAGAAAAGTAGGACGTTAAACTCCATTTCATTTCATTTCATTTCTTACTATGGGGTTGACTACGTTCCCGTATCGTGCAATTTAAATCAATTTACAGTGTAATGATTTTATTCACATTTCTCACCAGGAAACCCCCGGGATATTTTTATTCCCGACAAATCAAATATCAGATTTCAACAGTGTGAAATATATCCAGCATTCTAGTTATTTTCAGTCTCTATCGAATTATAATCGATTTTCTTAAACCTGCCTTCAGGGGTTTCTCGGCAGATTTAGTTGGTTGGATAAATGAAATTGATAGACTGTTTTATACACGTATACGAAATGAAATGAAATGAAATGGGGTTTAACGTCCTACTGTTTTGCTCCGAACTGGGCTAATGAAGACGGGCATACGCCATACAGTGTGCTATGAGGGAAATTTTGCCCGGACAGCGGCACTACGGCCTACTCTTATATCGAATTCCAACTGTCAAGGGATCTTTTACGTGCACGCCAATGTGTACATGGGACCTCGGTTTTTCGTCTCATCCGAATGACTAGACAGCTGTCCTTGTCAGGCCCTCCGTCCTGCATCACTGACAAGGGGGAAATATACACGTATACATGTTTTCGTTCAGAATAAATGGAAATGGGTTTAACGTCCTATTTTTCGTGGGGGCGAGTGGCGAATCTTTAGCGCTTGCACGTTGGATCATAAGGTTTATCTTGAGTCAACTGGCGTGGTTTCGATTCCCCGGTTGTACGTGACAATGAGTAGGGTCCTCTGTCCAACCTTATGGGTTTTCTCAGGGTCCTCCGGTTTCCTCCCACTGCTAAAGGCAACTACGCGCAAGCGAATTGTTGAAATATAATTGACCATATGTTAGTCCCGAAATGACCTAGTTGGTGTCGAATGGCCATTAAACCCCATTTCTCTCCCAATTTATCTGTATCAATCGGCCTACTTAAGACGGGTATGAAATGACTGGGCTAATGAAGACGAACATACATCATACAGTGTGTTATGAGAGAATTTTTTCCCGGCGTGACGGTCTACTCGATGTTCAACTGTTAGGGGATCTTTAAAGTACTGTAAACAGGACTTTGGTAGACACGGTTGATAGTTATAGGTTGTATCTGGACTCGGTAACATCCACCCCTTTGGTAACCCCCTCACACCCTATGTACTGACTAATGTTTGATATATGTGTTGATGTTTTGGGGTTTTGTAATCGGAGGCGTATGTCTGTCTTCATTGGGCCACTTATTTCAAGAAAAGCTAGACGTTTTTAAAACTCTATTTAATTATTTTTATTTGAAGTTTAATCCAGTGAAATTAATGGAACAGTAACAATACAGCCCCTAGCAAATTGAAAAAACGCATACCCAACAACATCATCATGACTGTCCCGACGTCATTGGCGTGGTGCATGTCATCTATACAATGATGATGATATGACATGGCACCAACTGGGAATACGCCATGCAGTGCTCTATTCGGGGACATTTTGTTTCCGCCTACTCAGTGGGTAAGACGCTTTCTCTATAGCTTGGAGGTCGCGTGTTCGATCCCTACATTGACCGAAAAGTTCATCGGAATTCTCTGACTTGGTTTCCCCTTGTCAGTGGTGCAGTACAAAGGGCCTCACGAGGACCGCTGTCTAGTCGTACGGATGGGACGAAAAATTGAGGACCCGTGTAGACTTTGGCGTGCACGTAAAAGATCCATTGGCAGTTGGAATTCGATATCAGAGGAAGCCATACTGCAGCTGCCCAAGCAAAATGTCTCTCATATGGCGTTTGCCCGTCTTCATTAGCTCAGTCGGAGCAGAACAGTCGGACGTTAAACCCCATTTCATTCCATATTCCAAGAGTACTGTTACGTGCACGTCAATGGGACCTCGGTTTTTCATCCCATCCAAACGACTGGACGCTGTCCCTAGCCCCGCCCGCCATCTTGAACCGCCGAAAAAGGGGAAACCACGTCGGAAATTCTAAAACGATACCTGTTTCAGATTGGAATTGGCTTGTTGGGAGCAGGGCTCTCACAAGCCTATGTGGCGCCCCAGGGCAAAAGTTTCAGCAACGCCCCATCCTTGCATACTGTAACTACTTTGTTCAGTGCCTGCACTGAGTTGACTTTTTATGACTTTAAAAAGACATTTTAAAAAATTCAATTTTTTATAAAGAATATTCTTTACAAAATGAATATTTCTGGTACGCTGTTAAATAATTTTACGTCCCTCAAGAAGTGTCGCCCCCAGGCATATGCCACCACCAGCCCCCATGTTGGGAGAACACTCTACTGTCATGACAAAATCTTATAATATAGTCGATTTTTGACCATTGAATAAAATCTAATTATTTTGTATAATTCCAATATATGGCTGACGGAGGCTGAATATTACAAATATTCAGATTCATATTTCACCTAAGATAAAATAGCCCTTGAATATAAAACCATATTCATTAAAATTAGAGACTCGTGTAATATTACCGATTAACCAGTCGCTTATTGATGAATTGATTTCTTGTAAATAGACAGAGTTGCAGTTGTAGTAGTCTAGGGTAACCAGACAGACTAGTTAACCGAATGAAGTAATTAACACCGAGTCATGAAACTGACTGTGTGTGAGAGTAGTTTAGCGCGAGCCGTCCACGAGATAACAGTGTGCGAGATAAAGATCTAACACGTTTACGGTTACTACTGAATCTGTTACCCTATGAATAACGGTACGTGATTTATATTCCACTAGGATTATACCAGTATACCACAGTTACAGGTAAGTGTATTACGTAATATTTACCTATATTCACGTGATTGATCTATAGAACTGAAAGGTGTGTGAGTCTTTGATGATGACAGCTCACCGCCAATTGAACACATATCAATATTTTTATATAAAGTGTTTTCTCAGTAGTTTTCATGTATTTGCATTATGACAGTCCAGTTTAAGACGGTTTATAAATTATTGTCCGATTTTTTAGTAGGCTTACAATATCTCATTTGATTAATTCGATTATAATTTTCCGATAATAAAATAACCATTTAAGACTAAGGTTTTTTAAAAAACTAACGTTTCTTGTTAAAGAACTCCAAACGAATCAACGATGACAGAAATGTTTAGGCTAAAACGGGATAGCCAACACACTTTGTACCGACAATGATGACAATGTGATGGGACTATTCAATTTCTCAAATATTATGTTATAAATAGCCAACTTAATTGTCTAGGATCAACTTGGCGATCGCAACTCTGGGATACATTTACCTGTATTCGGAACAATTGTGGCACAAAATTTGATTCCAATATTGTTATATTGTTGTTCAGTATTATTTTGTTGATCCCCGGGCGTACATCGCCTATTGATTCCTTTTAGTTTTATGAATAAATCAACAAACATGCCCGTCTTGGGTCGATCTGTCGTTCTATTTTTATAAAGGATTTACAGGAATGTTTGTGCACGTGTGTTAATTAGGTGTTAATTATGAAATGGACGTGTATGTGCATATCAAGTTGATTGATATCAGTGCTAGAAGACTAATGGAATGGTACCAGTAGTTAGTTATTAGCGGTGTGTTTGTTTATCGACTGGGATGTGATTGACATTGTATTACAGTGAGTGACATTTGTCTGACTTGGTTATAGTTTTACATGCTATAGTTAATGATACATTAAGGTGTAGTACATTATTATATTTTTGTAACAGTTATACATGCTACCTTGACATAATAAATCTGTCCAAATTGGTTCTAATTGTTTTTAAGGTAAAGAATTTGTTCAAGTGTAAAATGCCAATTCAATTTTAAAATATTAAAACACAATTTACATGGAAGACAATCACCAAGTTTATTTATTTCGCATTACGTTTCAACAAGTTCCTTTTATACTTCTCTGACCACCTGATATCACTTGTCAGTTATATCAGTCACTCATTGAATGATATATGAAGTTTTATTTTGGTATTTGAACAGTTCTACATGCTGTAATTAATGATATATGAAGTAAATACATTGTTTTATTTTGTAACAGTTCTACATGACATAGTTCATGATCAGGGGCGGATTGGCCGGTCGGACAAAAAATGAAAAAAATAATTTTGTCCAATTCGTCTAAAAAGCCTTTTTCTGCTGAACATTATGGGGGGGAGGATATTTAACCATGGAGCGATGATGATCATGTTGTATGTGGCCGGTGGTTTTAACGGGCTGCCACACCATCATTGGAATCTAGAATGGGCTGGTATAATAGAATTTCTGGGTCGGGTGTGCTGGGTGTGGGCCGGAATTCGGAATCCTGCAATGGGGATTCCGAATTTCATCCGAAAATTTCATCGGATTCACCTGACACTGTCGCCCGCAAATTTAATAACTATTAAGTCACCTGCACCCTGTTTGTGGGGATACGCTAGAAACGTCTGCCGGTGGTTCGTAACTCCCCAAAAAATTCAATTTTAAGGCCTCAGCAAAATTTGATGATAGCTGGTCTGTTGGCTGAATATGAGTGCGAAACGATTTCCTGAGGCTGGTGTTAAACATTCCTTGACATTTTTATTAACTCGTTATTTTGACCTAAATTAATCGATTTATGAGCTATATTATTTGACAGAGATTATAATCAGATATGCCACCAAATCGCATATTTGGGTTAATTTTTCCCGGGGGGAAAGTCCCCGGACCCCCCTTCCAGGCTCCACGGTGAGTAAAAGGGGCCGCTCCGACGCGGGAGCCCGGGCCGGTTCCTGGCCCCAATCCGCCCCTGTTCATGATACACATAGTTGCAGTACTTTGATAATATTTTGTAACAGTTCTACATGCTACCTGCACGCACAATAAATCTAAATTTATTCCTAATGCTTTTAATTTCATAATTATATACGGAAAAAAAAATGTAGGTAAAGAATTTGTTCAAATATAAGAATTTCAAGTTGATTTCAAGGCAAGCTTTTCTTACTCTTCTCAGACCACCTGGTACCACTTGTCAGTTATAGCAGTCACTCATTGAAATCCTTATTGAAATGAAATGGGATTTAACATCCTACTTTTTTTTACACTAACCCGGTCAGGCTATAATGAAGATAATCATGCATCTCGAACTGTGTGCTTTCAGCGAAATTTTCCTTGGGCAAGGGATCTTTTATGTGCACTCCATCGTGTACTAGAGACCTCAGTTTTTCCTGACCCTATGTTTTGTACAAGGGTTTTATTGAAATAATGTATATAGTTAATAATGGTACATGTATTTAAATTAAGGTTAGATAATAAAATAATTTAATGTTGATAAATTATTAGAGAATATACATTAATTACACGGTTTATTGTAAGGCCACACAATACAATGGTTAATCAATAGGATATTATTATCTATTGTTGATGATGGTCAGGGAGTATTGGCTGTTACATCTGTTGATGATGATGGTGGTCAGAGAGCATTGAGTGATGATGGTCAGAGAGCATTGACTGTTACATCCCAGGTAAAGATGAGTAGAGGATTTTAAAGCCAGAATGTAGATGACACAGCAAACACCTGTAACAAAATTATCTAGTTGGTTGGGGGAGATAGAAAACTGTCTAGTTGGTTGGGTGATATAGAAAACTGTCTAGTTGGTTGGGTCATGGGTGATATAGAAAACTGTCCAGTTAGCTTTCTGAAGTAGATTATAAGTTGATTTGGGTATGTGTTATCAATAATTAATAACACGTTTTAATGTGCAAAACAGGGTATGATTGCTCTCTGTAGCACACCTAAAAACACTTATCATATCTTTAACAAATTCACATACATGTAAATAACCATTTCTGTTGTACTTTCAAAATTTCTTTTCCTGTCTCAGTATAGTTCTCCAAAATCTAATGAACAAAATTGTGTCTTGCGTTGAACACTATTTGTTTGCCTCAATCCAAGAAACATCTAAAACATCTTGATATAGTGTAAAATATCATTCTTGATGAGCATTATAAATCAACAATAATTAACATACATGTACATACACCTATTAATCATATTGGGCTAAATTAGAGCCTCCATTTATGCCAAACGCATCTGACGCTAGAATCCACAACATAGGATGACTAGCCCAATGTTGATTGATGCACTTAAAATTTCTCTTCCCATAACATCATATACCATACCGATCTTTTAGACAGTATTTCTTTCTTCAGAGGGGATGACGGTGGCTAAGTTGGTAAGACACTGGCTCGCTAGCCTGGAGGTCGGGTGTTTGATCCCTGTATTGGCCGAGAGAGTTCATCCAGATTTTCCGGCGTGGTTCTCCCTTGTCAGTGATGCTGAACGGAGAGCCTGACAAGGACAACTGTCTAGTCGTTCGGATGGAACGAAAAACCGAGGCCCTGTGTACACATTGGCATGCAAGTAAAAGATCCCTTGACAGTTGGAATTCGATATAAGAGTAGGCTGTAGTACCGCTGTCTGGGCAAAATTTTCCTCATAGCACACTGTATAGCGTATGCCCATCTTCATTAGTCCAGTTCAGAGCAAAACAGTAGGACGTTAAACCCCATTTTATTTCATTTTCATTTCACTTCCTTTCTTCAGAGACTTTCGCATTAAAAGATGGAATAGCATATTTCCTGAAATTTCAGACATAATGCATCTTCTGCAGGAAGCCATCATCATAGTTGAATGATTTCATTTTAATTAGCGCTAATTATCTTACGATGTAATTATGGTAATAAAATACGAGACAGCAACGTGTTATTATACGCATAAAAATTGACACAAAGGATTCCAACTTTATCGAAATTAAAAATTATATCGTGAAGCGTGAAGTCAAGATAATATGTGTTAATAATATTCCTCGGATAAAATAATTCTTAAAAACGGTAATGCAGTAATTAAATAAAGTAAGATGCGATGGATTCTGTGAGCTTGTAATTTTAATTATTGAAGAATGAATCATCTGTTTATTTCATTCTCTCTTTAATTAGCGAGTTCAAGTCATTACTTCATTAATTACACTTGTTTTAGATATAATAAAATTATCTATTAATTATTGTAACCAATTAAACACAGTGTAAAATTTATCATATAAATACACAAAATATAACAAGTTGTACATGTACACACAGCAGGAGGTTGTACATTTACACATGCCAGGAGGTTGTACATTTACATACACCAGGAGGTTGTATATTTACATAAACCAAGTTGAACATTTACACTCGCCAGGAATTTGAAGTGCAAATATATCAAGTGAAAAATGTATTACTTATAAACAGTGTAATATTAGGCCTACATAAAAAAGAAACAATATACATGTATTGTGATATATGATCACTGTATGGTGATATAAGAACAATGTATGGTGATATATGAACAATGTATTGTGGTATATGAACAATGTATTGTGAAATATGAACAATGTATTGTGGTATATGCACAATGTATTGTGATATATGAACAATGTATTGTGATATATAAACAATATATTGTGATATATGAACAATGTATTGTGATATAAGAACAATGTATTGTAATATAAGAACAATGTGTTGTGAAATATGAACAATGTATTGTGATATATGAACAATGTATTGTGATATATGAACAATGTATTGTGATATAAGAACAATGTGTTGTGATATAAGAACAATGTGTTGTGATATAAGAACAATGTATTGTGATATATGAACAATGTAGGGTATGGAATGAGTTTATCTTTCAATAACATTGCTGATCCTTCTTAATGTTTTGCGTTATTTTTTTGTGGTTTTACAAACTGTATATTGTCTGGTATGAAACCTCTGTAAAATTATCTCCCACTTCCCTGTTAAAATAATAACCCATGACAAATTTCTTAAATATCCTTTTAATGTTTCTAGTTTACATGTTGAATAAAAAAAAAATTGAGAAAGAAAGAAAAGTGAGAGTTTTAAAAATAATTGAGGTTTAATTATATCAGGCTGCTAAACAAATAACAATAAAACATGATAAATTGCACAGAAAGATTTTCCCAGATTCGAATAAACGTAGGAAACAGATGATCACTGATAAAGAGTTTAACTTGGATGGCAGTAAATTACCCAGGGAATATGGAAATTTGTTATAATATTGTTATAATGGCCAAGACAAACAATAAATAATGGATTCAGTTGTCCGTCGTTCACTGAAACAATAAACTAAAAGTTGAACAGGATGATTTTTACTGGAATTATCAGACTGGTTAATACGATATGCAGAAGTGATGTCACAGGCAAATATATACATATGCATTTTGTATTATTATTATTATTATGTATCGAATTTCTATAGCGTTGCATTTATAACTGTGAGTTATTTCTAAATGGTTAACAAATATAGGTTTAACACATGTAGTTCTTATACTTTTATGAAGGGTCTTTTAACCCCAAATCTTATGAAGGATGAATAAACCTTCTCTTATATCAACGTAAAGTCTGTTTTTGTACTGCTGTTGAGCGGTGATTTTTAAATATCTATTAATGCCTACTCTATCTGTCGACATCATCGTTTGATCCAGCACAATCTGATTAAAATACAGATCTATATTTCGTTTTGTTTTCTTATACTTTCGATGTCCTCTACTACATGAAAATCTGACCAGTTGTAGTGGGAGGTTGCGTCAGAGGTTATACGAGCGGCTTTTAACCCTATGTTAGACATTTGATTAATCAATCAGAGTTGATGTTTCTAGTGGGTTACACACAGTTCCGTGCAGCTCTCACCAAAACCTCGACTTAACAGGCCGTTTTATTGGCTATCCCCTCACATCAATAAGAACGTGAGTTATATAACAACTTTTCCAGATCCTAGTGTAGTAAAGACAAGTAAAACAAAATTTTGAACTATAAAAAACGAAACGAAATAGGATCTGTGTTTTAACCAGATTTGATCCAACAGTTACACAGATCGACCAGCCTGTCGATGATCCAGCCCCTGCTACTCTTTTAAGGGATTGTATCTGGGGTATTTCCAGATCAATTACTTAATGCCATTAAAACAATTTTTCTGAAATCTAGATAAATTTACATCAGTATCAGCAAACATAGATGATTTAAGATGTATTATGTAAGAGCTAAATCTGCCTATTGCAGGGCGTTCATTTGACTTCATATCTTATATACACTATTAATTAGATATTTATTCACATGATCAACTCTCTAGAACATCTGATGATTGTGATTTTGAACAGATTGAAACACAATCACCATTTAATTATATTATTTGAAAGTGGATAATCAAGACTTTGTTTTTTATCGGTAGCAATAAAAATCAAGACTACAAATTGTATTTCGGTTAAGAATTTCTTGGTAACAAGTGTCTCTAAAATTTGTTTATCATGTATTCTATTCTTCTAACAGTGATGACTTTGCTGAGAATAAAGTAATTTGAATGATATTTTAGATATATTTATTACTGATTATCTATTTTTAAACTATTATAGCAATAACGGTCAGCTCTTTTTATCTAATTCTTACATTATGTTAAGCAGATTATAAAACTTCAGTTTCTAATCTTTTACACAAATAACAGATAAATTTGTTGAATTGTTGAATAACATTCTGTTATTCTGTTGACATTAATTGATAATGAAACAGATCTGTTAAAAATCTGTCCGTCTATATTGCAGTAACTCGGATAACCAATGTTGATTTTCATTTCTACTTGTTGATGTGGTTTCATTTGCCAAGTTAAAAGATAAAATCTTATAAAAATATTTTGATTTCCCCAGATTTTAGTTTCTAAGTTAAAAGATAAAATCTTGTAAATATATTTTGATGTCTCAGATTTTATGTTTTAAAATAAGCGAAATGAGCGAAAGATTTTTACACCTTGGTGAAAACATTTACCTGTCTGTTTAATCAGAGGTTTATAAATAATCCTAGTTACAGGGGTACATGTGGTGTATTTAAAGGAACTAAACCTCAAACTCAATATTTTCCATAATATTCAAAATTAAAAACACAATTAGAATTCAGTATTGGTTGTGTATGGTTTCGAGTGCCATGTGAACGAAGAAAAACATTTCCTACAAGACAATGGCATAATTATTAATGGCTGATTCATAAATGAAAATTAAAAATGATAATAAAAAAATCATAGAACGGACTAAGCAGGTAAAAAGGTTCAATTTCACCAAATATTATTGATTAGAAATGAAAATATTTTTTTTAAAAATAGAATATAAATCACTTTATATTATACATTCATGTTACATTAATATATGATTTTAGACCCATTGTTGTATTTACAGTAAATATCTTTCTTTACCTGACTGGGTTTTATATCTTACATCAGGTGAAAACATTAATTTTATGTTTAAATATCATTCTCAATTAAAGTCGCTGTTCAGACAATATCTAATCTTATCCACATTTTAAAACTTTAAAAAGTTTCGACCTGTTGTAAGTTTGGTACATTGTTTTTTATAATCCCTGCTAAAGTGTACATTTGAGAACTTTTAACATTTTTGATCCATTTGAAGTTTACATTGGTTTCTATTGTTTACATGCCACCACTAAAATTAAATAAATATTTAAAAAATAACAGAAATAAAAATGTTTGACAGAATGAACTACTTTACACAAATAAATTATCCCCCAGAAAGTAACAGGTATTATCCCCCAGAAAGCAACACATCTCAGGAATGAATGAAGGAAATGGGTTTTAACATCCTGATTGTCTGCAAAGGTCTCCTGTAACCCTCTCTCTCTCTCTCTCTCTCTCTCTCTCTGTGTCTCTCTCTGTGTCTCTCTCTCCTTCTCTCTCTCCTTCTCTCTCTCTCTCTCTCTCTCTCTCTGTGTGTCTCTCTGTCTCTCTCTCTGTCTCTCTCTGTGTCTGTCTCTCTCTCTCCTTCTCTCTCTCTCTCTCTGTGTCTCTCTCTCTGTCTCTCTCTCTGTCTCTCTCCCTGTCTCTCTGTCTCTCTCTCTGTCTCTCTCTCTCTCTCTCCTTCTCTGTCTCTCTCATACTTTATATAAAACTTCTCAGTACAATAACTGAAGATGAGAACAACCAAAACCAAAGTTTCATACCAGAAGAAAAACTCGAGAAATCTGCTGCGTACATATTTACATGTTTTTTGGTGAATTGTGTTGAAACACTTAGCTGATATTTTTGTGAATATGATCTGGTAGAATAAATGGTTATCTTAGCCAGAAGAAGTGAAACTCATTAACGTTTTTTTTATTTTCTTGTATCGAGTTCGAGAGACCGACCTTCTGAGAAAATGATGCTTTTAACAAAAACTGAGGTTGAAATAGCGATCAATGTTTCTGCTTTGTTTGCGGATTGTATTTTGAGAAGAAAAATATCGAAAATAATGTGCCTGTCATATTTAAGTGCGAGGAAGCGCTAATAAAAGAAAAACAACCAATTTTGATTTAAACCAATTTTTACACTCTTACAAAAATATTAGCCAAGTAAAATGTTGCATGTAATTGTATTGCATAGAACTGAGACGTGTATGTTCCAGTTCAATACTAATGTCATTGAAACAACTTATGTTAAATTTGATTGGATGAAAAATTGTGTTTAAAGTTTTACTGTTCTGCTCCGGCTGGGCTAATTAAGACTGGCATACACCATGCAGTGTGCTACATGTATAAGGGAAATTTTGCCCAGACAGTGGCGCTATGGCCTCCTACTTTTATATATCAAATTCCAACTTCTCTACCAATGTAAGCTAATGATAATGGCACTGTCAAATGAAATACATGTAAATTATTATTATTCAATAATGGTTAGCGTGCGCGCCCTGTATCATAAAGTCTGTCATTGAGTTGACTGGTGTGGTTTCGAATCCCCGGTTGTACGTGACAAGGAGTAGGGTCGCTTGTGCAACATCGTGGTTTTTCTCCGGGTCCTCCGGTTTCCTCCCACCGCTAAAGACCCCTACGCGCAAGCGAATTATTGAAATGACCTAGTTTGTGTCGAGTGGACGTTAAACCCCATTTCTCTCTCTCTCTATTATTCAAACCAAAGATCAATAAAAGTTTCTGTAATAATAACTTTCTACTCTTGATAGAATAGAATATATTTAATTCTGATTGACGATACACGTAAATGATGTTAAGGGAATTCTGATTTATAGATACATGTACGCGTAGATGTGAATATAAACAGTTATTTCACAGTGTTTAAACAAGCTGTCAACTGTTCTGCAAAATTCTCCCCTGAGGCAAGATCAATTCATTATTGAACTAAAGAAATAAGTTTAAATAAGTCGTCCTTCTCGTTTTTCGCCTCAATCATTAAATTGAAAACGAACCCCGATGCGTCTCCATTCATACCCTCTAAATAGATACATTCATGCAAATAGTTCACGAAGGAACGACAAAGGAAAAAAAACTCCAATCCTTGGTTAAAAACGTGAAAATACTTTCCCTTTGTTGCCTCGGTTACAGATTTGTTGTAAGTCGTTGAAGCACGATAAAAAGGGTTTATATGGCCCTGCACTTCTTCTGTGTTTGGGAAATATTGAAAATCGTTGATGCGTGAAATAGAGTGATTGTTCGGGAGTAAATAATTGTTTAGCACGTAGCATAATGGCCGTATTATCCTCTCACACCTGTCAGAGAAAATGCTACGGCTGTCGAGGACAAATGTTCTGTCTGCAGGCCGTCACATAAATGTCGAAATACGGAAACAAAGAAGGAAATTTTATGTCTAGATATTGCGTGCGAATGTTTCAATTTTTAATGATGGTTTGAATCGTATTTGGATAATAATTGCTGGTGATTTGGTGCAAGACCTTTTCACAAGGTTTGCCTCATCACATAAATGTTAAAATCGTCTTAGAGTCGAATAATTTGTCACAAAGGTCGAATGCAAATTTTTTTCAATCAATGATTTATTAATTTGCTTCAGAACAAATAGAATATTTATAAAAATTTGACGAGTATGAACAGATGTCATGTACAATAACATCAAATGATTTAAATATAAAAATTTTATGACACAAAATCATGGAAGAGCCTAAATACTCTCTCTCTCTCTCTCTCTCTCTCTCTCTCTCTCTCTCTCCCTTCTCTCTCCCTGTGTGTCTCTCTCTGGATGGTTATAATAAAGATTGGAATTGTACATGGTGAATTGATGACATCCCAGGTGGACCCAAATATGATGTACCATCCATTTTTCAAGCAATGTATTTTCATTTTCTCGGGCACAAACATCAGAAACCATATATCATAGAAACGTATATGTATAATTGTCAAAAATAAACAGCTTTGGGAAAACTCATTTTAGTTAATGTTCATGATTGATTCATTCTGAAAATTCAGGTGACAAAGAATATGTTCAGGTAAATAGCTTAAGCCCCACCCCCTGCCCCACCCCCTGCCCCACCCCCCTATTGTGTTCTCTTCATGTTCTACAATATCTTGTAGTTTTTTCAGACAAGTAATGTTACTGAGTACAATAAGGTTTTATAGTAGAACCATCCTGTTAATAATTTATGTTATTGTATAAAACAGCAGGATGAATGATGAACATCAGTCATTGTTCAAAACATTTAATTGATTCAAATTTCTATTCACATATTACTTTTAATATGATTTTTATCAAACAGAATTTCAGATTTTTTTTGTTTCCTATAGCAATAAGTCTCAATTCTATTTATGGGAGAGATACATGGGGAAGGGTGGGGTGGGGAGGTTATTGGTGTTCCTTGCCTTAAACCTTAACCATAAGACTATAGGACTCTTAACCATAACATTGGTCTCTTTGTATGTGCTATAAATCTGTTAAAACATATAGGACCCAGGGAACATTAGACCCTGACCCTTAGAAACTATAGGACGCTGAAAATACAGCAATATCATCAATTATTTCCAATATTTCAGATTTAATACTGTAAAAAAAAATTTTTTTTTTCAATAAATGTCTATAATTAAAAAGAAGCCAACTAGAATTGAAAAAAAAACAAAAAACATTATTGGTTTCAGTATTAATTCAGAATTTATCTAAAATAAATCTGTTAAATCTCCACTAACAAGCTGGAAAAGTTACTCGAAGTTAGGTTACAGATAGATCTCTACTGCTGTCGATGTAATCGGGATGCTGTTGACAGACTCTGTTACTGTGGTCATTATTATATAACACATAGTCATGCACCATTATTAAAATCACACCTTTTAACTCTTGTAAACAAAAAGGTGCCGGGGAGGGAGGGGGTGTCATTAAGTCAACTGGCATGGTTTCGATTCCCCGGTTGTATGTGACAAGGAGTAGGGTCGCCTGCCCAACCTCGTGGCTTTTCTCCTGGTCCTCCGGTTTCCTCCCACTGCTAAAGACCCCTACATGCAAGCGAATTTTTGAAATAAAATTGAACTATATGTTAGTCCCAAAATGACCTAGTTTGTGTCAAGTGGATGTTAAACCACATCTCTCTCTCTCTCTCTCTCTCTCTCTCTCTCTCACACTCTCTCTCTCTCAGTAAACAAAAGTGGGAGAAATGTATTTAAATATCTTAGTTAAATTGGTTGTTTAACAGTAATTATAAATGACTGTTGATGACAGTCCACAATCAACACCAGATAGTCGTAATCTGAAAAAGAAGGACCCTACATGTAAATTAAACCCCATCTCATTTCAATTCATTTCCTTATCTGAGTGGATTTTGCTCAAATCTGTTTTGTGTGCAGGATTGAGCAGAGAGTTTTTAATAGAAGGGAAATTTGTCGAGAAGATTAATAATGAAAGGGTGTCGTTTTTCACAGGGATAAAGTTTAAAGGGGTGAGAGACAAGGGCTTGTCAGAATCCAGATCGTACACAGATAGTCAAATAAATTGAACCAGACGACAATGGAAAGGATTTTTTAAGAGGCTCTGTGTCGCTTCCATTTTGTGTTCACAATAAAGAAATATTAGGGGTCATGTTTTTAAGGGGTTCAACTTTGACCCTAGTTGTCAGATTGATACAAGTCAGTTTAGTCAAGTATGTGTTGTATCAGCTGGTGTACATTTAAATGAAGAGTTTCGCAAGTCCGACAGATGGATGGAGGTACATGTATTATCATTAACGTAAATTTTAAATGGATGGATTTATTATCATTAACAGAAATTTTAAATGGATGGATTTATTATCATTAACGTAAATTTTAAATGGATGGATTTATTATCATTAACGGAAATTTTAAATGAATGGATTTATTATCATTAACGGAAATTTTAAATGAACTGTTGTTTTTGAGTGCTAAGGTGAGTTTAGAATACTTCCTTGGCTGTCTGTTAATCCAATCCTACACGATCAAAGTTTTGGTAAAAGTCAGAAGTATTATCTAATCAACTAGGTTTGAAAGGCTGTGTACCGGTACCTTTTATTTTCTCATATAAAAATCACTGCATGTTGTTTTTTTTAAACAATATTTACTCACAGAAACTGGATTGGAGAACAGGCAGAAGCATCTGCATTCCTGAGACAATTTCTAATTTTTATGATTTAATTTTAGGTAGAATACAGTCTACTCAAATTGATTATTTAAAGTAGCTAAGTCTCTAACTTAATATCATCCAAAGTCTTACAAGTTGAAAACACGAATTAATTGTCAATTCTAATCAACATTGATGATGTGATCTTACCAGGAAAAGGTAGGCTTCTGATATCCAATATTTAAGACAAAATAAACATTTTACCATTTTAAATTAAGAGTCAAAACGGAAACAATTGAATGTAAATCAGTTTATATACAATCAGATTACATTATTATATGCGCTGCGACCGATTTGGGTCAATTTCTAGGTCCCAAATATTAGCGATTTAGCTCCTTTAACATTCAACATCAATAGTAGATAATCTTCCATTTGGGATTAAATCAGATTTACAAGAGGCCCATCAAAATATTTTATCCAAAACTTATGGGTGGCACTGGCTTGTTAATATATATATTGTGTTCATGGGGCACCGAACCAGCTTGGATTTAAATTGATTTAAAAAGAAGTAGGGTCGCTTGTTCAACCGTGTGGGTTTTCTCCAGGTCCTCCGGTTTCCTCCCACTGTTAAAGACTCCTACGCGCAAGTGAATTATTGAAATAAAATTGAACTATATGTTAGTCTTGAAATGACCTGGTTAGTGTCAAGTGGATGTTAAAGCCTATTTCTCCGACAAAATAATAATAAAAAAAACTACATTAATTAAGAGTTTAATAAAGAGTTGGTCATTCTTGCTATAATAATTCAAAAATAGATGATAAAAAAAGAAAATATTGAAAATTTCAGCCAAATTACTTCATTCTGAGTCAAATTATCACTTTTTATTGTTTTGACAAGATGTGTGCATAGTGGAATTAGCGCACTGGTATATTTGGGACTTAGCCTCACTTTCCCATTTTTAGATTAAATTTTGAAATGGCAAACTGTTCTAATCTAGTTAATATTGCGAGTATCCGATGCCATCGAGAGTTGATTGTGATCTTGTTTTGTTAATAAATATGTAATTAATAGTTTAAATAACATTTCAGGCCTAAAAAAAAGACCTGCAATAGGCAGATTTAGCTCTTGCATAATGTATGTTTAAATTAATATGTGCTTTTTAGACCTATTTTTGTATATTTTGAAGATTTTTAAGAATAGAGCCGTACCCTCTTTAAAACATGTGCGACAGTTTTATACAAATGAAGCAATATTCCTGAAATAGAACATAATACAAATTATCAAATTCTTGATTTGTAAGCTTTTTATCAGGAAACGCAGAGGAAGGTGTTTTTCTTTTTTGAAAAAAAACCCAACTTCCTAGATATTTTAATAATAGCATATGTTAAACATTTAATTCGAGTTTTCACATGTGTAGAAATTATTTTGTTAGAACTACCATGTTTTCCTTCCGTATTACTTCCGCACGTGTTTCAAACGGTCAATTCTTCTGGAATAACTACCTCTCGCCCTTCGTATATAAACGTACCGCATGTGGTAACGCTTAAATTACGCCACATTTATATAATAACGTCTTTCCTCTAATTATTAAATAATAATTGGAAGAAAATGTCATTTTACCGAACATGAAATGTTTCTAGTTTCCAGACTTCCACTTTTATCTGCATTTGTTACAATTTATCAATTTATTTTCCACTTTTTATCAAAGGCTGAAATTTGATCAAAATGTCGAAAATAATTTCGAGAAAAATTGAAACAGATGTATATTTTTTTTTTCTGTTGATATTTACGAAGTTAAATTTAACTGATACTCGTGAATAACATTCTGTCGTGTCTACACCCAGCGTAAATTAAAAAAATATGTGACCCTGAAAATTTGTTTGTTGAATTGTTATCCGTGACATAAATTTGGTTATGGAAGCAGGTAAAATTTTAAAACCTGATAAATGAAATGAAATGAAATGGGGTTTAATGTCCTACTGTTCTGCTCCAACTTGGCTAACGAAGGGGGCATATGCTATACCGTATGCTATGAAGGAAATTTTGCCCGGGCAGCGGCACTATGGCCAACTCTTATATCGAATTCCAACTGCCAAGGGATCTTTTACATGCACGCCAATGTATACACATGTCCTCGTTTTTTTGTCCCATCTGAATGACTAGACAGATAAAGATATAGATGTACATGTATGTAGGAACTAAACAAATTTCAGGTTTTTGATATGACAGTTTTAATTAAAAGATCTGTTTGTGATGCCATAAGTTTTAAAATGGAAATGATGTGGGGTTTAACAGCCTACTTTTCTAGAATATTAAAGACACCCATGCCAGAAATTTTAGCCTGACCACCAATTCTTCGTCGATTCCAACTTTCAAGCCTCCTTTATGTGTACGTTAAACCCCAATTTTTAATCCCCTTCAAACAACTAGATACTATTACTTGTTGGGCTCTCTGACCTGCATCACTAACAAGGTCAACCAGAGGTACTTTCTCAATCTATATCAGGATCGAACCTGGTACCTTCTGGTAATTAGCGGAACCAGCACCTTATCCACTGAGCCATCGTGGCCCCTAATTTTAAAATATGTATATAAGTGTATTGGCTACAAAAGTTGTGAAAAAAAAAGACAGCGCCTTATATACATGTACTCACCGAGAAAAGCGATGCCTATGTTTTAAATATTTATTGAATGTATTGGCTACAAAAGTCGAGGAAAAAGGCCAGCATCTTACTCGCTGAGAAAAGTGGCTCCTAAGTTTTAGATATTTTTTTAAATCTTGGCTACAAAAGTCAAGCAAAAAAAAAGCCAGCACTTAATAATTACTCTCTGAAAAAATCGACTTCTAATTTTATTAATATTTATTAAAATGTATTGGCCACCAAAAAGTTGAGTAAAAAAAATCCAGTGCATTACTCACTGAGAAAAGTGGCTTTAATTTTAAATATTTATATAAAATGTATTGACTACAAAAGTCGAGAAAAAGAAAGATTTGTGATGTATAAATTACAGGAGAATGTTGATAAGTACGACCATTTGACAATAATGGCATAGATAAATAATGTTTTTATTTGTGAAAACTTTCTAATCAACTTCATGACATGTTGATTTATCAAGTTTTTTTCCGCATGGAGGTTATCACGTGGAAGCTGGGTTAGATTTTAATGAGGTATATTGCCGTGATATTTTACAGCACATCTGGTCTATTAAAGATTTGTAATTTATTTCGGGTGGAATTTAATTGATGTATATTAGCTGATAGAATGTTGGTACATGGTTAAAATAAAATGAAGGGTTTAACACCCAACTGATCAGCTCTGACTGGGATAATGAAGGCAGGCATACGCCATACAGTGTGCTATGAGGAATATTGTCCCCAGACAGCCTACTCTTATATCAAATTCCAACTGCCAAGGGATCTTTTACTTGCACGCTAATGTGTACATGGGATCTCAGTTTTTCATCTCATCCAAATGACTATACATCGTCCCTTGCCAGCCCCTCTATCCTGTATGGAAACTAAAACGTTAAACCCCATCCAAGCCTTATCAAGTAAACTTTGTTAAATGGCCAGCGAATATTTTTGTTCCAGTTTTAAATCTGAAAGCTTTTACAGAATTCTACTGTAGTATTTTAGTATAGAAGACCTTGAAACCAGATGTTTTTATCGTTAAGCCTGGAGAAGAGAAGGAGGAGGGGGGTAACACACAACTATAAATTCTGTTTCTCGTTACAAGAATTAATGATGATGATGTTTGTCTAATTAGTATTTTAAGGTGTTCCACATGTCGACTTCACACCCCTGGTAATACTCAGTCTGCTATCATCATTTATTTTATATCATTGCCAGTCTGCTTCCCCTTTAACCAGTTTAAATTCCATTAACACCTTCCTGTATACCTATAAGAGAGAGATAGAGAGAGAGAGTGGGGGAAAGAGAAAGTAAGAGAGAGAGAGAGAGAGGGGGAGAGAGAAAGAAAGGGAGGGGGAAAGAGAAAGAAAGGGAGGGAGAGAGAGAGAGAGGGGGGAGAGAGAAAGAAAGGGAGGGAGAGAGAGAGAGGGGTTCTAAGTCCATTCCACTGGACGCAAACTAGGTCAGAGAAAACCCACATGATTAAGTGGTTAGCGCTAAATGATAAGGTCAGCTCTATTTTTCTTCATAGGTCACGAGATGTAAACAGAGCTAGCCCTAATAGCAACCCTAACCCTAACTATGGACTTAGCCCAATGCTTACCCTAACCCTAACCTACAATCTCGCCAACAATCACGTGCCCTAACCTTATTTACAACTCCGCGACCATGACAAAAATTGAGCTGACCTTAACAAATAGATTTAGCCATGATTAGACAGTTGACCCTACTTCTTGTCATGTATGGGTGTGGAATCGAAACCCATTGCACTTGATTTAACGACGGATCGTATAATGTAAAGCATAGGCGATAAACCATTTGGACATACACCGCTCCTTTAAATTCGTTAATTGTCTAGTTTGAAACAAAAAACGTGTATTATTAATCATTTGACCAGTCAGACAGCTCTTACAAGAGATGATATATTACAGTTCGTTAGACGATGTATGTGTTGATGCAGGTACATGTTATTAATTATAGAGTGTGTGTGTGTGTGCATGCGTCTGTTTTATTTTAACCACAAACTCTGACCATAACACATGTCTGTTGACTTGTGAACTCACTAATGATATTAGCAGCTAATTTATTAACGGGTTGTAATGATGAATGGCCGCTAACTTCAGCCACAACCCCATTCACTTTACGCTTCATTTATCATTAACACTTCTGCTTCCAATTAATCATTAACGTCTGCTTTCATAACTACCTCCCCTTAAAAATACAGGTAACGGAAGTTTACTGAAATAATAAGGAGGTATTTGGAGGAGGAGCAGGGTAAATTAACTGACGATAATTGGGAATTCTCGTAAAAAAATCCACCAGATATATGTAACAGATGTGCAATAAAAGCAAGAGAGGGAAGGGGTTTCACATCTCATCAACACAAACTAGGTTATTTTGGGACTGACATATGGTAACTTGGAGATCGAGAGCATGCCTTGCCACTTGACTCAGTGACAGACCTTAAGATATATTAATACATGTAGCTACACTGACAAACTGTTGACGCCTGAATGACCGGCAAAAATTGGAAAGTGACAGATTTTAAAATTGCCAACCCCACACAGAAGACCAGCGGGACGTCACAGAGCAGTTCTGTGGTTGTGGAACTTGGGTACCGGTCATCAAATGAAAAAGATAAGGCTGTGGTTTTCAGTGGATGAAAACATTTTGATTATCAGAATTATATAAATTTACAATGTATGTATTTTCCAACCTTTCCTTTAAATGTTCAGAATACCTGAATGATCATCACATACTATTATGACACATTTTGATTGTAGACGACATGATTGCAATATAACATATTCTGTATGGTTTAGAAACTTTATTTCGTGTTACAATAACATGTATAAATAAAAGAGGGAGATGGACCGGTAATTAATCAATTAGTTAATCAATTAGTTAATCAATTAGTTAATTATCCACCATTAGACTTGTTTTCCTGTTTATAGTAATTTGATCTACTAGATGTATCAAACGTTATTTACATTCAATACAAACACAGCAATATAACTTGTCTTAATCTCATCTCATCTTCTCTTTCTATCAGACAATTTAATAAAATGGTTAATTTGCCTTCCAGACACCAGAGACCAGCATATGACTAATGTCTCATCAGCACAATACTTTGGTTACTTTGAGACTAACATATGGTTAATGTATCATCAACACAATACTGTGGTTATTTTGACCAGCTTCAATCCCCCTCCCTCCACCACTCCAACCTTTACCTCACATACCCATCCCACCACTACTTCCACTCCCACAATTGCGATCTCAACCATCTCCATCCCCCCCACCACCACCAGCCCCCTCATCCGTCTCCACCACCTTCCCACCGTCCCTTACTCCATCTACCACCCCAATGTTCCTACCTCCCCCACCCCGTTTACCAACCTTCCTCCACCCCCATCTGTCATCTCCATCTCCATCTCCACCCTATCCCACACCTCTTCCCCCCACCTCCATCTCCACCTCCCCCCCCCCCCCGCACCAACATCCCCCACAAAACCCACAACCACAACCAACACAACACAACCTCAACCTTTCTACACCAATATCATGTAACATCGCTACAGGAAGTAAACAACTTCACTGACTGAGTGATCGAATACAATATTCAAAACCACCAGAATAAAATTTCACAATAATCCTGTTTTTTTTATGAATTCCATTGGTGTGGATTACTAAGTATGTTCCGAGCGAATATATCTGAATATTGATGGGATGGAGAGATGCTTGGTTTCAATCCATCATATTAGACATGTAATTTGTTAAACATGAAGCTAGGAGAAAAACACACCAACATGTTGTATGTGGTCTTCACATCAATAATAAAATTTGATTCCTGCGATTCTCCTGCGATTCCAATCGCGATTCTATCTCTCATCTTAAAAGGAGAAAATGGATTTAATGTTCACTTAGAGCATCTATGACATCTTTGCAATTACTGTCCTGCGATTCCACACCGATTTTTATCTCTCTTCTTAAAAGGAGGAAAATGGGTTTAATGTTGATTTAGAGCATCCAGGACATTAAAACAGGATACATCTAGATAAATACACTTATAATTGGCTCTAATCTATGGCTTATATCAGTGAGAATTTTATTCTCTATTGTCATAAGGTATGTCATTGAGTCAACTGGCATGGTTTCAATTCCCCGGTTGTACATGTATGTGACAAGGAGTAGTGTTACCTGTCAAACCTTGTGGGTTTTCTCTGGGTCCTCTCACTGCTAAAGACCCCTACGTGCAAGCAAATTATTGAAATAAAATTTAACCATTTGTTAGTCCCAAAATGACCTAGTTTGTGTCAAGTGGAGGACCCAGAGAAAACTGACAGGTGACCCGACTCTTTGTCACATACAACACAACCGGGGAATCAAAATCACACCAGTTGATTCAATGACAGACCTTATGATACTGCACACACTTGCTATCCAACGGCCCCCCAAACAATTTAGAAGCAGCTATTTGTACTGCTGTAACACACTATAAGTTGAGTAGAACAAAACATCCATAAATTAAACATTTAAAACACTAAAAAGGTTTTGGACCACAGCAGCAGCTTTTTGTACTGATGTAATACAAGATAAGTTGAGTTCTGTTTTGTTTTTTGTTTTCTTGACAAGTTGAAGACTGAACAAGGTAATATGATATTTTGTAGATTTAAAGATAAAATCATCTCAGGTAAACAACTCGTTAGTTCAGTTGAGTGATGCTAATTAAAGGTGTTGATACTACGCTTATTTTACCTGCTGAAATATGAAAAAGAAATGAAAATAGAATATGGGGTTGACAAGTAAGATAAACTACTGCCTTTTTAAACTACAGTATTTTTATAAACCTTGAACCAGACAGCAAGACCTTGTTACTGTATAGGCTTACTATCATGTTTGAAACCAATTCTCTTTCACTCTTTTCTTTTGTCGGAAGGAAATATGTGGTGTCCTGTGTATTGATTGTATATCTGGGACACCAAGATTGTTCTCCCCTGTGGTGTCTGGAGTTTATATATACTTCCTAGCTACTGACAAGGGGGTGGGGGGGGAATTCCCTTTGACTTTCTTGGTATGAGTATATGAATTCCTGTCACACTTACAACTAATTAATGCCACTGATTGTCTTCTACAATTTTTTACAATATTCCATTGATCCACACTAAGTTGTACTCAGATTGATTATTTAACAAAACCAAACTGAAATATCAATACCGGTAATAGATAATCTCCCAGTTTGGTTTCAGTCGGATTAAAAAGGGAGTCTCATAAAAATTTACCTAACATTGATATTTTATTTTGCTCGATTGCTTTGTTTTCATCCTCTTTGTTTAAATCTTGAATAAAATTGAACCAGTTTTACTGATATTCGTTTTGGATATTAAACTTCTACATTATTGTAGTTTTACCAGGGATTTAAAATCCCCCAAATGACAATCAGTTCATTTAATTTTTTTTAATAGTAAAATACAAGGCATATAATTGGTAAAATACAAAGGGTAAAATACAAAGACGGTACTATTGGTAAAATAGAAAGGGTAAAATACAACAAGGGTATTATTGGTAAAATACAAGGGGTACTCTTGGTAAAATACAACAAGGGTACTATTGGTGAAATACAGAGGGGGTACTATTGGTAAAATAGAAAGGGTAAAATACAAGGGTATTATTGGTAAAATACAAGGGGTACTATTGGTGTATTACAGAGAGGGTACTATTGGTGAAATACAGAAGGGGTACTATTGGTAAAATAGAAAGGGGTAGTATTGGTAAAATAGAATGGGTAAATACAGTGGGGTATATACTATTGGTAAAATTATAAAGTGTACCATCACATGTACATAACCTGCAATATAAATTATATACCATGCTATAGTTATAGATACATTACTATAGACTATAAAGTGAAAGTTGGCATGTAAACTGTTTATAATTCTATCAACACTAACAGGTATTACAGCTGATCAGGATCACTGGTATAGGATTAGATATACTTTATACAGGTTTATGTCTGGCCACTAGTATAGGATTTAACAGGTATTAAATGATTTATAACACAGTGATGATGTAATTGCCAGGATTTAAACAGGTAAAGGTGTGTAGTATAAACTGTTACTGATGTAGTATGTAAGAGCTCAATCTGTCAATTGCAGGTCTTTCTTTTGGCTTCAAATGTTATATAAATTATTAATTAGACATTAATTAACTTATCCAGACCATAATCAACTCTCGATGCCATCTGATGGGTCTGATTTTCATTAGATTTGAACTATTATTTAGACATTTAGTGGTACTGACATGACAAGAACATAATCAACTGGATTACTTAGATATGGAGTTGATTAGACAATGTCCGCCATTTTTTTTAAATGTTAAAATCCTCGTAATATAAAACAAACAGTGCCTACAAAAAGATTTATAATTTGTAGGTAAATCTGTAGGGGTTGGGATAGCCTATAGTGGTCTTAAGAGTCACGCTTAGATCTCTAGCTGGCAGATCTCTAGCTTGTGAAGACAAGTAAAACGAAATTTTGAACTATAAAAAACAAAACAAAATAGGATCTGTGTTTTAATCAGATTTAAAATACAGATGTGACGTCATCCTTTGATGCTGGATTACCATTATTTCAAATAATCATACGGGCAATGTGTGCCAAGTGTAACTAGTTAAAATATTGAACCTGAGTGACGTACATGTATTTCATTGCAAAGCATGTGAAAGTGTCTGTATTTTAAGTTGTTTAATGGCCTCGATCTTAAGACATTGCGTAATATTTTGTAAAAACACTCGGGCCTCATGGCCCTCTTGTTGTTACAATATATTACTTGATGTCTTGCTCTTGACCATTAAGCAATACTGAACCTACATCTATCTGCGTAAAACTTGTACAGAAACAATGAAGGAAGCTTGAATTAACGTGCCTTGTTCAAATTTGATTTGTGTTTAATTCTCAACCGTTAGAATCTTGGATATCTATGTGCTATGAAGGAAATTTTGCCCGGACAGCGGCACTATGGCCTACTCTTATATCAAATTCCAACTCTCAAGGGATCTTTTACGTGTACATATGTACACGTAAAAGATCCCTTGGCAGTTGTACACGTAAAAGATCCCTTGGCAGTTGTACACATAAAAGATCCCTTGGCAGTTGGAATTCGATATAAGAGTAGGCCATAGTGCCACTGCCCGGGCAAAATTTCCCTCATAGGACATTGTATGGTGTATGCCCGTCTTTATTAATCCAGTTCGGTGCAGAACAGTAGGATGTTACACCCCCCCCCCCCCCACATTTCATTTCATTTCTTTTTCATTTCTGTTTTCTATGTCTTTTATGAAAAATTTGCAATTGAAACTACGAGTAAAATGTGTTTTTTTACGTTGGATTAAGACGTAAACCAGGTTTAATGAAGTAAATCAGTGTAATACGATTGTGTGAAATGACGCGTAAACGGTCGGATAAATTCGTTCAACTGTTTGATTTGATTTACATGCCTGGATGATCAAAGATATATTAGTATTAGTTCAGACTAGGTCTTCAGATCTTTTTTTACAATTTCTATTTTTGAAGGCGCTCTAAATCAAAAACTTGGTCGGCCTTTTATATCTTTTTCCAGGTATCTCAGTACAGTCATATTAAAATAACTATAGACTACTGTCAATTGATGGGGGGTTGGATGGCCGCGCGCGCTGTATCATACAGCCTGTCATTGAGTCACACTCAACTGGCGTGGTTTCGAATCCCTGGCTGTACGTGACAAGGAGTAGGGTCGCCTGTCCAACCTCGTGGGGTTTCTCCGGGTCCCCAGGTTTCCTCCCACTGCTAAAGACCCCTACGCGCAAGCGAATTATTGAAATAAAATTAAACCATATGTTAGTCCCGAAATGACCTAGTTTGTGTCGAGTGGAGGTTAAAACCCATTTTTTTCTCTCTCTCTCTCTCTCTCTCTCTCACTGTAATTGATGTAAAAACTGATTTGTTGTTGATTTCATTGGATTTTTTTAAGGCTTTATTTGATTGTGAGTTATATGATGATATGCATATTCCTGAAGCAATGACCCGAGAAATCCCTGTCTGGCCATTACTGGATTGGCTTCTGATACTTGAGCTTTTGCGGGAGTGTGTCTATTCTTCCCATTCAATCAAATCTATCCCAAGTACATCAATGTGACAGCCCTTCATTTAATCTGGGGTCTTCCCTAAAACTTTGGACAGTGATTTAAGGTATAAAAAACGGCGAAATTATTGTTCGTCTCCAAACAATATTGTTTACATTGTAACTGTTGATAGTCTCGTTTGTCATGCAATTAGTTTTTCTGCAATATTCTGCTATGCACTGGTTAATTGTGCATAATAAAATCGTGAGTCATGACGTAACATTGTGTAAACATATTTGGTCCAATTTGGAGTTCTGTTTTAAGTGTAATGCTTTTGTAGCGCAGTTAGCTACATGTACATGTATTGGTTGTTAATCAGACCATTGACCAGTCATAATTTGGAACAGAAATTTGCTTTGGTTAAAGCTGTGTTTAGTGGGATTAACTCTAATCAAACGAAACACTACGAGGTGTATGGATGATCTTGTGGTTTTGTTGTTCCACTGTTGACACATGTCAGCTAACAAATTAGTAAACAAGCCAACTTAATTATGTTTCTTTTGAGACACAATTTTATACATACAAAGCCCTGTCCCGTCACTTGTCAAAATAACAGATCATCCCAAATTTAATGCTTTATTTTCTGAAATCAAAGAGTTTTTAAATCCTTTCATAAATGTTTATTATATAATAATGCTCCAATGTTCAGATATATTTTTTATATTTTAGATTAATTTCCCTAGTCTACAATACTTGACATTTTATTATAATCACAGCTTTATTTCAAGAATTTGCTTGAATGTAGGGGTCTTCAGCAGTAGGGGAGGAAACCAGAAGACCCAGAGAAAACACTAAGTTTGGACAGACGACCCTATTCCTTGTTACATACAACCGGGACTTGAAACCCTGCCAGTTGACTCAATGACAGACTTTACGATCGAACACTCATGCATTAACCATTCAGCCACCCGACCCCCCTCACATGAACCCAGACACAATCAAATTGACTATGTTTTATTCATAGAGATATCTTGGGCTAAGATTATTCTGTAACATTTTTTAATTGAAATTCCCTTTTTTTTTCTTCCAGATTTTAAATAGAAGATGAAGATGACAAATAGAGACGGGTAAATATCGCACAGGAGGAGAAAAATATTAAGTCATTTATGAAATCGCTCAAGTCTACTTCTATGATTCTATGAAAATATTTGTGTCTGGATAATAATTATAGGCTACATGTAGTCTCTATCGATCAAGTTTGATGCCTAATCAATTCATACCATGGAGTTACAGCGTTTTACGGACGTTACGCAAACGAAGATATTTTCTTGCGTTGTTCAGCGTTTTTGTGGTCATGATCCAGTTACTTGATGTTGCGCCCCCTAGTGGAGAAAACTTTTACTTAACGCCAAACGGCAAAACTCAACGAGATTCGAAAGCAGCTTATTTGTATACATTCCCGTCCTGGTTGGATAATAAAGATTCAGCCAATCACCACAGTCGACACATTCAGGGATTTTACCGAGGAATTCTGGGAAAATTTGAATCTTACCTACCAGATAAAATGGAGTCTGTGAAAATAAATTTGAAACATAAAACAAATAAATTGTGCACAATGAATAATTGTATGGAGCATCATCAACTTTCAACCAATCACAAAACAGAAATAGATTTAAACGTAGCCAGTCAGATTGGTTCTGATAATTCTGTGTCTGAGGTAACTCCGCCTTCTGTGTATATTCCGTCACAGTTTTCACTAGTTCAAGATGGCGCCGCGGGCGGTGCTAGTTTCTACGAACGTTATTATCAGAATCACGCGAAATCCAAGACAGAGTTGAAACTGCTAGAGAATCATGGATTTTTACAGTTCTCGTACAATGTTACGGCCAGTGATCTCATCCCTATCAACAGACGTGTTGAAGATTCACGACCACACAGGTATGATTATTTTACGTTTTTATAGTCTCTGATCGCTATTCCAGTTTTTCGAACAATATTTAACTTTGCAGAGCTTATAATCCATTATATTTAAACATACATTATGCAAGAGCTAAATCTGCCAGTTGCAGGTCTTTCTTTAGGCCTGAAATGTTATCTAAACTAGACATTAATTAACTTATCCAGACCATAATCAACTCTCGATTTTAAGTACATGTAGATTAGAACAGTTTGGCCATTTAATGATTTAATTTAATTTAAAAATAGAGAAGCGAGGCAAAGACTCAAATGACCAGTACGTTCGTGGTGGAGTGTCATGTACATGTAGGCATGGCTGTTAGCAAAAGGGATATGTTAGGGTTGGGGTTAGGTATGGCTGTGGAACAGGGATATGCTAGGGTTGGAGTTTGGTATAGCTGTGAGAAAAAGGGATATGTTAGGGTTAGGGTTGGTTATAGTAGTCAACTTATGTTAAAGTTAGATATGGCTGTGGCTGTTAGAAAAAATAATGAAATCGGGAGACAGATTCTGAAATCATTCAAGAAAAAAATCTTTAGTGTTGTCCCATATTTTTATTTAATTAAAATAATTAATCATAAAAATGAAGTGCCTTTAAGCAAATAAAATAATTCTTTCTTTCTTTTTAGAAGTTCTACTTCAAATAAAATAATTCTTGATTTCTTTTTAGAAAAGCTACTTCAAATAAAAATTGTCTCAATCTGAAAACGGCAACATCTTGGTTCGGGTATTGACTGTCAATCAGTGGTGTGTGTTTATTCATGACTTATCAAAAATATCCCCACGATTCCATTCTTTATAGACGTATTATATTTTAAAAGCTGTTGAGGACTGTGTTGTCGTCTGAAGAAAGCGTTCTGTCAATCTTTCGTCATCGTAATACGCTCCAAGTCATTAGAAATTGATTTTCATTCTCGCACAAAGTAGCGAATTATATTTTGAGGAGATTTATTCTTGTCTTTTCGAACAGATGTCGGCTGTTCTGATAAAAATTGAAAAATTGATAATGCCATCAGAATTTCTTTGTCTGCAGCGTTATAAAGGAATAAAAAAAGAGGGAGATTATTTGAATACACGATCGGGTAATTGTATCGACCAATCGAATTGTGTAACACTTGTGTTTATTTAGGTGCTGTGTCTGTGGAATAATTATGCGATGAATAAAATTAATATTGATCAATACGAGTCAATTTCTTTCGCAATAGTTTTTTTTTTTTCATTGTTCCAGAATTGTCATGATAAGGCCGACAAGTTGTTGTGACGTTTTCATCCTTAGTTTTTATGGTCTTCTTGTATTTCAAGAATTTGTGACGTTACTAGCGATGTTTAGTTAATTTAATGATTTTCAGAAATTATTCCTTCAATAAAGCAACTGTTTTATTATTCAACTTTTAAATTCCTGTCTTGGATTTGAAAAAAGTTCATTGTAATTGTTGGAACTTTGTAACTACAAAAATTGTAAAATGGGGTTTAACGTCCTACTTTTATGCTCCAACTGGGTTAATAAAGACGGGCATACGCCATACAGTGTTCTATGAGGGACATTTTGCCCGGACAGCAGCATTTCAGCCTTCTCTTTATCAAATTTAAACTGCGAATTGTTTTTTTATGCTCAATAAAACTGAATCACTTTTAGAGACTGATATTTTTTTTTAGAGATCCAACTTCCAATATTACATGTATATTTTGCAAAGGATACAAATTCCTTCAGGTGATGATCAGCTGCTTTAACTCTGACTGCGTCTGCCAAGTGTTCTTTTATACTGAACAGACAGATATTCCTTTAAACATACATTATGCAAGAGCTAAATATGCCTATTACAGGTCTTTCTTTAGGCCTGAAATGTTATATAAACTATTAATTAGACATTTATTAACATGACAAGACCATAATCAACTCTTAATGCCATCTGATGGCTCCGATTTTAAGTAAATTAGAACGGTTTGGCCATTTAATGATTTAATTGAATTTAAAAATAGAGAAACGAGGCTAAGACTCAATTGACCAGTACGGTGGTTACAATCAATGCACACATCTTGTCAAATCTACAGCCACTGATAACTTCATTCAAAATAAAGTAATCTAAGTGAAATTTTCCATATATTCATTTTGCTTTATCGGATTTTGAAATATTATAGCGAGAAAAGCCTGCTCTTTATCTAAATCTTCTATAAAATAGTTAAACTTCTTGATATTATATTTTGCAAGAGTTTACCAATCTCTCAAATGATTATATCCGAGGCTGTAACGGTGGCCCTGAAAAAAAATTATAAAGAATAAATTTAGTACAGTATTGATTGATTTAGATCTGTGCCTTTTATCCCTTTCACTATTGAAAGCGACTTATGATTCATACGATTCATAGCCCCCCAACTCCTCACATCAAATATTACTATAGTCCTACTTGAATCATAAAGAAACAACGACGCAACACGGTTTACGCCACACATTATAACATAGTATCAATACCGTCCAATGAAATCGACAGTAATCTTGTAAAGATTAATACGCGTCAGTGATTGGTATTATATTAATCGTGCATCATGCGTTACTTGTATTGACGATGTGTACGGTATAAAAGGGTATTAAAGGTGTTTAGTTCATTCTTTCACAGTATTTTTTTATTGATTTTTATGACTCAAAGTAATTTATATTGTTGTAGATAGGAATATGATGGTATGTGTTTGAATGTGGTTGTGGTGTATATACATGTGTTGTACTGGACACAGCGGGAGAGGGGATATATACATGTGTTGTACTGGACACAGCAGGGAGGGGGAGGGGGGATATATACATGTGTTGTACTGGACACAGCGGGAAGGGGGAGGGGGGATATATACATGTGTTGTACTGGATACAGCGGGAAGGGGGAGGGGAGGGGGGATATATACATGTATATACATGTGTTGTACTGGACACAGCAGGGAGGGGGAGGGGGGATATATACATGTGTTGTACTGGACACAGCGGGAAGGGGGAGGGGGGATATATACATGTGTTGTACTGGATACAGCGAGAAGGGGGAGGGGGATATATACATGTATATACATGTGTTGTACTGGACACAGCGGGAAGGGGGAGGGGAGGGGGGATATATACATGTATATACATGTGTTGTACTGGACACAGCAGGGAGGGGGAGGGGGGATATATACATGTGTTGTACTGGACACAGCGGGAAGGGGGAGGGGGGATATATACATGTGTTGTACTGGATACAGCGGGAAGGGGGAGGGGAGGGGGGATATATACATGTATATACATGTGTTGTACTGGACACAGCGGGAAGGGGGAGGGGGGATATATACATGTGTTGTACTGGACACAGCGGGAAGGGGTAGGGGGGATATATACATGTGTTGTACTGGATACAGCGGGAAGGGGGAGGGGGATATATACATGTATATACATGTGTTGTACTGGACACAGCGGGAAGGGGGAGGGGAGGGGGGATATATATACATGTACATGTGTTGTACTGGATACAGAGGGAAGGGGGATATATACATGTATATACATGTGTTTTACAGGGGGGAGGGGGAGGGGGAATTATTACACTAATATTACATGTAAATGAGTTGTTATATTTCGTTTACAACTACATATACATATTACTCATGTATAAACACAGGAGCGGCAAAACAATTACACAAAGTTAAAAAGTTATAAATTTATAATAATCTGTTATAATTATGTACCTGATACATGTGTACATGTACATAGTAAGGGGGTGGGGGGGGAAGGGTAATAACACTTGTTATATTGTAAATTAAAATAAACTCCTATAAATATGTAATTGATACTCATATTGCTCACTCTGATTTCCATGTCTTTTCTGCCAGCTTTTCTGTTAATTTTGAACCAGGAATCGTTTCCATACACTAAATCATCACCTTGTTCTACTTGCCCTTGTGGCAATGCTCGTCATCAAAACATTAGAGCTTCTTCGATTTGAGAAAGATCGACATGAAAAATAAAACTTTAAGGAGCTAAATCGTTAAGAGAGAGAGAAATGGGGTTTAACGTCCACTCGACACAAACTAGGTCATTTCGGGACTAACATATGGTTTAATTTTATTTCAATAATTCGCTTGCGCGTAGGGGTCTTTAGCAGTGGGAGGAAACCGGAGGACCCGGAGAAAACCCACGAGGTTGGACAGGCGACCCTACTCCTTGCCACGTACAACCGGGGATTCGAAACCACGCCAGTTGACTCAATGACAGACTTTATGGTACAGCGCGCGCACGCTAACCATTCAGCCATCCAACCCCCAGCTAAATCGTTAATATTTGGAACCTAGAAATTGACACAAGTGAGTCGCAACACATATAATAATGTAATATGAATGCATATAAACTGATTTACATTCAATCGTTTCCGTTTTTACTCTAATTACTTATCAAACGAATGGCAAACCTCTTTCAAAATGGCTAGTTGGTCAAGAAAGTTCCTTCTGATTTTTCCAGCAAAGTTTCCCAGGCCCGGCAAGGCACAGTGTCTAGCCATTTGGGTGATATGAAAAACTCCTGGCTTGTATATTCAATCGTTAGCTGACTCTGACTTGGTTTTATTTTTAGCAGAGGATGTCGAAGGTTGTGAAATGTTTGAGTTCGATTCACCATATCTCTGAACGTATTTAAAGGTTTTGTGGTTTGATATTCCTTTTATTTTATTTTGTAAGGGATTTCTCACTCCCTGAAATGAAAATTAGATAATTTAATTAATTGATGTTGATTTTGATTTCTCAAATTATGAGCAATTCTTAAACATGTGAGTATAATCAAAAAAATTTTAATCTTTCCTCAAGCCTACAAAAAACCAATGAATTGTTATTAACAAAACTGCATCACAACATTCCTATCCTTTTGTTTGTGATGTGAATTCATTTGAATCATTATTTGACATTTCAAATTCATCATTGAGTTATGCGATTATGCGTCATGCAATTAAGAGATACTCCAGTTTCTAATTAGTCTAAGATAAATGCATTTATTCGATGTCACTGTCGTTCAAATTCAGATAAATTTGAAGATTTTCCTTAATAGAATATTAACCGTGGAAATAAATTATTAATGAAAGAGAATTAATTATCTTTTATCTGGTAGCAATGATGGAGAGAGGTAGATTTTTTTCCACTTGATTACAGTGAAATTGAAATTTATGGGTTTTTTAGGAAGCCAATTCAGAACATGAATTTGCGTGAAATTTAACGATAATATAATAAATGTTTGGCTGCCTATAAACAATGTTGAAACAGATGATTGTGAATCATGCCGATATCCCGTCAGTTTTTTGTATCGGCTAATTTTTAGAATGATCTATTTTTTTTTGTTATCTCTGTTTTCTGTGAATTAGCTCTGGTCTCTCACAATATGAACTTGATGTCAGAATAGGAATTTATTATTTCTAATGAATTTATATCATGTATTATGGGTGGGGTGGGGTGGGGGGTGATGGTTAGCACATGCGTGTTGTATCATAAGGTCTGTGATTGAGTCAACTGGTGTGGTTTCGATTCCCCAGTTGTACTTGACAAGGAGTAGGGTTCTCAGGATTCCTCCAACTGTTAAAGACCCCTATGCGCGCAAGCGAATTATTGAAATAAAATTCAACCATATGTTAGTCTCAAAATGACCTAGTTTGTGTCAAGTAGACGTTAAACCCTCTCTCTCTCTCTGTTTGGAATGACCGGGTTATGAAGGACTGTAACAGTACAATCTACCTGTACATGTACCTGTTGAACCAAGGTCATTAATCGTGATTATTGATAATTTCTCTTCACTTAATAATGATATATTTTAAACACGATAACACAATCTGATTCAACTTCTATTGATTATGTTTTTTTGTTAATGAACAGTTAAATCAACAAGTACTTGTAAATTATTTAATATTAATACATGAATATTTTATTATTTATTTGATCAACTCACCTGCAGAAAAACACCTGAATTAATCATAAAAAACAAAGGAAAGGAGTTTAATGTATCAATTTTAACTGTTGTTGCTAAGGAGAAGAATTTCTGCCTTCTCTGCATCAAATTCCAACTGTCAAGGATATAGGTGGACCTCAGTTCTTCGTATCATCTGAAAGATATTCCTTTATTGCACACACTGTTATCTGTGCATTGTGTACCGATAATTAGGGTCATTTAGGGATTACAAGATGATGCAGTTTACTGCCAAGCACACCTGGAAATAATGTCCAGTACAAATACACTGGTATCCCAGATACTCTGGTATCCCAAATACTCGTCAACACATTAAACTACTTCTCTGTATAAACTTCAATAATGTGTCAGAAACAACAACAACAAACAATAACCAACAAATAACAACCAACAACAACAATAACAACAATAAACAGCAACTAACAACAACAAACAACAACAATAACAACAAACAACAATAACCAACAAACAACAATAAACAACAGCAACTAACAACTCATGGTGCTCATACCACATTAAGATACGGTAATGATTATTGCCAGGCCTACTGCCAAGCTAGTTTCAACTTATTTTACTCTTAACTATCTGTGTTAAGAAATACCTTCATTCAATCTTGCGAGTTCATTAATTGAGATTTTTACAATTTTCCATTTGGTTAGTTTTTTCGATGGAATGACTTGAGGCAAGTGGACGCTTAGAATTTCTTCCAGTTGACCGAGCAGCAGCCGGTAATTAATGAATCAAATGGTGGCAGGCAGACGGTAATGGCAGATGTCTCGCTGATGATCTTTCAAGTTCCTGCTCATTAATCCAGGTTTAGGATAAAAAAAAGATGGCTACTCCCTATCACTCATTTCAGAGAGAAGAGAGAGAAAAAGAGAGATCCACTCAGGGCTAACCAGGTGATTTGGAACTGATGGTATATGTTTTCAATAAATCAATTGCATGCGGTAGTTTTTAGCAGTGGGAGGAAGCTGGAGAAAATCGAGGTTAAAATTATGTCACATATAAACACTGAATCAAAAGGTTTTACTGATCTACTCGTGCGAGCATTAGACCATTCAGGCATGTGAAAACTTGAGCCAAACCTATTAGTGTGCTTTAGACCACAAAGTTTGAGATTGAATCAATTATTTGGGGGTTAACCCTTCACTAAAAAAGATCTCTTTGCACAAGTGAATTATTGAAAAAAAGGTATATTGTGTGTTAGATCAGAGTGGATGCTAAACTCCATTTGTCCTCTATCTCTCTCTCTCAATAAGGGGGTTGGAACTCCGATTGGTTAGCATGTGCGCGATTGGTGCGCATGTGCATGCTGTATCATAAGGTCTGTCATTGAGTCAACTGGCGTGGTTTCGATTCCCCGGTTGTACATGGCAAGGATCAGGATCGCCTGTCCATCCTCGTGAGTGTCCCCCGGATTCCTCCCACTGCTAAAGACCCCTACGCGCAAGCAAATTATTGACATAAAATTATACCATATGTTAGCCCTGAAATGACCTGGTTTTTGTGTCCAGTGGACCTTAACACCCCTCTCTCTCTCTCTCTCTCTCTCTCTCTCGGGGCTTCCTGTTTAGTGAATCACCGCGACTCTCGATACTAAGAAAAATTATGTTGTAATTTTGTAGTATACCCTACTCCCTTTAACTACGATTCCCATATGCTCCAGTGCTGTTATTTCCGCTTAATTTAATTCTAGCACAATTTGTTCATTATAATAAAAAATCTCTCTCTCTCTCTCTCTCTCAATAAGAAGTTGAGACTAAAAATAGACAACTGATTGATTCATCAACTTAGCCCAAAAATTAAAAAATGAAACATTAATAGACCAATCGAAACCTCAAGTTAAAAGCTGATTCTCTGTTTACTTGTTTTGAAACTAAATCAGAAAATAAATTCTCTCATCATTAAGAAGCAGGGCAGATAGATTTGTATCTGAATCAAACATGGCATTAAGAACGGCCTACAGCTATTTAGATAAGGCGTTCTCTTCCCTGGGTTTCTTTTGGGATCCGTCTGCTCGAGGCCCTTCACTGAAACACGATAATTGTAACCTTGATAGAAAAATCATTCTTTCCTCTGTTTAGCTGTGGCAGTTTTATCTAATAATCATGGTTTAATTTTATCGAATAAACTTAAAACTAAAACACCCCAAGTCAACAAAGACTTCAGTTGATTTAATGAGTCATAGTAAAAGAGACTGGATGATTAGGGACTATAGATTGGATTAACATGTAATGAGAGATATAATTAGAGACGAGTGGGTTTGTATAGTAAAAGAGACTGGATCATTAGGGACTATAGATTGGATTAACATGTAACGAGATATATAATTAGAGACAATTGGGTTTGTATAGTAAAAGAGACTGGATCATTAGGGACTATAGATTGGATTAACATGTAACGAGATATATAATTAGAGACAATTGGGTTTGTATAGTAAAAGAGACTGGATCATCAGAGACTATAGATTGGATTAATATATAATGAGAGATATGATTAAGGACATGGGTTGGTATTGATGTTATTATTAATTACATCAGGTCAAGGAGAAACACCAGTTATTTCTACTGAAACTAAATTAATGACACAATGCCATCACCCGAGACAATTACAAAAGACAAGTGACGCTTGGTTGAACTTTTTAGCTTTCACATAATACACAACACAGGTCCTTTGGAACGAAATTAATATTCGAAGGGGTTCCAGGCAATGACATAAGGAACAAACAGCAGCAAATAAGTGGAGGGACTGATCAAAGTACCCCCACTCCGATCCCCCCCATTTCCCCCCCTTCACTTATAAAGATTGTATGCGCAAGCAGATTATTGAAATGTTAGTCCCTAAATGATGTAGTTTGAGTTTAGTCTCTCTCTCTCTCTCCCCCCTCTCGACTCTCTGTTGATTTTGTAACATGATATCTCCATGGAGATTTATATCACATGATTTTATTGGTTCTGAACATCAAGTGATTCTGATTCCTCTTGAGCTTGTCACTAATTCATTTTAAATGATGATTATTTAATTAGGTAATTTACGTAAAATAACTCCCTTGTTGATACGAACAATTCATCTGGGTCCATTCCAACCTTAATAACATGTTATTTAGGCCTTACAAAAAAATTACATTCAATTTATTTTTTTGAGTATTTTTTTGGGGGGCAGTATTCGATGATTAGAAAGCCATTTCCCTTGTTGGTTCACGTCAATATCTTGTCTTCTATCAAGTTTAATTTATTTTACAATTTGACAAAGTTACTACATTGTGCTTCCAGTTTGATTGATTTGCTATCAAACATAATTTTGATTCTTCATGGAAGTTGAACTTAGTTAGTTTCTGTTCAAATCTCCTATCATCATTTGGGGGATTTTGATTCCCTTATTGTGAAAGTTGCAGAATCTCTAAAACGAATTTTGGTTTGATCTTAAATGGTTCAATCCCATTCTGTATTTATATAGATAGAGAGAGAGAGAGAGAGAGAGAGAGAGAGAGAGAGAGATGTGGTTTAACATCCACTGGACACAAATTATTTCAATAATCCACTTGTGTGAAGGGGTCTTAAGAAGTGTGAGGAAACCAGAGGACCCGGAAAAAATCCATGAGGTTGGACAGGCGACCCTACTCCTTGTCACGTACTCGCGGGGAATCGAAACCACGCCACTTGATATATCAACCGGCACGCGTTAACCATTTGGCCATCCCCCCCCCCCCATCCACCAAAGACAATAATTAAATTGATAATGAAATGTTAAATAACGAATTTGATGTATTTAAACACCAGACAAAAGAATCAAGGTTTAACAAACAAACACTTGCAAACCATATTTGCATTGCTGCTATACATATACATTGCTGCTACATATATATACATTGCTGCTACAGGGGGTTGGATGGCCAAATGGTTATAAGCGTGTATCATAAGGCCTGTCATTGAGTCAACTGGTGTGGTTTCGATTCCCCAGTTGTACGTGACAAGGAGTAGAGTCGCCTAGTCCTCCGGTTTCCTCCCACTGCTAAAGACCCCTACGTGTAAGCAAATTATTGAAATAAAATTGAACCATATTAGTCCTGAAATCACCTTGTTTGTGTCAAGTGGAAATTAAACCCCATTTCTCTCTCTCTCTCTCTCCACTATACTACACATATAAATTAGAAAGAGAATTGTCAGATCGAAAGGAAATGGATCTGATTGAACACACACACCCCCCCCACCTTCCTTTACTTCCACAAATAATCGTGCTGTCAAAGTTTAATTAGAAGGCAAAATTAGATAAAGTAGAGTCGATTCTATTTTTAACATTCATTTTAAAAACATGTGTTGCGACCAGAATGTTTGTAATCTTGAGCGTTGTCGATGATAGCGTCTGATAAGGTTACCTGTTCAAGATAGAGTCTGATAAGGTTACCTGTTCAACATGTTTTAACGCTGATTGCATTTTTTAAAAAGGTAAATTTAGAAAACAAAATGCAGGTTTGAGAATTGTGTGAGGTTATTTAAGATAAGCGGTAGAAATGTTGTACGTTTCAGTTCGTTATTTCTTATCTTAATTCTCATCAACTGCGATAAATCCTCCTCCAATTTAGATAAAATCACGAGATATAGGTGCACTGGTTGCCGAGAATTTTTTAAACTGAGTTTACAAGTAGATTGTGTTTTCATCTGTCAACTTTAGTTTAAAGTTTCATGTTTAACTCGGGAGGGATGTAACATAATCTAACAGATGTTTGTAGTTTAACGGAACTACCTTAGAGTTTTACCTGTCACCGGTCTAGTTTCCTTAAATACTGGCCAGGTTTCCTCGTGTCAGTGTGAGAGAGAGAGAGAGAGAGATAGATAGAGAGAGAGAAATGGGGTTTAACATCCACTTGACACAAACTAGGTCATTTCGGGACTAACATATGGTTTAATTTTATTTCAATAATTCGCTTGCGCGTAGGGGTCTTTAGCAGTGGGAGGAAATCGAAGGACCCAGAGTAAACCCACGAGGTTGGACTCGTGTCAGTGATGTAGGAGTGAGGGCCTGGGTACAGTAAACTCTGGAGGGATGTGACGTAATCTAACAGATGTTTGTAGTTTAACGAAACTACCTTAGAATTTTACCGGTCACTGGTTTAGTTTCTTAAAATACTGGCCTGGTTTCCCCGTGTCAGTGGTGCAGGAGGAAGGACCTGGGTATGGTAAAGTGTCTAGTTGTTGCAATTGGACATAAAAACCTAAGGTCTCTTGTTTACTATTGGCACATTGTTAAAGATTACTTGATATTGGAATTGAGGTCTAGTGTCTGTGGGTTCACAGGTTTCCGCCTACATCATTCTACCATATGTTAGTTCCAAAATGACCTAGTTTGTGTTGAGTACATGTTACACTCTCTCTCTCTCTCTCTCTCTCCTTCCCTCTCTTTCCCAAGCAAATTATTGAAAAAATACATATCAGTCCCAAATGATCTGGTTAGTGTGGAATGGATGTTAGACCCCATTCCCCCTACATTTTGAGGTCTGTATGTTGCATGTTTGACCCCCCTCCCACCCAACCACATCAAATATGTCTGCCTTGTGGAATCTCAGATGGCACCTTTGAGATTAATCATCCCTATAACACATAGAAAACAACAATCACATATATTTTTCTTAAAACACAAAACGAGTTTCAAGGACAATTTCTCATCAGTAAAATGAAACCAATAATAGGAAGAATAAAAAACATCAACACGAATCTGTTCCTAAAACTCCTAATGTTTTAATTATCAATTTCTGTGGCCATTCACGATCAAATTAACCAAAGATTGAATTCTTAGCAAATCGTTTTTTTTTTTACGATTTTAATTAACTTTTAACACACAGAAGTGGAGAAGATAGGGAATGCGTGAAAGAAAAAAAATCTCTATTAATTAAAAATGGAGTCTTGAGCTCATTAATGGTTTATTTAGATTGCTCCATGGAGGGTTTGTCCGACTATGAGGCAAGTCTCAGAGCCGTCTGCTCCATTAATAACTCGTAGTTAAGTACTAAAACTATAAAGGCCGTGGTCTGGTCCTATAACTAATCTGGCGCATCGTAAGGCAAACACCTTCCACAGATAATAACACGCCTCAACGCATTGACACATCGACACCAGACCTCGGTTACCAGATCAAGTTTAACCAATGATTTAAACAGATTTGGAGCAAGATGGCTAACCAGGACTGCCAGATCTTATAGCAAGAAGGTGAACCAGAGCTGCCAGATTTATATTTTTTGTATCCTTGATAATTTGTTTAACAGGAAGTAGATCTGATGAACGTTTGGACCCTGGCAGACGACCGTGTAATGTTTTTTTTTAGTGGCTGACCAGACGAAAAGAGTTCTTGTTACAAGATACCAGATTGCTAGATATATGTTAATCTTGTTATAAAACTCCTCCATGCTGTTTCTTGAGTGAACAAAAAAATGAAATAAGCATGGATATTAATTTGATGAAGTCATCAACCAATATATAAAATCTCAAGCCTTCATATTCAACCAATTAATTATTTTAGTTTACAAATGATTTTAAGTTGCTGATCCCACTGATACATTTTTCGGACAACATACAATTTTTCACAATTTGATCCAAGGTAGGCCGAATGGTTAGCGTGCGCGCGCTGTATAATAAGGTCTGTCATTGAGTCAACTGGTGTGGTTTCAATTACCCTGTTGTACGTGACAAGGAGTAGGGTCTTCTGCCCAATTAACGTTGTGGGTTTTCTCCAGGTCCGCCGGTTTCCCCCCACTGCTAAAGACCTCTACGCACAAGCAAATTATTGAAATAAAATTGAAAAATATGTTAGTCCCAAAAAGACCTAGTTTATGTCGAGTGGACCTGTCTCTCTCTCTCTCTCATAGAAAAAAAAACAAATGTTACCTGTGTTAACCAATGAAAAGGCTGCATTCTTAAAATATTTAATTGAAGTTTTAAGTTTTCAGAATAAATTTCCAGGTATGGAACAGCTTTAGAAAAACTAGTGGAGAGACTGAGAAATCTCCCCCAATTCTGGCATCTTGCTGGTTAATATATATATATATATTTTAATACATTTGATAAAGTTTTAATATGATGCATATATACCCTATAACTTGTAATATCAATTTCATCTTTACGAAATTACATCGTGTAGTTTTCATATAGATTGTGAAATCATATTATAAACCAAACCCCACAACATATTAGTATTTAAAACTGATGAGTAATGGAGGAGCCATCTTTTTTATTTAACGACAAAAATGTAATATATCGGTTAATGAGTACTATAACCATGCGTTGTGGTTCTCACGCTGTCCGACCACAGGACTCTTGATTAGAAATGTCTTGGATTTGAATCCCAGAGAATCCAAGTCTTGTCATTTGGATGGGGACTAACTCTAACTAAGGTTCACTCATGTGTATATTATGATCGAACTCTTGCCAGTTGGAAATCCACTACAGACCAAAAGGAAATGCTGACATCTATGTAAAATTCTCCGGCCCCGTATTGCCAAACTATTTGTAATAACGAGACGTTGAACTCAATTCCTTTATTAATAGAACCAAAGAAAATAAAAATACCTTGTGTTTGTTTCAAGATGACCAAGACTTCATCCTTTAGGTAAAATGAAATGAAATAGGGTTTACAATACTATTTTTCTAAACCAAAATGAAATGAAATAGGGTTTAACGTCCTACTGTTCTGCTCCGACTGGGCTAATAAAGACATACAGTTTTGAATGAGGGAAATTTTACTTGGACAGCGGCACTTCGGTCTACTTTTATATCGAATCCCAACAGTCGAAAGGGCTCCCCAGTTCTTCAGGTGACTACAGTACTAAAAAACTTCTTTCCTAAATACAGTTATCACTGAAATACCCAGACAAAATATAATTATCACTGAAATACCCAGACAAAATGATGGAAATAGATGTCGATGATTTTAACATTTTGAACACAAGCACGGTAATAGTTTCCAGGTTTGACATTGTTTTAAACACCATAAGAGTAGCAGGTTCTCCGGAAGTGACATTCACTTGATTTCATCCAGACATTTTTAATGTTGGATATGTTCTCAAAATAATTAGTTAATTCTTTGACTTTTAAGTTGAATTTTTAAACCAAAAAAGTTGAAATTTTATTATTTTTATTTTTCAGTTGTCCGACCATTGATTCATCGACTCCATTTAATGACACGGTCAGTGTGGTGATAACAGTCCATAATGAGGCTAGATCCGTCCTGATTCGAACTTTGACCTCTATTCTACGACAAACTGATCTCAATTTACTCCGTCAAATTATAGTCGTCTTTGACAACGGTAAGTTTCATAATACAATTTTTGTTTGTGCCCATTGCCCCAAGGAAGTGAAAACGAAATCAAATGGGGTTTAGAGTCCTACATCTTCTGTACCAACCAGTCTAATGCCTTTATGTGGGAAATTTTTTCTCTTACGATTGTTATTTCATGTGCATGTCAACGTCTTCACAGGTTATGAAGTTTTTCATCCCATCTGAATGACTAGATGGTGTTCCTTCCTTGCTGTTTTCCCCTTGTCAGTGTTGCAGTACAGATGCCATTCATCGACACAGAAGTAGAAATTTACCTCGTAACACCATGCACGTCTTCATTAGAATGGGGGGTTGGGTGGTTTAAAACGTGCGCATAAAATCATAAGGTCTGTCATTGAGTCAAATGGCGTGGTTTCGATTCCCTGCTTGTACGTGACAAGCAGTGGGGACGCCTGTCCAAACTTGTGGGTTTTCTCAGGGTCTTCTGGTTTCCTCCCACTACTAAAAGACCACTAAGCACAAGCAAATTAAGGAAAATACATTAAACCATATGTTAGTCCTGAAATGACCTAGTTTGTGTTGAGTGGTCGTTAAACCCAATTTCTCTCTGTAATGGTTCAGTAAAGTCGGATGTTGAACATCATTTCATTTCATGTAAATGAAACACTTGACAGTTGGAATTCGAATAAGACTAGACACAAATGCTGCTTCCGGGCAAAATTCTCTCCCTTGCATTCTACACATAACCGTAGAACTAAAAACAACCATATGTTAGTCCCAAAAGGTATCATGTTGATGGACATTAACCATATGTTAGTCTCATAATAACCAAGGTATTGTGTTGATGAGACATTAACCATATGTTAGTCCCAAAATAACCAAAGGTATCATGTTGATGAGACATTAACTATATGTTAGGTATTGTCTTGGTGAGACATTATACCCCATTCCATTTTATATCCGAAAAGGAATGTATGAATATTTTACTAGGAGAAAACCTGTCAACGAACACTTCACAGAAACCTCATCACACCATCTCATCTCAACACATGTTAAATATTCATACACTTCACAGAAACCTCATCAATCATAGGCGCTTCCTGTAGATATATAATCTGGCAGGTGATCACCTTGACGACCACAGAAATCACCTCCTACAACAAATTTCAACTTGGATGGTTTTAATTTTCTAATCAAATATTTGTGTAATAGTAATTTTTGATAGCGATATTCGAGGGTTTCACAATTTCCTGTCTGTTTATTCTGTAAATCTGAAATAACTCTTTCTCAGTAGTCAATTGCCTGTATGGCTTCCAGGATTCATTATAAATACACTATATTTACCCTTCAATATTATCACTACGGCATGGACTGGGTGGGGGTATGGCCTAATGGTCTAGCGTGTCATGCTTCCATCTCTAGTTGGTTGGTCACTTCTGGCTTACGTTCGTGGTTTCGATCCCTGGTGTGAGCGTAAGGTGGCTTGGAGATAAGGGCACCTTCTCAGCCTTGTGGGTTTACTCCAGTTTCCTCCCACAGAAAAGACCCAAGCATGTGCACTACAATAATAAAAATAAAAATTAAGACAACATGTCTGCGATATCGCCGTCGGTAGAAGCAGACGTTAAACACCAAGATGGGAAGAGTGAATAACTTTTTCCTCAAGTCCAAACCCACACACAAATGACTCACCCCCCAAAAATATCCTGATTCATGCTTGTGGGAAGAGCGAATGACTCTTTTCCGACGCAATGCACAGGATGCAAGCTGATGTAACAGAAAGCCTTAATTCAGTAAAACCAGGAACAACTTTATAAATCTGAATATGATTTACTTTCACATCAACAACATTAAAATAATCCAACAACTAAAATGGCAAAAAAATACAATTTGGATTTTATGTTAAAATAAATATTCTAACATAATAAAACTTTAGCCTAATTATCAATTGGTTGTTTAAGACATTAATCGCCAAGAGTGCTGAAATGCAACACTAAAGATACAATAAAAGTTTTAAAAGGTTAAGGGCCGGTCACACAGGCTTCCGCGAGTTGATCACGAGTGTATCGCGAGGAAGAACTGTCAAACGCGAAGTAAGCGCGGTCACAAGTGAATGACACGTGAATGAAACGTGGTGGACTCGCGAATAACAAGTGCGCACACGCGCGAAAAATTTTACACGCGCACGGAGTCCGATTTTATTTTTGAGCAGCACAAAAATTAGGCGCAACGGCCACCGCGTGTCGCACACGTGGTGTAAACGCTGTACAAACGCGGGCCAAACGCGATAACACGTGGTACACTCGCGGATCACAAGTGGACGACAAGTGGTCACTCGCGGGCAAACGCAAAATTTCTTCGTGTGACTGCGTGTGTAGCACTTGTCATCCACTTGTGATCCGCGTGTCTACAGCGTTCCTACCACCTGTGATAGCGTGTGCTCCACGTGTAAAAGGCTTCCTCAGGGATTGTGTCACGAGTCATCCGCGGGCCATTCGCGTGTTTTCGCGTTGAATCGCGATTGAACCACGACTGATTCGCGTGTCGTCCACGACCCAATCTCGTTTGTACCACTAGTTATTTCTGCTATAAAAAGATCGCGTGTGGGCCATTTTTCATCAGTTGTGATCAAGACGTTGAAGAGGCAACATGGATCCGGCGCATCGTAATGCTTTGGTTATGCTGTTCCAGCAACATCAGAACCAGCTACTTCAGGTTCAGCAAGCCCTGGATGTCAGAAGAAGAGTGAGGAGAAGACAAAGAAGAGTCAGAGCCATATGGGTGCGCCAATGGATCAACCGCAGGCCACAGCTGGGGCTGTATGACAGGCTGATGGTGGAGCTGAGGAACGAGGACCCCCGTGCCTTCAAGAACTTTATGAGAATGCCTCCGGTGATGTATGATGAACTGGTGGAAAGGCTGACACCAACACTGACGAAGGAGACAACCAATTGGCGAGCTCCCTTGGACCCAGGCTTAAAGGTGGCCATCACCTTGAGGCACCTTGCATCAGGCTCGAAATACAGGGAGATGCAGTATGGCTGGCGTGTCCCACACAACACCATAAGCCTCATTGTTCGTGAAGTTTGTGAGGCAATCGTGCATGTATATCGTGAGGAGATGCTGTCACCTCCAGAAACCCCCGAACAGTGGCAACAAATTACAGACGATTGGCTGAACAGGTGGAATTTCCCTCACGTGATTGGAGCTATAGACGGCAAACACATAGCATGCAAGGCCCCTCCCAACTCTGGCTCTGAATTCTACAATTACAAGGGTTTTTTCAGCATTATTCTCTTGGCTGTGGTGACCAGTGATTACAAGTTCTTATGGGTGGACGTGAGTGGCAAGGGGGCCTCATCAGACGCGCATATCTACAATGCCAGTGAGTTTAAAGAAGGCTTACAGAACGGTGACATTCTTGGATTCCCTCAGCCTACTCCCCTCCCAGGGGACACAGAAGATCTACCTTACTTCCTGGTGGGTGACGATGCATTTGGATTGAGAAGCTTTATGATGAAGCCCTTTGGGAACAGACAGCTATCAAGAAAACAAAGAATCTTCAACTACAGATTGTCAAGAGCAAGACGGGTGGTGGAAAATGCCTTTGGCATTCTTGCCAACAGATTCCAGGTGTTACTAACAACAATGATGCACCAACCAGACACGGTTAGGCTCATTGTCAAGGCATGTGTGGTCCTCCACAACCTGATGCGCACGAGGTATCCTGTCATGCAAAACAGACTTGTTGACATTGAACGCCCTGATGGAGCCCTGGTGCCTGGTGAATGGCGTCGAGGAAAGAATCTGGATGACACAAGACCTGAGAACCTACCAGGAACCAACAGAGACTACAAATTGGCCAAGGCTCAGAGGAATCTCATAATGGAATGGTGTTCATCCCCTGCTGGGAGTGTTGCATGGCAAGACAACATGCTCCTTGACTAGTTCTTGTGGAAGTGACAGTGTGGACAAATGATAGTGTTTGGGGGCATTGTGGCAGTATGTGTTTGGGGGGGGGGGGGGCAGCATTTGTGGCAATAAAACTTTGATAAAACTATTATATAATAAAATAAATGAAAAAAATCCTGCAATAAAATAAAGTACATTTCAAATTTGAAAAAAATAAAAGTAAGCTTAGGACCTTTAGTCCTAAACTCACTTTTATTTCTTTTCATTTGAGATGTAATTTTATTTTATTGCAATAATTTTAAAATTTATTATTTTCAATGTATTGTTACATTTGTTGCCATTCAATAATATGGTTATAAAATAAAAATGAAAGATTATTGGAATAAAAATATTTGAAATGACAAAGAAAAGAAGTTACATAAAGTATTTATTCAACTTTTATTTTTGACATTTGAAATACATTTTTGTTGCAATATTCTCCCACTTTCATTTTATTATAATTACAACTTCTAAGTCACATGGTGCAAATACTATTTTCTGATTGACTGAGATGCAACATACAATCCAAGTTCATTGGGCGATGAACAAGGTTTTGCAAACGGACTACTTTTCTACGGAGTAATTTTACTAGTTTTGTTCGCTATAAATCGATAAAATCAAATGAAATTTGTTGAGTTGTAATTACAAGAAATGAAATTAAATTTGTCGAGTTTACGGCGTGCGTTATACAAATAAGTGCACTTTTCCCCGACGTTCATCACGCCGTAAACTCGACAAATTTTAATTTCATTTCTTAAACCATTTCACAAAGTTCAATTTATTCACGAAAAACAATTAGTAACAGTTCAACAATTTTATTATCACGTATCACGTGTATAACAAGTGAAATAAAAGAAAGTCACTGCTAGCAATCCATGCTATGGCAAAAACAAAATACAAAATACATCAGTTCAAGGAATGTCACTGTAGCACCATGCACCACATCCCAACACAACAAAATACAACTGTCAGTGTAACATGAAACCTTCATGCATCCTCATCCTCACTGTAACTGTCACGAGTTCCCTGAGTAGCCACAGACTGAGTGTCACTCTCAACTGCTGTTGGTTCCACGGCTGGTGGTGTTGACAAGGATGGTGGTGCACCCAAAGCTGCAGATGCCAGAATGGGAGGTCGGTGAGTTGCTGGTGACACTGTCGAGAATGGTGGGGTGTTCATACTGTCTTGTGAAACACGGCCGAAGTTGCTCTGCTCCATGTTGAACGACCAATCCCCACCTAGGGCAGTGCTCTGTGCTCTGGACATCGATTCTGAAGATGCTGTGTGTTGACGAGGAGTACTGAGGTTGGGTTGTTGAAGCTCTTGCTGCCCAGGGTACTGCTGCTGCTGTTGGTATCCTCCCCCTCCTCCCCCTACACCATGCTGCCAGGCATAATAGTTGGGCTGTGTCTGGAAGTACTGCTGATGCTGAGGGTACTGTTGATGGTACTGATGATACTGCCCAAAGGAGGCGGCTGTGCAAGTTGGAGGAGCCGAAGTGGAAGCTGAGGGTCTTTCAGATTGAGCCTTTATCTGTTTCAGTATATCCGATATGAGCTCTTTGACATTGTTGAAGTCTTGAAGACTGCAAGACCTGAGAGTCTGGGTGACATAGCTTATGAAGGGTTCACGCTGGCTCTTCTCCCTCTCCTTGTCCTCGAGCATTTTTTCCATCAGCTTTGCAAGGAGTGTTTGGTTGGTCTGAAGATTTTTACGAAGTTCGGGCATCCAGCTCTCCGCCTCGTCCTCCTTCCTCCTCCTCTTCCTGTGCTGGAAACTAGAGTTGACTGATCCGAGCTCTGCTGCCTCCCTCTCGAGGTCTTCGAGCACATTGCCTGACTGTCTCTCCGTCTCAGCTGGGTCATCCAAGGATAGCAGAGGGGGTCTTGCTGTGGACGTGGAGGCAGAACCAGCGGCAGAACCAGTAGTAGAGCCAGCAGCAGCAGTACGTCGGATCTGCATGACAGTGTCAGATTCTTCATCAGGTATGGCAGCTGAAAGAAGGTAAACGTTTGTTAAGTGTTTTGCATTCAAATTTTTCTGAACAATATTAAAGGACTGTTATTAGGGACAAGTGAATTTCTGAATAATCATTACACTAAATCGTAGTAATTATTATGTTTTAAATTTTAAAATTAAATGTACAAAAATGCTTTTGAAAAATGGAAATGTTTGAAATAATTATCAACATATGTACTGACCTTTGTAGAAGGAAATATTATTCAGCACCCACTTGTCCCTGTCGGTGAGAAGCTTGCGCTCCTGGCCACTGGCAACCTTGATCAGCCTGACGTACCAGTCCTTCAAGTTCTCCCACCAGTGCCCGAGGTAGTCAGTCGAGATACCAATTTCTTTTGCTTTAGCTTCCCAGGCTTCTGTCTTTTTCTTGTAGTCACGTTGACTGCGCATCCACAAGTAACTTCTGTCTCGCATCCACTCAACCAGATCCTGTTCTGTGTCAGGTGGCAACTTCCACTCCTTCTTGGGACCTCTTGGCTTTCTCGGCTTCTTGCCCTTGCCCTTGGCATGACCATCAGCCTCTTTCTGCTCCTCCACAGGCTCCTCTCGCACCAGAACTTCGGGTGTGGGGTCATGTGACGCAGGTGACGAAGGTGAGGCAGGGTTCTCCAGTGGCACAAGCTGTGGCTCAGCCTGAGTGGCGACGGGCATAGTGGCAGTGCTCTTAGAAGGACCACTCGTGCTGACTGGAGTGTTTGCAACTGTTGTACAAAATGAAAAGAGAAAATAAAGGTATTTTTAATAAATAGTAAGGAATGTTGAAAAACATACATATCAAATGAACACTTCAGCATAAATAAAATTGAAATAAATAAATTTGAATACTTTCTGACAGCCACGTAAACGAATATTTAAATAAAATAAATTTTGAACACGTCACGTTATACTAGTAACGAGTATTTCCAAATAAAAAATCAAAAACATGTTACATAAATTGTACTTACCATCAGGAAGAAGCTCGTCCTCTTCTCCACTGCCATTGGAACCAGGGACACCAGCAGCGGCAGCAGCAGCATGTACACGAGCCGTCACCTTTATGCCCATCTTCTTGGACTGCCTGTTCTTGCTGCCCTGGGGGGGCTCGGGGGTGCTGCTCTCCACCTCCTCGGTAGCAGTTTCAGGCTCCGAGACTTTTGCCTTCGGCCTGGGCCTTGCTTGCCTCTTCATCTTCTTGGGCGTGGAGTTGCCCTTCTTTGATTTCGGTGCCATGATTTTGATCTTTACTCTACGGAATATTGATCGATACTGATCCAGAACACCGGACGCGGCGGCTTTTATACACGCGGGCGGCAAGCGGAGCACAAGTGATCGGCACGTGATTCACACGCGGAGCACATGTGGAGCACAAGTGATACACACGCGCTGCGTGTGACCCCATTTTCTGACCACAAGCGCTCACACACGGAGGACTCGTGGTGGACACGCGATGCACACGCGCGCGTGTGGTCCACTTGTCATTCGCGTGTCCAGCATGTCTGAGACAAATTGGTTGATTTTCACCGCGTGTAGAAAAAATTTGCAAAATTTATAGCAAAATTACACGTGATCAACTCGCGGAAGCCTGTGTGACCGGCCCATAAAATACAATTTATAACACAGGAGAATATCAAAAATTATTTATTAAGAGGGCAATATGGGAGATTAGATAAAGAGTTGACAGTTCTTGCTATAATACCAGTAGTTTAAAAAAAATAACTGAATATGCTGAAAAATTCAGACAAATTACTGCACTCTGAACTGAGATATTAGCGATTGAATTTTAGGCATAGCCTCGATCATCATTACTAAAGTTGGTAGAATAAAAAACATAGTCTCAATTATCTCTTTTTACATTTAATTATCCTTCACAAAGCGATAGCATCAAGAGTTGATTATAGTCTGGATAAGTTAATTAATGTCTAATTAATAATTTAATAACATTTCAGGCCTAAAGAAAGATCTGCAATTGGCAGATTTAGCTCTTGAATAATGTATGTATGTTTAATAAAATATTACATGAAAACACATCCAACAAACAGAATATTGAAATGTTTGGTTTTACCAGTATATTATTGTTCCTCCCACTTTCTTCTCATGTGGAAATGGAAATCTATGTTGAGTATCGGAAGCCGATATCATTAATTAAATGTCTGAAATCAATCAGTAATTAAAATATTACTAATTAAACTCATCAATTATTTCGTCACTAATTAAATAAACCTGTCTTTAATATGCTTCTCATATTTTATGCTTTTGAAATTCGAGCTGAAATGTACGGAGGTAAACGTCATCTTTTTTTGACGAGACAGTAATTAGTTCAATTATTTTAAATTTATTCTCGAGTCACAACAACCTGGTAACTACAAGGTCCTGGGTCCAATCAAGATATTGGCAGAGAAAGTTTCTTAGTTTCTTTCGGCATTGTTTCCCACTAGTCAGTGGTGCAGTATGGCAAGGAATATAGTTGTTCGGGTAGGATGATAAACTGAGGTCCCTAAAAGGTACATAAAACACCTTTGACAGGTTGAAAAGCTTGTGTTGTCTACAGCCTGATTTGAGTAGACAAATAGGATGTTCAACTTCATTTCATTTCCTCTCGAAACATTAAATATGTTTAGTAGCGTTGATAAATTTAAAACTAGGAGGGAAAATATGACTAGACAGGAAGTTTACCAGGGGAACGTTTTATAGGGTCGAATATCTCCAGGGGGAACTTTTTCTGTGGGAGTCTGGAAGGGGAGGTGAACATTCCTGTCACTCCTGCTGACATGTTATAATCCCTGTGATTGTAGTAATTAACAATATCATTGGTTACACTAGATGTAATCGTGGCAACTTATATCAATTATAAACATTGTACATTGTATATCATGACCTTGTGTATATCAATTATAAACCTTTAATAATAATACAGATTATAATATTTCATGACATTGTATATCAATTATATATCGTGTCTCATGCTCTTATGATTCAAGTGTGGTTAATTGGACAATAAACCCGCTCTAAATACGAAACCGGAAGTGTTTATCTCCTAATTATGACATATCAATTATAAACCGTTAATACAGACTATGACATATTATGACATTAGTATATAGATTATAAACTGTTAATACAGACTATGTCATATTGTGACATTGTATATAGATTATAAACCATTAATACAGACTGTAATATTTCTGTAAGTACGTTAGTTTTTAGATTCACTAAAAGAGAAAATATCATAAAAGAAATATGATCTAAAGGATGATGGGATAAGTGCCGATTTTAAGTGCTTGCCAGAAAGCGTAAAATAGTAACATATTCTGTTTGTCATAATTTGTTATTGTTGAACGATATCCAATCCTGGTAGAAAAACAGTGTATGATATAGGTAATGGTTTACAGCATATAACGGAGATATGATAAACAATAAACAACTCAGGCTGCATGTTACAAATCTCATCTTTTTCATGTCTAGGTAGAAAATAAAACAAACTCTAGATGAGCTGCAGTTTGTTGGAAATATTATAACTGATATAAAATGTTGTTTAACGTCCTACTGTTCTTCATGAGTATATGCCATACAGTGTGCTATGATAGAATTTTACACGGACAAACTGTAACCCAGGTATCATTTAATCTTGTGTATCTAGCACTAATTTCTTTCACATAAGTTTGATATCAAATCTTTGTTTAAAAATTCATAAAAATTATTTAAAATCACCCAAAATCATCTAATTTGTACTTGTGTCCAGTTTAAAGCTGACTGATTAATTTTGATAATGAGAGTCCAATTTAAAAGTATTTAATTTTCTGACCACTGTTCAAAAATTAATCATTATACATCAATAATCAGTTGGGTTGTTTATTTTTGAACAGTGATCGAGAAATTAAATACTTTTAAATTTGACTCTCATTATCAAAATTAATCAGTCAGCTTTAAACTGGACACAAGTACAAATTAGATGATTTTGGGTGATTTGAAATGATTTTTACATATTTTTAAACAAAGATTTGATATTAAATGAATGTGAAAGAAATTAGTGCTAAATACACAAGATTAAATGATACCTAGGTTACAGTTATAGCTTACTTATATTTTGAATTCAAAATAAGCAAGATCTCAAGTATTTAGTCCCGGTTAGTGCGACAGCGCCACTTTAACTTCTGAAAGACTGTAAACACCTCTTTACCTTTAATTAGATTTACCTTTAAACATCCGATCAGACACTTTTTACCTGTAGACATTAAATTTAATTAATGGAAAATAAATATTTGTTAAACATGAAATAGAAAGCTCTACAAAAAAAAAACCCAGCTTCAAAATAAAACATAAGATTAAAACATGTCTGAAAATACTCACCTGAAAATTTTAAAATTAATTAATGAAAAATAAAATATTTGTTAAACAAAACTTCAAAATAAAACAAATATTTACTTTGAAAACCAAAATAGTAATTTCACAAAATAAGACTTGAATAAGAACAACCTTTGAAAGATAAATACAAACTCTTATTACGCTTTCAATAAATAACATCCTTTATTTTCAAGTTTTCCAATTTCTTTCACAATAAATATTTTTCTGTTCAAACTGTCAGCAAATTTTTTTTTGCTAAACAGAAGAAAAAAATAAACTAAATAAATTGGATGAAAAACAAAATATTTAGATAAAGGTGGAGGCAAGGATAAAGTCTCTCTAATTGGATTCAGGAAAATATCCCTGCGATGCTAAGATGTAGCAATTTATTTACAAGTAAATGTTTAGACTAGGTATACACCCCAGGATGCGTAACGTTAGACGTGTCACGCGTATATATACTTATGTACAGGTATGCCAACCCCCGTTCACTTTATAAACAAAACCCATCTTGAAATTAGAATTTTTAATGGAAATTTTTTTTAAGATGTCAGAAATTTTGTGTAATTCTTTTATGATAGAAAATGTTTTGGTAAATAGATAGTTTGAAAGAAATGAAATGGAATTGATTTAATGTTATACTTTTCTTTACCGACTGGGCTTAAGGAAGGCGATAGTTTTAAAAAAATATATAGGTAATTGAGATAGTTTTTTAAGGTGTACACAGGTAATTAGTGACATCATACAGGTGGGGAATTAAATCAAACATATACCTGTAATTAAATGAGCTAAACCTCTAACCCAATATTATCTATGATATAAAAAATTAAAGACACAATTTAGAATTCAATATGACCCATTTCCATCCAAATTGATGTTGTTATGTTGCCTTGAGAATAAGGGATCCTAATATCCAATATTTAAGACACAATGAACAAACAATTCATTTATTCTATGGTTTCAGGCGTCATTTGTAATGAGCGCAGGAAAAACATTTTATACAAGTCAATGCGAAAGTGATTAGTAATGGCTGATTCACAAACAACAAAATAATAATAATGTGCATAGGGTATGCATACAGGATCACTTTTTAGAACATTTTGAACCAATTTTTAAAAAGTTAAGATAATCTTTCAATTTGATGTTCTTTATTTTTTATGAATCTGATATTTTTTCATTCTCTTTTCTCGAACAACTTTTTTTGATTATTATGTAAAGTTTTTGTGGTATTTTTGCCTGGTTTCCTGTGGTTTTAATGTGTTCGGTTTAAATCCATTTTGTGTATAAATGGTAATTGTTTTACATTTCTCAGAAGAAGAAATTTCTACAACTTTTTGCCTTAAAATATTTAAAGAATTTCAACTGTTGATGAATACACATGTGCATGTGAAGAGATGTTTTCCTGTATGCGATGATCGCCACACCATTTTTTGGGAGAAAACCAGACAGTTTTAAACAACATGTGTTGAAACTAGAATTGTGGATCAATCTAGTAGAAATAGCCATATCACACAATAGTTATAGGATTTACATTGGCTTCCAGTGAAAAGCAGAATTAAATTCAAACGTCTGTGCTATCTGTGTGTAACTTACAAATGTCAGAAAGGTGAAGCACTGGCCTACCGGTACTCAAGGCTTGTTTCACAGAATTCATTGGTTCCAAAATGATGTATATTATGCCTTTGGATTCCCAGTTTCTCATAGACTGTACCAAATCTATGGAATTCATTACCCTTGAGCATAAATAATTCACAATCTCATGGCTGTTTCAAGAAGCAGTTAAAGACTAGTCTATTTTCGACTACTTATTAAAGTTGCTAATTCAATATCATCAAAAATCTTCAAAATTAAAAACACGAATTATTTGTCAATTCAAATCAACATTGGTCTTGTGATCTTACAGGGAAAAGATGAGCTTCTGATATCCAATATTTAAAACAAAATAAACATTTTACCATTGGTACATGAATTGTGTACCATAATGCGTTTCAGCGCCATTTGGAACAAGGGACTCAAAGAACTGGGCTAGACATATTCCAGAAGTCATGTCAAATGGTGATGCTATATTCTTATCTGGAGAAAATGCGCAATAAATACCATCGGTGTAGACTGGAAAAACCAGACGCTAAAGATTGCCATTCACATGAGACTTCTGGCGTATTTTGCCGAACATAACTGATTAGAAATTACAGTAAAAACAGAAACGATTGAATGTAAATCAGTTTATATACATTCATGTTACGTTATTATATGTGTTGCGACCCATTTTTGTCAATTTCTAGGTCCCAAATATTAGCGATTTAGCTCCTTTAACATAAACTGTGTTTTTATCTTGTGATTAGTGGCAAACTAAATTTCCCTAATTATTAATGACCAAACGATTAAATTAATAATCATTTGAATTTAGAAAATATTTTATTTGTGCTTTGCTTTTACGGATAAATATTATTATACGATACAAGAATGGATCCAGGAATTTCGGGACCGTTGTTAAATTTTTGGTCCAAACCGAAAAAAAAACCTCCAAATCTTAAATCTTATATTAAACAATAAAAAAAACATGACAAAAACTCCATTTACCCAATCTGACAGGTGTTTATTCAATAGTGTGTTATATTTAAATTGATTTATTTTTAAATGTATCCAATGTAGATGATTGTTATTTTATCTGATCACTGCCTTTTAATCAATCAGTTCACATTTGTAGAAATAAAACCCCTTTTTTTAAAATAGAAATTTGAATTTTCCTATCCTTAAGTTCCTAAAAAATATTCTCTGCACTTTTCAACAGCAACTCCTTAAGTTTCTGTAGATTTAAGTGAGTTTGGGAGAAAAAAAAAATGAAAAGCTGCTGAAAAATGCATGCACATGTAGGATTTGGAACAGACACTGGTCGCATGCTACCAGACGTCATTGACAGATGGCGCTGTCTTCAATTAGTAGTCGTCACCTGTAATAATAAAGGGTTCTATTACTGTCGAGGATTTTAAACATCAAAAATTCAGAACTAACAGTGATTCCAACCTTTCGGTGTTTGGTTTAACGTGAGGTGACTTAAAAACACTCCATGATTTGTCGAAAAATATTTTGAATGATTTTTTTTCGTTTTGGTGAATGTAAACAGCTGTCTCATTGGTTGAGTAATTTATGGGAAATTTTCAGTCCGTTATTGCATTTTGTGTCATTTGGTTTTTGGATTTTAAGTATCAGTATAAATTACTTTAATATAAAAATTGTATATTATTTAGGACGTTGCCTTGGTTATAATTTCTTACATCATAGGTAGCTATTTTATTTTATTAACGGTGTGGTACCCCCTTATTGGTGGTGCAGGACTGAGGACCTGACAAGAGACAATGTATAGTCGTTTGGATGGGACAAAAACTAAGGTCACCTGTACACATTGCCATGGACGTAAAAGAACCCTTGACAGAATACGATATGAGAGTAGGCTATAGTGCCGCTGTCCAGGCAAAATCACCCTCATAGCACACTTCATATCGTACATGTATGCCCGTCCTCATAAGCCCAGTCAGAGCAGAACAGTAGGACGTTAAACCACATTTCTTTTCATTTTATTTATTATCACGTGATGAAGGAAATTAAGGTGAGGGACATCATGTGGCAGTGAGTTCCATTGATTTGAAAATTTCGCAGCATTTGGTATCTCCTACAAACCGTATAAGTGCTGTGTACACTATTTTGATAGGCCTCTTTTAATCCAATTGAATTGCAAGCCGCAAGATTTTTTTTTTGTTGATTTTTTTAATGAAATGTAAAATGACGAATTTTAGTTGACCAAACTATGAAAGAAATTAAGACATTGTCCCAAACCCAAAAATATGCAGTCGAACTCCTTGACTTTAAAGGCTTAAAACTTGTCAAACCCCATTTCATTTCATTATCATTTATAATTTGTCAAACCCTATTTCATTTTACAACTTTAAAGGGTTCAAACTTGTCAAACCCCTTTTCATTTTGCAACTTGTCAAACACCTTTTCATTCTGCAACTTTAAAGGCTTAAAACTTGTCAAACCCCTTTTCATTTTACAATTTTAAAGGGTTAAAACTTGTCAAACCCAATTTCATTTTACAACTTTAAAGGGTTTAAAACTTGTCAAACCACAATTCATTTTACAACATAAAGGGTTAAGACTTGTCAAAGGGGAGATAAGCAAAATAAGATAATGGTTAAATATTGTCAAACATGGAACCAAATAAATAAATAATTTAAACCTGAAAAGATGTTTTATATTAAATGAGACGACATCTGTGTAAAATATGAAACGGATATTCTTATCATCTCATCCTAGTCAACGTTAATTTGACGAAAGTACTATTACAGATAAACACCAGATGAAGACGAGTTACTGCCGTATGTTCGCAACAAAAAACACACACACACCCTATCAAAGTCGTATCATCGTTAAAGTTAATTTGATGATGGTACAAAGCGCCCTCTAGAGGAGGAGTTTTGTTACGTTAGGAACCGATCTGTTTGGACAGGTGGGTATGATGGGATAGGTCACATGGTTTTTTGTTTTTTTATGTAATTAGATCTGGTTGGTTAATTTATGCTAGGGCTATGATGATTGTTTTGGAATGGCAGATGGAGAGTGAAAAACATAGAATCGGAGGAAGTTGTGCAGATGCGATAGAGAGGGGTAGATGAATGAATCAGGAAAAATAAGATGAATGTAGGATAGAGAGAATGGTGGGGGAATGAATAAAATTATAAATGAAATTGACACAGGATAGAGAGAAGAGAGAGGGATGAGATAAGATATAAAGGAGAAATGGATGTTAGATAGAGAAAAAGATAAATGAATATAAGAATATGATAGAATAGAATAGAGAAAAGAGTAGATGAATTAAAAGGAAAAATGAAATGTAGGATAGAGAGAGAAAGGTGGGTGAATTGAAGGAGAAATAAAATGGAATATCATGTTTTCAACAGGAAGAGCCAGTTGTACATATACAAGCTCTCAGGAATGAAATTAAATGTCCTTTAACTTACTACAGAGTGCTATATGATGAGGGCAATTTTGTCCTGGACAGTGGCATTATAGCCTACAACTATATCAAATTCCAACTGCCAACTAAACTTATCTTAATATGAAGTCATGTTTACTAAAACACTTATATGCCATGGTCATTCAGATTATTCCTTTATCAAAATCATTTTTTCATTCGTTGCACCTGTTCGTGATTAATAGCAACATGTCAAATAACAGATGAAATATTATTTTGAAAATATTTATAAATAATTTCATCAGATTACCTCAAGTTTTTCTAAGGAGAACTTTCTTTTTACTCAACAACTGGAAATGGATATACCAATACCGTGTTTACTCAGTTGTTTGGATGGGACAAAAATAAATGAGGTCCACATAAAATTGATAATAGACATAATTCGGTTAACAATGATAAGACAGAAACACTGCTGTCCAAATAAAATTCATACATGTGTACTCCTGCAAATTGTACAAAATATCCACACATGTTAGTCTAAAAATGACAAAGATAATTTGTTCATACACCAGTAAAAGAAAAATATGAACGATTTATATGTTTGTCAGTAAGCTGCTTTATTTCCCATGTCTATAAAAATCAATTTAAAATAGAAATGATGAACGGCCATGTTGTAATGAGTGTAAAATAAATAGAGTTAAAACATTAATCAATACAAGTTATAGATTGATTGATTGATTGATTGATTATATAACATAATGGTTGATCAATCAATTTACTTGTTTAAACACTGATTAACATCTAATTCCTTAATTATACAGACAGAGAGAGAAAGGGAGAGAGAGAAAGAGAGAGAGAGAAAGAGAGAGAGAGGTAGAGAGGTTGTATTCCTTTCTTGATTTTAGGTCTCAAGGCCCGATTTATACTCTGCTAAAGGACAAACCTGAGATTTTTTATTTCCAGGTTGGGTTGTAAGATTTTCTGTGTAGGATAAAACACCAGGGGAAAGACAGACTGAAGAAAATAACCCAAGAATAAAAGAAAAACCGAGGTCAGCAGGCCAAGGTTTTTCTTTCAAGGGTTTTTTTCTGAAGTCTTTCTTCCCCAAACATAACCAAAGTCGAGGACTTTATCTTGCTTATAAACCATCTATGTTTACATGTACGTAAAATGAGAATATCCCAGAATTCCAGTAAGAAAAACCTTATGTCATGCTTTCTTATAGAAAAAAAAACCCTACCCTGGAAGAATAACCCAGAACAGGTTTAAAAAAAAACTTTCAGACGAAAACCCCCAAATTCCCATGTATCTATTCAAAGCCGCTCCAGACTTTCAGGACACAAGTTATTCCGGGCATAGAATATACCCCAAAGATCAAAGAGATTTAGCATTATAGGTCTATAAGTAAAAATAAAATCAACTCGATATTTGAGACGGTGAAAAGTTTTTCAGATGATAGTTATCACATCAAATGCAGATGGGGGGGTTGGATGGCTGAATGGTTAGCGTGAGCGCGCTGTATCATAAAGTCTGTCATTGAGTCGACTGGCGTGGTTTCAAATCCACGGTTGTACGTGACAAGGGGTAGGGTCGCCTGTCCAACCTCGTGGGTTTTCTCCGGGTCCTCCGGTTTCCTCCCACTGCTAAAAACCCCTATGCGCAAGCGAATTATTGAAATAAAATCAAACCATATGGTAGTCCCGAAATGACCTAGTTTGTGTCGAGTGGACTTAAACCCCATTTCTCTCTCTCTCTCAAATGCAGATTTTCTCACAAATTCGATCCTTCAATGTGTTACAAAAAAGATATTAATTCCAGCTTAAATTAAATTTGTGAAGCAGAATTATGGCAAAACTAAACTGTTAATGATCTAAGTTTCCTGCCTTTTTGTGACCATGCTTCAGGTGTGAGTTACTGATGCTTGATCGGTGGTTATTTAAGCCTTTTAAAAACCATGTTCATGGTGTAAAATATTTCTTTCTGTTTTAAGTATGCCTATTTTCAAATAGATTCATCAAATTATCAAAATCTTATAAAAATATACAAACAAAAATATTACAAATGTACAAAAATATTACAAATATACAGAAATATCACAATATACAAAAATATTACATATATACAAAAATATTGAAAATATGCAAATAAAAATATTAGGAATAGAAATATTACAAATAGAAGTATTATAAATATAACAAATAGAAATATTACGAATAGAAATATTACAAATAGAAATATTACAAACAGAAATATTACAAATAGAAATATTACAAATAGAAATATTACAAATAGAAATATTACAAACAGAAATATTACAAATAGAAATATTACAAATAGAAATATTACAAATATACAAATTCAAAGCAAAAATATGAGCATTATTTTAATAAACATGTTATATAAAATAGAGATATTGCTGTTTGTATAGGCCTATCCGCCTGCTTCTTGTACTGTACTTGATGACTAAACTGTGAATTTTAATCGTGTGTTGTCAGCGGCAGGCTATCGTTTTTTCCTGGATTTTTGGGATCAGAAAAGGGGTGTTTCTGTTATACATGGAGTTTTATCGTAATTGTTAAATATACAACATTACAGAATTATTCTACAACAAATTACAACCAATCAGTATCTTAATTACTCTACATTTTTGTGAAAATTAACAAAAACATTCTACGTAAAAAATAATTGGAAAAAAATCTTAATTGAATAGCACACAGAACTGAACTGAACTGAGCTGGTAATTCTTCATACTTAACAGATTTAATTTCATTTTGTCCAGAAAAAACAAACAGAATTGATTAAATGTCCATTTTTTAAAAAAAAAAGCACCAAAATGAACTCGTAACTTAAAATGTTCTGCATGTTTCTGAATCAAAAATTACATGTCGTAATAGTTGAAATAATTTTTTTTTATTAATCAGATATTTTTTTCTTTCTTTGATGCCGATTTTGAGATTAAATTAACTCAAAAAAATAAACAAAACAGATTGATCAAACCAGATATCTGGTACGATACCATCTAAAATACAAAAGTCTTGAACATCAAGAGATCTATTTAAGCGGCATTTGCAATAAACTAATTTGCACAAAAACATAATTACTATTTTGATTTAAAGTGATCTGTTGAGGATTCTCCCAACTTTATCAATTAAAAGATCTATTCAATATAACCAAATTGTTCCTTTTTAAAGATATCTGGTTAGATTGTGACTAAAGCAGGAAGTCTGGTACATCCAGAGCATATGATAATCATGAATCGAAAGTAACCAGATCCCTTGTTTATCCAGATGGCTGGGTGATAAAGGTTATAGACACATTATCCAGTAAT